>NC_137615.1:51757450-52469950 GCF_963280865.1 Gymnoscopelus braueri
GAGAGAGAGAGAGGAGAGGAGGAGAGAGAGAGAGAGGAGAGAGAGAGAGAGAGAGAGAGAGACATGGAAACGGAATAGATTGAAGAGAGAGAGAGACATGGAAACGGAATAGATTGAAGGGAGAGAGGGAGGAGAGCGAGAGAGACATGGAAACGGAATAGATTGAAGAGAGAGAGAGAGACTTGGAAACATAATAGATTGAAGAGAGATGGAAGCGGAATTGACATCTCAACCTATTGCCCATTAACAGATCGAACCCTGAACCTTCGGATTGACAAAGCTGCAACACTACCTATAGTGCTATAGCTTTGTACAGGCTGAGGTTGTCTGTTGAAGATAAAAGTGAACCAGTGAAAGCAGCCGATCTACAAGCTCAGAAACACGTTGCTATCTGAAAAGTTTTGAGATTGTAGATCGGCTATTTCAGAATGAACTATGTCATACATTGAAAAGACATACTCTCAAATATGCATTTCAGGTTATCTTTAACAATTGCACTTGCATTAATTGACACAATCATGTTGTGTGCAATGCAACTTAAATGAAGTCTGCATCAAGTGGGGCTTGAACTGGCAACCTTGAGGTTCTAAGGCACACACTTAAGCGAGAAGCCATTGACCAACAGACCTGACCTGGTGAATGAGAGAGAGAGAGAGAGAGAGAGAGAGAGAGAGAGACGGAGAGAGAGAGAGAGAGAGAGAAGAGAGAGAGAGAGAGAGAGAGAGAGAGGAGAGGAGAGAGAGAGAGAGAGAGAGAGAGAGACGAGAGAGAGAGAGAGAGAGAGAGAGAGAGAGAGAGATGACATTTTACATCCTGCCAAGTGAAAAGCAACATGTGGTTTCACAGTGTCTGAATTAAATATTAGATTGTAATGTCTTAAAAAATTGCACATGCATTATTTGATGCAGTCATGTTTTGTGCGCTGCAATTGAAAAGTGGAATGACCCACCTACAGACAGAGCAGATAGACAGACAGAGTGAGAGAAACAGACAGCTCAACCTATTGCCATTGACAGGAATCAAACTCTCAACCTTCGGACTCACAGAATGAGACACTACAAGTAGTGCTATAGCTTCATCCAGGCTGCAGTTGTCTGTTGAAGATCATACACTTTTGCCTTCTGTCATGAACCAAGCCCCTGTTTCACTAACACTAAGATCACTCGTTCACAAACCATTTACCAATAGAGAAATTGTATGTCTCCTCGAAACCGAAACCAGTGAAAGCAGCCGATCTACAAGCTCACAAAACGTTGCTATCTGAAAAGTTGTGAGATTGTAGATCGGATATTTTCACAATGAAGTACGTCATACATTGAAAAAACATACTCTCAAATAAGCATTTCATGTTATCTTTACCGTTTGCATATGTATTCATTGATACAGTCATGTTTTTTGCAATTCAACTTAAATGAGTCTGCATCAAGTGAGGCTTGAACCGGCAACCTTGCGGTCGTGAGGCACTCGCTTAAGGGAGAAGGCATTGGACCAACAGACAAGAACCTGTGAAAAAGGAGATCACACAGATGATACAGTTTCACGCAAATAGCTGAAAAATCCTGGGTTTAAGTGTTTTTCAAACTGCTCAAAATTGCAGACAATCTAAGGGCGGAGCTTACTGGTTAACGTGATACATGTGTTCCTCATGAGTCAAGGCACATGTGTAAGCAGGTTTAATGGCTGTCGGCCAAACGAGGCATGACTTTTGCCTGTTTAAAGTTTGCACTTTCAAAAAATAGCTATAGCGCCCCCCTTTGACCAATTGGAGTAAGATTGGTTTCAGTAATATTTGGAATGACCCTCAACATTAACGCAAAGTTTCAAAGAAATGTGAGTCTGCATGTATGTGTTAGGGGCAGATGAATAATTGTCATAAAACTGCAATATTCATTGGCTCATTAAAGCTTCATTTTTTCACTTATGGAAAATCTTTTGCATCAGTTTGTCGGCATAGGTCCAAAGTTCATGTGTAAAACGTTTCGTGCAGATTACTCAAAAATCCCAGGAGGAGATAGGTTTTAACTGTTTTTCATATAATTCAAAATGGTGGGAGATCTAAAGGTCAGAGGTCAAAAGTCAGAGGGTTAAAGTTGTTCATCATGAGTAGACGCATGTGTGTATTGAAGTTTTATGGCTGTAGGTCAAACAGGGCATGAGTTGTACCTGTTCAAAGTTGGCATTTTCAATTGAGTGCTATAGCGCCACCTTTTGACGAAAGATTGTGAGAATTATTTCTTGATAGTTTTTCATGACCATCTACCATATGGCCAAGTTTCGTAAAAAGCGTATGCCAAAAGTGGGAGAAGAAAAAAGAGGGGAACATTAAAACAGGTCCAGAGCTGAGAGCTCTGGCCCCGTAATAAAAGGAAATACAATTTGGGAAAAGCAGTTAGGAATCCTTACAAATTGTACTGACAAATAGCCTATCTGCCCAGTTAATTTCAAAACTGGGCAGATATTCACTGTGTGAATTTCACATGACTATACTGGGGTAAATAATGCATAAAAATGCATAAATAATGCATTTTAGGAATGAGGCCCTTGAAATTTTACAGAGCAAGTTTCACTTGTAGTTTAGTAATATTTGACCAGGAGTATCCATACTTTGACTCAAGTACTGGGGTTGAGTACTTTGTCCGCTGATGAGAGAGAGAACGTGCATGACTTGCCCTCTGTGCAATAAATATGTTTGTACATCTACCTGACTGTGTCTCTGAGTGTCAGAGGAACTGAGTGTTTTTACAACTGTCCAAGAGCAAAGTTCTTTCATTACACAGGTAGATAAATATATTGCACCTCATCTCAGACAGTTGGGATATTTGAACTCCACTCATAGAAACATTGTTAAAACAATCACAGAGAACAGTGTTGCATTGGTCTGCACATGAAATCATTACAATGGACAACAACAGGCTCTGTGCAGAGTTTTAGTTGTTGACCTGTGTTTCCTAGCAGATTTATACTGGAAACAGACATGACACCTTCATGTGTTTCCAGTTTAGATCTGCTGCTGCACTAATCAAACCAATCTATGGGAAACTGAACCGGAACTGGACAAGGGTATGCTGCTTTCGAGAAACCCGGGGCTGCAGTTATGCACAAGAGAGTGTTTTATGAAGGGATTATGATTGATTGTGTGAGTGTAAAGAAAACAATGCACAGTATGTTCAGGACAGAGAACATACAAAATAAGCAGGCGGAATAAAGTTTCTGGTTTGGGGCTGTTTGTAGGTTGACAATAAGAAAATCACAACCTCATGCTGGCCTCCTCCGATATGCAAGGATATCAAAGCATGAGAAATACACCTTGTGTATCACTTTGTTTTCAAAGGGGCGTCATCCACCTCCACAGAGACTTTGGTTCAACTGGTGTCTTGACTGTACATTCCTCATAATGGAGAGAAACCAGCAGAGGATGGTATTCTTGCCACTACACAACAGCATTTGTATTGAGCAAAACAAAAATATGAAAATATGTCGCCCTATTTTGGCTAATTTCTTCAACATCTGCACTACACACTGTATTTAGACTCATATAAGATATTTAACTTCTTATCACTTTATTACTAATGCTAAACCAAACCAACGTCTTATCATACTACTGTACACATACATGTGATCTGTCTCATCATGCAAATGTGTTGTTGGTTGAACTGTGAATTGTGAACACTTGATCCAATGCTGCAAAGCCAAGCCCGATGCAAACTGGAAAGAGCAGTGAAATGCCAATAAAATCCTAGACATCAGCCAACATTTTGTGGAAGACCTGTACACATCATCTGTGACAGTCACCTCACTGCTATCAGGCTTTATAATGAACAGATGAGGAGACAGTGGTTTAATACTTGCATTTTCTGCACATTGTGTTTGAACATTTTATGATATGTGTATGTATTGGTTGTTTAAAATGCATGCAGAATGGCTGGTCAACTGAATTTCACTCTAAAAAAAAGTAATTATATTGTATTTTTGTTTTTTAAGATTTCTTGGGGGCTTTATGCCTTTATTTAGAGAGGGATAGGGAAAGTAGGCTGACAAGAAATGGGGAGAGAGATGGGGGGAGACATGCAGCATGCATGGGAGTCGAACCCGCGACACGCTGTCAGGCTGGCATTGCAGCCTAGGGTGCCTGGACGGTCACACTACGGCCCAGGCCTGAATTTCACTCTTGAGGGATAATACAGATGAAGCTGATTTACAGAACATTCATCATGCATGTGTTAAGAGTTGATGACATCAAGAAGACCTCATCCTGAATAACATAATGTAAAATGATTAGAGTAGGTCCAGTAGGATGAAGAACATTTGCATCAGAATCTGTTTATTCGTCAACTATGTTCACATACAAGGAACTGGACTTGGTGTATTACTCTCAGACATGATAAGAGAACGGTAACAAAAAGGTAATAAGAAATAATACCTTGCTACCCTAGGTTACCAAATAAGGGCCTATTTTTCCCACACTTTTCAGAAAACGGAAAAAAACGGAATCAAAATATTTCCTAATCATTTCACACAAAAGGTTTATAACAATATATGCCCCCAATATGACTTTTGACATACAACTAGCAACTGTCAATTATGTAACATAAGAGGATTACATTTACATTGTGACTAAAAGCCTAAATTGTGACTTGCTGCAGCTTTGTGAAATTGTTTGTTTGTGTATGCCGGACTTCAGTGTTGATTGTAGTGTCAGTGTTTTGATGCTGTCTTGGACTAGTTTGCTTCATTTTAATCTTCATTTTAATCACACAACCTGTACCTTTAAAATGGTATATATATATATATATATATATATATATATATATATATATATATATATATATATATATATATATATATATATGTGTGTATTACATGTATATATATATATATATATATATATATATATATATATATATATATATATATATATATATATGTGTGTGTATTACATATTACGTGTGTGTGTGTGTGTGTGTGTGTGTGTGTGTGTGTGTGTGTGTGTGTGTGTGTGTGTGTGTGTGTGTGTGTGTGTGTGTGTGTGTGTGTGTGTGTGTGTGTGCTGGTCTATGTTTACACTGACATTATTATCAGAAAAGAAATTAATTGGCCAGTGGACTGGCAAATCGGTGTCTCAGAGCAGATTCGGATGACATCCGAGACGTCCCCTTAGAAGACATAAAACAAAAAAATAAAGCAGCAATGTTTTTGTACCCTCTGGCATACTGAAGATACATACATGTTAAACATATTTGTTTTAAAACATCAAACCAGCTCTTTTGGAAACATTACGAAAATGATCCGTGGCCGTGTCTTTGGGATCATATAGTTGATGTGATGTGGACATCCCATGAGATGACATTTAACCACTTAAAAACAATGTACTTAGTTGAGACGAGTCTCCCAGGGCTCTATAATAGGCCCACAGCTTTTTTCCCTTCTACACTGAATATCTTTGTAGAAAATAGGCTTAAGCTGGCAGATGTGCTATATTCTGAAATATGACCAGATAATGTTGTATGGTATTTTATTTCATTTTGTGTTAACCAGATGATCATGTTTTTACAACGGTATAAGAGTAAAGTTATTTTATTACACAGGTAGATACATATATTACACCTCATATCGGACAGTTAGAACATCTAAAGTCCACTCACATAAAAATGTTTAAACAAGTCAAAGAGCCATAATGTTGCTCTGGTCAAAACAAAAGTGACCATGATTGATTGTGTGAGTGTAAAGGCATACTGACACCAGATATTATTTATAAGCAGGACAAATGTAATGTCTGGTTTTGGGCTATTTGTAGGTTATGTTGACAATAATGAAATTATAAAATTACACTGGCCTCATCCTTTATGCAAGACATCACAATATGAGAACAAACACCTTGTGTATCACCTGTGGAATATGTTTTTCAAAGGGGAGTGTGGGTGATTTAGAGAGAAAACTCTCCCACCACCAGACGCTGGATCAACTGGTGTATCTGTCTTGATCATACGAACCAGCAGTGAATCATGTCCTTGTCACTACACAACATACTTTGTCATTTAACCAGCTTATATACTTACATTACATATATTATATACTATATACTGTTGGACATCAAATAGCAAAAGTAGCCAATCTACAAGTTCAACACAACACGAGCTTGTTGATCTGCTATTTTCACTGAATGCTGGCCTATCATCATATATTCAGAATTGGGATGCTAGGGTTCACGTGGTTAAATATCAAAACAAAACACATGCAAATGTGCATTTTGCAATTTCTTTATAATCTACACTAAACTCTCTTTGTATAATATGTAACTTTTTACCACTTCAGTACTAATGTTAAATCAGACCAGTGCATTTTACAGCGCATACAGTATAAAGCAAAGTCCTCTGATCCGTCTCAGACAAATGTGTCATTGTGTCATATAAAAAGACAACACTGACAGTCTGTCTTATACCTGTATAATAAACCGATAGGAAACAACACATGAAGTCAGATGACTGTCATGAAGTGAGAGAGAGAGAGAGAGAGAGAGAGAGAGAGAGAGAGAGAGAGAGAGAGAGAGAGAGAGAGAGCGCAGATGTCTATTGAACTACAGAATAAAATATTAACTTGACTTATAACATTAACCATGCAATGTTAAGCGAACATTTGTTACTCAAATCTTTGCTTCTGGGATTCTACAAATGTCTTCTAAATCCTTTTTAAATGTATTTGGCCGTGGACCCCCATCTAAAAAAAAATTTGTTCCAGGGACCAGGCGCGCTGGAAGTCATTTATTCCAAGGGGGGCTGGGGCTGGGCGGGGGACTTCACGCACGTGCGCGATTTTTTTAAACATATTTTTGCATTTATTCCACCTTTTACACCTTTTTTTCACCTTGTTCAGCAAATATTTTATTCTCCAAAGTTAAATACATCATTGTTTTAATATATATGTGTGTGTATAGACTTTAAAAATGATATGTATTTTTATTTTATTTTTTTTGCTTCCCAACACCAGGGGGGCTGCAGCCCTCATACCCCCCCCCCCTTCCCGCGCCACTGCCAGGGACCCACAGAAGTTGTAACAGTTAAAAATGTTCGCTTTAAAAAATATGTATTCAAAGATTTGCACAAATCTTCACTATTTAAAAAAAAATAGCAGATCTACAAGCGAACTAAAGCGAACTTGTATATCTGCTATTTTTAAATAGCCAAATAAATCTTAAAATGATACAGATGCGTTCCCACTTCCCGGTCTTAAAGGGTTCTGGACAAATTATATGTAGATAAGGTTTAAAATGGCTGAAGTGCTCCTTTGAATTCCTTATATACTAGATTTGCACAAATTTTCATGATAAAAAAAAATAGCCAAAGAACTACAAGATCATAGCGCGGCATCGGTGATATTGGTGAAAAAGAAGGAAAAGGATATTGTTTTTTTCCTTTGTTTTTGCCTCTGGGGGCACCACCTCCTTTTTTGTGTAGAAACAGGAACTTGTTTTGGCTCCTCCCGCTTCTTAGTCCACTTCCTCCCGGGTGCTTCTGTGTTCATTCCTATTAACAACAACGCTACATGTTTAGGGCAGTGGTGCTTGCATCGCAGAAGAGCTGTGCGGCCTCATCCTTTGTCAATACTGTCACGTGCCGTGGCCAGCACCTCATCAACACAGGTGTGTGCTCCCTCTTCTGTGTTTGCGTAGGGCAGTGGACGGTGCTGACAGATTCTGCTGTTGGCAGAATCTGTCTTGATAGAATCTGCAGCCTTTCTGGGGGAGCACTTTTAATTTTAACATTTTTTTACGTTTTATTATCAGGCACTTGACGAAGGACTGACCTAATTAATGATCTGTTACTCTGATGTTCTAGTTTGAGAAAAATAGTGGTAAAAGAATATGAACTTGAACATGGGTTACTTTTTTTTGTGTTTGTTAGTTTTTTTCTTTTTGTTTTTTGTTTTCCTTTTTACCTGATGTATACTGTGTGTCAATCTTGTGCCTTATTTGTCTTATTTTGTACTTGTCTCTGTTTTGTTTTGTCCCGATGTTGTACTTCGTGTTGTAGTCGACATGACTACCTCACTGTGGTGTCCACATGAAAAAAAAGTTTAAAAAATGTTTTTGAAATATGAACCAGCATTGTTCTTGCATTAATAATAATAAAACAAAGTTTGAAAACTTGTTTGAAATGACCACACCTGCAGGTTTCTGATCTGTCCACAGCCCTCGTCTGAGACACAGAGTGAGTAGACAGAAATGGTGCCATCTTATAATGAGCATTAGTGAGGACTCATATGAACATAGGTTGAAAGTGGGCAAAGTGCTCATTTAAGCCTCTTAACTGTAGAGAGGGTGTCTGCCTCCTAGACCAAAACTTTTAGATGGTTGGTTCCACAGGAGAGAAGCCTGATAGTTGAAGTGAAGGCTCTGCCTTTTGTTCTACTTTTGGAGATTACAGGAACCACAAGTATAGGCCTGCATTCTAGGACTGCAGCGTTCTGGTAATGGGGTACAATGAGCTCTTTTAACCCATTCAATCCGGGAAAGCATCTGTGTCTTAGAGGGGGTACCAGGGGGTCCCCAGCAAAAGCAGTTAATATAGCATCACAATCATTTTAACAACTTTAACCATTATGTTATACTTTGGCTATTCAAAAATAGCAGATCTACAATCTCATAGCGTGTCACTTCACACCAGAACTTCAGACCAATCTCACTTTTGAGCCACACCTACAAGCTCTTTGAACGTCTGATCCTCAACAGAATTGGTACCTTTGTTGACGAACACCTCATCCCTGAACAAGCAGGTTTCCGCCCTGGCAAGTCGACAACTAGCCAAGTACTCAACCTCACCCAGTACATCGAAGACGGATATGAGGAAGGGATGGTAACTGGTGTGGTGTTTGTCGACCTCTCAGCTGCCTATGACACAGTCAACCACAGACGTCTCCTCAGCAAGATCCTGGAGACCACAAGAGACACCCGTCTTACAGAGTTGATTGAAAGCATGCTTGAAAATAGGCACTTTTTCGTTGAGCTAGGAGGAAAGAAAAGCAGGTGGCGAAGACTCAGGAATGGCCTCCCACAGGGAAGTGTGCTTGCACCACTTCTCTTTAATATCTACACCAACGACCAACCAAAAAGTGCAGACACCCGCCGCTTCATCTATGCAGACGATCTTGGCATAGGTGCACAAGCCACTGATTTCAAAGTTGTGGAAGACAAACTCTCCAACGCTCTGGCAGAGCTAACACCTTACTATGAAGAGAACCACCTACGTGCAAATCCATCTAAGACACAGGTGTGTGCCTTCCACCTGAGAAACCGTGAAGCCAAGCACCAACTGAAGGTCAGCTGGTCAGGAACCTCCCTTGAACACTGTGAGCACCCAGTCTACCTAGGGGTAACCCTGGACAGATGCCTCTCTTTTAAGACCCACACTGAGAAGACCAAGTGCAAAGTGAGTGCGAGGAACAACATCATCCGCAAGCTCACTGGCACAACCTGGGGTGCTAACCCACAGACTCTGAAGTCAACCGCACTAGCCCTCTGCTACTCAGCTGCCGAGTATGCCTGCCCAGTATGGGAGCGAGCTGCCCATGCCAAGAAGTTGGATCCCGCCCTCAATGCTAGCTGCCGCCTTATCACAGGCTGCCTGAAATCAACACCTACAGACCGTCTGTACATCCTGGCAGGCATAGCCCCACCAGAGATACGACGAAATGCAGCAAGCAAGAAAGAGCGTCAACAACAGTCTACTGACCAAAGACATCCTCTCTTCGGCCATGTGCCAGCCAAAAGCCGCCTTAAATCCAGGAAAAGTTTCCTGAAGAGCGTCCCACCTCTCGGAACACCGAGCACAAGCAGTGAAAGAGTCACTCGGTGGGAAGAAAGACTTGAAAACCTCCCATCAGCAACAACAATGGAGCTAAAGGCGAGCGAGGCACTGCCCCCTGGAGCAGACACCAACTACGCAGTGTGGAAATGCCTAAACAGAATAAGATCTGGTGTTGGACGTGCAAAAGCCACTCTCGCCAAATGGGGATACCTAAATGACGGGGACGTTGCGTGTGACTGCGGCATTGAACCACAAACCATGCAGCACCTCCTGATATGCCCCCTGCTGGAGCAACCCTGCACAGCATCGGACTTGGCAGAGTTTAATGAGAAGGGACAGCAATGTGTTCAGCTGTGGCTGAACCACATCTAGCCAAGCCTTGTAACTGACTGTCTTGTGGACACGATAAGAAGAAGACTTCACACCGTGCTATGAGCTTGTAGATCTGCTATGTTTGCAAATCTTTGAATATAATATATTTTTTACTCAAATCTTTGCTTCTGGGGGTCCCTGGAACAACATATTTTGAGATAGGGGTCCGCGGCCAAATATATACCATTTTGTTTTTTTTCAGAAAACTTTTAGATTTAGAAGACATTTTTGGAATCGGCCTCAGGTCTTTAATGGGTTAAGACATTATGGTGCATGACCATTAAAGGGACTACAACATGAATTTTTACTTTTCCTTCCTCTTTGTGTGTTTTTGGTCTCCCCTACCTCTCTTCTATCCCCAAAAATACCCCAGTTTGAGCACTCAGGCTTTCACAGCATAATTTGGGTTTTATGTAAATTGGTCTCAAAACAGACCAAACTGATTTACCCCCGCACGTGACGTCACAAGCGATACAATCCCTCCCGTTTTTCAGTTCCGACATAAACCTTTTGAAAAACGTTTGAGGGACATAAACTATATGATATTAAATATTACATTATTTTTTTTTAATTCATGGTGTAGATCCTTTAAGAGCTTTGTAGACAAGGAGAAGGATTTTAAATTGTGTTCAGGATAATAGAGGGAGTCAGGGCAGAGAAGCCGTGTGGGAGAGATGTGATCTCTTTTACTAGTTCCTGTTCAAATATTATTCAAAATATTCCGCCCAAAAAAAAAAAAAAAGTTCTAAAATAGCAGATGTACAAGTTCGCAGCGCGGCACAAAGTTTGTTTATCTGCTATTTTTGAATAGCCAACATGTAAATGGATAAAGTGGTTAAAATGATTGTGATGCTGTATTAACACATCTTGCTGGGGACCTCCTGGAACCCCCTCAAGGACTTTGAGAACTTAGATCAGTGGTTCTCAGAGTGGTGTCCGGGGACCCCCAGGGGTCCTTGAGGGGGTTCCAGGGGGTCTCCGGAAAAATCTGTTAATAAAGCACCAAAATAAGGTTAACCATTTAACCCTTATATATATATACATATGAGACCTTTGCTAGTTTGCTGTACATGTAGATGTACACAATTTGATATTAATATATATAAAGTCCAATTAACTTTGGCTCCATAAAAGGTAGTTGTTGTATAGTAGGTTGTAGGAAACAAGACAAGCTACATCAGATTGATATCCCTGAAATTATAAACACTACAGTACATTTAACCACTTTCATCTTGGAATCCATATTTGCGGCATGTCAATAAGCATTTGTTTGTTTGTTTTTTGCAAAAGAATGTTTGCAAAGCTTTCAAAAGTAACACAAAATAGTAGATCTACAGGCTTGCGATGTGTTGTGAGATCGCAGAAGTGCTATTTTCGATACTCATCACACAACATATACTGTAGTAAAGGGTTAAAGCACTTTTTTTTTTCCTGCCGTGTGGAAAGGCTGGTGTCGTGTGGTTAGGGTTTAAATGGCTAAAGACTGGATAAAACCAACCTGTGAGAAGACCTGTTGTTCAAACATAAACACATGTTCAACTCAATACATTGTAGACCAACAGCAGGCTCAACATTACAAGGTTTTCAGAGTCAAGTTAATATTGCAGAAAGATCAGTGGATCATTCAAATCAACTATAAATGTAGATGCGTACTAATAAACTTTATATTGTGAGTTAACTACTGTATGAGTGTTGCTTCAGTACAGCAGTTAAATGGTGAGTTTGTCAGTGCCAGTGGGGTCAGTAATAAACTAAATATTCTATATTTTTAATCAGTGTGAGAGCTATTCAGTATTTTGTATTATTTTCACATTTATTTGTTGTTTTGTTTTGAAGAATTAGTTTGATTACAGCCGTAGTATTTCAGTTAATTTGTGTTGCAGATGCTTTTTTTAAAGGTGTTGGGCATTTTGGGAACACAGGTGGGTTTATTTAACTAATGAGAGCACAGAATCATTCAGTGTGTTCAACTTGTTTTAATATGTGACAAAAACTATCTATTAGTACAGGTAAAGGTAGGGTCATGCATTTCACACTAAACAGGTCTATTTCTATGGGTGGTCTTCAATGAGCTGGAAACAACCCACATACTCCCCTTACCATTACTCATTCAACATGTTTTCACTAAACGTCCATCAGTTTAGTTTAGTCTTATACATTTTCTGTATAAACTACTGTGACCTTATATAATAGAATGTTATGCTGTGGCGTGTCTTATAACTTTAGCTCACTGTTTAAAGACAGTTTCCTACTGTAATATACCTAAGAGTTTCTCTTCATGCATGGAGAAAGGCTCCATATTGAGGTCCTAACCTTCAAAGGTCAAATATAAAGAAAATAAAAAGAGCCAGGTCAGGACTTCAGGCTTTAACCCTCTAGAACCTGAACTATGAAGGAAAGGTCAGAAAATTCAAAATTTTTGAAAAGGGACACTTTATTGGGTCTTAAAACATTTTAGATTTTTTTTGATTTTTTTTACATTCCTTTGTATCATTTATTTGTTGTATCATATTTGATACAAGGGGTATTACAAGGGGTATTTCAAGTCGGTTTTACTGCCTCCCCCTGGCCAGCCGGGGCGCCTGATGGAGGGGAAAGGAACTGGTTGGAATAACGTGTTCCTTCCACACGCTACGTCCGACCAGGGAAACTCTCCCCTGTCAGGTGATAAGAAGGTCAGTTGGCTCTCATGCATTGAAGGAGGCATGAGCTCGGCCCTGGCCTCCCTAGAGTGGCAGAGGGAGTGTAGTGCCCAGGATTACATAGAGATTGGCACAAGTCGGTTTTAACATTACAAAAAAAAAAAAAACATTTATTTTAGACCTGTAGTATCAAATATGATACAAACACTTTTGACATCATAAAAAACAATGTGGGTTCCCATTTCCAAATAAGTTCCTTGATACCTTTTACCTTGATAAACATGCTGTGGGTTAAGTAAGGGTTAGGGGTAAGGAAGCAGGTTAGAGCTATTGGGTTATGGTTGGTTGGGGTCAGATATAAGGTCAATTGGTTCTGATTAGAGCTAAGTAGGAGTTTGCAAGAAAATGAAAAAAATTGTTTTGTGTCCTAAAGGAATATTTACGTGTCAAATTTCACATACAGTTTATCAAAATGTATTTACGTAGGTGACGTGAATTATGCCTCTGGTGGTGATGATGTACGGATGATAAACACATGTTTCTATGGAGTTGTGTGTTGACTTAGAGCAGAATCCAGTTTCATCCAACCAGCATGAAGTCACTTTGAGGACAACTCACATGCACACTACAAGCTGTTATAGGAATGAAATAAGTCCACTAGGGGGTGTAATTACACAGGATAAAACAAACAGAACAAAGCTTCTATTGCAGCTGCTGATAAGTTGGTTCTTTCCATCAAAACCAGTAGAAAATCCAACCGTTGATACCATTGATACCAGTCTGGATGTAAACACACTGACACACTGCAGGTGTAGATATAGACAGTGCAGACTAATGCTGTCACACATATATAGAGTCTACAACACCTTAGATCTGGACATCCACACTTCCAATTAAAACAATTATATATATATATACACAGTACATATATAATATAATCTCTGCCGTTGTGTTGGTTTATACATGGGATGAATTAAATGAATTTTCAAAGATGAAAACATCAATGTTACTTAATGAGTCTCTCCTGTAACCGTTCATAAATGAACTGATAAACTCAATGACATCAAAACCAGAGCACTCTGAAATCAGCAAATTCTCAAAGTATATTTCTGAACACACACAGGATAAATCAGTCATCTCCCCACACACACACACACACACACACACGCACACGCACACGCACACGCACACGCACACGCACACACACACACACACACACACACACACACACACACACACACACACTCAAGAGAAATCTCTGTCATGACATCATGTCCATCTGCTTTGGTTTGTAACATAATTATTTCCTTCTCTGCAATAAATGTGTTTGAACCATCTAACTGTGTTCCTGCAGCAAAGTCACAGAGTGGGTGGCAAATGACTTTCTACAATCATGTTTTTACAACTGTATAAGAGCTGTATAAGTTATTTCATAAATATGTTACACCTGATCTGAGAAAGTTGGAACATTCCAATCATAGAACAAAGTGTCAAAACAATCACAGAGCCATGGTGTTGCTTCATCATTACAATGGACAACAACATGTTCTGTGCATAACTGTAGTCCTGAGTTCCTCAGCTGATTTAAACTGGAAACACATACTGTATGACACCTTCATACATGTTTCAAACCAAGCTATGGGAAACTGAACAGGAATGCGGGACCACAGTTAGCCTATGCACTGAACTTATTTTATGAAGTGATGATGATTGATTATTTCAGTGTGAAGAAGACAATGAGCAAGTTCAGGGTCTGAGATGGAAAAAGAACATGAGACCAAATATTGTTTATAACCAGGAAAAATGCACTTTCTGGTTTAGGGCTTTTTTAGGTTATGTTGACAAAAGAGATAACAGCCAAGACTACATTCAATATTCTACAGGCCTACATGAGCCATTTCTTCCCCTTGTGGTCTGTAAATGTACTGCAATCAATGTTGAGATCTGTAATGACAGAGTTCTGAACTGTTCTCCCATCCAACAACAGAAACAATCATCGTTCTTTGTGGACATCAAAAATATCCTTACTTGGTATTTTCACTAACTTTTGATTGAGTTACAGTCACTGTGATTGTTGTGTGTTTGGATTTATCAAGGCCCCTAAACTTTATTCCATTCTTTAATAATGTTACAATCAAACACATCTTTGTGCAATACTTTACACAGTCATATAGAGGTCACTCTTCTCAGCACAACCTTACTAGTAAAACGATAGATACGTCCATATTATCACACATATTACTACGTGTCAAGGTAGTCCCTGAGCAAGACTTAACCCATAACTGCCCTCCCTGGTTTTAGCATAGCATATTTACATATAGCCTTGCCTAACATGGAAGCACATCACTGAATGGAAACATACATTCTATACATTTGTCTCCATATGCATAAAACTGCTCAACTTGAATTGTGTTTCCTGGTGAAGACCCAATCAATATCAATAGCATGTTTCTTCTTGACATCAAACCATCTTTATGTCTGGCTGTTCCAAGACTCCTGATGGTTTTAGCGACCTCAGCAGGGGTGGAAAGTAACTAAGTACATTTACTCAAGTACTGCACTTCAGTACAATTATGAGGTATTTTTACTGAAGTATTTCAAATTTTCTATACTTTTACTTCCACTACATTTCAGAGGCAAATATTGTACTTTTTACCCCTCTACAATAATTTGAAATGTTTAGTTACTATAGCTACGTACCTTGTATATTTTGATTATTACAAAACATACATTAATAGCGGAGCAGATAAGTGCTACGATCTTTCAATTTATGATACAAGCGTGAAAATTGGCATGAGCAGTCTCCATGGGTCACTTGACAAGAAAATTGTCCGAGGCAGTTGTAATTTCAAGATGGCGGCCATTTTTCAAGATGGCCGACACCTTAGTGTGCAGTTAAGTGATATGATGGTTTATTTGGTGATACAAGCATGAAAATTGGCATGAGCAGTCTCTGTGGGTCACTTGACAATAGGCCACCCACAGCTACTTGAAATTTCAAGATGGCGGCCATTTTTCAAGATGGCCAACACTTTAGTGGAGCAATTAAGTTATATAATGGTTTATTTGGTGATACAAGCATGAAAATTGGCATGAGCAGTCTCTGTGGGTCACTTGACAATAGGCCACCCACAGCTACTTGAAATTTCAAGATGGCGGCCATTTTTTAAGATGGCCAACACTTTAGTGGAGCAATTAAGTTATATAATGGTTTATTTGGTGATACAAGCATTACAATTGGCATGAGCAGTCTCTAAGGGTTGCTTGTCCCATACTTTTTTGCCAACAACAATGTGAATTATGCTCGTTGGCTTCCAATACACCTTCGAGACATGATGTGCATTGAGGAGCAACATCCAGAAGTTGCTGCAGAGTTCCACAAGGGGAACTTTGTAGTACATAAGTCAGACAGGGCTTTCTCTGCAGTGGCAATTGATCAGGCTCATGAATGGCTCAATGCTGTGATCAAAGGTGATGGGGGAGCAGTCGGGCTGACAGAGAACCCATCAGCACTGCGAAGATGGATGTTAGCAGGTCCAGAGGTGAGCCGTCTAGTTAAGAACTATGAAGCTGTGTCAGGAGCTAAAGATGTGAAGAAAGGTAATCATCACCATGAACAAACAGAGGCTGCTCAAAAAGCATTTTTGGAGAAAGTGAAACGACTCACATCAGTCATGAGGGAAATGGGTAACCCTTTCATGGAAGAATCAGATGATCTGCTTGTGTTGGACACAAAGGACATTGTTGATGCCAGTTCAGCTGAGCTGATAGCCGTGCATCACCAACAAGGCAGAGAACAGTTCAAGTCTTTCATGACAGATTTACAGAGCCTCGACAGTCCATGCTCTTTCTACAAGCCTATCAAGAAGAATATGGTAACTTTCTTCAAGCACAAGCCAGTTGTCAGTGGAACAAACTCCAAGATGAAGGAACTTAAGGATGACTACCAACTTTTCTCCCGACTATTCATCTCTTGCCAGAACAGGCAGTGTGACTTACAAGAGTTCTTCAATCATGAGAACCAATCAGCTCCCGCCGCTCTCAGTGATGGAGGGAAACTCTGCACGTGTACCAAATCACACCTGGCTGAGATACTACAAGCGAAAGTGACATTGCCTGAAAAAAAGCCAGAATCAGATGTTCTTATAGTGGATGGATCAGCTATGGTGAATACACTGCCACCACGTTCAAGCAAGACGTTTGATGAATATGCAATAAGTGACATACTTCCAAGAATAGAGACATACAGCCATACATACAGGCGGACGGACATCGTGTTCGATGTTTACTGGAAGTCCAGTCTGAAGTCTGAGGCAAGGTCAAAACGGGGAAAAGCAATCAGGAGGAGAGTAACAGGCACAGGCAAAACTCCGTCAAACTGGCAAAGCTTCCTACGGGATGAAAACAACAAGCAGGAATTGTTCCATTTCCTTGCTGATAAAGTTACGGAAATGAAAACAGCCAATATAGTCATTGTGACGAATGGGGAAGATGCTGTTAGCAACCAAGCTGCTAACCTGGATGCAGTAGCCCCGTGTAGTCATGAAGAGGCAGACACACGTATTTTCCTTCATGCCCAACATGCAGTGAAACAAGGACACAAATCCCTGATGATCGATGCCAATGACACAGACATTGTAATCATAGCCACTTCTGTTATGCCCTCTTTGATGCAACTTGGCCTTGAAAAAATGTGGGTGACTTTTGGCAAAGGAGAGAAGACAAGATGGATCCCAATACATGAGGTAGTTTCAGCCATAGGACCAGAGAGAACACGTGGTATCCTCTTCTTCCATGCCTTCAGTGGTTGTGACATTGTGTCATCCTTCCATGGCAAATCAAAGAAGTCTGCCTGGAACACATGGGACGTGTGTGATGAGGTGTCAAACACATTTGCAACACTCAGCGAATGTCCCTCTGCAGTGGAGGATAGTGACCTGCGAGAGATTTGTTGTGCTCATGTATGACAGGTCCAGCGATGTCACAACTGTGAACGAGGCCAGGCTTGATCTCTTTGCCAGAAAGCAAAGACATTATGACTTGATCCCACCAACTCAAGCAGCACTCAAAGAGCATGCCAAACGTGCTTCTTATGAGGCTGGATACGTGTGGGGACAGGCATTGAAGCGACATCCACAAATGCCAAGCCCATCTGACTGGGGATGGGTGGAACAGGACGAGAAGTGGAAAGTCTTCTGGACTCCACTTCCACCTATTGCGGAGAGTTGTTGGGAGTTGACCAAATGTGGGTGCACCAAGGCATGTACTGGAAGGTGTAAGTGCTTCAAATATGGACTCAGTTGCACATGCCTATGTAGTTGCCCCTGCTAGAACCTATTTGCATGTTTGTTTGCCAGAGTTTTTCCCCTTTGTCCTCTTTGTTTTCAAGTGTAGGCCTATGGCTCGGCTTCCCCTCGCCACATCGGTGCATCATGTTTTACTTTGTCACCAGTCTATTAGTGTGTAATTTTCAGTTGTTACTTTGTAACATTGCTTCCACTGCCTTCCACTGCCATACGTAACAGTGAAGCACATTTTCAGTTTAGTTCCTTACTATAGTTTGTCATGGTTCCGTGGCTACTGCCATTCAGTATTAGCCATTGCTCAATTATAATTTTGGAGCACTGTCCGTTCAGCACCACAACTGTGCTAATCAGCACCTCAACTGTGCTAATTTATTAGTCATATTTTTTGTTCCCCCATCTCTTAGTATTTATTTGACACATGTAATGGCTGTTAGTTTAAAAAAAAAAAAAGAAAAAAAAAAAATCCTCCCCTTTGACTATTACCGTGTCGTGGTAAGGGAGCTTGAGTACCTCAGTGAACCCTGAGAGCTATGCCAGTGGGAGGCAACTCCTGACAGGTTTTACCAAACTGGACAGGTCGTGGGCGAGGAGTCAGACAAAACACAGTCAAACAACCTCTCTTGACAGAGCTTTTTGAGGAACCCAATACATTTCTATGAGAAAAGGTATCATTTAAAGATCCACATGGCGGACGAAAGTCATCTTGAAATTTCAAGTGGTGGTTGTGGGGTTTCTTGTCAAATGACCTTTTGAGACGGCTCATGGCAATTTTCATGCTTGTATCACCAACTAAATGATTTAAGCTTAACTGTGGTGGTTTTTCATTTAAAAAATGGCCGCCATCTTGAAATTTAAAGTAGCTGTGGGTGGCTTATTGTCAAGTGACCCACAGAGACTGCTCATGCCAATTGTCATGCTTGTATCACCAAATGAACCATTATATAACTTTAATGCTCCACTAAAGTGTCGGCCATCTTGAAAAATGGCCGCCATCTTGAAATTTCAAGTAGCTGTGGGTGGCATATTGTCAAGTGACCCACAGAGACTGCTCATATCAATTTTCATGCTTGTATCACCAAATAAACCATTATATAACTTAATTGCTCCACTAAAGTGTTGGCCATCTTGAAAAATGGCCGCCATGTTGAAATGTCAAGTAGCTGTGGGTGGCCTATTGTCAAGTGACCCACAGAGACTATTCATGCCAATTTTCATGCTTGTATCACCAAATAAACCATCATATCACTTAACTGCCAACTAAGATGTCGGCCATCTTGAAAAATGGCCACCATCTTGAAATTACAACTGCCTCGGACAATTTTCTTGTCAAGTGACCCATGGAGACTGCTCATGCCAATTTTCACGCTTGTATCATAAATTGAAAGATTCTGCCAGAAAAAAGCATTTAGCCGCTCCGCTATAACCACTTCAGCCCTGTACTATGGCTATTTGAAAATAGCCGATCTACAAGTTCTCAATGCGCGCAATGTGCCATGCCGTGAGCTTGTAGATCTGCTATTTTTAAAATATTTTTATACATTTTATACATTAGAAATACCTCAGTTTTACTTAACATAAGTAAAAGTATTTCTGCATTGTGGTATTGATACTTCTAAGTAAAAAAAATAGAGTTCTTCCTCCACCACTGGACCTCAGTGTGCAACAGCACTGTCTCTCAGATCTATTATAATGAACTCATTGTTGTATGGATCTAATTCCTTATTGAAACTCTATAAACTTGATGCAGTGATGACTCACTATAGAGATGTTCAGCTATTATGTTCAAATGATGTACCAGACCACGTGAACATAAATATGCTGACTCGAACCCCAGCATGCCTATTCTTGGAGGAGCATTTGCCAAAAATAGCAGATCTACAAGCTCCCAACGCAACACAACGTGACACGTTGGGAGCTTGCAAATCATGGTCAATTATTTTCAGTTAATTTGGTGAATGCAAGCAAATCCAAACTCCAATCCAGTTAATTTTAAACCACAACAAACAAACAGTTTATGTCAGTCAGTCAGTCAGTCAGTCAGTCAGTCAGTCAGTCAGTGAGATTCCAGTCCAGGTGTTAGTGCTGGTAAACAGTGAGCAGAGTGGATATGAAGATGATTTGATCATAGATGACTGTCACTGATGATGAATGAACACTTTGATAAAGTATTGTCTTACTTTATACAACATAATAACCTGCCACTGCTCTCCTGAACATGAGAGTGTGTCATTATTCTCCTGCACTAATGAGAGTGTTGCTCCACTGATCCTCTCTACATAATATCTATATTCTTAGTTGACTGGAGTCTCCCAGGGGTCTGTATGTCATCCCCTCCTTTTGTCCATCTACGCCAAATAGCTGATCTACAAGCAAGCTTGGCTATTTTGGCTGAATGTTCATCCCCAGACCAGACACAGTAGGTTTCATGTGGTTAAAGTGTTGTGTAATTGGGTGTTTCTGGGGGCACACACACACACGCACGCACGCACGCACGCACGCACGCACGCACGCACGCACGCACGCACGCACGCACGCACGCACGCACGCACGCACGCAATCACTGTACACAACGCTTCCTCCCAGATGGCTCTTCTTGGCAGACTTTGATATCAGTAGTTGTGTTATCACCTGTATTTCCAACAGATATAAATGGGTAGAGTTTCTCAGTGAAAGAGTCTTTGTAAGTGTAGATATGAGTCATGTCTTCAGGGTCGTAGAAGGACACCTCCCCCCTGTCATAGTCCAGCTGTATTCTGATCCTCTAAAGATTCCTCCTCAATGGGAGGGTTTCACCAAGACCATTAGTGTACTTCCCACTTCTCTGTAATATACACCAGAATCCATAGGATGGTGAGACAAATATCTCTCCCTTCCTGTCAACAGACTCTTTAGCCAAACCTATAGTCCAGTCAGAATGATCTCCAACCTCTACCTTTCTTTTCTTTCTTTCTTTTTCCTTTATTTATTCAGGGAAAACCATTCAGAGCAATCTCTCTTTTTCAAGGACGCCCTGATAACAAACATTTGAATCACATATCAAATGTTACAACTAATTTAACAATAAAGCAAAAAAGTTCAGTTCAGCTGTGTTTTCCTGAACTGAAACTTTCTGAACCCAGAACTCTGTTATACTCAGTGTTACTCTCTGGGTTGTCAGGAAGCTGCTGCCATGTGTCTGTACGTCTCACACTGGTCAAGTCTTCAGACACACAGAGCCAGCGGGATGCTGTGTTTGGGTCCAGAATGATAGGAGTGAACTTGACCTTCTCCTTCATCTTCTCCCACACTCTGAAGGTCAGGTTTTCCACGTGTTTGGCCACGTCTATAAGAGCTCCAGAGACCAGCTGTGGTTTTGACAGTTTACACTGGTTGCGCTGTTCTGAGTGTGTTTATAACTGCTGAGAAATGACACACTGGGGTTCTGCAGCTCTTGTTCTACAGCAGAGATGCTGTGTGAGAGAGAGGAGATCTGATCCTGAATGATCTTCATCTCTCTGCTGACAATCATCCCCTTCTGCTCCTCTTCCTCCCTCAGAGCTGCCAGTCTGTTCTTCTCTTCCTCTTTCAGGAACTGGTGGATCTTTTCCAACTCTTCTTTGATCTGCTTCTCTGTGGTCACCACCTGCTTCTTGTTGTGTTGAACCGCTTCACTGTATGTTTCTTCAACCTTTTTGTATTTGTTCCTCTTGTCCTGTAGAGACTTGAGGTCAGGCTTCAGTTGGTCCTTCAGGTTATTGACTGCTTGTCCAATAGGAAGTAGTGTGTGACCAGTGGGGTGAGGAAAGTCACAGAAATGACACACAGCTCTCTGTTCTTCCTCACAGAACAGTTTAGGCTCCTCTGGATGTTCACAACACAATTCCATGGCTTCCTCCTCACATGACCCAGCTTTCTCTCTCGCAGCATAAGAGTCAGCTAGTTCCTTCAGTGTAAAGTTCATAATGATATCCTTTGATTCTTTTCTCTTACAAATGGGACAGTTCTTTGTTCATTTGTTTGGTTTGGTTTTCTTCAGTATAAAATCCTTCAATGACAAGAGTAAACATTTATATTCTCCTCAATGTCGTATAAACCTGTATTGCTGTGCATACAGCAAATCCTACAGTTTGCAATCAATAATAACATTTACTTTCAAGTTATCTTTCTCGTTAATCACCTAAACTCCTATATTCAATTGACTGTATTTGGGCTACACTAAATATCCTTGCCGAAAACAGCTGATCTAGAAACCAACAACGTGTAGCAACACTACACATTGTGAGCTTGTAGATCAGCTATTTTTGGTGAATGTTCCCTCCAGAATAGGGATGCTATAGGATCAAAGTGGTTATGGGTTACCCATTAATAATTATGTAATTATAATGAGTAGTTAATCATTGTTTTATATAAACATCATTGTAATCACGTTATAGAACTTTTATATTGTATTGTGATTCATCTTATTTATAAATTATATGTACATGATATACATACATATGTACAATTTTGAAAGCAGAGATAAACTAGAAAAAGTGCTCCTCGGAGCACAGGTCTCCGCCAGGTCAGGTAGGTTAGTGTGGACCAGCAATGTTTGGAATTCACCAATCTGGCTGGAATGTGAATAATCGGACGGATCCGTGTTGATGACTTGCGCGAGTGCATGTGTCCCCGACCCGTGTGGGCACGTGTCCCCGACCCGTGTGTCCCCATGTGTCCCCGACCCATGTGTCCCTGACACGTGCGAAAATGTTCGGTTATTGGGAGGATTTTGGGCGTTTTTTTGTTACTTTATTTCGGTTTTAGGGTTAGGGTTAGGATAAGGTTAGGGTTAGGGTTATATTATTTAATTCTTAGTTTTGCCTGATTTGACTGTTTACTTTTTTTTTTGCAAAATCGATTGGGTGGGCCAGCTTTCTATGTGGGTGGGCCACGGCCCACCCAGGCCTACCCATGGCTGCGCCCCTGATCATCAGTATTTAAAAAAAGTATTTTGTACAGTTACATCTGCATTATTGTATAATGTGAATAACACTTTGTTCATAATGTATCTTGCCTTTATATTCATATTAAACTATTGACTTGAATGATGCAAAAGTAGGCAAAACGTCAGACAAAGGATTAGGCAACAATTTTAGCCTGAGGTTTAGGCTGGCTGGGCAGGTGAGGTGAGGTCCAGGGAAGCCACAAAACCAGAGCAGACAGCAGGACAGGAATCATCTGAGTAAAAAAAACATATTACAAGGACCTGACAAGGAATGAAGAGCAGAACTTATAGAGGCTACTACAAAAGAACTGCAGCTGATGAGGATCCAAACTAGCCTCCACGCACGCACGCACGCACGCACGCACGCACGCACGCACGCACGCACGCACGCACGCACGCACGCACGCACGCACGCACGCACGCACGCACACACGCACACACACACACACACACACACACACACACACACACACACACACACACACACACACACACACACACACACACATACAGATTAGGAAGAGGTAGATGGCAGCTGATGTAACAGTTGTAGAGTTTACACCAAATGTGCCTTTTGTGAGAAGAGGTTATTCTTGAGAATGTTTAGAGCAGGGGTCCTCATCCTCAACTACAAATCTTGAAGGTCCACAAATAATTTTTTGAATAAGCCAAAGGTCCGGTCTTTTTGGCTGTGTAAAAAGATAACTTTGCTCTTACAGTAGGCATGACCATGAATGAAATACTCCTCTATATCATTATCTGATCATATTTCAGAATAGTAGAATAATAAAACACTATATTACATTGGATGAATGTGGACAGGACTTTTCATTGGAAATGAATGGAGCAAAGACCATGGCTATTGTAGTAGGAGAAAGGACAATATATCCATCCATCCATCCATCCATCCATCCATCCATCCATCCATCCATCCATCCATCTTCAACCGCTTATCCGGAATCGGGTAGTGGGGGTAACAGTTCCAGCAGAGAGCTCCAGTGCGACATTAGCTACTTCATCTTGGGGGATCGCGAGGCGTTCCAAGGCCAGCATGGAGATATAATCCCCCCATCTGGTCCTTCATGGTGTGACCTGTGGCCCGTTACATGTGAGATCAGATGTTATACATTTGCTCTTTTACAGTTCTAAAAAGAGAGGGCAACATACAAACCAGAGCAGATGGACTTGCTGTCAGAACAGAGGCTCTCTCTCTCTCTCTCTCTCTCTCTCTCTCTCTCTCTCTCTCTCTCTCTCTCTCTCTCTCTCTCTCGGCTGTCAGGATGACTGATTGTGTGTGTATCGAGGTGTACACTCACACCAAGTCCAGAGTCCAATTTGTGTGGATCCAGGCCAGGTGTGGCTGCCTCGATCAGCCATCAACCACCCTACGTTCCCTCAACGCCAAAGTGAGGCTGCATGCGGATTCTGATTCTCCCCAGCCTCACATTGTTGTTGGGGGGATGTACGGAAGCCCCCCCCCCACCACCACCACTCCCCCCCCCTGTCTGAGAGAGTCTGAATAAAAGGTGCAGAAGCACAATGTGTCATTTCTCATCAGTTATAAACACAGATTTAATTAATGCACATCATACACAAGCTAATCAATATGACAACATTCTGAAAAGGTCACGCCAAGCCATTGTTTTGTTATTTTACTCTGACTGAGTACATGATAGGTATCAGATAACCTCATATAACCTTGTATACACAATGTTGAACTCTAATGTCTTTACAGCTCTGAGGAACTATAGACTTTGACATCACAGCTCCTACTCTTACTGTTTACTTGTTATTCCAAATCTCATGACTCTTTCAATCATTACTTTATTTTTTCTGCTTTCTGCATGAAAAGTAGTTATTTATTTTGTTTGAAAAATAAGATGAATATTTAATAATCACAATACAATGTAAAACTTCTGTAATAAACCATAATTACAATGATGCGTTATAGTGTCAAGCATTAATGATTGACTACTCAGTATAATGAATTAAACACAATCTCCACCTCCCTGCCTCCTTTACAAGGTAAGAGAACTTGAACGTAGCCTCTTATCACTGTTGATCCGAGCTGTGATGCCTTTAATTGCAAGCTAAAGGCAAGTTAATATGCAAGTATTCAGGACATTGAGTGGAATATAAACGGTTTACTCTTCTCGTTTAAGGATATTTTCTATTGTGACACAAATGGTGGGAAAATTACACTTCTTGAAAACTTGAGAAGAAAACGTGACAACAGAACATTAGTGTTTTAAACAGCACTGTTTGGAGACTCACTGATCAGTGGGTTGAAGTTGGATGTGAACTGGTGAGTCTTGTTATTTAAACATACTTTGCAAACCAAAGGAAATGGCGGAGAAAACTTTCCTTGAACGTTATCTGAACTGCTCTGTGTGTTCAGAGACTTTCAGAGATCCCGTATCTCTGAGTTGTCATCACAGCTTCTGTTCCAACTGCTTGAAGAAATTCTGGGAACAAACTAAAAACAAGAACTGTCCCATTTGTAAGAGAAAAACATCAAAGGGTCTAGGTATTGACTTTAGACTGAAGGAACTAGTTGACTGTTATGTTGAGAGACAGAAAGCTGAGTCATCTGGAGAGGACGTCAAGGTGTTGTGTAGTAAACATCCAGAGGAGCCTAAACTGTTCTGTGAGGAAGAACAGAAAGCTATGTGTCATACCTGTGACTTTCCTCACCACAGTGGTCACAAGCTGCTTCCTATTGGACAAGCAGTCAATAACCTGAAGGGCCAACTGAAGCCTGACCTCAAGTCTCTACAGGACAAGCGGAACAAATACAAAAAGGTTGAACAGACATACAGTGAAGTGGTTCAACACAACAAGAAGCAGGTGGTGACCACAGAGAAGCAGATCAGAGCAGAGTTTGAAAAGATCCACCAGTTCCTGAGAGAGGAAGAGAAGGGCAGACTGGCAATTCTGAGGGAGGAAGAGGAGCAGAAGGGGATGATTATCAGCAGAGAGATGAAGATCATTCAGGAGCAGATCTCTTCTCTCTCAGACAGCATCTCTGCTGTAGAACAAGAGCTGCAGAAACCCAATATGTCATTTCTCAGCAGTTATAAACACAGTCAGACCAGCGCCAGAGTCCAGTGTAAACTGTCAGAACCACAGCTGGTCTCAGGAGTGCTGGTAGACGTGGCCAAACACGTGGAAAACCTGACCTTCAGAGTGTGGGAGAAGATGAAGGAGAGAGTCAAGTTCACTCCGGTCATTCTGGACCCAAACACAGCAAACCGCGCTCTCTGTCTGTCTGAAGACCTGACCCGTGTGAGACGTACAGGCACAAAGCAGCAGCTTCCTGACAACCCAGAGAGGAACACTAAGTATGCCACTGTTCTGGGTACAGAGGGCTTCAGTTCAGGAAAACACAGCTGGGAGGTTGAGGTTGGAGACCACCCTAAATGGACTATAGGTTTGGCTAAAGAGTCTATTGACAGGAAAGATGAGGCACCTATCTCACCATCACATGGATACTGGTGTTTATTGACCAGGAGTGGGATATACAGTAATGGGCATGGACAAACTATAACATTGAAGAGGAATCCTCAGACGATCAGAATCCAGCTGGACTATGACAGGGGTGAGGTGTCCTTCTACGACCCTGAAGACATGACTCACATCTACACTCATAAAGACACTTTCCCGGAGAAACTCTACCCTTATTTCGGTATTGGAAAGGCTGGGGACGCTGAAACCGTTGATATCAAAGTCTGTCAAGTAGAGATGTCTCTCTCTGTGAAGATATAGTGGTGTCACTATGTGTGTGTGTGTGTGTGTGTGTGTGTGTGTGTGTGTGTGTGTGTGTGTGTGTGTGTGTGTGTGTGTGTGTGTGTGTTACACAACACTTATGTGTGTGTGTTACACAACACTTTAACCACATGAAACCAGCGTCTCTGTTCTGGGGGTGAGCATTCAGCAAAAATAGCCGATCTTCAAGCTCATAAAGTGTCACAGTTTTGAGCCTGTAGATCGGCTATTATTGGTGAAGAGATTTGGGGCCCTATTCTCGAGCACTTTCCCCCCCCCCTAAACCACGCTAAATACTGATAATGGAGCTGCGCCGCCCCAATATGTTATTCTAGCACCTGCTCTACCCGTCACCATTATGCCGACGCCGTTATTTGCGCGTGGAGGTGTGCCTGTGGGCGTGTTGTTGCTACAGTATATCCCCCACATTGACATTCTCAACCCACACATGGGTACGGCTTGGGGAGGGGGGATAGTGGATTCTAAAAGCACCCGCCGGTTTATAAAACCACCCGCCAAGTGCACACAGACACTGCAATGGCTTTGTGCGTTGGACCATGAGCCGTGTTGCCAGCCTTGGCGAGAAATAAGCAACCGCAGGTCTATGAAAACAAAAAGAAGCAACTATAAGGCCACATGAGCACTTCAAACTACTAACTAGAGCTTTCATATCCCCTAAATATTTCAGCCTGGCTCGACTAATAATTGACAAATTAGGCCCAGCCCAGCCCGTCAGTCATTTTTCTAAAGAAGCTTAATTGCTGCATGCAGCCTTTTTTCTCATTACATCTTGGTAATTCGTTAAGAACAGGAGTCCTTCCACCCTATTCCAACAGTCTATATTTTATTTAAAAAACTGCTTGGAGCAAATAGGGCTATATAAATATATACACTGCCCACTACACTACACTGGGGGGGGAGCGTTTCACTGTTTCAGCCCAGCCCTGCACATGAACTCTGCAGCCGCACTGAGGCCCCTGCTGGAAAGCATCCCAGCCCAAACATTAACGTAACTAATAATTGGGCCACGCGACCCTGAAATGACCGTAATAATCCTAAAACGGGAACGAAAATATTTGATTAAAATTTTTTTTTTTTTTTTTTTTTTTTTACGTTGGCCCAGCGGCCCACTGGCCCAGCGGCCCACCGGGCATTTGCCCGGTACGCCAAATGGCCAGTCCGCCGCTGAATGTTACCTTCTACTGCCCGCTGCCTGTGCTCTCATTTGAAGAAATAATCCAACATTTACTTTGAGGTGAAAAAGACATGAAGAAAGCTTTTCAATCGCAATAGTCTGAAGATCCATTCTATATGTCATGTTATGGTTTAAACTTTAAAGCGGGCTCTGCCGTCGTGACAACTGACAGTCAAGACTTGATTGATTGATTTGACCTACTTTTGCGCTGCTGCACTCAGTGCGCTGGTGATTAATTAGCCTATTTGCCAGCAGCTGTGTAAGAATATAACTATTTTAAATGGCTTTCATATACTGTTGGGGATCTGAGTAATATGACAAGTTGCTTATTGTGAACACAATACGCTACATATTAATTAATATATGAATTTATTTGGATTTAAAAAAAACGTCGACCCCGCCCAGCCGGTGCCGACGGGCCGGGTCGGGTCCCGTTGGGTTTGGGCTAAAATCTTAAGCACTTACATTTTTTATAAGATGATCGGATCATCTGTGATTTTCGTTTTGGCTGCTGTCTCGTTAAACCCAGCGGCGGGTGAATATTATATTATGTATATTATATTATTATTATATTCCCCACGTAAATGCTACGTTCATGTTTACTGCATCAATCTTTTCAGGCCATCAATCCCCCAAAATAACCATATTTGAACTGGGGACCCCCCCATTTTGTTTGACTCGGTTCCACAGATAAATATTGTGAAAATAGCAGATCTACAAGCTCGCCAGGCGTTGGGTGCTCCATTGTGGTCTCGACCCACAGGTTGAGAACCACTGCATTAAAAGCTCCAAGCAAGTTACATGTCTAGTATGTTGTTGACCACGTAATGTAATGTTTTTGGTTTAGTGTTAGGCTACTCCGTGGCGCGCGCACGCCTCATGCGCCTCATTGTTTATGATGCCCAAAATAACAGATCTGTAAGCTGGCGACACGACATGATGCAGCGCGTTGATAGCTTGTATGTCTGTTATTTTGGGTAGGTAGGCGACGCACATACGCATCGCAGCAATGTATCTGGGTTTGAGAGGCTATGATTAATGTAAACTTAAAGTGATGCTCTGTTCGGGATTACTGAACAAAGGTGGATGATGAAAGATAACGGGACAATATGGATGTAAGTTAACTTTAACTGCGTCACTTCAGAGGAAACTATGGAGCTACTACAGAGATGTTTACACACCCCTGGAATCCATTAGAATGGTGGAAATAGAACAATAACAGCCAACTGTCCAATTTATTATACCCATGTGCTACTGTATGTCTGTGTACCACCGCCCAGCCCTGTGGTCGACCAGCTGGAGGTCCATGGGTGCCTGTATGAGCGTTGTCGCACTCGCAACATGATGTAATTAATTATTTGGGAGCAGTGTGTACCAATCGTATAACTATTTTAAATGGCTTTCATATACTATTCCGGATCTGACTAATACAACAAGTTGCTTATTGTGAACACAATAGGCTACAAATTAATATAAAAATGTATTTGGATAAAATTAAATAAAAGAAGGAAAACAAGCCCAATGTGGCTTATAATAATCAGACCAGGCAACAGTGCAGACAGGGAGATAGGCTAGAGTATATATTGGATCGGGATGACGGCTAGCGCAGTCTTCTCTTAAAGGCAATGGCACCTGGCACACTGATTGGTTTGATTTGTGTAACGCCCAAACCACACCTATGCATAATGTAACGGGTAGCTCAGGTGTTTGGCGGGTGAGGGGGGTGCCACAGAATACCGAATTTTGCGGGAAAATCTTAAATTGCAGATTACACACATCTTTGGGTTTGAATAGACAGCTTTGACAAAAAATACTTCTTCTAAATGAAATAAAGGCTGACACATGAACATAAAATAAACAGTTGTGGCAGCTTCATTGCTTGTAAGGACAAAATATGAACTGTATATGTTTAATATGTAACAGGTGATTTATTGATCATATCAGAACACATTTATTGAATTTAGTGAAACACATGAGAGAACAGAACAATATATGCAGTCAGATAACTATAGGATTAATGTTATTACACAGAAGAAACCAAAACAGACCAAAGCAAAGGTAAAATAGAGAAAGTGATGTGCAGAAGAAATTGGCGAATAAGGTGAGAAACAGCAGGATGAGGAAAAGAGTGAAAGAAAAGAGGCTAGCTCAGTGTTGTCAACACAGCTGCTAGTATCCATTTGATAGAGAAAGCATGTCATGTAGACAGACAAATTCTGCTAAATATATATATTTTTGTTTAACCAAATGGGTTCCCATATTGCTAATAAACTGACTGGAGGTCAGTAGAGACTTTGAAATATGTTCAAAGTCTATATGTGTTCTCTCTATAAAGTATCCTCTGACTAATACGCTGATTGGAGATCAGTAGAACTAACATTGACTTAAAGAGACCTGGGGAGACAAATATTGTACTTTTGATTCCACTAAATACTTCTAGGAAGGCTGTAAAGTAACTTGTGAATTTGATAGGTAACCAAATATGGCATAACACTGCACCGTGTCCACAAACTACAGGGGAGTGCTAAGCCAAGACCTGTACATAAACTGTGAAGAAGAAACTGAGGTAGCTGGCAAGAGCTTTGGGTCCTAACAAAAAAATGTAAACAATGTGTGGCATAGTGCACAACAAGTCAGTGCATTAATTATGTGGTTTCAGAGTTACAAGGTTCTGTAAAACAATACAGCAATGCTTTGATATTAAAACATAACATCTTGAGTATAAAGCCTGTACTTTAACTCAAATACAGTTTTTGACTGAGTAGCCTTCACTTGTAGTTGAGTAATATTTGACCAGGAGTATCTATACTTTAACTGAAGTACAGGGTTGAGTACTTTGTCCACCGCTGATGACTGAACATGTGTTTCAATGGAGTTGTGTGTTGACTTCAGTAGAACAGAACGTGTTTCATCCAAACAGCATGACGTCACTTTGAGGACAACTCACACATTACAAGCTGTTTTTTTAAATGCAGTGCGTTTCAGTCCACTTGGTGGCGCTATCACACAGGAGAAAACACAGAATGAAGCTTTTATTGCAGCTGTTGATAAGTTTGTTCTTTCCATCAAAACAGTAGAAAGCACCAACCTCCCCAGTGTTCATGCACACTGTTTAATTTGTATTTGCTTGTTGTTATCTATGTTTCATTTCTGTCCACATGTTAATCTACTAATTGGTTAGAATTTTGTTTTCATTTGATTGCAGTGATTCAGTGTCTGTTCTGACTATAATAGACAGTAATAGTTTCTGTCTGATCACAGTATTTACATGAATGACTTTGGAATTTTGTATGATTTCTTTATACATTTGCAGACATAATATTGTACTTGCTTGAATATGTAGATTATTGATGCTACTGTGGAGCAGCTCGCATTAGACCGTGTTCTTCTTTATGTCCCCCCCCTTGTGTTCCTTGCCCAGCTGCGAGCTGTTGGCCTAAACACTGTTGGGTATTTAATGGACTTAATATGTTTGGCCTGGGGCGGTTTTATAACCTTATGTTACGACGCAGTGTGGCCCTGTGTTTGCTGTCCGTGTTCTGGGTCACTGTTTAATTCCCTCTATGCGAGGTGTACCTGAGTTGCTTCTTTTGCCAAGTAAAGTATTATTATTTCTACAACTCCTCTGTCCGCCTCCTGCTATTGGGTTCCCTCCGTGTTCCCCAGTGTGCACCGTGACACTTTAAACTACCCCACTAACACACATTCTAATGCCCCTTCTTCTATGAACTACCACACTAATTAGTGTGGTAGGGTCAATAGAATGTATGTTAACACACATTCTATTGACCCTTCTTCTATAAACTACCACACTAACCCACATTCTAATGACCCTTCTATAAATTACCACACCAGCACACATTCTAAGGCCCCTTCTTCTATAAACTACAACACCTACAGACACACATTGTAATGACCCTTCTTGAGGTGATTGCGGCTGAATTTTTAGAACCACACAAAGCTTAGAATTAACCGGTAGCTCATGGTAGAATGTATACCATGTGAAGGCTTAGTCCTTCCTACAGCTGGTCCTAAGGTGTGTGAGTTACTGTTTGAATAAAAAACTATGTTTAACAATAAAACTTTTTGTTTTGATTGCATTTCAATGCTCACGTTTTTAGGTGTTTGTGCAATATAGCTCTACAAGCAAATACGTGGACTCATGGGATACAGGAAGAGTGGGCACTAAGGAAGAGTGGGCACCTCGATGTGAAATTGGCTATTTTGTCCAAAATGTCATCTGAACTTTTTTTCTATGCCCAAAAGTTTTGTAGCAATTTGTTGCAATTGTAGAAATATTAGACCTTAATTGCAAAATGTTCAAGCCTGTTCTAATCATGCATACTTTACTTAATCAAGTTTTCCAAAACCTTTTCCCCCCCAAATATTTAATTGTTTAACATTGATAAGCTCACTCTTCCTTTGTGCCCACTCTACTTGTTACCAACTCATGTGGTTGCAGTAAAGATATAAAACAAATAAATGTACTTATACTTTTGAATACTTTAGTTTTTTTTAAAGCATATTATCTAGTACTTTAAGTTAAAAAATATGACTGAGCAGCTTTCACTTTCACTAGTTTTGACCAGGAGTAGGCTACCTATAGGTGACTCAAGTAGCCTACTAGATTGAGTACTTTTTCTACTACAGATTTTGAACATATGTTTCTATGGAGTTGTGTGTTGACTTCAGTAGAAAAGAACGTGTTTCATCCAACCAGCATGACGTCACTTTGAGGACAACTCACACGCTACAAGTTGTTGTAGGAATCAATGCAATGACTTGCAGTCCACTTGGGGGCGCTATGCAAGTGCGCTAATATCACACAGGAAAAAACAAACAGTATGAAAGCATCTATTGCAGCTTCGGATAAGTTGGTTCTTTCCATCAAAACAAGTAGAAAGTCAAACTGTTGATACCAGGCTGGATGTAAACACACTGACACATTTATTACTGTAAATATAATTCATTTTATATAATTTGTCAGTGCAGTGGTCTACTTTACACCAGCTGTTGTAACAGGTCTCTTTAGGTCAAAGCTAGTATTACTGACCTCCAGTCAGTTTATTAGTCAGAGGATACATGGCACGTTTTCTCAAATCTCTATCAAATAAAAAGAATACTAGCAGCTTCTCTTTGTAGCTTTCTTTCCCTCTTTTCCTCATCCCTCAGTTTCTAGCCTTATTCACTAATTTCTCCTAAACATCACTCTATTTTACCTTATGATTGTGGTTAATATGTTATCAATGAAATTACATTTAAATATCAAACAGAACCTATTTTGTCTTTTCAACTGAAAAGCAGCAACCATTTTTTTTGTTTCTTTGTGTAAGCAGAATGAATCAATGACATCTAATATTATCCTTGTGTGTTAGGCTTTATAATTATCATTTTAGATCAATTTACTTTTTAGATCAAGTTATTTTGTCAAAGTGGTCTATTCAATCACAAAGATGTCTGTAAATGTCAAACCAAATGTAATCCAAGCCTGATAACAAATACAACATAAAACTGTATAGTCTCCACTGTACAACCCACATGTAATGTACAACATAATAAAGAGGACATAATATTCTCACCTCCTGTCGTGAATCTGATTTACAATATTGGAATTTTATATTACTTTTAATCATTATTTAAATATGAATTCCTATTGAATGTAAATATTTCATTTTGAACACAAAGCTGGACAAGAAGAACAAGAATCTAGAATCTTGCATGACTTTTATTAAAATGTTTATAAACCATAACACAAATCAAAGTGTATCATTAGTTGTCCGGCAGTAAATGTAAACAACACATAAAAAGCTACTAATTCAATCTGCAACAATACTCTTCACATAATATGGATTTGATCAATTTCACCACACTCAGTTTAGACTCCTCCAGAAACAAGTAGGAAAGACAATTAGTGACTACGCACTAACTTCTGTCACAACATGTTTATGAAACAAGAACTTCTTAAAAACTTAAGCCTGATTTTCAAACATAAATGGTGAAAATAGCTGATCTACAAGTTCACAATGCGGTGATTTAAATACCTTCACCAAAACACCCCAAATACCAGTCCTAAAGTCCACAAAACAAAAAAAATTATCCAACTCTAAATTCAACCAAGGGATTTTGCTCTGTTTTTTTTGTTAAGGCAAATTTAGTTTCTCAAAGGAAAAAAAGTGAATCATTATCAATTAATTTTAGTTATGCAAGCAAATCCAGACTCCACTCCAGTTCATTTTAAAACACAACAAGCAAACCGTTTATGACACTTACACAATCAATAAATCAGTCAGTCAGTCCAGTCCAGTTAGTTTGAGAATCATGTCCAGGTGTTTGCTGCTGGTAAACACTGAGCACTGATGATCTGATGATAGGACGGCTGTTAATGATGATGAATGAATAGTTTGACAAACTTACTGCTAACTGCTCTCTTTACCACTGCGCCACAGAGGGCCCAATCTCTATTATTCTTAGTTGACTGGAGTCTCAGAAGTGTACATTTAATCCCCTCCTTTTGTCCCTCTACAGCAAATATCTTCACCAAAATTAACTTGTAGATCTGCTATTTGTTTGTCTGTTCGTCTCCAGAATAGGGATGATAAGTTTCATGTCGTTAAAGTATTGTGTAGTCCGGGAGCTGATTTACAGAGAGACATGTCTCTGCTTGGGAGACTTTGATAGCAATGGTCTCAGCATCACCAGCTTTTCCAATAGAGAAATAAGGGTAGAGTTTCTCAGTAAAAGTATCTTTATGAGTGTAGATGTGAGTCATGTCTTCAGGGTCGTAGAAGGACACGTCACCCATGTCATAGTCCAGCTGGACTCTGATCCTCCGAGGATTCCTATTCAATATTATAGTTTGTCCATGCCCATTACTGTATATCCCACTCCTGGTCAATAAACACCAGTATCCATGTGATGGTGAGATAGGTGCCTCATCTTTCCTGTCAATAGACTCTTTAGCCAAACCTATAGTCCATTTAGGGTGGTCTCCAACCTCAACCTCCCAGCTGTGTTTTCCTGAACTGAAACCCTGTGAACCCAGAACAGTGGCATACTTAGTGAACCTCTCTGGGTTGTCAGGAAGCTGCTGCTTTGTGTCTGTACGTCTCACACGGCTCAGGTCTTCAGACAGACGGAGAGCACGGTTTGCTGTGTTTGGGTCCAGAATGACAGGAGTGAATTTGACCATCTCCTTCATCTTCTCCCACACTTTGAAAGTCAAGTTTTCCACATGTTTGGCCACGTCTATCAGCGCTCTTGGGAGCAGCTGTGGTTCTGACAGTTTACACTGGACTCTGGCGCTGGTCTGAATGTGTTCATAACTGCTGAGAAATGACACATTGTGTTTCTGCAGCTCTTGTTCTACAGCAGAGATGCTGTCTGAGAGAGAAGAGATCTGCTCCTGAATGATTTTCATCTCTCTGCTGACGATCATCCCCTTCAGCTCCTCTTCCTCCCTCAGAGCTGCCAGTCTGCCCTTCTCTTCCTCTCTCAGGAACTGGTGGATCTTTTCAAACTCTGCTCTGATCTGCCTCTCTTTGGCCAACACCTGCTTCTTGTTATGTTGAACCACTTCACTGTATGTCTGTTCAACCTCTTTGTATTTGTTCCTCTTGTCCTGTAGAGACTTGAGGTCAGGCTTCAGTTGGTCCTTCAGGTTATTGACTGCTTGTCCTATAGGAAGCAGCTTGTGACCACTGTGGTGAGGAAAGTCACAGATATGACACACAGCTCTCTGTTCTTCCTCACAGAACAATTTAGGCTCCTCTGGATGTTTACTACACAACACATTGACTTCTTCTCCAGATAACTCAGCTTTCGGTCTCTCAACATAACAGTCCGCTAGTTCCTTCAGTCTAAAGTCTATTCCTGGGATCTTTGATGCTTTTCTCTTACAAATGGGACAGTTCTTGTTTTTAGTTTCTTCCCAGAATTTCTTCAAGCAGTTGGAACAGAAGCTGTGATGACAGCTCAGAGATACGGGATCTCTGAAAGTCTCTGAACACACATGGCAGTTCAGATAACTTTCAAGGAAAGTTTTCTCTGCCATGACTTTCTTTGGTTTGCAAAGTATGTTAAAATGACAGGACTCACCAATTCACATCCAACTTCAACCCACTGATCAGTGAGTCTCCAAACAGTGCTGTAGAAAACACAAATGTTCTGTTGTCACGTTTTCTTCTCAAGTTTTCAAGAAGTGTAATCTTTCCACCATTTGCGCCACAATAAAAAAAAAATCCTGAAATGACAATATTAAACCGTTTATATTCCACTTAAATCTGTATCTTACAGCTTGCAATTAAAGGCATCACAGCTCCGATCAACAGTGATAAGAAATACTTACTTTGGTCTCTTACCTTGTAAAGAAGTTAATTATTATATCCTTCTGGCTGACAGGCAGGGAGGCGGAGATTATTTTTAATTCATCATACTGTCATCAATGCTTGATACTATAACACATCATTGCAATTATGGTTTTACATAGTATTGTGATTATTATATATTCATCTTATTTTTTTAACAAAATAACTACTTTCCATGCAGAAAGCAGGAAAAGAAAGTAATGATAGAAAGAGTTATGGGATTATGGGATTTGGAATAACAAGTAAACAGTAAGAGTAGGAGGTGTGATGTCAAAGTCTATAGTTCCTCAGAGCTGTAAAGACATTAAGAGTTCAACATTCTGTATACAAGGTCATATGAGGCTATCTGATACCTGTCATGTACTCAGTCAGAGTAAAATAACAAAACAATGGCTTGGAGTGACCTTTTCAGAATGTTGTCATATTGATTAGCTTGTATATGATTTGTATTTATTCAATCTGTGTTTGTAACTGCAGATAAATGACATGTTTCTGCAGCTTTTGTTCAGACTGTCTGAGAGGGGGGGGGCTCTATTCTGACAGTACGTTGGATGGATGGATGGATGGATGGATGGATGGATGGATGGATGGATGGATGGATGGATGGATGGATGGATGGATGGATGGCTGGATGGATGGAGAGGGAAAATATTGTCCTTTTTCCTACTACAATAACCATGGTCTTTCCTCCATTCATTTCCAATGAAAAGTCCTGTCCACATTAATGTAATATCTCTGCTATCCAGCAGGAACCAGCTAACTCGAAAATGAACATTTAATGTTCATTTTGCAGGAAAAAAACAAAACAAAAAACAACACACAGACGTAAAGGGTGTTCAATAGCACTGATGTATAACCAGAGAGTTACTCTCTGTTCAAAAACAAGAGTAAAGCCCAAGGCATCTTCAACTCACCAGTTGTGTCCCAAATGACAGTCCCTTAGCTGATTGATGTCATCTGCCAGGCAGACAGAGAGACACGCACGCACGCACGCACGCACACCTTAGAGGCCATTTAAACATTACAATAACACCAATTAAATATCACATGGGTCAATGCCTCGCTAAATCAGCTCTTCTGATTCAACTGTTTATTTGACAAAATTGTCAAAGTGTATGAGTTTAATACCTTTAATATGTTCCCTAAAATTATGTGACATGTAGAGTTCACAGTAAATATCTGTATAACACACAAACACACATTTACTGCATGTGTTTTCACTTACACAGTAATTTGTCATTTAATAATAATGTATTAGTCTCAAAAATAATTATCCAAAAATGGCAGATGTACACAAAAAATCTAAACCAAAACATTTAACGGGAAACTTTAACAGGATAAAGTTTCCTGTTGAGTGGGGAAAAAACAGCGTAGGCCTACCAAGTAGGCCTACTTTTACTAAATATAGATGATTTAAGAAGTGGTTAAAATCAGTCCATTTAAAACATGTCTGTGCATTCAGGTTATTGTATGTAAGGTGATTCAAACGTTTGTAATATTAATTCATATGTACATTGATTATAGTTTTATTGATAAGCAGAGCACCACTAAAGTGGATGAGGAGAACAACATACAGAAGTACCCTATCTTATGACGGCAAGGCTCAATGGTCAAGGTTCAAGTTCAAGTGCTCAGCTTGCTGGTCGAGGTGCAGAGAGAAGAGAGAGAGAGTAGTGAACAGAACAGTGTGTACGAGTGTGTGCGTGTGTTACAATAGCTCTCTCGTTCCATTCACGTGACGTTGGTGCAATGTGATTAAAATAATAAAATTTATGTTGAACAAGTGGGCTCAGGTTACGAATGTTCTATCTCTCAGGGTCTTTTAAACCCCATGGATTTGTTATGAGATGAGGACGTGCTTCCATGGGCCGTACGAGATACATAGTGAGGAATACAAGAACTCTCGCCCCAAAACACGATTGCCCCGGGTCAAAGCCGGCGACCTCGGAACGGTCGCCACCAGGTATTCCAAAACGTAACTTCAGTAAAACTATGTCTAAACCTAACCGCATTCCTAACCTTATCCTCCGTAAAACGAATACAAGAATACAAGAACCGCTGGGGTGAGCGGTCCGTGAAAAACATGTGTTGTGGGGCGAGCGTTCCGGTTACCGTAGAGAGGTGCAACCACCTCAGGATCACTCTAACTTGAGTACAGATCCACATATTATGTCCGATTCAGAAGCCCAGGACCAGGAAGGTTTGCCTAAAATGATCGATTCCTCATCAAAAGGGTCTAAGGACCTAAACGCCTGTCAGACCTTTCAGAGGTAACCAGAAGACTCACCCCAAAAGACGCTCGCCCCCATGTTTCTCTGCCGACCACACGCTGGGGCATTTTTTGTATTCTTGTATTTGTTTTACTGAGGATAACGTTAGAAATACGTTTAGGGTTAGGCATAGTTTTACTGAGATTAAGTTTAGGAATGGGGTTAGGTTTTGGCACCGTTTTACTGAGGTTAAGGTTAGGAATAAGGTTAGGTTCAGGCATAGTTTACTGAGGTTACGTTTAGGAACACCAGGTAGACACCGTTCCGAGGTCACCGGATTTGCGCCCGGGGCGACTGTGTTTTGGGGCAAGCGTTTTGGTATTCCCTTTTCTTCTTCTCCTTCAATAAATGTGCTCCTGTACTGTGCAGTTTGGCAGTGTGCGTATGCGGCCATATTCTTTTATTATTGATGTGCACTTGTTCGCCTACGCACCTGCTCTTAAGTTTTTACTATTGGTGTGCGAAAGTTTTTCCTCAACAGTATATGCAGTAGCCCAAAAGTCATGTGCTTGCAAAAACAAATAGAACTCCAAAAATGTAATTAAGAACAGAACTCAAGTAAATGTACTTAGTTACTGTCCGTCACTGGTTGTGGATGAGAGGCCCAATCTGGGGCCTGGCTGTGATTTTATATTTTCATGTATTGTTAATGTATGTTAAGCCCTGCCTCTACTTCTGTCTCTGAGAAATGGGTGTTGTAAGGGATTACGCAATGCCTTAGGTGGCACAGGGATTACGTAATGTAATAAGGTGGAACAGGGATTACGTAATGCCATGAGGTGGAAAAGGGATTACATAATGCCATAAAGTGGCGCAGGGGATGGCACAGCCCTGTGTATAAAACGTACCAACTGGACAATGGATTTAGACAAGGGAGGGGGGGCGTTAGACATTCAGTCATGAGGGTTTCTCTACACATACACCTGTTTTCACACTTGACATTGTTCTCTTCCTTCTCTCCTTTGTCTTCCTCTTCTTGCGAGTTACAGGCACAGTTTAATCTCAACAGATTGTACAAGACTGGAGATGTGCTTCTGGGTGGTTTGTTTCCCTTCCACGTCACCTCTGTGTTCCCTGAGCAGTCTTTTACCTCCAAGCAACAGGAGCCCACTTGCTATCAGTGAGTATCACAACTAGCAAGCAAGAGAACGGTGACCTTGCTTTGATAGATAGAACCAGGATTAGTTGATTTGTATATTTCTTCAAATGTACACATAGTCGCTGTCGGGTGGAAACCTTGTATGTTACTTTTCATGGGGAGAAAAAAAAGAAAAGAAAATAACCTGTGTTTCGATGGATCAAATGCAGTTAGTATTTTGTCACAAGCTCTTTCTAATACTTTTCATTAGTTCAATATGTATATAAGCCAGAGACACACTTAAAGGAGAATTTTGGACTAAAGTTTTCTTACCTTTTCTATGACGTTATGATATCTTAGGATGAATGGTACAGTAGAAAATTTTCATAACTCCACCCCTGAGCCGCCACAGCTTAAAAGGTGCGCGGATAGGCCTTAGGTTAGATCACATATTTTAATAGCTTTTTTTATTAAATTTTTTGGTGAGATCTGACGTTCATAGTGACAGAACATTGTCCCAAAAAAAAAATAAAAAAATAAAAAAACAGAAGTCTCGCTAGACGAGATTGAAATCTCGAGATTTCAATCTCGTCTAGCGAGAATTCTGTTTTTTTTTTTTTTTTTTTTTTTGGTTGCATAGTGTTCTGTCACTATGAACGTCAGATCTAAAATTAAAAATTAAAAAAAAAAGCTATTAAAATATGTGATCTAACCTAAGGCCTATCCGCGCACCTTTTAAGCTGTGGCGGCTCAGGGGTGGAGTAATGAAATTTTTCTACTGTACCATTCATCCTAAGATATCATAACGTCATAGAAAAGCTAAGAAAACTTTAGTCCAAAATTCCCCTTTAACCACGTTCACTTTCACTTGAATATTTTCTTTAAAAAAATTGCTAAACTAGTCGATCCACAAGCTCACAAGGCGTTGTGGTGCAATGTCTTGTGAGCTTGTGGATCGGCTAGTTTGCTACGTTTGTGTGACCCTGTAGTAAGACAAAGTAAGGCATTGATTTATTAAACAAAAACATAAAACCTTTCAATATGGAGATACATGGTTTCTGACAGCAATGATATTCAACATTACAGTGTCATTTTGTGTGTTAGTTTTAGCATTGAAGTGTTCAGATATGCGCAGACCATGGCTTTTGCCATCAATGAGATCAACAGAAACCCCAGCCTGCTGCCCAATGTGACTCTGGGGTACAGTATCTATGATACCTGTCTCACGCTTGGAGTTGCATTCCGTGCAGTGATGTCACTGATCAGTGGGAGAGAGGAGCAGTTTACACTGGATGAGAGCTGTGTCGGGTCTCCTCCAGTGATCGGAATTGTGGGTCCTACTACCTCTAAAAGTTCTGTTGCCATCTCTAGAATGTTAGGTTTGTACAGAGTGCCCATGGTAAGTTTCCTACTTGAAAAAGCTTGTGTCTACATATTTCAACTTTTAAATTGTATTTTCTTTTCTTTTCTTTCTCTTTTTAAATGAATGCCCTATTTCATCATACTACAGCGTTAGACCAAAGTAGCAAAAATAGCCAATCAACAAGGTCACAACGCATCAAAGTGTGACACGTTGTAAGCTTGTCGGTCTGCTATTTTTTGTTTGTTTGTTTTAAGTCAAAATGGAAAGGTTGTGTAGGTTTTGTAAGGTTTTCAACCGATAGAGATGACAGATGACAGAGATTACTGCTTATGAAAAAGCCAATATCCATGTATCTTAGTAAAATGTGTAGCCTAGTAATTAATTAGGGGTTAGAACGTGATTTTTGTGTTGCTGTCCATGGTGCTGAAGAATACACAGATGTATGCATTCTGCATTGTGATCATAGGGTAGAGTGTTTGTGTTAAAATAGCACATTGTGATCCACTTGCTTTCTGGAATGAGATTCCAAAGGGCAAAGGCAGTCACTGCTGGTTTGAAGCTAAATACAACTTATATTTCACCCCTTTTCCTTTTTTGGCAAATGTTCCATCACGCAAAGATTTGCCGGCCCCCCCTGAAGTAGACCCACTGTTGAACACCCATGATCTAGTACATTACAGAACAGATGTTTTGTGCTTTGTTTTTGTTTTTTCAGATAAGTTACTTTGCTGCTTGCTCCTGTCTCAGTGACCTGACTCAGTTCCCATCCTTCTTTAGAACAATACCAAGTTTCGTCTTCCAGGTGCACACACAATAGACACAATAGACAATAGAGAATGTTTGTATCTAGTAGTTCATGTTCCACACACTGATTTACCCACCATGTGAATAATCTAACCTAAACACTTATCCCTCCATTCTTTAACCAATCAGGTGCGAGCTATACTCCAGACTATGAGGTGGTTTGAGTGGACCTGGGTAGGACTGTTGTTTAGTGATGATGATGGAGGCCGTGATGCTGCCTTATTAATCCAGTCTGGTCTGGACCAGTCTGGTCTGGGTTGTGTGGCTTATTCAGAGCCTCTGCCCTTTAACAATGACCTGGTTAAACTCCAGAGGATTGTCACTGTGATGAAGACGTCCACAGCTCTTGTGGTCATTGTGTTTGGATATGGGAGATATATACATAATGTCATAGAGGAGGTTTGTGTTATTATGATAAATGTAAATTTAGGGATTCATAATCCGATGGAATCTATCATGAGAATATATTGAAGTAAAGACATCTCTTCATCTATGAATACATAAGTGAGCATATATATATATATATATATATATATATATATATATATATATATATATATATATATATATATATATATATATAAATAAAGCCTATAAATAAAGCCTGCAACGATACATGTATTCGTATTGAACTGTTCGATACGAGGGTCTAGGTTCGGTACGCGCTACGAACGGAACGATATCAATATACTTTTCTTTTTTTTTATCAACGTCCGACGATGCGCCCTGTGCTCAACCTTACTAGTCTCAATGGATCTGCGCTCAACTATGCAACCTAGACCAACCTTGAGTTGCCTGCTCCTCCCCTCCGCTCCCCCCACATAGAGTAAACAAAAAAAACAAGTCACGCCGAAAGAGAAGACACGCTGAATGCTACGCTAAGATAACCTCTTGCAATAATGGCTAATGCCACAGAGAGACCAGAAATAAAAGACCCTCCACTATCCAGCAGATCTGGCGTTTGGAGCCACTTTGGGGTTTGGTATAGCTCCATTAGAGAGACTGATTTATTCTATATGGACCTGTTTTTGTTTAATAGCTGCTAAGAATGTACCCCAGAAGATGGGTGAGGTAGCCTATAGCTCCATCAGAGAGACTGATTTATTTTATATGGACCTGTTTTTGTGTAATATGTTGCTAAGAATACACCCGAGACGATGGGTGAGGTATTAGCTCAGTCATATATATATATATATATATATATATATATATATATATATATATATATATATATATATATATGTATTTATTTGTTTTTACTTCTTTTTTATCTTCTCTTCCTAACACACAACAGGTGGTAAAGCAGAATGTGACAGGTCTGCAATGGATCTTACCTGCCACTTCGGCTTGGTGGGGAGACCCAGGTCTCCAAGCTCCTCACTACCTGCCCTACCTGAGAGGCACCCTGGGTTTTGCCATTCGTCATGGAGAGATACCAGGTCTCAAGGACCTCTTGCTAAAAATACATCCTGACAATGACCCTGTCAATGGCCATGAGGATAACATAGTGAGTATTCCGTTTAATTTTGCATTTAAGCTTTTATTTCTTGTTATTTTATTTATGCTTATTTCTTCATTGTTGTTTCTTCAGGTAAAGCAGTTTTGGGAGCACACATTTCAGTGTAAATTTGCACCCCTTCCGTCAGAGTGGGTGGATGCTGGTGGAAGGGTGTGTACTGGACAAGAGGACCTAGCAGAAACTACCCTGTTGGATATGTCTGACCTCAGTGGAGACTATAATGTGTACAAGGCTGTGTATGCTCTGGCCCATGCCTTGCATGACATGTTGCAATGTGTGCCAGGAAGAGGGCCTTTCAGTGGGCACAGCTGTGCCAGTTTGCAGACAATACAGCCATGGCAGGTGGGATATTAATTCACAGTATACCTGTTTCTATTTGGATTCAAATTCAGAATAATAATGAAAATATAAATATCACATTGGTGAAAAACAAGAGAAATTGACATATAGTAGCATCTTTCATGTATCATATGACCAGCACAGTGTTGTGTAGACATGCCCTCGTCCGTGGTCGAAGAGGCCGATTTCTGAAGGTGGTCTGTACAGGTGGTAATTATTATGTTCTTCTGAAGGTGGTCTGTATAGGTCGTAATTATATGTTCTTCTGAAGGTGGTCTGTATAGGTGGTAATTATGTTCTTCTGAAGGTGGTCTGTATAGGGGGCAAGAGTTAATATACTGTATGTTCGCCATTCTGCTTAGACTCACTGCACTCGCATGCTGCACTGTCTGCCAAGCCCCACTTCTTCATAGATGATTTGAAGCAGCCGACCCCAGTATATAGTAGCTTCAGCAGGGTCCGTTCTGTCCATCCTTTGACACCATCTAACAGGTCCCAGATGTAGCATGGATTCGTGTGGGACCTGCTGTCTCAGACTTCTGCTTCCAAGATGCTCCATCCATGTGTGAACATAAGGTTCTCATGGATAGAATGGAGCATCTTTTGTGCCGTCTTATTGTAGGGATCCAATCAGGAGAACCCCACACATATCTCATTTCAGCTTGTGTTCCATTTCCAATTCTGTCTGCTAATTCACTTATTCACCCTGATTGGATGAAAAAAATATCCCGAGCAGAAAATGTACACTTTAACAAAAGAAAAACACTTACAGCACATTTTATGTGCTGTAAGTCTACCATTAAATCTAAAAAATGTCAATGCCCCCCCCCCCCAAAACACACACACACACACACACACACACACACACACACACACACACACACACACACACACACACACACACACACACACACACACACACACACACACAAACCATTCAGTTAATGTTGTGTTGTACTGCAATACTGCAATGGTGTAGTTAATACAACAGTTCCTGTCAATGTAACCATAGCATTATAGTGTATATTACATACAGTAGATCTTTTAAGTATCTTGCTCTTCATGATTCTGCTCATCACCATTTCTAGATTCTCTATTACCTGGAAAAGGTCAACTTCACCACATCTGTTGGTGATCGTGTATCATTTGATGAGAAGGGTGATGTTTTACCAGTCTTTGATATATTGAACTGGGCGTGGCTTCCTGATGGAAGCACAAATATTCATAACGTAGGTGTGGTCAGGAAGTCAGCCTCCGGATATGAAGAATTCATCCTTGATGAAGACAGAATCTCCTGGAACTTTGAATCCAAAAAGGTAATTTCAGCTTTCTAAAATAACTCATGTGGAGCTCATGGTGTGAATGTAATTGAGTTTAGACTGTAACTGATCGTTGTTACTTTCCTCTGTAGCCTCCTCGGTCAGTGTGCAGTGTGAGCTGTTCCGCTGGAACTCGTGTGGCCAGAAGGAAAGGAGAATCCGTCTGCTGCTTTGACTGCATTGCTTGTTCTGAGGGAGAGATCAGCAATGAGACTGGTAGGTTTACATTACTAGTCCATACCCGGGGTTGTTTAAAAACTAAAACTAAATCCAGACTTTTATTTTTGCTTATTCTCCCCAAGTTAGTCGTCATTCCAAATCATTCCTCCCCACACACATTTTGTGTGTTGTCACTGCTGTTGTCTCCTACTGACTCCCCTGCCAGTGTGGAGCCCCCACCGGGAGGACATAGAGCCTTCGTCCAACTCCTCCCAACACTCCCTGCTGACAGGTGCTGCCCCAGCCTAATTAAATGCAGCCTGGATACTTGCCACTGTCACTACAGATCCACAGCCCGTGGCAAAAACACTGACAACTTAAATTTGGAAAAAGTTAAATAAATCGTCTTAAATCATTTTCAGATCGATATACCCACTTAGGAGAAAAATGCATGACAACGGCCATGTGTAATGTGGTATAAACCGGTGTACATCACCTTTTTGGTCTAGATCTTAGGGGAGCACTTGGAGATGTTGCTTGGTGCTCACCCTAACATTTTGCTGAATATTTAGCAAATTCATTGGTCTTCATGACCAAATAGAAGACTGTAAGCATTTCAGTGCTGATTTAGAGCACATATACTGTAACATAGTTAAACGCAACAGAGCCATATATACAGCATGAATAATTGTTGTGCATTTAAAAGCAATGAATCTGTTAAGATAACTATTTGACGGCAGACTGCTTATTTTAATTGACGACAATCTATCAGACTGCAGAGGAGGTCGGAATTATGAACGGACCCCGTGTGTATGTAGGAGTACAGTTCTGAGCACAACGCTACATGTGTCTGTTGCGCACATCTAGTTGTTGCTGGTGCAATACAAACTAAATACAGCAACGTTTCTTTAGGCAGCATGACATAATTAACCACTCACCTATGCTGCGGAGGTTCAAAGGGAACGCACCAAAGTGTATTCCATGTGCGATCTTGTTTACTTTCGACCAGCGTCATAATGGCTTGGTTTCAACTAAAATCTGATTTGCTCAAAAATGGCGGATTTCAAAATAAGAGCCACTGTAATATGATTAGTCAACACTGGTTTTATTTTTAAGTCTGCGTACAGGAAGTAGATTGAGTAAATTAGACGTACGTGACACCAGAGCTAGTAACTGACACTATAAATAAATAGAAGCAAAGACACCCAAAGTTCTTCTTGTGGTGAGGCAGACTGTAAGGAGGAAATACTGAGGTCTTCAGGTGAAAAAAATAAATAGATTTCTTTTACGGACAAAATGGGCCCCTCCTGCATACTTTGAAAGCCAATCATCGTCAATTGGAATGGAATCCAAAATATCAGACAGATACATCTTGATCACATGACTACAGAGATATAGTGTACCAATTTAGAAAAGAATTGGTAGGAGTACTAGCAAAAAGTGTTTTGCAAAAAAACTGCAACTTTTCAGGTGGAAATGGGCGCGGCATATTATACCTACCGTTCCAGATGTATTGGCCAAAAGGTGAATGTGCCTATTATAGCGCCACCATGAGGCCGATTTGAAAAATGTAGGGTGGCATTTCTCCCTTGGTCTAGTGGGAAAATTTCATAGAATAAACAGGTTACATTTTGGAAATTGTTGTGGAAGTCCAGCTCTATCGGTAAACTCACTGAGGATATAAATGGATGAGGACGGACAAGACAGACAGACATACATAATGAAGGACAGAGGTTTTTACATTCATAGTAGGATAAAGAAGGATTATAGTAGGATAGTAGCATACAACACAGATTATCTTTGGGACAATACATATCTGTCTCTTTAAACTTTCTGTTTTTGTTAGACTCTACAGAGTGCACCAGTTGTCCAGAGGACTTCTGGTCAAGTCCCCAGCGTGACAAATGTGTCCCTAAGAGCATGGAGTTCCTCTCCTACCATGAGGGCCTGGGTATCTCCTTGACAGCCATCTCATTGCTAGGCACACTTATCTGTGCCATTGTCCTGGGAATCTTCATCTATCATCGAGACACACCCATGGTACGCGCCAACAACTCAGAACTCAGCTTTCAACTTTTGTTGTCACTCAAACTGTGTTTCTTGTGCTCACTTCTGTTCATTGGCCGTCCCAGGCTCTGGACTTGTCAGCTGAGGCATGCAGTATTTGGGATCAGCTTTGTGCTGTGTGTCTCGTGTATCCTGGTAAAGACTATGGTGGTGTTGGCTGTGTTCAAGGCCTCAAAGCCTGGAGGTGCAGACATTATGAAGTTTTTCGGTGCTATACAGCAGAGAGGAACAGTTCTGGCTCTTACTACCATCCAGGCAACAATCTGCACAGCCTGGCTTGTGTCTTCCTCACCAACTCCTCATAAGAACACACAATACCACAGTGATAAGATAGTCTATGAGTGTGAAGTGGGATCAATAGTTGGTTTTGCCGTGTTACTTGGTTATATTGGTTTACTGGCACTCCTCAGTTTCATCCTAGCATTCATGGCAAGGAACCTTCCAGACAACTTCAATGAAGCCAAGTTAATTACTTTCAGCATGTTGATCTTCTGTGCCGTGTGGATAGCCTTCATCCCAGCATATATCAGCTCTCCAGGCAAATATGCAGATGTAGTGGAGGTATTTGCTATTTTAGCATCTAGTTTTGGGCTTTTGGTGGCACTGTTTGGACCAAAGTGTTATATAATCCTTTTGAAACCCGAGAAAAACACTAAGAAGGCCATCATGGGTCATGGTGCCACCAAGACGTAGAAGCAGAAATTCAATTTATAAAAGTGTATTTTATAACGATACGTTTATATGGTTATATCTGATTGCTGATCACCTCGTTAGGAATTGATTGGGTTGTCACTAAATCCGGTCGGAAATCCAAACATCTATTATCTAATTTATCATGAAAAAAAGCAATTATTAATTCTCTGTGGGTCAAAGTAGGTATTTAAAAGGCAAATTATGCATAGGTTTAAAATGGTCAAATGTACCCTTTAGCTGTTATCTTTGGCATAATGTTTTAAGGCTTCTGGTTTCATTGGGTTAAAGCTGCTTTGTGTGATGTCATGGTCAATAGACTTGAAAACAACATTTTCATAGGTGCTGGCCCAACTCTAAGCTCCCGTGTTGCTCACCCCTCCAAAAGTCTTGCTTCCCACAATGATAGGCTATTCAGTGCAGGAAAAACACTTAATTGTGAAATGATCATTTACTCTAATAGGTAACAATGTCATCAACTTCATTCATGGATACTCCTTTCCAGTGTGACAGAAAGCAGACACTGATAATGTGTAAACAGCTTCTCATATTAAAGGGATAGTTCACCCAACAAAAACAATATATTTTTCTATAGATTAGTCACCCCATGGAGACTTGTATTCATGGATATTTTTTTTGTTTTTGTCACATTCCTAAGCCAATAATTTGATGACCAGCAGACCGGTAGGCAGCGGTTCCGGTAGGAGAGACAGAGGAGACTCTTTGTGTCTCCTTCCTATCAAATTATTGGCTTATGAATGCAGCACAAACTAAAACATATCCATGAATTAAAATCTCCATGGGGTGACTAATTGACAGAAAAAAAGTCATGTTGGGGTGAACTATCTCTTTAACTCATTTGCAAGTTATTTGCTTTTTTCAATCGTAACCAGTGGGACCAATCATAGGTCCTTGTACAGAGACCATGCAGGCCTATATTAACTCTTTGACTGCCAGAGTATTTTCATAAAGTACTCCCCCAGTGCCAGCAATTTTCGTGTTTTTTTATTTTTATATTTTGAATTTTTCTCATGAAAATAATTTAAGGACACATAATGTAAAGACCCAGCACAAATCCGCCACTAGAGCGCAGCACATGACAGCTTGATCCATGTCGTTGGGTCTCTCTCACCCTTCTTCATAGATTAGACAAGGAAAAACGGATGTGACGTCCCCCCCATTGTTTTGATCGGCGAAAATTACGTTGTGATATACGACGGCGATGACTGATCGTCACCCAGACCATAGATTATAGAAGAGAACCGTTCCGTTTGTCCGTTATACCGTGTGAAAACCCGTTTATTTACCTATTTTGGACGAAAATGACTGGGGAAAAGAATCAAAAACCGGAAACGGAATCCAGGTCATGGAACCGGATGCAGATGTCCGTGAAGTAAGTGGAACTCGAGAATAACATTGAATATTAAGCAGCATAGCGCAATCAGAGATTAAACAATGAACGCGCGTCCAGCGCGTCGAGCGCGTCAACGGCCAACTGGACAAAGTAGCACTTGACGCGTTATCGCGTCGTCCGCAGTCAAAGAGTTAATTCATAATTATTCATTCAGGTTCAGGATAGTGCTGCTACCAAGACTTCTCATAAACTTAAACCCAGGATTTTTTAGCTATTTGCGTGAAACGATATCATCTGTCTGACCTCCTTTTTCACTGAATCAGGTCTGTTGGTCCAATGGTTTCTCGCTTAAGCGACTGCCTGACAACCTCAAGGTCGCTGGTTCAAGGCTCACTTCATGCAGACTTCATTTAAAGTGCAATGCAAACAACATGACTGTATCAATGAATTCATGTGCAATTGATAAAGATAACATGAAATGCTTATTTGAGAGTATGTTTTTTCAATGTATGACATACTTCATTGTGAAAATAGCCGATCTACAATCTCACAACTTTTCAGATAGCAACAAGAGTATTTTTTGTCAATGTATGACATACTTCATCGTGAAAATAGCTGATCTACAATATCACAACTTTTCAAATAGCAACGAGAGTATTTTCTTTCAATGTATGACATACTTCATTGTGAAAATAGCCGATCTACAATCTCACAACTTTTCACGTTTTGTGAGCTTGTATCGGCTACTTTTACTGGTTTCTGTTCTGAGGAGACGTACAATTTCGGTAGATGGTTAGGGAACCAGTGATCTAGAGTAGTTAGCAAAACAGAGGCTTGGTCCATCAGGGACGGAAAGACATATATATCAACAGACACTACCAAGGCTGTCATATCTCTAGCTCAATGAGAAGAAAGGCAGCCTATGAGTGCGGAGGTCACTGGTTCCATCCCTGTTCCGACGATGTGTTGATGTGATCATGATTTGGCATTCGTAGTATTTCTTGAAGTTAGGGGTAGGCATAGTTTTACTGAGGTTAGGGTTAGTGAGGATTTAAAATGCTCATTTGTTAATTGCATGGTCTTCTTTCTCTCAAGTTCAGTCTTCCATGTTTCTATGGCTTATTGTGCATATTACTTATCATTGCTTCTTTCTTTCTTCTCTCTGCATTCGCTGGCCCCGTATTATCGCTACTTTTGACCTCTGACCTTTAGATTTCCCACCATTTTGAATTATATGAAAAACATACATTGGCTCATAACTTCTGCATTTTTTCACTTATGGAAAATCCGCTACTAACGTTTTGTCGGCAGAGGTCCAAAGTTCATGTGTAAAGAATTTCGCAATTTTGGAAATTACTCAAAAATCCCAGGAGGAGATTGATTTTAACTATTGCAGTTTTATGAAAATTATTCATCTGCCCCTAACACACACATGCAGACTCACATTTCTTTGAAACGTTGCAGTAATGTAGAGGGTCATTCCAAATATCACTGAAACCAATCTCACTCCAATTGGCCAAAGGGGGGCGCTATAGCATTTTTTTTAACATGCAAACTTTAAACAGGCAAAAGTCATGCCTCGTTTGGCCGAAAGTCGTGAAACATGCTTACACTTGTGCCTTGACTCATGACGAACACATCTATCGCTTTGATCAGTAAGTTCCGCCCTTAGATTGTCCGCAATTTTGAGCAGTTTGAAAAACACTTAAACCCAGGATTTTTCAGCTATTTGCGTGAAACTGTATCATCTGTATGAGCTGCTTTTTCACCAGTTCAGGTCTGTCGGTCCAATGGTTTCTCGCTTAAACGTCTGCCTGACAACCGCAACGTCCCCAGTTCAAGGCTCACTTCATGCAGACTTCATTTAAAGTGCAATGCAAACAACATGACTGTATCAATGAATTCATGTGCAATTGATAAAGATAACATGAAATGCTTATTTGAGAGTATGTTTTTTCAATGTATGACATACTTCATTGTGAAAATAGCCGATCTACAATCAGTGCTGCTTTAGACTCCACAGGGGCCCTAAGCATGATACGGGACACAAGCATGTGTCCTTCGCGCGCGCGATTTTTTTTCGCAGCCTGAGCCTGAGCTGGTTGTATCAGATGCAGGCAGTGGAACTTTGGTTTTACTTGTAGTGGCTGTAGTAGCTGGCTCTACATCACTAAAATCTGACTCTGAGCTGCTTGTATCTGATACTTGCTGTGTTGTAGCTCCTTTAGTCAGAAACTTAAGCATAGCACCTGAAAATTAGAGAGCTCATCTTAATTTCAGAACTCATTAGAGGTTCAAACTGTTCAAGATTTCCTGTGATATCTGATCTAATAATAAAAGATAGATAGATAGATAGATAGATAGATAGATAGATAGATAGATAGATAGATAGATAGATAGATAGATAGATAGATAGATAGATAGATAGATAGATAGATAGATGGATAGATAGATGGATAGATGGACAGATATATAGACAGACAGACAGACAGACAGACAGACAGACACATAGACAGACAGATAGACAGATAGATAGATATAGATAATGTTGTGCATCCATATATTTCCCAGTATGCCCAAAATGTTTTGATATTTCATCAATAGCTATTTAGTCAATGTCATTGTATAACTTTCCATTTTGCATCAGTGCATTCAACTTTCAACTAAACCTTGCTTGGGTCTGCCTGCTAGTGTTAAAAAAGAAAAGAAAAGGTTATGATATTGTCATGTTTTGGTCAAAGTTGTTCTGTTATTTTGTGTATTTTTGGGCGGTGAAACCGCCCCTATAAGTGAGATTTGGAAAAATGTACATTTTCCTGCGCTGTGATCTGGGCCCAGGAAATTTGTAGAATTATCCTGCGCTGTGACTGGCCAATCACAATCTATTCAGGACTGTGATTGGCCAGTGTCACATGACACATGTGCATAGCCCTATATAAGCAACCATAACTTGAAAAAAACCATAAATTGGTTTTTTTCAAGTTATGGTTTTGTCCATCATAAAGAGTGTTTCAATAAATGTATTTATTTTTACTTTGTATATTGTACATCGGAATATGACTTTCATAAAGACTGTTTCAATAAATATATTTATAGTTATTTAGTTATATAGTTATTTATTTTTTGTACATCATTGGTTGACTCCTTTCAGTATTGTAGTTAGCTAGGAATACACCGCCCACTTCACACAGGGTGTGATTTTTCTTTTCTGTGTTCACTTGCACTTCACTTTACTATGCACCACCCCAACTATAAATATAATTTCCTCCCTGCTGATAATATCTTCTAAGTTTTAGTTTGGTAAATATATCATGAAATGATTTCAGGATATATTTGCCAAACTAAAACTTAGAAGATGAAATGGCAGGTATACAGACAGTGCTGCTGCTTTTACCCTCAGTAAGGCAGACCCAGAGGCACCACGTTATATGAGAGAGATATCAGATTACAAAACAAACGACAGCAGGAGGAGCAGAAGCAGCATGGCTTGCTGGCTCACACAGTACAACACTTAACAACAACAACAACAACAACCACCACATTGCCACTGCAACTTAGCAGACTATAGCTGACAGACTGTTCTAACCCGACAAAGGCAATTGCACGCTGGCTACAAACACAGCAACAACAGCATGGCTCACTGGCTTCACAGTGCAGCACATAACAACAACAACAACCACATTATTGCAATTGCAAGACAAGTAAACTGTTACAGTTGTATTTATGAGTCCGGAGGTCACTGGTTCGATCCCTGTCCCCGACAATGTGTTGAGGTGATCGTGATTTGGCATTCTTAGGCTTACGCATAGTATTTCTTGAGGTTAGGGGTAGGCATAGTTTTACTGAAGTTATGGTTAGTGAGGGTTTAAAATGCTCATTTGTTAATTGCATTCTCTCAAGTTCAGTCTTCTATGTTTCTATGGCTTATTGTGCATATTGCTTATCATTGCTTCTTTCTTTTTTCTTCCTAAATTCACTGGTCCCGTATTATTGCTGCTTGCAGCTATATTTTTATTTCAAATGCATTTAGTTATACTTATGCTATGAACTTAAATACTAAATAATATAATTTTAATGCTAGTCATTAAGCTACTATAATATAGACTGAAGTAATTAAAGCGGGTCATGTTTGCATGTTTGGAATTGTAACAGCTGAAATCAATAATATATCAGTATTCCAATATTAACCTGCAGGGATTTATTGAAGGTGTGGGCCGCATGTGGCCCCTGGGCTGCCAGTTGCCCATGTATGCCTTGAGTATACAGTGTCACACAAAAGTAGCCGCTCACAACCAGTGATGGAAGATGTACTCACATGTTTTACTTAAGTAAAAGTATCAATACTGCAATGTAGACATACTCTGTTAAGTAGAAGTCCTGTATTACAAATGTACTTGAGTAAAAGTATAAAATGTATCGGCATGAAAATATACTTAAAGTACCAAAAGTAAAAGTAGCCTACTCATTGTGCAGAATGTCCCATTTCACATGTTCAAAATGTATAAAACGATATGAAACTAGATGCGACGCATTGTGAGCTTGTAGATCTGCTATTTTCAAATGGACGAAATATATATATGGCTTAAGTGGTTAATGTATGTATTGTAATAATAATCAAAATCTACAAAGTAACTAGTAACTAAAGTTTTCATATACTTGTAGTGGAGTAAAAGTACAATATTTTCCTCTGAGATGTAGTGGGGTAGAAGTAAAAGTATTGAAATTTGTAAATACTGAAATTAAAAGACTTACTTCTGTCAGATAACTCACGAATAGATTGAACCAATATTACAGACCAAATATATGAAACAATATTATAGAATGAGAATACAAGAGTGGATGTAATATATTTTATTTTGGCGTTCAGGCTCTGCTACATTTTTCTCCCTGCTCAGCATAATTAAGACAACCATCATTAACCTTTAAGAGCAGGGAGATATATATACATAACAGCCCCCCATGGGGAACAGAACCAATAGCAGAGCCCACTGGTGGTGCTGGGGTGGTGGTGGGAGTAAACGCTGCATGACAACACCTATGAAACACAAAGCAGACAGAACACAGATGAAGGTGAGCTTAAATAACCCGCCCGATTGGTCAGCTCACTGCCACGTCAGAGTATGACGTACTGTATGGGTCTGCATGACGCTGTAAACAGCCCCATAGAATCTCTCTCGAGTGTATGCTGCCAGAACTAACTCGCAGGCTATGTATAATTTCTGTCAGATAACTCACGAATAGATTGAACCAATATTACAGACCAAATATATGAAACAATATTATAGAATGAGAATACAAGAGTGGATGTAATAATATTTTATTTTGGCGTTCAGGCTCTGCTACATTTTTCTCCCTGCTCAGCATAATTAAGACAACCATCATTAACCTTTAAGAGCAGGGAGATATATATACATATAACCCCCAACACTGCGGAACCAAGAACGCCCTACGGTGAACGCTCACCGATTCATCCAAGCAGATATCCCACTTGACTCCTGATGGAGACAGTGACGAAATTGCAGCTAGCAATTCTGGATCATGCTAGGATATTCTAACATTATGTGAACTTCTATGTGGAAACTATGTGTGGGGTGAAACCTCAAACCCATACCAATTGACCTAGCTGATATCCCATCCTTTCCCCCAAAACAGCGAAGACCAGCGTCTGGGATCAGCGAGGACATACTAACTTTATGTGAACTAAAGGCCTTAGCTGCCATGGCATGGCAGCACTTAACCATTCCCCTAATAACACATAGAGGAATATCCTATCTGATGGTAGAAACTATGTGAGTGGTGATTACCTCAAACCAATTGACCAAGCCGATATCCCATCTTTTCCCCCAACACACCGAGACAAGCGTCTGGGATCGACTAGGACATACTAACTTTATGTGAACTAAAAGGCCTTAGCTGCCATATGGTATGGCAGCACTTAACCATTCCTCTAATTCCACATAGAGGAATACACTACTTAAACTTAACATGACTAAGTGTTAATGCAACCGTGATGCAAGCTCAGAGTTGATGCCCCCGACCGCATCACCGTGATGCCCCCAACCACATCAACTCTTATGCTACCCAACCGCATCAGCCGTATGATGCCACCCAACCGCATCAACCATGATGCGATTTAAAAAAAAAAAAATTAAATTATTATTATTATTATTAATTATTTATTTTCTCAAATCCATGAGTTCAACAGACCACCTGTTGATTCCTGAACTTCAGGAGTCCTAAACGGTGTCCTAAAGCGATGTCCACCGGCGTGCAGTGCCGCACCGCGAGTAGGATCGAAGAGGACATCTATATATATATATATATATATATATATATATATATATATATATATATATATATATATATATATATTTTAAGAAATCTGAAATCAGTACCCGTGCACCATGCACCACGACCCAAACATGAGCAACCCAACCGCATCAGCCATGATGCCCATTAACCGCATCAACCATGATGCCTTGAGTTTGAGTAACCAGCTGAACTCTCTAGTGCCAACTAAAGAAACATTTTAAACCTAACATGACTTTGAGGTTACGCTACACCTTAACTTCACCCAGCGACCACCAGATATGCATGGTAATAACAGAACTACCATTTACATTTAGCAATTACAACACTTGTATTCATTACATCCTGAGCCAACAAACTCCCCATTTGATCGAACATGGCACTAAGGACCATTTTAATCAGAACGGTTGAACTGTGCACCAACTGAAAATATGCAGAAAGTTGAGATTTGTTCTGCTGAATTAAAGCTTAAACTGAAGATGGGACATGACCTGTTGAACAAATGAGCCACAGATAAAACATAATGCTGCTTTGTGTGAGAACAGACTAAGATCTGTGTGTTAACAGCAAAGATCTATGACTGCCACATCTAACCACAGATTGACTTTCTAATTAACAGAATACTGAAGCAGCTTCCAATGAGAGACTTAAGATAAATCATAAATGTCCTTCCATAGAAATGCAACATCGAATGATGGATGCATGTCTAGCTCTTGATATACGCTCAGATTAGACTCCACATAGATGAAAGCAGTGGATATGGACTTGGCTAGCAGAACCAACATATTTAATCTGAATCCAGTACTCCCTTTCCATACATGCTTATAAAATTGCAACCTTGCTTACAAGACTGCAAGGAGAACCACAGCCTGTGTCAATACCGAGAATGATAAAACACCCTTTAAAGGACATACCAATTGGAGTAAACTAAAATGTTTGCCTCCTGAGATGATTTAATTAACGACCATAACATTCATCAAGTTCAATAACTTCATAACAAAACGTCAAGTTTGAGCGGTTCAAGATCTTAAACCTTAAAAAAAAACTCAACCAAGGTACTTGGTTTACTGACTAATTAATTTTAACATGGCCAGCTCCACATAACCTGGACGGAGATGACAGCTATTAAATTGATGCAAATCGGAGACTGCCATTACAGTCTATCGCAACAACAGTCCTTCCCTAATGCACACTCTACTATTTAATGATTTGTTAGGCCGACCCATTAAACAAGCAGTGTTAGGTTCCCAGCCACATTGACAACCCCGATTATTCTGCTGCAATACTTACTTCTGAAAGCTTGTCGCACATAACATGTCAACATCACTTGTCAACCGCTTTTCATAGTATGCATTACATCCGGGGAACTGGAACATACGTCGTTTCCAAGACAAAACCAACTTAGCAGTGTTTATATCCATCTCATATCACCATGACCATTTAAACGGGCTGCCATTTGCTAAAGAATCAAATGAAACAGATGGGTTCCTTTCAGTGTTCAAAGACTACTTAAGAAAGTTACTGCAGCCTACCATCCTCATATCCAAGGTGTGTGCCGCAAAATGAGAATCACCTTTTACTCATCCCGACCTTTAAAACAAGTATAGCTTAGCAATACGAGAGCATAGGCAACAGTAGAATGCAACCAGTACATTGAACCAGCACTGCAAGCCAACACAATAACCTATTATTACTTGCTTGATTTGAAATTAATTCACTTAATTATTATATTAAACAGCCTACTTTACCGCCACCACAAAATAGAGGCAATTGAACTACTACAATTAATTGACAACCTCCGATGCAATTCAGCCTACTCTGCAAAATAGATATCAGAAGACATAGGTTTACACAAATGATAAATAGCTATAACCACCATCGGGCACATGAAAATAAATCAACCCCACACCTACTAGCTGCAACATAAATAGATTAACATGATATGACCAGTCTGCACAACTATAGACTACTTTGATTATAAAATGTTTTATATATCTATATATATATATGTATTATCCAAGGTGTATTCAGCAATGTAAATCACCTTTAACTAATCCTGACTTTTAAAGCAAATTAAGCTTAATTAGCTTTGCAATACAAGAGCATAGGCAACGTAGAATGCAACAAGTACATCTAACCAGCATTGCGAGCCAACTGTAACACAATATAAAGCCTAATATAACTTACATGATTGCAGATAATTACTTCATCATTATATTTTAAAAGCCTACCTCCACAAAATCTTAGCACAATTAACTGGCTACAATTATTTGACAACATCCAAGCCATTTAGCCTACTCTGCAAGTTAGATAGCAGAGAACGTAGCTACATCAAATGAAAATAGCTGTAGCCACCATCAGTACATGAAGATAAAATCAGCCCTACTCATACTGGCTGCAACATTAAAATATTTACACAATATAATGACCAATCTGCACAACTATAGACTACTTTAATCATAACATTTTAAGAGCACCATAATGACCAATCTGCAATTATAGTTTCTTTACAGTATATTTAAGAACATCCATTGATTGAATATTGTTTGAAATCATGAACCAGACCAACTAACTGAGTACTTCCTAACGGAGATACTTGCTATAATTGCTGCTTTACTCAAGTGAAATCTGCCTACTCCTGTATCACTAAAGTGACAAGAAAATACTACATTTCCCAGACTGCACCAAAAAGTTCAACCAGTGACGTCATAGTCAGACAGCGTGTATTGCGGAATGCGGAAGCGAAGCTCGCCGCTTTATACCATAGAATTAATCATTTAATCCATTCCGCCCAGAAGCCATACCAGAACATTATATAGATTGATAAAATTATTTTCAATTAAAGCTTCTGGTAGTAACGGTAGCAGCGCAGCAAGAAGCAACCTTACTTAAGCTTCACGATAAAACAGCTGATATCCTTGAACCCCTCAGATCTGCTATTATGTGATATTTTTGAGTAGGCCAAGGAAGTACCGCCATGTATGTTTTATTTTGTTTCATGTTTTTGGGAATATTTCACTTATACTGGAGGTGAAAGGGTTTGGATTTGGATGAAACCTTGCTCAAATTTGTAGTCATAGATCATAGAAGCATCATTGGCCACATGAAGTCAGATATCCACATGAAGCCACACGATCATCTGAATCAGAATTTCAACTTTATTGTCTCTTCACAGTCTACAGGTATAAAAAGTGGGTGAAATTTGTTTTTGTGCAAGCTCGTTTTTGTTACTTTCAAAAAGAAAAAAGAAAAAGAAGGGGAGTTAATCAGACAGTTAAAGAAAAACATGTCAAAGAGAGGCAAAAATCTAAAAATATCTTCGTATATACACCAGCAGGTACTATATGTATATGAGGTTTAACATAAGGTGAGAGGTAATCTCTCAAGGCAGATTCTGGTGAAAATTATTTTTTTCCCTTTTTTTATACTGAATGCGTTCTTGGGTTCGAGGTGGCGACACATTCAGTACTGTAGGTTGACATTAACAGCAGGTATGTGCATGAGACTTAGAAATAAGGTGCAAAAAGAGTATCAATGCATTGTCAGGTTCACATAGGATGGTAGACCGACCACATACAGTGCTGTATAGGTCGAGAGATGCAGTCGTTTCTTGAGAAATGACGTGCGCTAAAGGCCTGTTACTGTAAGAAGTCAGAACGTTACCCTCTGAAGACTGAGGGGGTTTCTAGAGGAAGCTGTGTGTGTGTGTGTGTGTGTGTGTGTGTCAGTGAACTGTGAAGTCAGTGCACCTGTTCTGACTGTAATGCCTGATTAGTTGCAGGGCGCTTTTACGCGCCAAAAAAAAAGAAAAGAAACACCTGCAAACCTACAAGCTCACAACGTGTCACATTGTGGTGCATTGTGAGCTTTTAGATCTGCTGTTGACAGCAACGTGCACCAGAATAAATCAGGCAAAACGTGGAGGCTTTACGGACAGATTGGTGGTCTATTTCAGGGGTTCTCAACCTGTGGGTCGGGCCCCCCAGGAGGGTCCCCACATGATTTTTTTTTTGGGGGGGGGGGTCCCCTGATAACAGTGAAGTGACAATTTAGGACTTTTAAGACCTTTTTAATACCAAAAAAAAAATCAAGAAAAGAATAAAGACCATTACTGCATCAAAAGTAATCAACAAACTACTATAAATACTGGTCAAACATTGTCAAATAATATAAGAAAGAGGCATTGTGAAAATAGCTGATCTACAAGCTCACAATGCCTCGCAATGCGAGGCGTTGTGAGCTGTTGATCTGCTATTTTCACAATATTTATCTGTGGAACCGAGTCAAACAAAAATGTACAATTTCAAGTGCTTGTCAGGGTGGGGGGGTCCCTAGTTCAAATATTATTATCTTGGGTGGTCGCAGTGTGAGACGATCATTCTTTCTCTCTCTCTCTCTCTCTCTCTCTCTCTCTCTCTCTCTCTCTCTCTCTCTCTCTCTCTCTCTCTCTCTCTCGCTCGCTCACTCACCCACTGTGGAAATCATGTCATCTATCCAATCTTACAAACTGCTTTACTGAATAGCGCCACATTTGTTGTGCATGCTGCCAGTAGGCCAAGGAACTGAAAGAGGTTGGATCAGGCTGAAACCATGCCCACATTTGTAGTCATAGATAATTGAAATGTCATTGGCCACAGGAAGTCCAAGTTCCACATGAAGCGACACGATTCATTGATTTCAAAAAGGCATTTGACTCGATCCACAGAGGCACAAGGATGAAAATCCTTAAGGCCTACGGTGTCCCTCCTATCATACTCCGGGCAATAGGCACTAGGACCAAGATGGCGACCCCAGATGGCAGCAGTGACCAGTTTAACATCCTAGCTGGGGTAATGCAAGGGTACACCATTGCCCACTTCCTTTTCATCAAAGTCCTGGACTTTGCACTCAGGAAGGCCATTAGTTGACGAGAGCAGGGCATGGTCAGCGTGTGCCAAGGTTGGCCTTTGGCTAAATGCCAAGAAAATGTCATCACCTATAACATATTGGAACATCCACCAACAACAGGAAGTCAAGGACTTCAAATACCTGGGCCCATGGGTCAACTCAACCGAGCAAGATCTGAAAGTGAGGAAGGCACTTGCATGTAGGGCCCTGAATGGCATGGCCAGTGTATGGAACTCCAACCTCCCCTGACAAATCTAACTCAGCGTCTTCTATGCAACGGTTAGCCTGGGATCAATACCTTTTTCGGGTGTGTGATCTGGTCGGGAGCGGAAGCAACCCTATATGCCTCACCCCCAAATAACTCTGATCAAGGGCATTGTCATTTTAGGGCCTACCTAATAGAATTAGGAAAAAATTAAACTTGATGCAGCATAGTTTTGCTCATTTTTAAAATACAAAATAAATATAAATGTGAGTGTAATTTCCGGAGACTACTTAGACTAGTCTACCTTTGTAATCGATTCAGCATTTAAATTGGGGAACCAAAACTAAGTGGCTCCGCAAAGCCGGAAGCAGCAAAAAACGGAAGCCGTAAGCTATTTCTTTTTCTTTTTTTTTTGACGTGGCCTAGACCGGATCACACGGGCCATGAGTGAAAGCATAAAATATATCGGCTTGCAAATATACTTAAAAGTACTAAAAGTAAAAGTACTCATTGTTCAGAATGTCCCATTTCACAAGTTCAAAATGTAGAAATAGCAGATCTACAAGCTCACAATGTGTTGCATCGCGATGCATTGTGAGCTTGTAGATCTGCTATTTTCAAATGGCCTAAATATATATACGGTGGTCAGCGTGTTTTGTAATAATAACCAAATCTACAATGTAACTAGTATAATCTAACTACTGTAGTATAATCATATAATTGCAGTGGAGTAAAAGTACAATATTTTCCTCTGGGAAAATGTGGGGTAGAAGTAAAAGTATTGAAAATTGTAAATACTGAAGAAAGTAAAAATACCTCAAAATTGTTCTTAAGTACAGTTCTTGAGTACATGTACTTACTTTACACCACTGCTCACAACACATCAGATCTTCTATTTGTGATATTTTTGAGTAGGCCAAGGAGGTGCCGCCATGCATGTTCTTTTGTTTTTTGTTTCTTTTCACATGTTTTATGTTTTTGGAAATATTTCACTTTATATACTGGAAGTGAAAGGGGTTGGATCAGGCTGAAACCTTGCTCAAATTTGGAGTCATAGATCATAGAAGCGTCATTGGCCACATGAAGTCAGATATCCACATGAAGCCACACGATCATCTGAATCAGAATTTCAACTTTATTGTCTCTTCACAGTCTACAGGTATAAAAAGTGGGTGAAATTAGTGTTTGTGCAAGCTTCATAATTTTTTATACTTTCAGAAAGGAAAAAAAGAAGGGGGAGTAGGGGGGGAGTAGGGGGGCGAGGAAGAAAAAATATATATAAATAGAATCAGACAGTTAAAGAAAAACATGTCAAAGAGAGGCAAAACTCTAAATATATCTTCGTATGTACACAAGCTTAGACCAGCAGGTACTATATGTATATGAGGTTTAACATACAGTATGTAAGGTGAGAGGTAATCTCTCAAGGCAGATTCTGGTGAAAATTTAGTTTTTCCCTTTTTTATACTCCAAAATGTACTTGAGTAAAAGTATAAAATGTATCGGCATGCAAATATACTTAAAAGTACCAAAAGTAAAAGTAGCCTACTCGTTGTGCAGAATGTCGCATTTCACAAATTCAAAATGTATAAAATAGTCTTTTGCAAATAGCAGATCTACAAGCTCACAATGCGTTGCATCGCAACGCATTGTGAGCTTGTTGGGTTCGAGGTGGATTCCAGTTGGGTTCGAGGTGGCGACACATTCAGTACTGTAGGTTGACATTAACAGCAGGTATGTGCATGAGACTTAGAAATAAGGTGCAAAAAGAGTATCAATGCATCGTCAGGTTCACATAGGATGGGAGACCGACCACATACAGTGCTGTGTAGGTCGAGAGATGCAGTCGTTTCTTGAGAAATGACGTGCGCAAAAGGCCTGTTACTGTAAGAAGTCAGAACTTTACCCTCTGAAGACTGAGGGGGTTTCTAGAGGAAGCTGTGTGTGTGTGTGTGTGTGTGTGTGTGTGTGTGTGTGTGTGTGTGTGTGTGTGTGTGTGTGTGTGTGTGTGTGTGTGTGTGTGTGTGTGTGTGTGTGTGTGTGTGTGTGTGAACTGTGAAGTCAGTGCACCTGTTCTGACTGTAATGCCTGATTAGTTGCAGGGCGTGTTTACGCACCAAAAAAAAAGAAGAAACACCTGCAAACACATTGTGGTGCATTGTGAGCTTGTAGATCTGCTGTTGACAGCAACGTGCAACAGAATAAATCAGGCAAAACGTGGAGGCTTTACGGACAGATTGGTGGTCTATTTCAGGGGTTCTCAACCTGTGGGTCAGGACCCCCAGGAGGGTCCCCACATGATTTTTATTTTTTTGGGGGGGGGGGTCCCCTGATAACAGTGAAGTGTCAATTTAGGACTTTATGACCTTTTTAATACAAAAAAAAAAATCAAGAAAAGTAAAAAGACCATTACCGCATCAAAAGTCATCAACAAACTACTATAAAAACTGGTCAAACATTGTCAAATAAGAAAGAGGCATTGTGAAAATAGCTGATCTACTGTGAGTCACTCACTCACTTGTCACTCACTCACTCACTCGCTCGCTCCCTCACTCACTCACTCGCTCACTCACTCACTCGCTCACTCACTCACTCGCTCGCTCACTCACTCACTCGCTCGCTCCCTCACTCACTCACTCACTCGCTCACTCACTCACTCACTCACTCGCTCACTCACTCACTCACTCACTCACTCGCTCACTCACTCACTCACTCACTCACTCACTCACTCACTCACCCACTCACTCACTCACTCGCTCCCTCACTCACTCACTCACTGTGGAAGTCATGTCTCCATTAAATTGAGCAATGTGTGTAGGCTATTAATCACACAGATGCGTGTGCGTGTGCGTTGTCTGTCTGTCCGTCCGTCCGTTACTGAATAGCACCACATCGTTGTGCATGCTGCCAGTAGGCCAAGGAAGTGAAAGAGGTTGGATCAGGCTGAAACCATGCCCACGTTTGTAGTCATAGATGATTGAAATGTCATCACCTATAACATCCTATGGGAACATCCACCAACAACAGGAGGCACTGCTCTGAAGGAAGTCAAGGACTTCAAATACCTGGGCTCATGGGTCAACTCAACCGAGCAAGATCTGAAAGTGAGGATGGCACTTGCATGTAGGGCCCTGAACGGCATGGCCAGTGTATGGAACTCCAACCTCCCCTGACAAATCTAACTCAGCGTCTTCTATGCAACGGTTAGCCTGGGATCAATAAATACCTTTTTCGGGTGTGTGATCCGGTCGGGAGCGGAAGCAACCCTATATGCCTCACCCCCAAATAACTCCGGCCGCGATCAAGGGCATTGTCATTTTAAGGCCAACATAATAAAATTTGGTAAAAAAAATCCTTGATGCTGCGTAGTTTAGCTTATTTTGAAAATACAAAATAAATATAAATATAGTTAATTTGTGTAATTGTGAAATTTTGTGTAAGGGTGTAATTTCCGGAGACTATTTAGACTAGTCTACCTTTGTAATCGATTCAGCATTTAAATTGGGGAACCAAAACAAAGCGGCTCCGCAAAACCGGAGGCAGCAAAAACCAGAAGCCTTAACACTTGCATGACTAAGCTATCAATATGACCGATTTTGAGAATTTAAAGTGGATTATCTTCTCTCATGAAGCTCTGAGAAAGTTCCCCTTTCATGACTTTTCCTAAATATTTGTTTCAAATCATCTCCGTTTTTTTTTTCTTCTGAAACGTATTATAAATATGAAATATATACCATATATACCATCCCAACCGTTATATTTCGGCTAAATTGACCGCTCTCCCCCTCTCTCCCCCAGGCAAGAGCAGTTGACACCTCTAGACCCCCCGCAGAGTGGCCCGTAGACGAGCTGCGAAGCGAGTCTATGCAAGTCTATGTTGCCATGTCTGCTTATTATAAGCGACTTTGGGCTTGTTTTTCACGTCTTTCTATTATTATTATTATTATTATAATTATATATATATAATTACATTATAATGGTAATAATAATATAGCTGCCCACGTGTTTTGTGCAGTTTGCACACTGGGTTGTTTACAAGTTACTATAGTTCGCTTGCTGCTACTAGATTTATAGCAGCATTACTTGACGGTCATATTATGACAGTCATGACGAAACTTCAACCTGTTTTTTTTGCACTTTCTCCATTTACAGCCCGTATATCTACATAAAAGTTCGGATTTCAAATATAAAGTTCTTATTCCGTGGCCACGGATGTTACAATTTACTTCGGGTGGGTATAAGTACCCGTAACTTCTGTATTGTTCAATAAAAAGCATTTTAATCCGATTGGCGATCATTTGCTCATAGAGTTATAGTGTATCAGAGTGCAATTACACCTCCCAACCGATAGGGTCACGTAGTTGAAAGCATGGAGAAAATGGCCACCGATCGGATTAAAAAGTTTTTTTTTGGACAATACGGAGATTATGGGTACTTATGGGTTACCCGAACAGAATTTTAACATCCCTGGCCATGAGATAAGCACTTTATATTTGAAATATGAACGTTTATGTAGATGTACGAGTTGTAAATGGAGAAATGCAAACACCAGGTGTACGTTCTGCCATGACGCTTGGCGGCGAGCTAACAATGCTAGCTCCTAGCCTCGTTACTCCACTGTTGTTTTGGCCACATCTTCAGTGAAATACTTCCATACGAACGTCGAGCGGCCTGTTGTTTAGCTGGGGCTGCCCTCACCTACTGTAGCTGCTGTGTTCGCTACAATGTTATATTGTTTATACAACTAGATTCTGTCCCGAAAAAGACTAACGCAATACTGGCCGCTTCCTAGTCCTGGTCCAGAGCGTTAGTGAGATTATTTTTATTTACTCCACTGCGCCCTCTACAGATCTGGACAATTTGAACTTACCATTAACCAAATCTGTAGAGGGCACTGTGGAGTAAATATAAATAATTTCCGTCTCGCGGACATATTTTATTTTCTGCCCAAAAAGTGTATTTTACAGAGTAGGTGGGGTGCTGAGAGGCTTCCCACCTCCGAGAATAGACTTTCAACAACACAAAACAGCCTTTGTTTCGGTGAGTAGCGAAATGGTTTTGTTTATTTTCACTACTCTTGAGGGAACTTGAGGGAACTGACTAACGCTCTGGACCAGGGCTAGCCGCTTCCCACCGTGGTGAAGTTAGTTTCAGCCTCAGGTTGAATATTCACCCAGTGGATATTACTCCAGTAAAGTAAAATACCACAAAATTAAGTACAGTAATTGAGTAAATGTACTTAGTAACTTTACACCACCACAGAGAGGAGCGAAACTGATGGGTGGGGATTAGGCTTGTAACCGGAGAACAATGGGCCAACGACCAACCAAAACCACTCATGCTACTGTTGTCCCTGCAAGTTAAAACCACTCTCCGCCCCCACAAGACCGACAGAAACACAGAAACACTGCTGTGTTTGTAATGTAATTTAAACCACTTAATGATTCTAAAACGGATATCTGTTGGGATCGAAAGCTTCCTCAACATTCGAACTGTGTTAATATGGAAAAAAACGAAAATCAGCCAAAAAAAAAAGTTATTTAGCTAGTTTCTACTGTTTTTCAACTCGCGAGTTGATGCCCGAAACACCAGGCCTGCTCACAATATAGGAGTCAGACAGAAATACACACTAGCCTACTGCTTCATGTCTCACTTTTCTCAGGGCACAACGTATGCAGTAACATTTTCATAGACCTGCCTGCTTATTTCTCTCTCAAAATTTGGCAACCCATTTCACTGTCTGTTTCACTGAAGAGTTTAATGTGACGCTACAGATTGCGCGGTTTTATACGCTTTTAATAAAGATTTTACATACAGAATCTGCAGTTACCATTACATTTTATAATACTATTTTATATATATATATACTACATTACTATTTTATAATGTTTCTGCCTGCAGCAGAGTGCAATTGAGATGTTAATGGCTATTTAGAAGACAATGGAACCCCCCACTGTTTGGGGGAGAAAGTGTGAACTAGTCTGGAGCCCAGAGGGGAGACAGTGGCCAATAGGATAGCCTGATTTGGGGATCAAAATGATCGTTTTTCAGGCTTGGTGGAGGAGTATGAAACCTCAGTCATGCGAGTGTTAAGCCATTTTTTTCTTTTTTTTTTGGCGTGGCCTAGACCGGATCACAAGGGCCATTTAATAACGAATACCAGGCTTTCCTCCGAGGTAGAAAGAATGGTAATGCCGCATGTTACCAACAAGAATCTGCATGATGGAATACCAAGGGTGAGCTAGAAAATATCAGCCAGAAGAATGAGACTAGCAGGACACTGCCAAAGACATCAAGAGCTGCCAGCCAGCAAATTGGTGCTGTGGGAACCAACACACGGGCACCGATCACGAGGCCGTCCCACATTAACAAACGTGGACGTACTCAAGATGCAGGGGCGCAAAGTACCGACGAGCTGACCAGATGTATGGAGAACCGGGATGACTGGAGGCGGCAATGGAGGGCTCGTCTGAGGACGACTTAAAGAGACCATTTCCTCCACTTGCAAGTCTGATTGCTGAAGATTATTATTATTTTTTTCTGGTATTGGATATTTTTAAATCCAAATTCAAAACACTGGTACATTTCTGGATATTATTGATATCTTCTAGTGGTGCTACAAATGTATTGACAATTACAGTGAACACATTGATGGAAAACTTTCTCTTGTGCACCACAATCTCTCTGATTTCTTGTCACTTCCCCGCCCTCACACACACGCGCACACACACACACACACACACACACACACACACACACACACACACACACACGCACGCACACACGCACACACAATACTCTGGCCTCCGTTTTCTTTGCTCTCGTGGTTTATCTTGGAACTAAAATGTGTTGACAAATGGTCAAAAAGTGTCATAATTTTGGAAGATAAATAGTCACTTTATGTCTACTTTTCAGTCCAGGTTTAGTCAGTGTAAATATTGTGGTCTTCATGTCCCTCTGGTGTCATGTACAGTATGTCTGTGACTGTATAATAGCGTGTGGGTATTCATTATTATCCATTTGGATCCCCATTAGCTGCCACAAAGGTAGTACCTGCTCTTATAGGGTCCACACACAACATAACATAACACTCAAAACATGTAACAAAACTCAATAAAAACACGTAACAGTCTTTTATGAAAAAAAAAAAAAATCAAGACAAATAAAAGTAAATACAAGTAAAACAAAAATAAGAACAAAAACTAAGCATCAAATTACATTCCATCATGGTTATTCATTAATTAACATTTATTGTTCATATGTTTCTTCAGAGGTTTCTTAAAACTTGCCTTGCTTCAGTATAGCTGGTAACATATTTCATATTGTTATGGCCCTACACATTACAGATCTGCATACTGCATTTGTTCTTGGTTTTTGTTAACCATGTGAACCCTGCCTGGTATAGTGTGACTATGATGATCTGATCTCACACGTAATGGATTTGCCACAATAGACTATATGCACTGCAGCCATATTGGAAAGAAATTGGCCTCGTCTTACTTTCTTCACAGGTGTTACCAATGATCCTAATGAAGGCTCTGTTCCATTCTGGTTAAACAGAGTCAGGGTGCTGATATTGTGCATGTTGGCTCACTGAAAACACTCTGCTACACCAGTGGATCTCACATTGGGGTCCAGGGACCATCATGGTTCCTTGAGGGAGTTCCATTTGTACACTTTCAGAGTTATGGGGTCCTTGAAATTAAAATGTTTGAGAACCGCTGTGTTACACAAAATGGAACAGAGCCTTCATTAGTATCATTGATAACACCTGTGAAGGAAGTAAGGAAGAGGCTCAATTTCCTTCCAATATGGCTGTGTGAGACCAAGCACATTTGCCTCTCGAACCTGTTCAATGGGCCTTTGAGTGATAGACCCAGCTGATTATCATCCTTAGTGTCATGTCTGGTTGTGAACATATACTTTTTTTTCCTACATTCAAACCAAGTCTATTCTCACATATCCAGGCAAATAATAGTTGCAGTTCTGATTGAAATATGTTTCTTAACTCAGTTAAACTATTTGATGCAGATTAATTTGAAGTAAGGTTTACTGTGTCTTTTTTTTTTTGTTGCTTTTTTTTACCATTAGATTCACTAGAAGATGTGTTAATGATAACAGCTTCCTGTCAGAATATGTCAGTGAGAAAACTGTGACGTTGCATTGGAACCACATGCTGATAAAGAGATAACGTTTAAGAGAAGAGTTGATGAAGAGATAGAAGACACGACAACAACTTGTTCAGTGAAGGTCCAGTTCAAACTTAAGTGGGACTGAATCATCTAGAAACAACCATGAATCAAATTGTGATGCTCCTCATTCTGTTCTGGAGTGTCTAGGTAGGACTGTGTTTTAATGATACTTGTTGGTTGATGTCACTTAACCCATTAAGACCAGGAACGCATCTGTGTAATTTTTTTTTTAATTCTTTGGCTTTTCAAAAATAGCAGATATACAAGCTAATACCGTGGCAACGGGTGCCGCGCTATGAGCTTGTAGATCTGCTATTTTTGAAAAATCGTGAAAATGTGTGCAATGTGTACATTTTTAAAGTGATTTTCTTTAACTAAAATCTTTGATTCTGGGGGGTCCTGGAACAAAAGATTTTGAGATGGTGATCCGTGGCAAAATACACATCATTTTGGGGGTCATTGACATGAAAATGTTTGGGAGCCACTGATATTTTTTTTTTCATTCAAAAAAAAAAAAACTGTTAGGATTTAGAAGACATTTGTAAAATACCCAGAAGCAAAGATTTGAGTAAAACATTTTGTGGAGTAAAAATACATTCAAAGATTTGCACACATTTTCCACGATAAAAAAAAAAATCACACCCAGTGTGAAGTGGGCGGTGTGGTCATCACAGTGGTCATCACAGTGATGGAAGCTCACTTAAAAAAAAAAGTTTTTGTGCATAGTCCTATTTAAAGGTTATTCATTTCATCATAATTTCATCATGTGTCTCGCTAGCCAATCACAGTGCTGAATAGAGTCAGCGGGTCAATGGGGTGTACAATGAGTGGCCAGGGGCCACCCATTGTGGGTGGAAGGGGGTGTACAATGGGTGGCCAATCACAGTGCAGAGTTGGGGGGGTACAATGGGTGGCCAATCACAGTGCAGGGTTGGGGGGGTACAATGGATGGGGGGGGGTACAATGGGTGGCCAATCACAGTGCAGCATTTGTCAATGTCCCAACCTCACATATAGGGGCGGCTACACCGCCCAAAAATAGCAATCTACAAGCTTGTAGCACGGCACTCGATGTCGTGCAATGAGCTTGTATATCTGCTATTTTTTTTAAAACCAAAGAAATCTAAAAATGACACACAGATCCGTTCCCGGTCTTAATGGGTTAAAATACATTACTGAAAGTTCTTAAAACCACTTCAACTTTAAGTTTATTGTCATATCACAAGTTTGCAAAATGTAAAAGAGTGAGTGATTTTTTTCCCCCATGCAAGCTCTCACAAATTGCAATCGCTCAATGGTTTAGGAACAAGATTGTTCTTTCAATTGCTTTAAAATCATGACCCACGAGAAGTCTCAGTTCATCCAGAACTGGTCTACAAACTGTTCCCAGAGTTTAAATCAAAACAAGTCAAGGCAGTATTTAGTTGTTATGTCACTGCCCACACATATTTGGAACAAGTTTACAGAGGAGATTTGCACCAATATTCTCCACTGCCACTGCCTATAGACCAAGTATTTCGAGACTGATGCACAAGTGATTGTTTCATGCAATCAATTCTCAACCTGTTGTTTCGGGGTATGCTGGTTTCAGCACACCCCAACCCCCTCTTGTGTGTTGGCTGGTGAGGCGCGTCCTAGCGAGACCTGATAGAATGGGTTTCATTTGCAACCAGTATGACGCTTGCAACCAGTGTGACGTCGTCTGTATAGTCCATGAGCCAGAGCCCCAAAATTGAGCCATGATTATCAAATGGGCGGGCAAATCCAGGTTAGATTTTTTGACTGGGTACATCTCTAGTTTACAGTTTGGCATGATAACCATTGCAGACTAGCAGCTTAGTGGTAGTTATCATGCGTTGAATATGTGGACCCCTATATTGTCACATGCTAATTGTAACTTTTGAACCTTATTTTGTGCAGAGACATATGAACACTTTCCTGCATAATTCAAGTATGGGGAATTGATTGGAATGGTTATTTTACTTCTTCAAAACTTCCACATATGGTTAAATGGCCGTGGTAGTTATCATGCGTTGAATATGTGGACCCCTATATTATCACACGTACATTGTTACAACCAATATATGATCAACCTTTGAGCCATTATTGTGTAGAGACCTATGAGCGCACTTTTCTGCACAATTCAAGTATGGGGAATGGATTGGAAAGGTTATTTTACTTATTCAATACTTCCATATATGCCATATGGCTTTTTAATGCAGGATTTTGCACACAATTCGAATAATTGGAAAATAAGTCTTGTAAATATCCCAGATTTGAAAGGTATGTGCTGAGAACCAACATGTTCCTAATGTCTATAAAAAAAAAAGAGGACCTGATTATCACAGAGGCAGACTTGACTGACTCGGAAATAGAGGACTAATTTGCTGTGCCTGGCCCCTGATGTGTCCCAGAACCCCTGAACCTTCTCCCTACTATATCCCTCCCTTGGCCTTGTTCACCAATACAACAGACTCTCTGTGTCATATGAAACAAACTCATTTGTCAATTTTGACTTGGTGTACAAAAAAAACGTGTTTTTTATGCCTGCTCACAGTATTTTCTTATTTATGGAGTGATACATATAGATATTGAATATTCCCTCGTTATTTTTTATCATGTAATGCCTACATTTCATATTTAAATATACAATTTCAGAAAACTTGTAATACGCTAAATCATTGTCTTCAAGTAATCAGCTGGGGAAGTTTCATGGTGATAACATTTTTTTTTAACTTTGTCATCCTATTCATCTATCATAGGTGTATGGGTGAAAATGACAAAATGTGTGATAAATATGAAAAAGCTGCTAGTGTGGAAATGTTATAATATATTAATTTACTTATATTGACCTATGAACAATTTAATAGGTATGATTTGATAATGAAATCCTGTCTGGCTCATGGACTACTACAGTAACCCACACTCAGAAATGTGCACGGGTGTGTGAACTACAGTACTTGAGTAAATGTACCTAGTTACTTTACACAACTGCAGGTTAGTACTGAATGACAAAGGGTCAAACCAATCGGGGCAATAGTCTAGATTGTTGGTTCTCAACCTTTCTGCCTGGCGACTCCTAAAAAGATATTGGCCAAGTCTTGCGACAGCACTCTTGGATACACCCGCGCACGCACGCACGCACGCACGCACGCACGCACGCACGCAGTGTGCATGCATACAGACTGCTGCAATAGGCTCTATGCACAGCAGCCATATTATCACTTCCTTCACAGGTGTTACCAATTATACTATTCGCTCTGTTCCATTTTGTGTAGCACACTGTAGTTCTCAGACTTCTTCATTTCCACGACCCCCATAGCTCTGAGAGTGTACAAATGGAACCGCTACGGTGAAGCTAATTTATTTTGTGATTTGCCTCCTCAGCTCTTCAGGATAAACAAACATACAAAACAGCAGGTAAACCAAATCAAAGAACAAATAATTATAGATTAGAAGATCTTCTACCAGTGAGAGTAACATTACTTTTTACTGTTTACTCTCTTGTCTCTGTACAGAGTCAGATTATGTCCGGTTGGTGGGAGGAACCAGTAACTGTAATGGTAGACTGGAGATGAAACACCAGGAAGAGTGGAAACCATTGCTTGCTTTATCTTTCACGCCTTGGAACCATAAGTCATCATCTGTGGTGTGTACACACCTGGGCTGTGGCTCTGCTGTCTCAATAAAAACGAGTTCTGGCTCTACACTTCAAGGCATATGGAGGATTCCATTTTCCTGTGTCATGTCTGAGTCTTCACTGAGGGAGTGTGGAATATGGAAGTCCATAGGTCCAAAAATTAAATAATAAATACCACAATGAAATAAATAATAAACACAATGATATAAATACAAAATACAATTAAATAAATAAGAAATACAATTAAATAAATAAATGTATTTATTTATTGTGTATTTTTTTTTATATCATTGGGTTTTCTATTTATTTCTTGGTGGTTCTTATTTATTTCATTGTAACTTTTAATGTCAACCTATATGTATTACATGATGCCACTTATAGCTATTTAATCAAGTCCAAAGGTCCAAAAATTAAAAAATAAATATCGCAATGAAATGAATAAAATCCACAATGAAATGAATAAAATACACAATGATATAAATAAAAATACAATTAAATAAATAAAAAATACAATTAAATAAATAAATGTATTTATTTATTGTGTAATGTTTTTTATTTTATTGCGTTTTATATTTATTTCATTGTGACTTTTAATGTCAACCTATGTATATTACATGTTGCCACTTTTAGCTATTTCATAAGGTACATTGGTCCAAAAAATGTTATAACAAATACCATAATGAAATATGTAAAAAACGCAATGAAATAAATAAAAGATGCAAATAAATAAATAAATACTTTTATTTATTTTTTAGTGTTTTTCATTTAATTGTGCTTTTTATTTATTTATTTTTGGTATTTATTAAATGGGTTTTTTATTTCATGCTGTCTTTTCAAAAGAATGGCTTCCATTTACCGAATCATGGTTTGACATCGCCGTCTGTCAATCAACAGGAACGGGGCGGGACCATAGGGCGGGACCTATTTTCTGATTGGGTAATCCCTTGCTCTCGATTATTTTGGTCTGTCTGCAAACCAGCTCCGCCATTTTTAAATCCCAGTAAATATGTCACTAGTGTTTTTTATATGTAGGTAAAGTATTATAAATTAATCTTTAATGAAGTAAAGTTATGGCAGATATGAATGAGTTAAGGGATGCGATGTTTACTTTAGCAGATCAGATGGAGAATGCCAGTTTATCTGCAGATGCTATTTTAATGCGCATTGAAGATCTCTTGGCAATGCTGGGGAGTATGCGCTCTTGCAAGATATATATGCTGATAAACAAATAGTCAATACTCTAAAAGCGATTGAACACCGAGTTGATATGGAGAATGTCAAAGAAGAAGTGACCGTGTCATTGGCCGCCACTGGTGTTGGACATCCGACGCTGGAAAGTCCACTGGATATACTCCATATACATCTGGCCAGTGACTGTCAACCCAATAAATCACTGGTGTCTTTGGAGTTTCACCTCGTACTATTCGAAGGAGACTGGCAGAAAATGGTCAGAGGTGAGTTTACAATAGAATAATCAAGTGTGTTATCGCAAATGCACAGCTTGCAGCCTGCAATCCATAACTTTAGTGTTTTTTGATCTGAAGATGCAAAAACGTATTTTCAATCAGTGTTAAGTTAAAGGCTTACCCGGTAGACCTTGTATTGTAGTAATACTATAGGCTGCGCTAGGAGGGTGCTTTATAAAGCAGTGCTATAGCACCTCCCAAGAAGGCCGTTGCATCCCCAAAGCAACCATTGCATAGTAGGCTAGTATGTACAGTAGCCCCTAGGCTATGTGTGTGCGTTACAGTTCATTTGTATCGTTCGTCTGATGCGCCATGGTGATGTGTGGATCTGGTGACCAACGGTGAGGTTTCTGTTGCTGACTGACTTTACTATAGCCTAGTGTACAGGACCTGTACACTAGGTACTGTACACTGTACTACAGGTCAGGTGTGCATGTACTGCATTGAGCTATAGACAGTTTGATTAACATTATTGTGTGTATACAGCCTGCATGTGAAATTCACTTCCTGACCTGTAGCCTATAGAATTTACTCCATGCGTAATAATACGCGGCTGGAAACCACTGCGGTAACGTGAGCCAGGCGGCTGACGGCTATCGTTACCGCAGTCAATTGTTTCGGCTACATATCAGGCGCCGTGCACGGGTCTCATCTCATCATCATCGTCATATATTATCATTCATGACGTTCTTTCGCCAGAAATGAGCGCTTTCTTTTGTGTGTTCTTAATTGTGTGAGGCGAGCTCTCTCTGGTGCGTTAGGAAATGCGCACTGGGAGCGCACTCACGTATTAGTTTGTATTGGCCTGTGCGCTCAGTGCTATCAGAAGGCTTCCCTAGGCTTAATCTCCCTCTTTAACTCTCGGGTGTTCCAGAGGCAATAGCCGACAGTTACAACCACCCGACCGATAACAATAATATCATGAATCTCGCTGATTCTTTGATTGATGTGCAATTGCTGGTGTATTGTTATGCACAATTGTATTTTGCATACGAACTTTTTGTTTTTATGCGCGATTGCATTTGGTCACGGCATGGGTGCATATAGGTTATCCAGTTCTGTACCCGTAATTAATATTGAAGCTCCCCCACACCATAACATACCCTATACAGATTGTTCAAACGAACGTGTTTTATAATGATCATATTGACACTGTTTTCTTACAGGAATTCTGATCTGTACTCCAGCAACTCCAGAGGGCTACATATCAAAGTAAGATAATGTACAAGGAAGTGCAATTTTACTGTAGTCTTGTTTTACACTGTGCACAATTAGTCTGGATGATGATGTGCTGTAACATGGAGTTTATTAAACAGACTGCTGCATGTAAACATACACAGTACAGTACTTCCACCACACTGACTCTGATGACAAACCCTTCAGTATGTGCACCAACCAATCACAATCGATATCACAACATACACTAGGTGGTGGTAGAGGAGAGTTAACTGTATGGATCTGATCTGACCTTAACCCTAACTTTGACCTCACTTGAGACATAACAATAACATCCCACCTTAACCTGAAATGGAGATGAAAAACGTTACTTGTCATCATCACGTTTTGAAACTGTAAAGAATTCCAAAGAAATCTGGATGCCTTTTTTAATATATTCATATAATTTGAAATATTAACTCATGTGTAGCATACCATAATTGTGGCAAGCGTAGATATTAATATCAAAGGAGATGTTAGTGAACCAAATGATTTGGAATTATTCACTTGGGTAAATATTATGAGGGAGACAGGTTGGGTTATAGGTTACAATATGACACAAGTTCACAATGTGGTCAACCAGTTATTAGTCAATATTATACAATTTCTTCTTTGTGGTATTTGTTGATGTATTTACACATATTTTCACATTGCAGATGGAGAATCAATGTTCATGGTGGTTTAGATGGATTCTCAGAGCTGATTGTGTATCTCAACGCTGCCACAAACAACAGAGCTGCAACTGTACTCTATGGCTTCTTGTCTGCTGTTCAGCAATATGGATTACCATCTCGACAGGTAAGCAATTATGAGGTACAATTAGAAGTGTTAACCCAGTATCAATCAATGTTCTCAGTCCGTGTTTGGCAACATTATCTAGGGGTAGAACATGTTACAAAAATAACCACACTAATTACACACTACCATTTTCTGGAGGAAGAGCAACTTCCACATTTTCAACTGTTGAACTGTTCACCATTGCAGTAGTACTAGCCCTAACCAAAAAGATTTCCAACAGGTATGCTTAGAGATCTTACTGTTAGATCCTGAAAGTTAGTTTTTCAAAACATTTCTTGGGCTCTGGCTCAACCACAATTAAAGAAAGGACTTCAAAACATATTTTATATGTATACAGAATATATTTCAAATGATCAAAATGCTCAATATTCTATCATTTCAGGTTGATCAAGACTGGTGTGGACTGGGAGGGCATTTACCATACATCGAGATCCAACTCCCTCACCAATGTAGTGAACAAGAACTTAAATATCTGCCAGACTCCAATGTTCCATATGGCCTTGGCAATCTTGAACTGTACACATTCTCTAAATTATACTTGACTGACTTATGTGAGCAGTACCTGAATGACAACGATGATGTTTGCCAGATGAATACCGACACAAAACATAGAATAGTGTCATGGCTTATTGTGAACACTTTTCTGCATACATGGCTATTAGATCTTACAGAGAAATCATCAGCAATAGACAAGGCATGTGTTGACCCTCGTGTCAGACACTGTATCTTCAGACTGTCAAATGTTAATCTAGAATAAAGCCTTGACTGGGAGCTTTTGAAAAGTCAGTGTGTGTAATTCTTTTTAATTGGGAAAATCGGCCCATTTCTCAACAGAACCTGTCTGCTTATACATTTTCTAGGTTTGTATCAAATTTGGAGCATTTTGGAATGCCCATCTAGTAACTAGCCCATCCCCTTGCACAACAAAATGAGTACCCATGTAATTATTTAACTGGCATCAACGTTGCAGTTGTGCCAGTTTGTTTACATGTAATTCCCATGTGAAAGATGTACCCTTGTGCATATGGATACCCATCTCTTGATGTCACTACTTGACAGAGCTTGTGGTGGCAATGAGATGTTTCCGTATTTCACACATTTAAATTCCGTATTTCACACATTTAAATTCACTGTTGCTAGTGTACTGGGATTGTCACTGGCAGCACAAACAATTGCCCCAAGTTATTTCACTAGTGAGATTACCCCATCTCCATTTTACTCAATATTTTGACTATGAAAAAACTGTAAAATACAGTGTGTACTTCATGTCCCATGATTTACTTTGAATACATTAGCAGGTAGTCATTTACCCACACTACCTTATGTCTCCCGTTTCACATAACCTTGCAGACATTGACAGAGCAAAGTTGAGGTAGAATTATTTATTAAATTCCGCACATTCAAACAGTCAGTGCATTTTTGTAGTGCAAGTTCACTATCAGGTCGCTCAATGGACCCCTTAACAGACAACGTCACATTGATATGAACCAGTATGCGCTCAATGAAACCCATTCTGTCAGGTCTCGCTAGGACGCGCCTCACCAGCCAACACAAAAGAGGGGGTTGGGGTGTGCTGAAACCAGCGCACCCCAAAACAGGTTGAGAATTGATTGCGTGAAACAATCACCTGTGCATCCAGTCTCAATGTTGGTAAACAAACAATTGGTCTATAGTGCAATTTAACAGGAACAAGGAAAAAAAACTAATTTGACAACGTATAAAAAAAATAAGTGCAAAGTTTTGAACAGTAGTCCAAACTAACAACAGCAAAATCCCTTTCTGTAATTAGTGAGGAGTTTCACTAAGGGAAAATATGAACAGTGCAATTGTATAGTAGCAGCTTAACCCTGGCTAATAAGCCTCAATACAATATAATTGTATAATGTACTTTTACTCCACTACATCTCAGAGGCAAATATTGAACTTTTACTCCACTACAATTATTTGAAAACTTAAGTTACAAGTTAGTTTGCAGATATAAATCATTACATTATAAAACACATTAACCACGTTAGCCCCATTTTATACCTAGGCTATTTGAAAATGGAACATTTTAGTACTTTTAGTACTTTAGGTACTTTAAGTACCTATAACACCACCAGTACAAATACTTTTGTACTTTTTCTCCAGTAAATTTGAATTCCAGACTTTTACTTGTAACAGAGTACTTCTACCTTGCAGTATCTCCACCACTGGCGCATAGTCACGCCCTACGCCATTCCAAAGCCAGTGTCACTGGTGCCGATACAGGCCTCAAATTCACGGACGAACACATCATACTCTTCGTAGTGGGCTGGCAGTCGAAGAGTTTGAAAACACGTGGAGGACATCGGGAGAGCGGACGTAGACAGGCCAGGCAGGGCGACGGCAGACTGAGAGGTAGACGGGCCAGGCAGGCTGAAAGCAGACTGAGAGGTAGACGGGCCAGGCAGGCTGAAAGCAGACTGAGAGGTAGACGGGCCAGGCAGGCTGAAAGCAGACTGAGAGGTAGACGGGCCAGGCAGGCTGAAAGCAGACTGAGAGGTAGACAGGCCAGGCAGGACGACGGCATACTGAGAGGTAGACAGGCCAGGCAGGGCGACAGCAGGCTGAGAGGTAGACAGGCCAGGCAGGGCGACAGCAGACGGAGAGGTAGACAGGCCAGGCAGGGCGACAGCAGACCGAGAGTTAGACAGGCCAGGCAGGGCGACAGCAGACTGAGAGGTAGACAGGCCAGGCAGGCTGACGGCAGACCGAGAGGTAGACGGGCCAGATGGGATGACCTCATCGTCAGAATCCAGGTTGACGATTTGTGGACTGGGTGACCTGTAAAGATCGGTCAGATATTTATTTCATGAATTTCCCAAATTAACTTGAAATCTCTCTGTACCATTACATCAGTAACCGTACTTAAGACATATCTACAGTGGTGGATATTTTACTTAGTAAAAGTAGCAATACCATTGTAGCAATACCACAGTGTAGTAATACTGTTACAAATGAAACTCCTGCATTCAAAAATAAACCAAAAGTACAAAAGTATTGGCATCAAAATATTCTGTACTCAGTATGCAGAATGTCTTAAGTCAGAAGTTTCATAAGTTTTCAAAATGTTAAACTATTTCGAAAACAGCAGATTTAATTAAGTATAGCAGATATGCAGGTTCACAATGTGTCGATGAATGACAGGGTACAAAACATTTACCCACACTACCTTATGTCTCCCGTTTCACATAACCTTGCAGACATTGACAGAGCAAAGTTGAGGTAGAATTATTTATTAAATTCCGCACATTCAAACAGTCAGTGCATTTTTGTAGTGCAAGTTCACTATCAGGTCGCTCAATGGACCCCTTAACAGACAACGTCACATTGATATGAACCAGTATGCGCTCAATGAAACCCATTCTGTCAGGTCTCGCTAGGACGCGCCTCACCAGCCAACACAAAAGAGGGGGTTGGGGTGTGCTGAAACCAGCGCACCCCAAAACAGGTTGAGAATTGATTGCGTGAAACAATCACCTGTGCATCCAGTCTCAATGTTGGTAAACAAACAATTGGTCTATAGTGCAATTTAACAGGAACAAGGAAAAAAAACTAATTTGACAACGTATAAAAAAAATAAGTGCAAAGTTTTGAACAGTAGTCCAAACTAACAACAGCAAAATCCCTTTCTGTAATTAGTGAGGAGTTTCACTAAGGGAAAATATGAACAGTGCAATTGTATAGTAGCAGCTTAACCCTGGCTAATAAGCCTCAATACAATATAATTGTATAATGTACTTTTACTCCACTACATCTCAGAGGCAAATATTGAACTTTTACTCCACTACAATTATTTGAAAACTTAAGTTACAAGTTAGTTTGCAGATATAAATCATTACATTATAAAACACATTAACCACGTTAGCCCCATTTTATACCTAGGCTATTTGAAAATGGAACATTTTAGTACTTTTAGTACTTTAGGTACTTTAAGTACCTATAACACCACCAGTACAAATACTTTTGTACTTTTTCTCCAGTAAATTTGAATTCCAGACTTTTACTTGTAACAGAGTACTTCTACCTTGCAGTATCTCCACCACTGGCGCATAGTCACGCCCTACGCCATTCCAAAGCCAGTGTCACTGGTGCCGATACAGGCCTCAAATTCACGGACGAACACATCATACTCTTCGTAGTGGGCTGGCAGTCGAAGAGTTTGAAAACACGTGGAGGACATCGGGAGAGCCCCGTGGACCACTTGCACCACCAGCTCATCCATCTTGTCGTTCGTTGATTCCCACGCAATCCAGAACTTGAGCAGCGCCTTCAGCTTTTCAGAGGAAGCTATAATTTAGGTGAAAAAGGAATACCAAGAATTAACACAAGATTGATAGTTTATCTACAAGCTCACAATGTATCACGATGTGTTTGGGAGATCTGCTATCTTTACCATTTTTGAAAGAGGTCAGGTTTTGTTTTACATTGAATGTTCTAAATGTAAATACAGGAAGGAGAGCACTGATATAAAAAAAATTTACTTCATAATTTGTACTTTTAAGCATTTATTTCACCACTGCCAGGTAACTACACAACACAGACCTACCACTACCAAAGTGTCAATGTGCACTAACCATGATCACATCCATCCCTTTAAAATTGTAGCAATGACTGAAAATAGACCCTTTGTCAAATCAGTTTACAAATGCCGTCTCCCATTTTCACTTTGATTATAGCATTCAGGTCCACTACTGCTCCTAATAACTTATAATGATTACCACTTTCGATGTATGTCCGGAGGTACCCTGCCACTCTGCACTTCTCATCCAGAGTGCACTGGGCGTCGTAGTCATCAGCAGTCTCATCTAGGACTGGCCACACTATGTTTTCGATGATAAACTGCAAAAAGAGAAGTTTTGTCTTTAACCACATGTCACATCGCAATGTGCAGTTATGTCACACTGTTGTGCACCGCATTTGAAACTAATGCTAGTGGTTAATTCGACTGTTGCAGTCTCTGGTGTTCCCCCAAACAGAACGTGCACAATAGCCGGACTAATTCCGGACACACAGGGTCCACCATGCAAGAAAGAATGGCCCATCATCCTCCCTAAATGAAACCAAAAAGTATAGCAATTTTAATAATTTAACCCAAATTTGCTTGCCATTAAAATGACTAGTGTCATCCATCTTATTTATTATAGTCTACAAAAAGATAAAAACCCACTACTTTTTTTCTAGTGGGGTCTGATAATAACTGGTTTTACTCCTGGCCACTGTTTATGTGTCAAATTGTCCATGAGCAATACACTTAACCCATAACTGCAAGAATTACACTGGTCCTATCCTTTAACTGAAAATGGCCATTTGACAATTGAACATAGACCCTTTTAATAATTTGGCATCAACCTACCAGCAACGAAGAACATGTCGCTCTCTATAAGCCTCTCTGAATTGCATGGCACCAAATGATCGGTCTCACCGTCAAAGAGCCTTGTAACAGCCTTGTGACCTGCACAGAAAACAACCACTTAAACCCTTCATACATTATAGTACAGTAACACTTAGTTGTCTGCTATGGACATGGTCTGATTGTTTCCCCCGACACCAAATCTCACTGAAAATAGCTCATCTACAAGTGCCAACACGTTGTGGCTTGTAGATCTGCTATTTTATGTAGATCTGCCATTTTATGTGAATGTTCCCCCCAGAATAGCGATGCTAGGGTTAAAGTCATGAATTTAAAAAAAGGCCAGGTGAATGACTGTTAATATGCATTGCTAACACTAGTTACATTTTTTTTATAATGGCCTAATCATTTTGAATAATCGAAAGAACCATAAACGCATGAAATTAACAGAAATTTTACATTTTCTTATTTAACAATTTAAGTATAAAAAGATGAAATTACCACAATTATTAGTTTGTAACATGATTGTGAGTGGTGTGCACTGTGCGGACACAAAGCAGATTTTTTTTCAACAGCCATTCAGTACAACTTTGCAGTCTCAACAACTATTCAGTCAACATACCTAAGTTCAAGTGGAAGCCATTCTGCAAAAGTTTAATGGTTCTGGAGAAGAAGAAGCGCATGACTCCTTCACCTCGATCGCCTATATGGAAAAGCAAAATGTCAGGCAACTTTCTTTAGAAAGTTATGATTTCTCAAGACATTAACATTTGACATACTGTACCTTCCAGTCTGCACTTAATAGGGCGTGCCCAGTTCTCCTTGACAGCCTTATAAGTTGACATAAGCGAGGCCTCTTGCTCCTCTACGTCGTCTCCCAAGTCCATTCTGAGAACAAGGAACCTTTCATTTTCATTGTCGGACAGCAACCACGTCTTAAAGAGCATCGCAGCTCTACAGCTGTCAGGTTCCACCTTCCACTCTAAGTAGATGCAGAAATACATAGCAAATAAAGACCAGTGAAAACAACAGATTTCTAAAACTCACATTTCAAATTAAGTCTTTACCAATTCATACTGTATACCCGTGGTTATACCTGGGGAGAAGAGACTCTCAAGAAATGCCCTTGAGTCACTCGAGCCAGACAGAGCAGAGGCGGACGTAGACAGGCCAGGCAGGGCGACGGCAGACTGAGAGGTAGACGGGCCAGGCAGGCTGAAAGCAGACTGAGAGGTAGACGGGCCAGGCAGGCTGAAAGCAGACTGAGAGGTAGACGGGCCAGGCAGGCTGAAAGCAGACTGAGAGGTAGACGGGCCAGGCAGGCTGAAAGCAGACTGAGAGGTAGACAGGCCAGGCAGGACGACGGCATACTGAGAGGTAGACAGGCCAGGCAGGGCGACAGCAGGCTGAGAGGTAGACAGGCCAGGCAGGGCGACAGCAGGCGGAGAGGTAGACAGGCCAGGCAGGGCGACAGCAGACCGAGAGTTAGACAGGCCAGGCAGGGCGACAGCAGACTGAGAGGTAGACAGGCCAGGCAGGCTGACGGCAGACCGAGAGGTAGACGGGCCAGATGGGATGACCTCATCGTCAGAATCCAGGTTGACGATTTGTGGACTGGGTGACCTGTAAAGATCGGTCAGATATTTATTTCATGAATTTCCCAAATTAACTTGAAATCTCTCTGTACCATTACATCAGTAACCGTACTTAAGACATATCTACAGTGGTGGATATTTTACTTAGTAAAAGTAGCAATACCATTGTAGCAATACCACAGTGTAGTAATACTGTTACAAATGAAACTCCTGCATTCAAAAATAAACCAAAAGTACAAAAGTATTGGCATCAAAATATTCTGTACTCAGTATGCAGAATGTCTTAAGTCAGAAGTTTCATAAGTTTTCAAAATGTTAAACTATTTCGAAAACAGCAGATTTAATTAAGTATAGCAGATATGCAGGTTCACAATGTGTCGATGAATGACAGGGTACAAAACAAAGTATTGGCCATACCGTCGGCCTGGCGGAGACAATGATAAAACATGAACAGAGAAGGTGCTTCTGTGGCCTACGGGCAGTGTGCACAATCGACAGTCTAATAGACTACTGGAGCAATGCTGTTGAATTTTTATTCTGAAGTGCAAAAACAAAAGTGTAAGAACGATCAAAGATAAGGACAATGCCTACCCTGTGCATTTTTGCACATGGCTCTTCATGTTGTTGAATGGGAAGTGCTGGTTACACCACAGACACCTTGTTAGGGGTCCAGCTTGTGAGGGAGAGGTAAGGGCACGGGTCTACATGAGAGAAAACATTTCACAATGTTAAGTATAAAGCATTTATCAAGGTCAATTACAAAGACATTTTAAATATTAGGTAATGCATCAATAAAACACTTATTGACACGTACCGCAAAATCTATGCTTTTCTGCAAAGGCCTGACATACAGTGTGGCCTGCCCGATGCCAGTTGAAGGGTTGCGCAGGTGCTGCACAGTGTACCCCTGTTCAGGGCTCTGGATCACACAAAGGTCCCTACTTCTAGTAGTCCCTGTGATTCTGAGAAGTTCGAATCCCCCCGTCTCTCTCAGGGGAGGATATGCGGACTCCATTTCAGAACGGAAGTGGGCCGCGTCACTCTCATCGCCTATTAAAAAAAAGGGGGGGGGACAGAACAGAACAGTCGCAATGTTAAACTTATTAGACAGTAAACCAAATCAAGACCTTTAAAATCTCCAAGTGTGGTCCAGAAACCACCAGGGGTCCTTGGGGGGTTCCAGGGGTCCCCATTTCAATCTTTGAGTTACAGACCTTTAAGGGTACACTTTGTTGACTCAGAGAACAAATGGCAACGTTGATATGCATTTAGCCACAGATCCAGACAATATTTTGTGCAACAGACTTGTCAGAACAGATATTGTGCTAAGGACTACCATAAGAGAGGATTTGTGTTACATCTTCAAAACTACTCAATTACAAGAACTAAAGGAAAATGGCACTATATGCTCATAACACAAGACCTTTTCATGCTCATGACTGGGAAAGTATCTGTCATTTTTACATTTATATAGCAACATATGTTTATCAGAAAAGTTATACCTTTTCATGCTCATGACTGGGAAAGTATCTGTCATTTTTAGATTTATATAGCAACAAATATGTTTTTCAGAAAAGTTAGGATTCCAAACAGTGGTTTAGAACCACCGTTTAGAACCAGTAGTTTTCAAAAATAGCTGTTATACAAACTCGCAGAGCATCACATCGTGCCACAAGCGCTGCCATTTTGGGGGGAATTAAAAAAACGCATATCTTCTCATCTGGGGTCCCTGTCACAAAACATTTTCAGATGGGGGTCCGTGGCCAAATGCATATCAATTTGGGGTCCTTGGTATGAAAATGTTTGAGACCTCAAGACTTAATGGGTTAAACAGTTCATCTTGTTGTGGATTGATTGATGTAGTTTATTTAGTAAGACATGAGAATAGTACATGACAGTACATGGAAGTACAAATTCACAATACAAGGTCTACTAAACTGGAACTCTCATTAAGCACTAAGCTTGTTTAAGATGAGAAACCCATGCACACAAATCATGATGAAATATAAGAGGCAGATAGATAGGTAGGGATAGGGTTTTACACTCCTTTACTCCTTTTGGTAGGGCATTCCACATTTTTGATGAATAGCATGAGAACTAGTTCATTCCCTTAGTTGAGCCAAATCTGGGTTGAACATGATTTGTGGAGCTGCCTCTGGTGTTATGATCATGGACTGCATTAACATTTTGGAAGTATTTTGACAAATACAGGGGGATCCCAATGTTGTGGTGTATCTTGAAGACCAGGCCCATAGCAAGTTGCTGTACTCTGTCCTCAACCCTAAGCCATCCAATCCTAGCAAAATGAGCAGGGGTTAGATGGGTTTTGTGATTGAGGCCAAGAAGTAGCCTTACAAGTTTTTGGGGATGTTTGGAGCCTTGTTTTTAAGGCCTTGGAGGTGTTGTGATACCATGAAGTGCATGCATAATCATAATGACCTTGAATGAGGGCCCCTGCAAGAATTTTCAGAGTATTCTTACTGACTAGACGATCAATCCTCCACAAAAAGCGTGTTGTTTGGTTGACATTTTTGATCCCTGGAAACCCCCCCAAGGGTCCCCCCAGACCCTAAGTGTTTTGGAGTATAGACAAAGTACAAGTTTACCTTGAAAAACAGCCTCTTTTCTCCAAGTCCCGCAGTGGTCAGCTCCATCTTTTCGTACTTTGGTGGGACCGTGTCGCTGAGGTGGTCACTAAGGCACACAAACGTGTGGGTATACCGGGCTCTTTTGGCAGCTGGGGGTAGGAGGGAGGTAGAGCGTGGAGGAAATCGCCGAGGAGGAGCTGGAGGACGCCTGTGTCCATAGGCAGTGAACAGGCCGGCCACTTCAGCTTTAGAATAAAAACAAGAATGACAAGCATTAGACATTACATATGTGATCATTTATAGGTTACGTTATCCACTCTTTGTAAAGTCAAAAACTCAAAGTTCATATTGATGGGGAAAATGTAAGTTAATAATAGAAGTTACTTGGAGGAACAAAAAGGCATTACATTTAGTTTGACTCGGTTCCACAGATACATATTGTGAGGCGTTGTGAGCTTGTAGATCTGCCATTTTCAAAATATTTACCTCTTTCTTATATTATATAGTTTATTGATTACTTTTGACGCAGTAATGGTCTATTTTCTTAGGGTATTAAAAGGGTCTTAAAGTCCTTAAATTGTAACTTCACTGTCATTTGGCCCAAAAATATAAAAAGGCACTCATTTTGTCTCATCATTTCAAGAACTTTCACTACAGAGCATTTTTTTTTTTTAGACGGGAAAACCCCGGCAGGTTTCTCATCTGCTTAACAACCTGAGTCCATGAAAATACGTGCTGGAGCACGGTGGAACAGTTTAAAAAGAGTTGCAATAGTCTAGCCGGCTTGTGATAAAAGCGTGGTTAAGCACTGCATCTCTCAGATTAAAAAAAGGTCTTACTTTAGCCATGTTTCTTAAATGAAGAAAGGCTGTTCTTGTGACCTTGTTAAAATGGGAATTATAATTTAGGTCACAGGCTAAGATCACACCTGTGACCTGTCTAGCCAGAGATCCAAGCATTGACTGTAATTTTGTCTCTCTCAGATTTGGGGCCGGTGAGGAGAATCTCAGTTTCTCTCGTTAAGTTTTAAAAAGTTATACACGTCTAAATATGGATGTCATTAAGGCAAGAAGTGAGATCACTCAGGGCATTCGGGTTGTCTGGTGAGACGGATATATGCAGCTGGGTATCATCTACCTGCTATCTGCTGGTAGTTGACAAACGATAATATACAGTAATATCATATATACAAGAGTAGTAATAAAAGGTAACGAATTTGACCACCTTTCTGTGCCAAAACTGCGTCCAGTAAGATCCTTCAGGTGTTGTGCCTGTGTGTCTTCTACGCAGTAGTCTGACAGGTACATGGGTATCCCTGTTTTCTCGCGTATCTTGAAGACCAGGCCTATTACAAGTTGCTTTACTCTGTCCTCTACCCTGAGTCATCCCACCCTAGCATAATGAGCAGGGAGGGCAGACATCTGCCCTCTTCATCTCCATTCACTGGTCAAGTGGAATAGCAGCATTTTGGGCACAGTATAAGTAACAATACTGGCTATGGGCAGTTTCCTGGGACAGGGCTGGTGGCACTAGCTGCATTTAGAATTTTTCTACCATTCGGGCTGCCTAAGGCCCTTGGACAGGTCAACCAGCTGAGCTCCCTGATCTTACTTTGACTAGAGTCTATCTTGATGAACTGAACCCCCTTGTGTTTTTGGGGTTATGGATGTTACAAAGTTTTACAACTTTAGGGATACTGATGAACCTAAGACACAACGTGTCATGCTCTCCACACCTGGTGTCAATTCAGGTTTCCTTGAATACTTGAAGCGCTCTGTTGTTTTTCCGCACCTGGTTTGGCCAGTTTCTTTCCTCAGTCCCACCAAGTACTCTGCCAGCCTATCCACTCTGTCCATCCCTGGGATACTGCACACTTCCACAGCCTGGTAAATATAAGATACATCAAATCAAATTCAAAAACACAATATCACAATCAGAAAATGGCACATCTGTCAGTGTAAAAAAATACTTACCAGCTGCTGCTCAGATGCTGCTTGGATCACCCCAGGTAGCCCATCGGGAACAGTAGCTGTAGCAGTGGAAACAGTGGTGAGGGTGGGGTGTAGAGGAAGGAAGTAGGCTGAAATGGTGACGAGGGGGAGTGGGTATACAATAAAAAGAGGCGGGGGGGGGGGGTTATACAATAAAACATACAATTCACAACATTATGCAAGTTAAACAGATGATGGATCCTGTGACAAAACCCTTACCACCAACTGTTGCTCAACTGCTACTGGGGTGATGGCTGGGGTGTTGTAGCTGTGGAGAGAGGGTCTGGGAGGGTGGTAGTGTGTGGAAGGGCAGAGGCTGTGCTGCTGGTGCCAGCTGTTGAGCCAGTGGGTATGGCGGTGTGCTTAAATTAAATCATAGATATAATACTATAAAATAATGTTGACATGCAGAGGCTTCAGAAGGGCAGATGGTCTGGGAGATTAAGAGCACAGTTTATAAATAAAATACTATTACAGCAAGTACAACAGACAAGATAATGCCAACTTATCTTTATGAAATGAATATAGTTACCAACACATGCAAAGAATAACAATGCATATTATAAAATCAAAGGCAAGATCTGTCATTCTTATGTTACCTAGTTTGCATGCTTTCCAGCCAAACATAAGTTTGTGGTGTCACTGAAGATGACACAGGGACTGAGCTGGATGGCTCCACTTCACAGCAAAGAAAATGTAATGTAATAATACAGAATACAACATGCCATAATAGTGTGGGTACACGGAGAGACAGGGTGGCAGAGTGTAGAAGAATGTGTTTCGCTACGGTCAACGTTTAGCAAATAAGTTGTTGCATTATTTCTTTACCTCTCTTTCTCTCTCTGTGCAGCATTCAAGCAACTTTTCCCTTTCTAATAAACGCCGAAGACACTAATAGATAAAAACGAACGGTAAATATATTAACCAAACAAACAAAGACATGGGGCAAAAAATAGTAAATAAAAAAATAACAACTTAAAGCAGTTAAAACGGTCGCGGAATACAACGTGGGTTATTCATAGAGTTAAAAATAAGGAGTTATTATTATGTTTACCATAGACGCGGAAGTGAGCTCTGCTCAGCCGGGCTCCTTGTCCAATGGGCTTCCATCATAGGCTTCCATACGTAATCAGCTTCTCAACGATCTGTTGCTTTGGTCTGAATGAGTGTCAAATTTAGACCCCGCCCATGATCCCGCCCCGTTCCTGTTGATTGACAGGCGATGTCAAACCATGATTCGGTAAATGGAAGCCATTCTTTTGAAAAAGCCATGATTATGTAAAGTCAGCATGAAATAAAAAACACAATGATATATATAACACAATTAAATAAATAAAAACTCTATGAAATAACTAAAGACACAATGATATAAATAAAAAGCACAATTAAATGAAAAATACAATGAAATAAATAAATACATTTATTTATTTGATTGTATTTTTTATTTATTTCATTGCGTTTTATATATATTTCATTATGGTATTTGTTATAACATTTTTTGGACCAATGTACCTTATGAAATAGCTAAAAGTGGCAACATGTAATATATATAGGTTGACATTAAAAGTCACAATGAAATAAATAAAAAACGCAATAAAATAAAAAACATTACACAATAAATAAATACATTTATTTATTTAATTGTATTTTTATTTATATCATAGTGTTTTTTATCTAATTCATTGTGGATTTTATTTTTTAATTTTTGGACCTATGGACTTGATTAAATAGCTAAAAGTGGCATCATGTAATATATATAGGTCAACATTAAAAGTCACAATGAAATAAATAAGAACCACGAAGAAATAAATAGAAAACCCAATGATATAAAATAAATTACACAATAAATAAATACATTTATTTATTTCATTGTGTTTCTTATTTATTTAATTGTATTTTGTATTTATATCATTGTGTGTATTATTTATTTCATTGTGGTATTTATTTTTTAATTTTTGGACCTATGGACTTCCATAGTGGAATGAAGATGTCTGGTATTTCCACTGAACGACTGGAGGTGATCTGCTCAGGTAACACAAACAATGACAATAATCTTTACAATATCTTATATCTGTCTGTCTGTCTGTCTGTCTGTCTGTCTGTCTGTCTGTCTGCTCATCTGTGTGTGTGTGTGTGTGTGTGTGTGTGTGTGTGTGTGTGTGTGTGTGTGTGTGTGTGTGTGTGTGTGTGTGTGTGTGTGTGTGTGTGTGTGTGTGTGTGTGTGTGTGTGTGTGTGTGTGTGTGTGTGTGTGTGTGTGTGTGTGTGTGTGTGTGTTGTTGCCCGGGTGCAGTTGTTTGCAATGAATCGAGATCTTCGTCTGGCAAGAGCCAAAAAGATAGCTTATGGTACCGACACTTCAGGAGCCTCCAGATGGCGCTAGGCCCCATAACAGTCAGGCAGGGTCCAGCTCTGCAGCTCAGGGGCCTTCAGATGCTCCAACAGAGGAAGAAATATGGATTTTCTTTTCATTAGAAAGAGAACGAGAGCGAGAGAGGGAGGACAGAGAAGGAGAAAGGGAAGAAAGGATGGAATTGGGCGCTAGGATCAGAGATAGGATCAGAGATGCTGTGATTATTATTGATAGTGATAGGAAGAGATTGTGGGCACAGAAGGGGACATACAGTCAGAAGAGCAGCAAGGTTCAAATGAGGGGGAAAGGGAGGTGGAGTTAGAACAGGGTCCAGAGGCGGATGGCCCAACACCCCAACAGGAGCAGCTGATAAGGTTGATGTCGCAACGACCACAATCACCAGGCTGCGTTATCGCTAGGCTGGTCTACGTGCCTACCACACCGGAGTGGGGGAATTCGCCTACCCCTCCATCCTCGCCGGACAGTCCATAGGAGAGTAAGTTGGCGATGAGGGAGATCAGAGCCTTCCTCCACCATATTGTTGCATATGCTTTTGTATTGATGCTTTTGTGCTTGAACTGTGTTATTGTCCACATCTAGAATAAGTGATGAAGAACTAAGTAGTAGGAAGGTACATAAAAGCCTTTGTCTGTTTCATGCTGGAACGCAAGGGGTTAAAATTGAGACTTAAATAAATGCTGCAGTGTGTCAGTGAGAATGACGAAAGAGGTTAGCTGTGAGAGAAACAGCTAGAAAAGAGGAATTGCTCTTAAAGGAGAGGAAACCACAAAAGCTGGGCGAGGAGCCAAAAAGCAGTGCAAATGTAGAGTAGAAATACTCGACTATTTTTACTCTACTCTCTAGAAGAATAAAAATACTTAAAGACAGTAAAAGTTAAATAAACTAAAAGACTAGACGAGAGAAGAGAAAGTGGTACAGTCAGTTGGGGCATTAAGGCCACTGTGGACTCAGGGCATGCCATTTTTTTGAAGGGCACGAGGCCAAACTGAGGGGCAACGATGGCCATGGCCTTCGTGGCCTCCTGCCTTGGTTCCTATATTGTACATACCAAAATGTTGCTGCTTGATTGACAAATACACCCCTCTTGATCCTTGAATTTTTGACTCACTAGGTTAGGAGAGGATGCCACCCACTGTATTTGAGTGTGTTAGTCAGAAGCAGGCCTTTGTTTGAACGTCACATGGATACTACCTGTTTTGAGGTGGCTGGGTTGAGTAAATGTATTCCTTTGCTTTGACATTTCTGTAATACAACGTGTATGTGTTTAGAGTTTAATTAGTTTATTTAGATTGCTTAATAAGGAGAGCACTTAAACTCTCTCTCTCTCTCTCTCTCTCTCTCTCTCTCTCTCTCTCTCTCTCTCTCTCTCTCTCTCTCTCTCTCTCTCTCCAGAATCTGTGAGGTTGGTGGATGGGACTTTGTGTTCAGGCAGAGTGGAGGTGAAGTCTGATCAGTCGTGGGTCTCAGTGTGTGAAGGTGACTTTGACCAGCAGGATGCAGAGGTGGTCTGTAGGGAGTTTGGCTGTGGGGTTCCAGCAGTCCTCCAGGGGGCGCTCTATGGAGAATCAACGGCTCCAATGTGGACCGAAGAGTTCCAGTGTGAAGGCAGTGAGTCTGTTCTCCTGGACTGCAGAACATCAACCTCAACTATAAACACCTGCTCACCTGACAAGGCTGTTGGACTCACATGCTCAGGTAATAATTGTAATTGTAATAGCAATAGTAGTACCAGTAATTATAATACTAGAAAAGGGGTGCTCCTCAGAGCGCAGGTCTTCACCAGGCTGGGTGGCCTACTCAGAGCTGTACCAGGGCTGGCCACAATTCTTTGAAGTTTCAGGCTAGGACTATACAACTCAATGTGTGATTAAAATTTGAGGCCAGTTATGTGGAATCTTTTTTTTTTTTTGCAAAATGGGCCCCTCCTGCAAACTTTGGAAGCCAATCGCATCTGATTAGAATGGGGTAAAAAAGACTGAAACATCTTGATCACGTCACTCCAGAAATAATTTTGATCGAATGACCTGATTTAAGAGTTATAGGCCAAAACATGAAGCGGCCTGTTTTAGCGACATCATGAGGCCTATTTGAAACATTTGGGGTGGAGGTTCTTCCTTTGTCCGCTGGGAGTGTGCGTGCAAAGTTTCACGCCAATAGGTAGAGTGGTGCCTCTAATTTGCTGCTCACAGACTTACAGAAAAGACAAACAGACGGACATACGCAATATATTTGTCTCCCAAAGTTCTTTATGAAACAAGATAGGAGGACAAACAAACTGGTCTTTTGTTTGGATTATTATTTCATAATGAAAGTAATATTACTTTGTAACTACTTATTCTGTTGTCACTACAGAACCTGATGTCAGGTTGGCGGGAGGAACCAGTAAGTGTACTGGCATACTGGAGGCGAAACACCAGGAAAAGTGGAGACCAGTGGTCGTTTGGTCTGACTGGACCCTGAACTCATCATCTGTAGTGTGTAGAGAGCTGGACTGTGGCCCTGCTATTTCAATAGAAAGGAGTTCTGGTTCTAAACGTCAGCGTGTATGGTGGATTAGATCTCCCTGTGTTGGGTCAGAGTCTTCACTGAAGGATTGTGGAACAAAGAGGACTAGATATTCCACTGACATACTGAAAGTGACCTGTTCAGGTAACTTCAACAATGATAGGAGTCTTTACAGTCTCTTATTATAAAACTGCAGTCAAGTGAAATGTGATTTCCCCCCTCTCTCTCTTCAGAGTCTGTGAGGTTGGTGAATGGGACTGGTTTGTGTTCAGGCAGAGTGGAGGTGAAGTCTAATCAGTCCTGGGTCTCAGTGTGTGAAGGTGATTTTGACCAGCAGGATGCAGAGGTGGTCTGTAGGGAGATGGGTTGTGGGGCTCCTTTATTCCACCAGGGGGCACTCTATGGAGAATCAAAGTCACCTGTGTGGACCAAAGAATTCCTGTGTCAAGGCAACGAGTCTGTTCTCCTGGAATGTGAAACCTCAAACTCAACTAGTACTAATAGTTGCTCATTTAACATGACTGTTGGACAAAGCAACGAGTCTGTTCTCCTGGACTGGGAAGCCTCAGAATCAGCTAGAAACACCTGCTCACCTGTCAAGGCTGTTGGACTAACCTGCTTAGGTAATAATAATACAAAATAATAGTAATAAGTATTATTAATCATCATCATCATCATCATCATAAACAACTGATGGGATAAATGATATAAAGTATTGAATTAAGACATACATACAATGAGGCAAAAAAGACAAACAATGGTAAAACATAGGTGATGAGAATATAATGTTAAATAAAAAAGGCTGTAACCTAACCTTAAAAGATGACACTAATAACCTTAGACATGAAAAGAAGGTAAAAGACAGAAACTAATTTTATAATGAAACCACGGCCACGTCACTCTGACTCAGACATAACCATAAACCAAGCTGATATGCCCATATATAGGCATTTCACTATGACTCAGCCACTACCATAAACAAACCTGATAGGCCCTTAGAGACCCGTTTGTCCAGAGCCACAGACCTTTGGCCGATATGACCAAAATGGTCATGTGCATATATGGGACATCGGAAAGGACTCGAGGGAGTGCGGTGCTCGCTGCCGAGTCGTTCGGATATGCGGTTGTCCAGAACCGCCGATCCGACGATATGTCCATGTATGGGAAATTTTGGATATCCAGTTGTCCAGAACCACTGATCCAACCAATATGTACTTATATGGGCACATACTAATGACGTCAGGTGCAACGTGCAACATAGGTGTGGGAGCAGCGTAGTGGCCCGAACTCTAGACGTGAGATCCGCGTAGCGGCCCGAACCTCTTGTATATATAAATGACATACTTGCTTATCTCTGCACAGAGTCTAATGATGTCAGGCTGGTGGGAGGAACCAGTAACTGTACTGGTAGTCTGGAGATGAAACACCAGGGAGACTGGAGACCAGTGGATGGTTGGTTTAACTGGAACCATAAGTCATCATCTTTAGTGTGTAGACAGCTGGACTGTGGCTCTGCTGTTTCTATAGAAAGGAGTTCTGGCTCTATGGAACAACATATGTGGATGTTTTCATATGTCTTTTTGGGGTCTGAGTCTTTGCTGAGGGAGTCTGGAACAATGGAGTCAGTTTTTTCCAAAGCCAGACTGAAGGTGATCTGTTCAGGTAACACAAACAATGAGTTCAGTCAATCAATCAATCAATCAATCTGTCTGTCTGTCTGTCTGTCTGTCTGTCTGTCTGTCTGTCTGTCTGTCTGTCTGTCTGTCTGTCTGTCTGTCTGTCTGTCTGTCTGTCTGTCTGTCTGTCTGTCTGTCTGTCTGTCTGTCTGTCTGTCTGTCTGTCTGTCTGTCTGTCTGTCTGTCTGTCTGTCCGTCCGTCCGTCCGTCCGTCCGTCCGTCTGTCCGTCTGTCCTTTTTGCACCTGTAATCGCTTTCTCCCTCTGTCTCTCACTCTCTCTCTCTCTCCCTGTCTCCCCTCCCCCCCCCTCTCTCTCTCTCTCTCTCTCTCTCTCTCTCTCTCTCTCTCTCTCTCTCTCTCTCTCTCTCTCTCTCCCTCTCTCTCTCTCCAGAGTCTGTGAGGTTGGTGAATGGGACTAGTTTGTGTTCAGGCAGAGTGGAGGTGAAGTCTAATCAGTCGTGGGTCTCAGTGTGTGAAGATGACTTTGATCAGCAGGATGCAGAGGTGGTATGTAGGCAGCTTGACTGTGGGGTTCCATCAGTCCTCCAGGGGGCGCTCTATGAAGAAGTGATAGCTCCAATGTGGACCAAAGAGTTCCGGTGTCAAGGCAACGAGTCTGTTCTGCTGGAATGTGAAACTTCCAACTCAACTAGTACTAATACTTGCTCACTTAACAAGACTGTTGGACTCACCTGCTCAGGTAATAATAATAATAATAATAACTAGAAAATGTGCTCCTCGGAGCACAAGTCTCCGCCAGCAGACTATAGCAATTATATTATCATATTTCTTCTACTTTTTCTTCCAGAGATTGTAGCAATCTTTGCTGTGTCATATTGTCAGCATTCATGGCTAGTCTTCGTCTTTTGTCATTTAGCGATTTTTTGTCTCTGATTAATTTCATTCTTTCTTTATGATTCTTAGCTCTGTTTAATTGAAGCAATGCTCTGTTTACATTGAAGCAATCTATCATATGGGAGTCGTCATAATTGACTGGTTTGTTCAAATACTTGTCTGTCTTCTTCATCTTCATTGTCTTGAACAGTTTCAGCAGTTGATTGGTGTGTTTGATCAGCTTTGGCCTTCTGCGCCTTTGTTTGACCAATGTTAGGTGTTCTCAGAGGGACACACACACGCACGGACGGGTGATTTGGACTAGAAGATACTGTTCCAATCAAGACTGATTGATCCTGTCTTACCTCGCTTCAAAAACGTAAACGTTTTTTTTGAAGTGACACACCTATTTATAGAATTGTATTTCGTCATGCATTCCTCTAGCCAATCAAAGGCATTGGTGTCAACATATTAATACGTATTAAGATTTCGGTCTTGTTGTGGGATCAATTCAACTCTAGTCCTCTTCTGTGTTACTGTTGTAGATGAGTATGCTTTCTTAGCTTTGGCCTTCTGCGCCTTTGCTTGACCAACGCACAGACGGGTGATTTGGACTAGAAGATACTGTTCCAATCAAGACTGATTGATCCTGTCTTACCTCGCTTCAAAAACGTAAACGGCTTTTTGAAGTGACACACCTTTTTATTATAGGATTGTATTTCGCCATGCGTCCCTCTAGCCAATCAGAGACATTGATGTCAACATATTGACACGTATTAAGAGTTCGGCTTTGTTGTGGGATCATTTCAACTCTAGTCCTCTTCTACGTTACAATTGTAGATGAGTATGCTTTCTTAGCTTTGGCTAATGTTGACCAATGTTAGGTGTTCTCAGAGGGAAACACACACGCACAGACGGGTGACTTGGACTTACTGAAGGTACTGTTCCAATCAAGTCTGATTGATCCTGTTTTACCTCACTTCAAAAAGTAGGTGCGTTTTGAAGTGACACACCTATTTATAGAATTTTATTTCGTCACGCGTCCCTCTAGCCAATCAGAGGCATTGGTGTCAACAAATTGACACGTGTCACGTGGAGCTTGCCCAATGTTAGCTTGGCTAACAATGTTTGCTCACACAAAGCGAAAACATATTCTCCACCTTCGGCGGAGACAATAATAATAATAATAATAATAATAATAATAATAATAATAATAATAATAATAGCAATACACTTTATTTGTGGAGAGATGTATTTAAGTTCTTTCCAAAAAAAGATAAATAAAATATTGCAACAAATGATAAAAATCAAATTAAACAAATAGAAAATATGGCATAAAAGGTGATAAACTAGCATAAAACTACCAATTAACTAAAAACCCAAACTATCAACCTTTGGGGACAGAGCCTTCCATGTGGAACTATTGTCCAAACAAACCAAACAACTTAGAGAGGAGAGAGGCTAACTGCTAAGGTATATCTTTATAAGTTAGCTGCCACATCAGTTGTCACCCACCCTAACTCCGCAGATCCCAGAAAACAATGGGACATTGGTCCGGAGGCTCATGGCTGGCACTTCTTATAGGCCAATATCATCTTTTTTGTATATTTGTTTTTAATGGTGAGATAGTTTTTCGATCACTCATTTTGCATGTCACACCATGTGGGTCAGTTAACCTGGTTGGAGTGGGCACTCTGATGGTAGTTTGTCAGGGCAGGCCTCCTACTCTGAGGTACAATATGTAGGGTGACGTTGATTACAAGCACATCATACATTTTGGTTAACTTTCATTGAGGTTCTGTTGTTATATTGACTAAGTCTTGAGCTCGGCAAGGGCAATTTCCAAAGCTGTAGGCAAAATTAAAATATGTATACATCTGTCATGATTTAAAATATGACACTGACTTTGCTGGCCTGGTCTAAAAATGTAAAAGCCATACTACACTTTTTCACAATTCTTATTTTATATAATGCTACTTTTTATTGCTCACTCTCCTGTGTCTGTACAGGGCCTGGTGATGTCAGGTTGGTAGGAGGAGCCAGTAACTGTACTGGTACACTGGAGATGAAACACCAGGGAGAATGGAGATCAGTGGTTGGTTGGTTTGACTGGAACTATAATTCTTCAGCTGTAGTGTGTAGACAGCTGGACTGTGGCTCTGCTGTTTCAACAGGAAAGAGTTCTGGTTCTACAGATCAACCTGTATGGAGGATGAGATCTCCCTGTGTTGGGGCTGAGTCTTCACTGAGGGAGTGTGGCATAAAGGAGTCTGCTACTTCTACTGTCAGACTGGAGGTGATCTGTTCAGGTAATACAAACAAATACTTCACAACAATGACTGTAAATCTGTGTGTGTGTGTGTGTGTGTGTGTGTGTGTGTGTGTGTGTGTGTGTGTGTGTGTGTGTGTGTGTGTGTGTGTGTGTGTGTGTGTGTGTGTGTGTGTGTGTGTGTGTGTGTGTGTTTGTGTGCGTGCGTGTGTGTGTGTGCGTGTGTGTGTGTGTGTGTGTGTATGCGTGTGCGTGCGTGTTTTCTGTTTGTTTCTAATAATGTTCCTTGTTAAAATGTCATGTTTTGCATGAAGTACCTTTGATAGAATTTAGAACTCTCTCTCTCTCCCTCTCTCTCTCTCTCTCTCTCTCTCTCTCTCTCTCTCTCTCTCTCTCTCTCTCTCTTTCTCTCTCTGTCTCCAGAGTCGGTGAGGTTGGTGAATGGGACTAGTTTGTGTTCAGGCAGAGTAGAGGTAAAGTTGAATCAGTCGTGGGTCTCTGTGGGTGAAGGTGACTTTGACCAGCAGGATGCAGAGGTGGTCTGTAGGGAGATGGGTTGTGGGGCTCCTTTATTCCACCAGGGGGCACTCTATGGAGAAGCAAAGTATCCTGTGTGGACCAAAGAGTTCCAGTGTCAAGGCAACGAGTCTGCTCTCCTGGAATGTGAAACCTCAAACTCAACTAGTACTAATAGTCGCTCACTTAACATGACTGTTGGAATAAGCAACGAGTATGTTCTCCTGGAATGTGAAACCTCAAACTCAACTAGTACTAATAGTCGCTCACTTAACATGACTGTTGGACAAGGCAACGAGTCTGTTCTACTGGAATGTGAAACCTCAAACTCAATTAGTACTAATAGTTGCTCACTTAATATGACTTTAGTACAAGGCAACAGGTCTGTTCTCCTGGAACGTGAAACCTCCAACTCAACTAGTAGTTGCTCACTTAACATGACTGTTGAACAAGACAACAAGTCTGTTTTCCTGGAATGTGAAATCTCAAACTCAATTTGTACTAATAGTTGCTCACTTAAAATGACTGTTGGAAAAGGCAACAAGTCTGTTCTCCTGGACTGTGAAGCCTCAGAATCAGCTAGAAACACCTGCTCACCTGTCAAGGCTGTTGGCCTCACCTGCTTAGGTAATAATAATAATGATCATCATTATCATTGATCATTATCATCATAAACATATGTACAGTGTTTTTCCAATCAGGGGAACGTAGTGCTTTACAAACCAAGATTTAACAAATTACAGGAACATATGGCACAAAATAGAATAAAATATATATGATACAAATGTTTAGAATTGGGGGGGGGAAAATGATTTTTATCCTGGACAAATAGCCCCCCTACACTGTAGGGTTTTTTTGTTTTTTTTTGTAATATTAGTTTTCCTTTTTTTGTTTTTTTTGGTACTGTTTATTCTCTTGTACAGAGCCTAATGATATCAGGTTGGTGGGACGAACCAGTAACTGTACTGGTAGACTGGCGATGAAACACCAGGGAGACTGGAGACCAGTGGATGTTACGCCTGACTGGAACATGAACTCATCATCTGTAGTGTGTAGACAATTAGACTGTGGATCTGTTGTTTTATCAGCAAGGAGTTCTAGTTCTACGCTTCAACTTACATGGGGTATTACATCTCCCTGTGTTGGGTCTGAGTCTTCACTGAGGGAGTGTGGAACAAAGGAGGGTGGAACTTCCAGCTACAGCCTGGAGGTGATCTGTTCAGGTGACTTCAACAATAACAGTAATCTATACAGTGTCCTATCTCATCTTTGTCCGTCCGTCTGTTTTGTAATGTTTTTGTGTGTGTATGTTTGTCTGTTGTGTAATGCTATTTCTTATCTTTACTGCTGTTTTTTCAGTGTGTGTGTGTGTGTGTGTGTGTGTGTGTGTGTGTGTGTGTGTGTGTGTGTGTGTGTGTGTGTGTGTGTGTGTGTGTGTGCGCATGTGCGTGTGCGTGTGCGTGAAAGTGTGTGTTCTTAACACATTGACTGCCAATCGCGTAGATCTACGCGAACCGATTTAAAGCCGCCACGTGCCAATCGCGTAGACCTAGGCGAAGTGGTGTTTTTTTGAAATTTCTCGAAATGAACAAAAAGTTCACTTTCTGAAATTTTTGATCCACTTCCGTTTCCGGTAGCACCACCGGAAACGGAATTATTCGGATTCCGTTTTTTTCGATCGTATCCGCTTCCTGTCTGGGATCCGGTTTTAAAGTCGATTATCTCGGTTGTTGTTTTTCCCCTCGCTGATCACTGTCTAGCGTTCACCGCTGTAGCTTCAAGATGGCGGATCGTAAGGGGACGCAGACTTCACTGCTCGTTTCACACAGATCCCCTGTGTGTTTAGAACCAAATGAATGCGCACTTTTAACGTTTTTAGCGAGGTCTGTGGCGACATGAAAAAAACAAAAAAACAACAATAAAACGTTGGTACTGGCGAGTACATTATGATATTAAACTCTGGCATGGAATGTGTTAATAAATGCTCTTTGTTGAAAATTCTTGTTATTGTCCGTTTTACTACCTTTAATAATATACTTTTGAAAAGTCTCTCTCTCTCTCTCTCTCTCTCTCTCTCTCTCTCTCTCTCTCTCTCTCTCTCTCTCTTTCTCTCTCTTTCTCTCTCTCCAGAGTCTGTGAGGTTGGTGAATGGGACTAGTTTGTGTTCAGGCAGAGTGGAGGTGAAGTCTGATCAGTCGTGGGTCTCAGTGTGTGAAGGTGACTTTGACCAGCAGGATGCAGAGGTGGTCTGTAGGGAGCTTGACTGTGGGGTTCCATCAGTCCTCCAGCTCTATGGAGAAGTGTCAGCTGCAATGTGGTCCAAACAGTTCCAGTGTAAAGGCAACGAGTCTGTTCTGCTGGACTGTGAAACCTCAAACTCAACTACAAACGCTTGCTCACTTAACAGCACTGTTGGGCTCACCTGCTCAGGTAATAATAGTAGTAATGAACTTTAACTGTACAACAAAATATACAGGGCAACATAGTGTTTTACAAAACAATATACACATCTCCAGCTCTTTAGGAAACAGAAAATAAATGTTCAGGTCGAGATCCTCATTTATGTAATCCAATAGAGATTGAGAACACATACATCTTGTATGTGGAGGATAAACAAAGTATAAACAAGTTAAATTGGAAGTAGACTGAGAGAACGAGCCCAATCGATGGTCTTTAAGGGCGGATCCAAACTCAGCCGCACGGATTCGTGCGGGGCTTCCTATTGCTTCACCAATCTATGTCCCCGCCTCCCCTCCCCTCCCCTCCCCCCCCGGCCTGTGCACGGAGCACGCTGACGTCACCAAATTTAGAGCGACGCCCCTCTGCACTCTGATTGGTTAGGAGATAACAAGGTCCTAAGACCATCGTTCCTGCATGGCTCCCCCAGGCTTTTTTTCTTTTGTAACAACAAAAAAAAGCATGGGTTTCCGAGGCTAAATTGGAAGTGATGACAGTACAACATGTATGCTGATAAATGGGGTTGCTCTCCTGATTGGACACCATTTTTGACGCATTTGAAAATGTATTTTTGCTAGAGAGATGGGGAGACCCATACTGAACACTCTGTGGCAATAATTACAATCCGAACAGAGCTTTCACTTTCACTATAATTTACAGCAACCTTTATGTAATATTACTTCATCACTGTTTAATCACTTGTCTCATACAGATTATCTCAGGCTGGTGGGAGGAACCAGTAAGTGTAACGGTACACTGGAGGTGAAACACCAGGGAGAGTGGAGACCAGTGGATGTTTATGACTGGGCCGTGAGCTCATCATCTGTAGTGTGTAGAAAGCTGGACTGTGGCTCTGTTGTTTCAACCGAGATAAGTTACAGTTCTACGTTTCAGCCTGTATGGTGGATTACATCATCCTGTGTTGAGTCTCAGTCTTCACTGTGGGAGTGTGGAAAAAATAAGTCTGATACTTCTCCTGACAGACTTGAGGTGATCTGTTCAGGTAATTACTTCATCAGTGACTGTAGTATACAGTAGGCCTACAGTTGTCTCTGTGGTAAACAGGCCAGGTGCCAGGATGAATTGATTGAGAGTGCGGTTGAAAATGGCGAGGGGGAAAATCACTTTTATATGAGGCAAAAATTATCATTCTGCTATTCCTATTCATTGATTTAACAACGCTAGAGCCTTTGAAAGGCTAAATAACAACACAAGAAAGACTAGTACATTTAAATGACAGCAGTGAAGAAGCTATGAAGCTTGACCTTGTTGATTTAAGTACTGTCGTGTATTTTAGGCAGTAAACTACGGGTTACCAGGCTGGTTGTAATAAAGTAGAGGAGAAGAAGACGTCCGGACCAGGTTCCATGTTCATTCATTTATTCAGCAACAAACAGCATCATAGCAACTTCCAGGGGCAGAGCCCCTTCCCTCAGCCCTTCGGCCTCATGCAGGACTGCAACCAGTACTGAGTTACATTTTCATTTCACCTTTTAAACTGTAGGTTCACATTACAATTCAGGCGGGTGGGTGGGGGTCAGTGAGAGCCCCCACCTAAGTCCTTTGAACATTGGCAAATGGTACTGTCTCTCTAGCTGCTTCCGGCATCCTGCTCAAGGTGTGACCAGGATGAGAAGACAAAGGCAATGTAAATTGTACTTCACAGCTATGCAGAGTGTCCCTGATTACCTATGTAAACGCCATGCTGGGTCACAACACACCCATGATTCTTCTAACTATAGTATCATTGTCTCCGCCAGAGGTGGAGAGTATGTTTTCGTTCCCGTCCCGCTGTGTCCCCCCCCCCCCCTAGCCAAGCTAACATTGGTCAAGCTTCACGTGACACGTGACAATATGTTGTCACCAATGCTTTTGATTGGCTAGCGAGACGCATGACGAAATAAAATCCTATAAATAGGTGTGTCACTTCAAAAAACAATTTATGTTTTTTGAAGTGAGGTAACATTGGTCAAGCTAACGGGATCAAGCTAACATTGGTCAAGTGACACGTGACAATATGTAATATAAATAGGTAAGACAGGATTAATCTGGAACAGTACTGGCGGAGACCTGTGCTCCGAGGAGCACATTCTCCAGTTCCTATATGATTTTACTTGCATACTGTTCATAACTATAAGCCATACGGCTAATATACCACAGTACACAAAATTCTCATTTCTTTTTTTGGGCGGTGAAACCGCCCCTATAAGTGAGATTTGGAAAAATGTACAAATATCTTGGGCAGTGAAACCGGCCCTAAAAGTGAGGTTTGGAAATTTGTACAATTATCCTGCGCTGTGATTGGCCAATCACAATCTATTCAGGACTGTGATTGGCCAGTGTCACATGACACATGTGCATAGCCCTATATAAGCAACCATAACTTGAAAAAAAACAAATTATTGTTTTTTTTCAAGTTATGGTTTTGTCCATCATAAAGTGTGTTTTACAAAAGATAAATGTATTTATCTTTTGTACATGATTGATCGACTCCATTCAGTATTGTGATTAGCTAGCAAGACACATGCTGACACTAAGTGGCTCTTTCAGATCAAAGCATATATATTGGTTGACTCCATTCAGTATTGTGGTTAGCTAGGAAGACACCGCCCACTTCACACAGGGTGTGATTTTTTATTATTATTCTCTTTATTCACATTTTTCAAGATGTTTTTACAACATACAACCACTCAGACAGTAGGCTACATACAAAAAAAAACACACCCTGTGTGAAGTGGGCGGTGTCTTGCTAGCTAATCACAATACTGAATGGAGTCAACCAATCATGTACAAAAAATAAATACATTTATTGAAACACTCTTTATGATGGACGAATCCATAACTTGAAAAAAAACAAATTTATGTTTTTTTTCAAGTTATGGTTTCTTATATAGGGCTATGCACATGTGTCATGTGACACTGGCCAATCACAGTCCTGAATAGATTGTGATTGGCCAATCACAGCGCAGGATAATTGTACAAATTTCCTAACTTCACTTTTAGGGGCGGTTTCACTGCCCAAGATATTTGTACATTTTTCCAAATCTCACTTATAGGGGCGGTTTCACCGCCCAATAAGACAAAACACAATTTTGAAAAGTATCTCTCTCTCTCTCTCTCTCTCTCTCTCTCTCTCTCTCTCTCTCCAGAGTCTGTGAGGTTGGTGAATGGGACTAGTGTGTGTTCAGGCAGAGTGGAGGTGAAGTATAATCAGTCGTGGGTCTCAGTGTGTGAAGGTGACTTTGACCAGCAGGATGCAGAGGTGGTCTGTAGGGAGCTTGGCTGTGGGGCTCCTTCAGTCCTCTATGTAGAATCATCGGCTCCAATGTGGACTAAAGAGTTCCAGTGTGAAGGCAACAAGTCTGTTCTGCTGGACTGTGAAACCTCAAACTCAACTAGAAACACCTGCCCACTTAACACGACTGTTGGACTCACCTGTTCAGGTAATAATAGTAATAATGAACTTTAACTGTAAGCACTTTTCTATACAGGGCAACATAGTGTTTTACAAAACAATATAAACATCGCTCCAGCTCTTTAGTAAACAGAAAATGCATATACGGTTTAGATATATATTTCATCTGGTATGTGGAGGATTAGCCTCGATCTCCAGGCTTTTATTGCTTAGTTTTGCTAAAAAATAAAAGCCTGGCCCAACTATAGCCTGTACTGGGTATGAGGAAGTGTTTCATTTCCCAACCAACCAGAGTGCAGTGGGCGTCGCTCGTAATGTTGTGTTAACGGGGCGGGGGTTGACGGACAGATCGGTGAACCAATGGGATCAGACGCCGTCTCTCGCCGGCTCTATACACACGCCCCTTTATACACGAAATCAGGAGGGTTGCAGCAGGCTAGTGGAGGATAAACAAGGACAAACAAGTGAAACGGGATAAACAGGTTACATTGGAAGTGATGACACGAAGGGCAGGGGCATAGCATCTCTACAACATGCGGTCCAACTTTATGCATTAGTTGTGCCTCTGGGCAGTGTGTTTTTGGATTGGTTTTTCTATTAAAGAGGTTGTGTGCAATAAAGATGCCCCTCAACATGCAATTCCAATTTAAGGTTGATTGATGTTGCTTTCAAGATATAATATGCCGTTTCTTGTAAGAAATAGGCCACAAACTTCAGGCAATCAAATCAAATCAAATTAAAACAAACAGAATACATACAATAATGCAGGAGATGAGCAATAAAAGATAACATTTGTAGGAGTAATAGCCTAAAAACAGTTTTAAAAAAATTGGCATCCTGGTAGCGCTATAACAGGCCAATGTGAAGTTTCACAGCAATCAGACGTTGCATTCATGATTTGTTCAAATGTGTTCATTTTGTTCAAAACGAGCCACTCCAGCAATGATTTTATGCCAATCTTAGCCAATCAGGATGGAATATGAATAAGTCACATGACTATAGAGATAATGTGTACCGATTTGCGTTTGGACAAAATTATTTAAAATTTTTTTTTACAAAAATCAGCCTCCTGGTGATGCTATAACAGGCAAATGTGAAAATTTGGGGGAGAGGTTCTGCTCTGGCCTCCAGGGAATGTGTGTGCACAGTTTAACGCCGATCAGTCCAACAGTGCCAGATATTAGCACGGATGGACGGACGGACGGACAGGGGGCAAAATATAGTCTCGGCCACGCCTTCGGCCTGGCGGAGACAATAAAAAGGCGTGAAAATGAAAGCAGTTGTTCAGACATGAGTTATATGACATAGACTTTGCTAGCCTAAGATAAAAAATAGAAAAAGCTATTTCATTTCCACCCATATGGGGGTCCACAAATGCTACAAATCACACTGTTTGTTGCAGAAACATATTTTTTTTTCTTCACCAAATTAGACACTAATGCTCTCGTGCATCATGTGACAATGACCGTCAAACAGGATTTTCATACTCCATACCACATATGCATGTCATTTTTATTGAGGTATCTAAACAGCACTGTCATTTCTGGCTCTGCAGTATCGTGATAATTGGTTGATAGGCTGTGAATGATTGACAGTCTTGCAAAAACAGCCCGTTGGAGAGAAACGTACTCTGTGCTCTTTAGATACCTCAATAATATAGTGTGCACTTCGAAAAAACAATGTGTTATATGTCTTCTTTTATTACTGAATATTTTAGGGCTCAATTGTTCAGAAATAGTGTTTATTCATAAGCTGGTCCACCTGGCTTGAATCTGCCATGTGGAATTGTTGGATTGAGAAAATGATGTACGTAGATGACCATACCTTCTTTTATAAAATACCTTGGTGTCACACTGACACAGCCCTAGATAGGCAACTCGTTCTGGCGGAGATCCATGTTGGGAGGAATTCCGAGAAGTATATTTTTCAATGTTTCTTATTGCTCACACTCTTGTCTCTGTGCAGAGCCTGATGATGTCAGGTTGGTGGGAGGAACCAGTAACTGTACCGGTACACCAGAGGTGAAACACCAGGGAGTGTGGAGACCAGTGATTAGCTGGTCTAGGTTGAACCTGAAGTCATCATCTGTTGTGTGTAGACAGCTGGACTGCGGCCCTGCTCTTTCAATAAAAAGGAGTCGTGGTACATTTCAACCTGTATGGAGGATGAGATCTCCCTGTATTGGGTATGAGTCTTCACTGAGGGAGTGTGGAACAAAGGAGACTGGTCATTCCTCCAATTACAGAAATGAGCTTATCTGTTCAGGTAACACAAATGATGACACAAATGAAACTTCTATCTATCTATCTATCTATCTATCTATCTATCTATCTATCTATCTATCTATCTATCTATCTATCTATCTATCTATCTATCTATCTATCTATCTATCTATCTATCTATCCATCCATCCATCCATCCATCCATCCATCCATCCATCCATCCATCCATCCATCCATCCATCCATCCATCCATCCATCCCTCCCTCCCTCCCTCCCTCCCTCCATCCATCTACTGTCCATCCGTCCGCCCGTTGCATGTTCCTGTCCGTTTTGCACCTGTAATCTAAATATTGTTTTTTCTCTCTCTCTCTCTCTCTCTCTCTCTCTCTCTCTCTCTCTCTCTCTCTCTCTCTCTCTCTCTCTCTCTCTCTCTCTCTCTCTCTCTCTATCTCCCTCTCTCTCCAGAGTCTGTGAGGTTGGTGAATGGGACTAGTTTGTGTTCAGGCAGATTGGAGGTGAAGTCTAATCAGTCGTGGGTCTCAGTGTGTGAAGGTGACTTTGACCAGCAGGATGCAGAGGTGGTCTGTAGGGAGCTTGGCTGTGCGGCTCCTTCAGTCCTCGGGGGCGCTCTATGGAGAAGCGATGGCTCCAATACGGGCCCAAGCGTTCCAGTGTGAAGGCAACGAGTCTGTTCTCCAGGACTGTGGAACCTCAAACTCAACTAGAAACACCTGCTCACCTGTCAAGGCTGTTGGACTCACCTGCTCAGGTAATAATACCAAATATTCGATTGTTTCTGATCAATAATGAGACATACAGGTTGCCATAGCACTTGCCCTGTTTGCCTTGCCTACTGTTTAGACTGATGATAAGTTCTTGGTTTACCTATGATCCAACAGTATATTACTATCTCTATGCCTTTGATGTATTACCTCGTATTTACCTTGCTTACTGTAAGTCACCCTGGATTAAGAGTGTCTGCTAAATGCTTAAATTGTAAATTGTACTTAATTAGTTTGAAATTCCAATTTATAATTGCAAAATATAAGGAACAAAAAGGATTCACTGTCAGTGGTGGTGTACTTGCATTGCTCGCACCAGTTTGCGTTTGCTAGACATGTCTGGCAGAAACCCAATGTCTCTTGTGTCTGTACAGAGCCTAAGGATGTCAGGCTGGTGGGAGGAACCAGTCCCTGTATTGGTATGCTGGAGATGAAACACCAGGGGGGATGGAGACCGGTGGATGGTTGGCACAGGAACGTGACCTCATCAGCTATAGTCTGTAGACAGCTGGACTGTGGTTTTAATGTTTCAACATAACGGAGTAATGTTTCTACATATCAACCTGTGTGGTTGATTGAATCTTACTGTGCTGGGTCTGAGAATTCACTGAGTGAGTGTGCAAGAATTGTGTCTGAGAATTCCATGGGCAGGCTGGAGGTGATCTGTTCAGGTAACAAACAATTACAGTAATCTTCACAGTGACTTATTTCACTATCTGTCTGTCTGTCTGTCTGTCTGTCTGTCTGTCTGTCTGTCTGTCTGTCTGTCTGTCTGTCTGTCTGTCTATTGTAAACAAAGATTATCTTTATACTATATACAGAATTTTTTTCACCTGTAGGGGTTGCTAATGCAGCAACAAAGATCACCCTCCCCAACATAGCTTCACTCCCACAAACACGGCCAGCTGTGGTTGTTGGAGCGCCCGGCCAAGCCGGAGGATTAAAACCTCAGTCTCCATGGTAGTAGGCAGGAATCCTACACCTGTGCCACCTGGATGCACCCTCTTGTCCCACTTTTGCACAGCCATTTATATAAATAATGTCTAGAATATCCAGCAATTTCTTTTCACAGGCGAGCTTATCAAAATGAGATTTTTTTGCAATTTGGAGACATATGTTGTGTGACAGTTTCACAGTGAAGAAAGTTTAGAAGGAAGTGCAGCTCTTTCTCAACCTGAACACAGTCTGTCCTCCCTGGACAGCTGATCTCAGGTCTGTCTGTGAAGTCCTGTTTGTATGACTGTGTTCACCTCCACTGTACGTTGTCAAGAATATCCCCAGTGTACTGTAGGATCCGGCACAGTGGTGTGAGGTAGTCACTGTACACTGTTTATTTAGAAGCAGTGTCCAGTATGATTTACTTTGATATTTTGCGTTTTGATCTCTAACTTGGTTAGTTGGTTTAATCTCATTGGCCACTCTGTTTAAGGCCCCGTTTACACGACAACGGTCTCTACAGAAAACGGCAAAATAAAGTATCAGATGTGCCGTCCGTTTACACGGGAACGGTGTTTGCGGGACTTGAATCCGCAACTAAGTGAAACCACCTTCCAGGGTGAAAATCTTTGACAACGCTCCATGTTCCGTCTTCATGTAAACGGAAGAAACGGCAAAGCGTGTGTCGTTGCCAGATGTTATGAGAGAAGTAAGCAGACAGTTCTATGAAAAAAAGCCCCAAAGAGGTGACTAGGCTACATTAGCACTTTAAACCTGTACATTGGCTATTTGAAAATAGACAATCTACAAGCTCACAGTGAGCTTGTAGATCTGCTATTTTCAAAAAGATCTTCAATTATATATATATATATATATATATATATATATATATATATATATATATATATATATATATATATATATATATATAAATATCAAATATTATTTCACTATTTCTTTTCAAGATCTTTTTGAAAATAGCAGATCTGCAAGCTCACTGTGAGCTTGTAGATCGGCTATTTTCACTAAATATATGTATTAATTCAGATGTGGTCTGCGAAGAAATACAATAATTTGAGATGCACATGTTTGAGGACTGATTAAACAATAATAAAATCAAAAATCAAACTACACTTTAAAAACAAGCCCAAAAACCCGCAACACGCAACAGCCAATATTTACAAGCAACTTCCACAGGAAAAACAAGCCCAAAGTCACTTATAATAAGCGGACATGGCAACCCACAGATCAGCTGCGCACACTACACCGTTTTCTATCACTGGTGCGTCACCGTCTAAAGGCAAAATAAAAAGTGAGAACGCAACGGCACTTTGACATTTTCACTAGAGAGTGTTATCGTCTAAACATGGCCTAAATAGCTGCTGTTTCATCAAGTCAACTCTTTCTTGTTACAGATCTGCTTTTTAAGTCAAACATCACTGTCTTCCCCTCCATAAACTGGGTTTCTGAGGGCCAGCAGCACAGGCTGCAGGTGTTGGAGGGTTCCAACTTCACCGTCCGCTGCTCCATCCAGCCACAGTACCCAGGAGGCTACTTCCACCTCACCTTCACTGGATCCAACACCACACACAACTACACCCAGCCAGCTGTCAGTCGCTCTGACAACTTCCTGTTTCCTGCAGCAGACCACACCCACCAAGAGAACTACAGCCAATACAACACGACACACAACCAGACCCAGCCAGCTGTCAATCACTCTGCCAACTTCCTGTTTGCCAACTTCCTGTTCCCTGCAGCAGACCCCACCCACCAAGGGAATTACAGCTGTATTTATCGCCTCTATGTTTTTGATCATGACTTCTCCTCTGAGAGCGAGCTCCTCTCTCTCACTGTCATAGGTAACCTGAATGAAATGAACGTATCAAATCACAATATGAAACTCAAACAGACAGACACAAAATACACATCAGTTCAGAAAGCTTAAAGGACCATTTCACCCATTCTTGATCCTCACTAATACTCATTATAAGATGCCACCATTTATGTCTACTCACTTTGTGTCTCTCAGATGAGGGCTGTGGACAGTACGTAAGTTAAACATGAATTAATTGGATGATATATCCAATGTGAGAGTGTGTGTGAAATATATCAATCTATCAACCAATAGCTCATACCATACAACAACGTTTTAGAAACAGGGACAAACCGCAACCATCAGTCTTTACAAGCACCTTCACAGAAAAAAAGGGCAATGTCGCTTACAATAAGCAGACATGAAAACCAATCATGACACGTTGCAAACCCTTTTTTACCAAACACGCCCCCTTTCCACAGCCACGCCCCCACCGTATATATATGAACAGAAGTGCACGCCCACAATTCAGTCTAAACACATCCCACAAATGGACAGGGTGTTTCTTAGAGAGTGTTACATACACTCTCAAAAACACGCCAAATGAATAACGCTAAAAGCTAGAGGCGTGTGTCTAGTGCGGTCCATTAAACATTCAACACTCGAACAACTGCACAAAACAACAGTGCAGCAAAAACAAGTAAACAACAAAGAAAATCAAAATATACAGATATAATTCATGGTAGAGACATAAAAGTCTCTCAGGGCACATTTTTTAAATTAATGCAAGAGCAATGGCTTCTATTTCAGCACACACATTTTACAGTAAAATACAGGGTGTACTGTAGTTTCTATTAGCTTAGCTTGGAATCCCCCAATCGATGATGTCATTTGTAGGCAGGTTTCTGAACTGTCCATAGCCCACCAATGAGACACAGCGAGTAAAAATAGGTGAAGTGCTCCTTTAAGGGTATAATATCAAATAAACGATGTCTTATTTGGAGCTGTTCCTTCCATGGTGTTCTTACTTATTTCTAACATATTTCTCTCACAGACCCTCGTCTGACATCTGACATCGTCAGAGTGACAGTCACAGTGGTGCTGCTGCTGCTGCTGTTGATGCTGTTTATCATAGTCTTCCGTCGTTTCTGGAGGGTAATTACACATCTTTATTCAATATAAGACAGGAATGTAAATGACACAGTTAAATCAGAGTTCAAGTGTACCTTCATAACGTGCCGAGCATTGCAGAGTCACCTTCAGTCGACTCAGCACCATCCGAGTTATGTCCTGATATGGACAGAATCGTAAATCATCTTCCCCCCTAGTCTCGGCACCTCCGAGACGTCATTTCGTCTTTCGACGGGGGCATACTGTAACATATATATTTGTGTGTGTGTGTGTGTGTGTGTGTGTGTGTGTGTGTGTGTGTGTGTGTGTGTGTGTGTGTGTGTGTGTGTGTGTGTGTGTGTGTGTGTGTGTGTGTGTGCGTGCGTGTGTGGACTGTTTTCATTTAAGACAGACATTTCTGGTCGAGTAAGTTAAAGTTGGGTGCTGCTGTGTTTCCCCAGGCCACCAGAGGGCAGAATGCAGGAGTGGAGGAGAACATTGAGTTGGTTTATTATAACATTGTTGGTTCTGGTGCTGCTGAAGCTGGAGCCAGTGAAGAAGAAGAATACCACCTGTATGAAGAGGTGGATCTCCAAAGAGGTGCTGAACCTGGACCCAGTGAAGAAGACGAAGAGGAAGAATACCACCTGTACACAGAGGTGGATGTCCAAGGAGTCCAGGAAACTCAGTTGTAACCTGTGAGGACCTCTACTCACATCCATCACATAACCACTGTTGCCAGGTCTGCTTATTATTAGCGACTTATTATAGCGACTTTGGGCTTGTTTTTCTGTAAAAGTTGATCGTAAATATTGGTAGTTGCGGGTTGCGTTTTTTTTGGAGGCTTGTTTCTAAAGTATAGTTGCTTATTTGGGGTTCGTTTCCTAATGTTGTTTAAACCATTTTCATGTCAAAGACCCCCCAAATGATTATGTATTTTTCCGCGGACCCAACTAAAATAATATATAAATATAGTACGCAAGGTGTACTTTTGGCTGAGGGGGCGGAGCCAAAAGTACACCTATGTCACTGATCACATGATCTCAATCAATTATCCAGTTCTAGGCAACATAGAAAGGGGGGGGGGGGGGACTTTTTTCTTATTTCCACAACAGCTCTAAGGTGTAAAGACAGAGTTCAATGTTGAGTGGTATTCCCCTTTAAGTCGCCATTGTTAGCATAGAAAACAATGGATTCACACTATCTGCTTGTAACTATTATGAGCTGCATGGACCACGTGACCAGTGCGAAACCTGTATGTGTTCTGCCCCCTCAATGACACAATTCCTATCTCAATTCGCTCTGGTTCTGTGTTTCTCCTGCATGCTGTACATAGATTTCTTTGTGTCTGGCAGTCTAATTCATTGTATGTGAATTAATTAACATACTTGGCCAATAAACAGATTCTGATTCAAATGTTTCCTCATTCTTCTGATCATTTGACATTATGACGGTTATGGGATGAGGTTTTCAACTCTTAACACCACATGGTTAATGTTCTGTAAGTTAAGTTAATATTTTATACTGTAGTTCAATAGACATCTGCTCTCTCTCTCTCTCTCTCTCTCTCTCTCTCTCTCTCTCTCTCTCTCTCTCTCTCTCTCTCTCTCTCTCTCTCTCTCTCTCTCTCTCTCTCTCTCTCTCTCTCTCTCTCTCTCTCTCTCTCTCTCTCTCTCTCTCTCTCTCTCTCTCTCTTTTGCTGTATCTGCACATCACTTCACGACAGTCATCTGACTTCATGTGTTGTTTCCTATCGGTTTATTATACAGGTCTAACATAGACTGTCAGTGTTGTCTTTTTATATGACAAACAATGACAAATGTGTCTGAGACGGATCAGAGGACTTTGCTTTATACTGTATGCGCTGCAAAATGCACTGGTCTGATTTAACATTAGTAATGAAGTGGTAAAAACATATTATAAGTTACATATTATACAAAGAGACATAAGTCTGAGTTTAGTGTAGATTATAAAGAAATGGCAACATGCATGTACCAGAAAGTAGTCAAAATAGGGCAACACATGTTCATGTGTTTTATTTTTATTTTTAACCACATGAACCCTAGCATCCCAATTCTGAACATGTGATGATAGGCCAACATTCAGCAAATAGGCCAGCATTCAGTGAAAATAGCAGATCAACAAGCTCACAACGTGTCATGTTGAACTACTTTTGCTATTTGATGTCCAACAAAGTATATAAGCTGGTTAAATTACAATACAAAGTATGTTGTGTAGTGACAAGGACATGATTCACTGCTGGTCCGTACGATCAAGACACTGACACCAGTTGATCCAGAGCAGCGGTGGGCAACTTTGATGATGGAGAAGGCCACTATATTTCCACACTCACTCCAGAGGGCCACGTTGCATATACTGTCGGGCCATTCTATGTCACACAAAAGTAGCAAAAATAGCCGATCTACAAGTTCAAAACGCATCGCAGTGCTACGCGTTTTGAGCTTGTATATCTGCTTTTTTTGCTATTTTTTTTATTGGAATCCAGATTTGTTTTTGCTATTTTTTAATTGGAATCCTGAAAAGTAACATTTTTATTTAATTTCAAATGCATTTAGTTATACTTATGTTAACTTTATGAACTTCAATACAAATACATTGGAGATAATAATAGAATAGAATTGTAATACTATAGTCATTAAACTACAAATAGACTGAAGTAATTAAAGCGGGTCATGTTTGCAATTGTAACAGCTGAAATCAATAACATATCAGTATTCCGATATTAACCTGCGGGCCGCATTAAGTGAAGGTGGGGGCCGCATGTGGCCCCCGGGCCACCAGTTGCCCATGCATGATCCAGAGTCTGGTGGTGGGAGAGAGTTTTCAATCACCCACACTCCCATATTCCACAGGTGATACACAAGGTGTTTGTTCTCATATTGTGATGTCTTGCATAATGGGTGAGGCCAGTGTAATTTTATAATTTCCTTATTGTCAACATAACCTACAAATAGCCCAAAACCTGCTCATAAATAATATTTGGTCTTATTATGTCGTTACACTTATATAATCAATCATGGTCACTTTATGAAATTGTTCTGTAAAAAAACTGTCTAATGCTCATGTTTCATGCTCATGTTTCATGTGTGGACTTTCCACATATGAACAGTTGTGAACCTTCACAACTTTCATTATACAATATACATTATACATTATACAGTACAATGTTTATAAATAAGATGAATAAATAAGAATCACAATACAACGTAAAACTTCTGTAATGTCCCATAATTACAATGCTATGTTATCAAACATTAATGATTGACTACTCAATATAACGACTTACTGTAGAATTAAACTCCACCTCACCCCCCGTCAGCCTGGCGTGGACAATGATTAACCCATTTAGGGCTTATCTTATCACTGATGAACTGAGCTGCTGCCTTTGCAAGCTTTAAGATCTCAACAATACAGGTTTTCAGGATATTAAGCTAAATTTAAACAGTTTAATCATCTCATTTAAGGATATTTTCCATTGTCAAGCAAATGCGACAGAACAGAACGCTAGTGTTTTCTACAGAACTGTTGGGAGACTCACTGATAGTTGAATGTTGAAGTTGGATGTTTAACTGGTGAGTCTTGTTTTTTAAATATACTTTACAAAACAAATGAAATGGCAGAGAACGGTCTGGGGATCTTAGTATATATAAAAACAAATGTTTACAAAAGTATTTTAGTCTTAACCAGTGGTCATCAACATGTCCGTACACGGACAAACGTGTCCGTGGCAAGACTTGTCCATGTCCGTGGCACATTTTGTATTTTGGTTATAATGTGTTTTTCAATTTGTTTGAATGATTTTGGTGACTCGTAAAGTGTCCGGATGACATGCTCATTAATATGTTGCAGGAGGAGACCCGTACATGATTGCATCAGGTGAGGATGCAAGAGAAGACAGACAGCTAGAAGTAATGTTTGCTAATAGCTGCCTTAATTATTTCATTGTTCCACTGGCATACCTGACATCATACCACCTATGCATGGTCTAAGATTTTCTCATCAACATCGAATACTTGTTCACCTTAACGGAAACCACAACTCTTGAACAGACCTCATGAGACAAAAGACATATTTATTTTCTATGGGAAAATTAAGTGCAACAACTATGCAGTAAGTGAAGAAAGGGAGCTTGTGAAAGACACTTTCTGACATACCATAAATCATTTGACTAGAGCTTTCCAGCAGATAGAGAACTGAGAAAAAGGAACTGAAATCTCAGACATATGTATTTGTGTACCAAACATGGAACTGGATAGAGCTCTCTCATCATTATTCTTCTGTCACATCAGCAAGAACTGCACGTGATGGTGAAGAAAGAGAACTGGGAAAGACACTTGCGGACAAACCACACGTCATTTGACTAGACATGTCCAGCAGACAGAGAACTGAGAAAAATAAATAAACTAAGGAACTGAAATTTCAACCATTGCCATGTAAAAATATCAAGTCAAGTGCAATCATCAGTATGTTAATAATAAATAATGTTTTTATTATTGTTTGATGTGACATGTATACATATTCTAGCGCTGAGGTAAAAGTGCAATATATCAGCTACCTACTTTCTTAAACAGATGAGACAAGTAGGAAAATCAAATGAGCAAGAGCTAAAACAAATAAGTATCGAATAAACAAGAACCAATAAGACAAGAGCTCGTACAACTAATTGACAACAAGTAGGCAAGGCAAAGAGGAAGGGCAGTGTTTCCTGAAGAGGTGGGTTTTCAGCCTGTGACAAAAGATGGGCAGTGACTCTGCTGTCATGAAATCAGTGGGGAGTTCATTTCACCACTGTGGGGCCAGAGCAGAAAAAAGCTGTGACCGTGTAGATCGGCCAGAAGGACCGACGAGGCAATCAGTCGCCCCGAGGCGGCAGACCGAAGAGGTCGGGCAGGGGTGTAAGCATTGACCATAACCTGGAGGTGAGATACCTATACATAACCTTCTTTGTACTTGTTCCCTGAGCGCCGGCCATCATGTCCGTGGGGGACCCAGCGTCGGACTCGGCGCCCTTCCTGTCGGACGAGAGCGACGCGGAGGGGGTGGAGCATGAGAAGCGGGAGGAGGAGGAGCCTGCCAGCGGCGTGTCCAACGTGAAAGCGGCGCTCACCGTCAGCATCCTCTGTTACATCAACCTGCTCAACTACATGGATAGGTTCACCGTGGCAGGTACACCATGATTACAGCCCGGATCTCACGGATTTCACGGTAGCTTCAATAATCCTCCTGGTCCGATTCCGATATTGGAGAGTCCTAGACCACCGAATACCGACGGTCTTGACCCATATTTTGTACTTACAAGTAAATATAAAATACACAACGTCAACTTTATTTCATTTAACCACAAGCCCTTAAATGTTCAAAAAGTGTTTCATATTAAGTGCAAAACATTTTAGACAAATGTGTATTACTTCTGATCTGAAAGCTAATGTCATTTCGCATCCGTTGTGGAGTTTCTGTGTCAATCAGTAACGGTTGAGGCAAACAGAGTCTGAGACACTTCATATTGTAAATTAGAATGTGTTAATATATGCGCATTAAAGTACTGTACATGAAACATTCAGGGTGGCGGTACGCAGTAGCTCTCTGGCGGAAGCAGGGAGACAGCCTAGTAAAGTTATTTACAGAGATAAGAGAGGAACTTGCTCATGTCACGAGACCACGCTGTACCCAAAACAGCTAGATAACAGGCCTGTGCCATGACATCTTGACTCTTATGCTATTCAGATAGCAGTCTGAACACACGTAGTAGTAGTAGTAGCCTCGATCTCCAGGCTTTTATTGTTTAGTTTTGCTAAAAAATAAAAGCCTGGCCCAGCGCGTCGGTGTACTCGGTATGAGGAAGTGTTTCACTTCCCAACCAACCAGAGTGCAGTGGGCGTCGTTCGTAATGTTGTGTTAACGGGGCGGGGGTTGACAGACAGATCGGTGAACCAATGGGATCAGGCGCAATCTCTCGCCGGCTCTATACACCCGCCCCTCTATACACGAAATCAGGAGCGTTGGGGCAGTCTAAAGTAGTAGTAAACCTAGTAGTAATAATTAATACATAATAATAATATATTTGTACCAGAATTTCTCCTCAAGTGCTGTATATATTGTAATGCAGTGGTTCTCAACCTTTTCAGGCCGTGACCCCCCAAAATAATCATATTTGAACTGGGGACCCACCACCATGACAAGCACTTGAAATTGTAGGAGTTGAGGCATTACATTTTAAATATTGTGAAAATATTGTGAAAATAGCCGATCTACAAGCTCACAACGCCTCGCAAAAAAATCCTCGTTCTAATATTATTTGACAATATTGCCAATGTTTGATCAGTTTTTATAGTATATTTTGGTGATTACTTTTGATGCTATAATGGTCTTTTTTTCTTTTCTTTCTTTTACATTTTTTTTTGTATTAAAAAGGTCTTAAAAGTCCTTAAATTGTCACTTAATTGTTATCTGGGGACCCCGCCAAAATCTTTTTTGGGGGGGGTCCCCAGATAACAATTAAGCAACAAACACATCAGGGGGATGTAATCAATTAAGGGTCGTCCGCAGTACACCACAAATTGATCACTTTTAAAGATAACTACATGGATTAAAGTTCTCAGTCGCCACGTCATTTGGATTCCATAGAAGCCAGCATGTCCTCTATGGAAGCCAGAAATAGCCAACCTACAAGCTCACAACGCGTCACAGTGTGTGAGCTTGTAGACTGGCTATTTTTGGTTATTAGTTCTTTTGAATGTGTGAATGTGACAATGGCCCCAAAAAAATTTGATACCCCTCCCGGAGTTAGGACAAAACACAACATCGTTTTTTCTCATCTCTAAGGCCTCCCATACATGAAATGGATTGTTGTATACAAATATTTTACTGCAAAAGTGGTGATATATAAAGTTATACACCCTAAACTAAAAATAAAGCCTGGCCGTCTGGGGGGGAGGCATATAAAATAATTTAGATTCACAATGGAAGCTCTAATAGGTTTAAAACTTGACATACTTGAAGTCAGAACATCCCTCTACATTCTAGAAGAGACTGAATGTCAATATCTGAATGTAAATAGGAGATACAGTCATTTGAACCCATACCTACAATAGGCGGAAATGTAAATATGTAGAATGTTTTCTTTACTTTGTAGTGACTCTGACATGGATTGTCATAGCAAGACATATGATGTCTTGTTGGAAAGGTGTGGTTCTACTGAATCCAGCTATACTATATTATGTCACTAAACGTATATGGTGTCCCAAATGGGGAAATCATGAAACAGTCCTACTGAATTCTACACTATCACAGAGATTAGTTTTATTTTCAATTCACTTATCAAGGGTGGAAAAATATTAACAAATTCACTTGAGTAGAAGTCCCTAAAATGTATGAAATGTCCCAAACTTGAGAAAATTTGAAATTGTTGTCCACTCTTCAACAATAGTGCAGAGAAAAATGCAGGCCTACTAACAATTATTAGGAAACCTGGCAGAGGGAAACTAAGCTCCACCCATTTGATGCTATCCTCATAACAGAAAGTAATTCAATTATGTAGAGGTTATATCATTTAACATAATTTGGTTACAGGTTATACTACAGTATTTGGCTCCACCTGCTCTATCTGCATCGTATTGCCTACATGGGTTCCTTCATAAACTAGGTAAACTAGGTTATTTTTTCACCTGGCAGCTGCTATATTTAGTTTAGAGATGTAGTGTTTATGGCAGCCTTTATGATATTTGGCATCATACACAAAGAGATTGGGGTACGAGACCGATGATGTGAAACTTAAAGGGGAAATCCACCCCTTTTCAATATTTAACTATGTCATGGATTGATTGTGGGTTTAACATTGCAAATTACACCGTGATGACTCATCATGGTGTAATTTGCAATGTTAAACCCACAATCAATCCTCCAGTTCAAGGCAACACAGAAAGGGGGGAACTTTTTTCTTATTTCCACACAACTCCTTTATGCTATATTAATGACATAGTTAAATAATGAAAAGGGGTGGATTTCCCCTTTAATCAACCTTTCTGATGCTGCATGAAGGACCTTGTCTCTGGTCATTTTGCCTGTACCAGTTATAATGGCTGTCAGATGTTTTGGTCTTGTACTGGCCTTCCCACAAATGAAATAATCTTTTTGTATGTTAAACAATGTTGTAAAAACCTTCTTGATGAGACTGGCGCAGTATGCTCTCACTCTCAACATTTGCAACTGCTCATTATTTTTACTTACTGGAGTAGTTTTCTCAACATGATACATGATAAGATATACTACCTCTATTTGGAAAGAAAGTATATTATTATACATGGAGACAGAGTTTTATGAACATCATCATCTCTCTTTTGAGCAACATTTTGTATGTATTGCTGTGGGCTTTTTGACATATGGATGTTGTTTCTTTCCTTTTTCTAAATATTTACCACAGATGATACAAAGATTTGGATCGAATGTTTGTACATCACACTCCATTCCAGTAAAATAAAATAAAAAGATACACAGAATTTGTACAGTGTACTACTTTCACTATTGTTAGGCTCTATGTACAGTGACCACATTGTTACCAGTTAATGCTCTGTTCTGGTTAAACAGAATCAGGGTGTTGTCAATGTAGGCTACTGGACAGACTCCGTTACACTATAAGCTAGGTCACTCTCCAGCTAGCTGATTAGCTACTTGATTTGGCAAGGTCGTTCTCATCTCTTCACTTTCCAAAATATTTGCAATAATTTACCCATCAGGTTATGAAGGAGCCCATGTAGGCAATACGATGCAGATAGAGCAGGTGGAGACAAATAATGTAGTATAACCTGTAACCAAATAAGTTAAATGATATAAACTCTACAGAATTGAATGACTTTCTATTATGAGGATAACCTTGAGCATCAAATGGAACATCAGTTGGGCCCATATGAAGATCAAACCATCCAAGTCACGAAGCATCTCAAGTGTGAAGGGAGTGCTCGCTGACCTAAAATTCTTCATCGGAGATGACCCAATCCCAACAGTGTCTGAGCAGCCTGTAAAAAGCCTTGGCAGGTGGTATGATGCAGGCGTTAAGGACAAAGACCAGGTGCAACAACTGCGAAAAGATATCAGCAGTGGCCTACAGTCTATCGACAACACCCAACTACCTGGAAAGTTAAAGGCCTGGTGCCTGCAGTTTGGACTCCTACCCAAGATGTTGTGGCCCCTCGCAGTTTATGAGGTCCCAATCTCAACCGTGGAGAAGTTGGAAAGAGGAGTCACAGGTTACATCAAGAAATAGCTCGGAGTTCCACGATGCCGTACCACCATAGGCCTCTATGGAGATGGCATCCTCAAGCTGCCCCTCACCAGTCTCACAGAGGAGTTCAAGTGTGCAAAAACAAGACTCCAGGTGACACTGAATGAATCCAGAGACTTAGTGGTGAGCAACAACGCACCGACCTTGGCAACCGTGCGCAAATGGAGACCAGCCAAAGCAGTGGAGGAAGCAATAGCAGCCCTCAAACATGCTGACATTGTGGGATATGTTCAGCAAGGAAGAGGAGGCTTTGGGCTAACAGCTTCCCTCCCAGCTTGGAGTAAGGCCACAGCACCGGGACAGAGGAAGATGGTGGTGGAGGAAGTACGCCACCAGGAGGAGGCTGCAAGGTGGCCCAAGGCATGTCTCTCTTGGCAAACAGGGACAGTGGACACGATGGGACAGTGTGGAGATCAGCTGGAAGGACATGTGGGCCATGGAAGCGAGGCAGTTGAGCTTTTCCATCGGAGCTACATACGACGTCCTTCCAACACCAGTTAACCTTCACCAGTGGTATGGTGAAGACCCGGGGTGTGCCCTTTGTTCCAACACCTAACCCCAGCCACATTCTCAAAGGGTGTAAAACCAGTCTCACCCTGCTGAAGCACAACATCGCGGCTGGAACACTGAGGTCCGCCCAGTGGAGGTGGGGTGCAGAGGTTGTGTGGCAAGATCTCATGACTAATTGGGAATGACTTTGGCGAGAGTTTATAGTGTCAAGGCCGAAACACTCCAAGAACCAAGGGAACACTACTGATGATGCGTCCCAAATTACAACCTAACCCCAGCTCCATTATATCCACCATTCATCACCAAGACGACAAGACGTATGTGCCTGCACAAAGGAAATCTACATCGTATCCTGTGTTTCATAGACCAAACTCCCTCAGCCAGGTTTGCTAAATAGTTGTTAGTTACTGTAGGCCTGCATTTTTTTCTGCACTATTGTTGAAGTTGCATAAAATGTCTAGTTTTCTCAAGTTTGGGACATTTAATACATTTTAGGGACTTCTGCTCAAGTGAATTTGTTAATATTTTTCCACCCTTGATAAGTGAATTGAAAATAGAACTAATCTGTGTGATACTGTAGATTTCATTAGGACTGTTTCATGATTTACCCATTTGGGACACCATATACGTTTAGTGACATAACTCCATGAGTATTAAAGCTACTTTTACACAATTGGTATTGCTGGATTCAGTAGAACCTCACCTTTCCATATGTCTTGCTATGACAATCCATGTCAGAGTCACTACAAAGTAAAGAGCAACATTCTACATATTTACATTTCCGCCTATTGGAGGTATGTGTTCAAATGACTGTATCTCCTATTTACATTCAGATATTGACATTCAGTCTTTTCTAGAATGTAGAGGGATGTCCTGACTTCAAGTATAACACGTTTTAAACCTATCAGAGCTTCCATTGTGAATCTAAATGATTTTATATGCCTCAACCCCCAGACGGCCAGGCTTTATTTTTAGTTTGGGGTGCAACTTTATCTATCAATTTCACCGCTTTTGCAGTAAAATATTTTTATACAACAATCCATTTCATGTATGGGAGGCCAGAGATGAAGAAAAACAATGTTGTGTTTTGTCCTAACTCCGGGAGGGGTATCTCGAACGAAAGCCCTTTTTGGCTGTTTTATCAGTCTGCAATTTCTTCAACTGGTTGGCTGTATGTAGAACAGAAAGAATGGGTTTAGAATTAAACAGCTACAGCTAATTTCCAGCTACATAATGATTTGAGCATCTACACTGATGAACCATAACGTTCTGTAAACGGCTGTCAGTGTTTTTATCGTTCATCAAATCCCTCTGAGAGTTATCCCAACGATATCGCTCGCCACTCTCGTCGTTATAGTTGTGATGTGGACTCAACCATCTATTTGAGTTAGATCCATTTTTTTAAATTATTATTCACAGTTATCATTATAGTTATTGTTCTCGGTGTGGACGGCCCTTTGTCTAAGTATACAATTTAATCAATTCTCTGTCTCCTCTATGTCCCTTTCACCCTCTCAGGCGTTCTTCCAGACATTGAGCAGTATTTTAAGATTAACGACGAGAAGTGCGGCTTGCTCCAAACAGGTGTGAAATGCATATCCCATTCATTTCTGACATGGCAACCGGCTTTGCTGAACATTTGTAATCATTTGTTTAAAATCATCACACATGCATGGTTTTAGTCATTCTCATACATGTGTTCCCACAGTGTTCATCTGCAGCTACATGTTCCTGGCTCCATTGTTCGGCTACCTGGGTGACCGGTACAACAGGAAGGTCATCATGAGCGTGGGCATCACCATGTGGTCGCTGGTGACCCTGGCCAGCTCCTACACACCCCAAGAGGTGAGCGGGAGCGCCGCCTCCAAAACTGTTGAGGCCGGCCATAATTTGTTGGTGCTTTTTTTTATCCCTTTTTCTCTCCAATTAAGTCCCCATCTAAAAAAAAGTAACCTAGTACATTTACTCAAGTACTGTACAATTTTTTGTTTTTTTTCACTACTGGAGTATTTCCAATTTTCAGTACTTTTACTTCTACTCCATTACATCTCAGAGGTAAATATTGTGCTTTTACTCCACCACAAATATTTGAAAACTTTAGTTACTAGTTACTTTGTAGGTTTTGATTATTATGGCCTAATAACCTCACTCTAACCTAGCTGTTGTGTAATTGTCAATATTGTAATGTTATATTGGTCAGCCATAGTGCTCAGACAGTCATCATACGTGTGTGTGTGTGTGTGTGTGTGTGTGTGTGTGCGTGCGTGCGTGCGTGCGTGCGTGCGTGCGTGCGTGCGTGCGTGCGTGCGTGCGTGCGTGCGTGAGTGAGTGTGTGTGCGTGTGTTCAGGACATGTCTGTAGGTTGGCTACAGAAGGCTTCCAACAACTTGGGATGCCAAAAAAAACAGCTAAATGGCTTGCAAAATTCTGTGCTGTCTCTTCTGTTAATGGTAGTCACAGATGTTGTAGTTGAATATGTTAATAATACTTACACTCCTGAGCGGCGTTGGTGTATTTGTCCGGGATTTGCTGACTGTACCTTTTCACAGCACCTTGTAATATGTGTGTCTCTGTACTTACTCAAATACATCATTAAAATGTTTGTGTGCGTTTTCTCTCAGCATTTCTGGGTCCTGCTGGTGACACGAGGTCTGGTGGGAGTGGGCGAGGCCAGTTACTCCACCATCGCTCCCACCATCATCGCTGACCTCTATGTCAAGGAGAAAAGGACGCGCATGCTGTCCATCTTCTATTTCGCCATTCCAGTCGGCAGGTGAGACTCACCGATAGCCCCTGTTTGACTGCCAATGCGCTATAAAATACCTGATCTACAAGCTACACACAACGTGTCGCAGCGAGACTATTATTAGAAAACTTTAGTTACTAGTTACTTTGTAGATTTTGATTATTATTACAAAACACACATTACCCACTTCAGCCCTATATAGATTTCGGCTATTTGAAAATAGCTACAAGTTCACAATGCGTCGCGATGTGATGCATTGTGAACGATTTTTATACATTTTATAGATTTTAAAAGTTGTGAAATGGGACATTCTGCATAATGGGTACTTTCTACTTTTGGTACTTTTTAGTATTACATTTTTATACCAATACTTTTGTACTTTTACTTTTAATGTAATTTTGAATTCCGGACTTTTACTTGTAACAGTGTTTCTACATTGGAGTATTGATACTTTTACTTAAGTAAAACATGTGAGTACTTTTTCCACCACTGGCCAGAGACCTTTAGTGGTTTGTGGTCATCGGACACAATTCAAAGTGTGTGTGTAAGCACAAACTCACACAAACACACACTCAGACACAAAAGTCAAAACTCCATTGTGTACAGATGTTTGCATAATGTACTTTAGCATCAGCCAGACTATCAGTAGCCTCGGAAACCCATGCTTTTTTTTTTGTTACAAAAGAAAAAAAGCCTGGGGTAGCCATGCAGGAACGATGGTCTTAGGACCTTGTTATCTCCTAACCAATCAGAGTACAGAGGGGCGTCGCTCTAAATTTGGTGACGTCAGCGTGCTCCGTGCACAGGCCGGGGGGGGGGGGGAGGGGGGAGGGGAGGGGAGGCGGGGACATAGATTGGTGAAGCAATAGGAAGCCCCGCACAAATCCGGGCGGCTGTGTTTGGATCCGCCCTTCAAGACCATCGATTGAGCTCGTTGCCTCAGGCTAGACTATCAGTTACATTGCTAAAGCTCTTCATCAGCACAATGTGTGCACACATGAAGATAACAACTTTCTGCTGGTGGAGGTCGTACTGTATGTCACCATCTAGGACATTGGTTCTCAAAGTGGGGTCCGGGGACCCCAAGGAGTCCTTGGGGGGGTTCCAGGGGGTCCCCAGAAAAATGTGTTAATATAGCATCACAATACTTTTAACCTTTTATACTTTGGCTATTCAAAAATAGCAGATATACAAGCTCATGAGCTTGTAGATCTGCAATTGTTTTTTAATCATGAAAATTTGTGCAAATCTTTTGAATATATATGTATATTTATTTTTAAACGAACATTTGTAACTCAAATCTTTGCTTCTGGGGGTCCCTGGAACAAAATATTTGAGATGGGGGTCTGCGGCCAAATACATATAATTGTGGGTGGTCCTTGGCATGAAAAGGTTTGAGAACCAGTGATCTAGGAGAAATTTAGAGCAGTTTTGCGTCACTCTGCAGGATCACTTCTTTTTTTCTTTTTCCACAGCGGTCTCGGTTACATCGTGGGGTCAGAGATGGACGACCTCTACGGGGACTGGCACTGGGCCTTGAGGGTAGGTTCATACAGTTCTCAGAAACATTCCTAGTATAGAAGCAAACTGGGGAAAAAGGACTTCTTTTGCAGTTCAGTGTGCATTGTACCTTGTTCGCCTTTGTCATGTGACCGGTCACTCTGCTTCCACATTCTCAAGTTAACCCCCTATTCTGGGGGGCGAACATTCTGCGAAAATAGATTTAATTGATTAACCACTCAACCCTGCGTTATACTTTGTTGTGCAATGGAATCGTACACAAATGGTGAAAATTGTTGATCTACAAGCTCACACGTGTGAGCTTGTAGATCTGCTATTTTCACTATGTAAAAAAAAAACATTAAAGTATTAATGGTCTTAACAAGTCAGTTTTGTGTGTCAAGGCCTTTTAATAAACCCGGGATGCACTAGAGTCCGGGGTTTTAACATTATTTTGAAAAACAAGCTTTTAAACTTTTAACAAAATCAGGGCTGTTGGAAAAGATTCCTGTTTGATGTAGATTTTCATTGTAATGATTTTGTAAAGGTTGTTTTTGTTTTAATGGATTTGTGTTGTCTGTTATTACGATACAATGGGTTTATTTATTGTACTTGAGTGTGTAACCCTTTTCCTCACTATAATGGGCCAAATGTCTCATATACATAAACAGGATCCTGTGTTCTCAGCTGTTGGTGTTGAACTGGCTGATTCACCTAGTTTACCAGTAATAATGCAGGCTTGAGTTGATAGCAACAGAATACTTATGGTGCGGTGCCTCCACTGGAGATTACTAACCCATAAACTATGAGCTTTCTTTGTATTCCCCAGAATTAAATGTGAATAGTTAGTAACAGTACCCAAAAACAACAACCTCAGAATAGTAGAAAATGAAGCGCTCAGGGCAACCATATAAACGGAATAACCAAAAGGAATTTATTCTGTTTCTGTTGTATGAGTGGGTGTGTGTGTAATGTTTTGAGAGGATAACTGTTTCAAAACAGTTGACAATAAAGAAATGAAAGATTGACCACCATGAAATTAACACACCTCTAATTATAAAGACAATAACACTTCTTAAACTTGAAATAACACTTTACCCTTTTTCAGGGATATCCCAAACAAACACAACAATAGGGTGTGTGTGTCACGAATAGGTATTGTTTGGACCCAAATGCAGAACACGAGGCAGTATTGACACTTAGAACATTTATTAACAAGCTCAGACTGGCAACAAACTATGACGGACAAGGGCATAATATTCCATGACAACACCTATAATCGGACAAGGGAACAGTGAACACAGGGAGGCTTAAATACACAGAGACTAACTAGACACAGGTGAAAACACACAACAATCAACACATGAATGGCTGAGACTAAACAGGACACAGGTGAACTACAAATGCAATCATAAACAGGTGAGACAAGACAGGAAGCGGCAACAAGGCAAAACAGGAAACACTAAGACAACACTACAAAATAACAGTACAAGGAGAACAGGGAACAATACAACAGAAAGACACAAAGAGACAGATCCTGACAGTACCTCCTCCTCAAGGGATGGATTCCAGACATCCCATAACCAAAGTCATAAACCCAAACAGAGTGGGTGGAGGGGTCGGACGGAGGGAAAACTGGGGCAATGCACACAAAACTGGACTGGCAAGGCAAGGAACTAGACTGGGCAGAAACACACTAGACTGGGCTTAGTCCAGGGCAACACAGAAACGGGCAGAGAAACGAGGAAACACTGACAGACAGAGAGACAGTGGAACGCACAAACATACAACCAGAAATCACACAGAAAGGCAGGAGGACAGACAAGCACACAAGCACACAGACAAACAGACAGGCACAAACTGAGACAAACCCAAAGACAAACATACTAGCTGACAGACAGACAGACAAGCGGACAAACAGGCGGTCTGACACAGCAGGTGGTTAAACAGGACAGAATGGAAGTTAGAGGACTGGGGAGTAGACAGACGCACAAACAGATTAGCAGACAGACATGCAGACATACAAACTGGAAGACAGGCGGACAGACAAGACAGGTAGAGTGGCCAAAGGACTGGTGCCGGGCAGCGGAGTGCTGGGCAGAGGGGTGCTGGGCGGCGGCGTGCTGGGCAGAGGGGTGCTGGGCGGCGGCGTGCTGGGCAGAGGAGTGCTGGGCGGCGGCGTGCTGGGCAGAGGAGTGCTGGGCGGTGGCGTGCTGGGCAGAGGAGTGCTGGGCAGAGGGGTGCTGGGCGGCGGCATGCTGGGCAGAGAAGTGCTGGGCAGAGGGGTGCCGGGCAGAGGCGCGCCGGGCGGCGGCGTGTTGGGCAGAGGGGTGCTGGCCAGGGTGGTGCGGTGCAGAGGGATGCTGGGCGCTGGCGGCATGTCGTCATCACTGGACGGGGACGACTCAGTATCGCTGGACGGGGGCGACTCAGTATCGCTGGGTGGTGGGGTCTCAGTATCGCTGGGTGGTGGGGTCTCAGTATCGCTGGGTGGTGGGGTGCGTCGGTGGCGACGGGAGCGGCGGCGATCAGACCTCTTACGAGGCCTCGACTGGGTGCTAGTAGCAGTGGCAACACGACCCAAGGCAACGTTCCTGGTGCCAGCCCGACGAGGGCCTCCCAGAGCCAGGCTGGTGCCGACATATGGATTCTGATCTGGACCCGGAGTGGGACAGGCAGGCTGCAGGCTCATGATCCCGATTCTGACAGGACGTGCAGGCTGGGAAGCAGGGGAGACAGAGCTGGCCTGGAGATAGGTCTTTAGCCTCTCCTGGACTATGCTCAGATGAGGGACAAAATGGCTGACCCAAGGTCTCTCCTTTAACCACAACTGCTGGGCTTTAACAGACTCGTGAAGCTCAGCCCGCTGACTGGAAGGAGCGGCGACAAGGCAGGACACAGCATGGTCAAACTTATCTACCTTTTCTGTGAAAAGTCTTTGTTCTGCTGGGTCCATCGTGGTCCGATTATACTGTCACGAATAGGTATTGTTTGGACCCAAATGCAGAACACGAGGCAGTATTGACACTTAGAACATTTATTAACAAGCTCAGACTGGCAACAAACTATGACGGACAAGGGCATAATATTCCATGACAACACCTATAATCGGACAAGGGAACAGTGAACACAGGGAGGCTTAAATACACAGAGACTAACTAGACACAGGTGAAAACACACAACAATCAACACATGAATGGCTGAGACTAAACAGGACACAGGTGAACTACAAATGCAATCATAAACAGGTGAGACAAGACAGGAAGCGGCAACAAGGCAAAACAGGAAACACTAAGACAACACTACAAAATAACAGTACAAGGAGAACAGGGAACAATACAACAGAAAGACACAAAGAGACAGATCCTGACAGTGTGTGTGTGTGTGTGTGTGTGTGTGTGTGTGTGTGTGTGTGTGTGTGTGTGTGTGTGTGTGTGTGTGTGTGTGTGTGTGTGTGTGTGTGTGTGTGTGTGTGTGTGTGTGTGTGTGTGTGTGTGTGTGTGTGTGTGTGGTCACAATTCACACAGAGCAAAATGTTCAAACCCTAATACCAAGTGCTTGGATTTTGTAAACGGTGGGACCCATACTGTACGTTGGTGCACAAAATAAAAACTCCTTAGCAACACGTTCAGTCAGTGTCAGATTAGGGGTGGGACGATATATCGATATATCGATACATCGCGATACTTTCTCCTGCGATAAATAATCGATATACTGCCGAAAAATATCGATATTTTAAAAAAAAAAAAAAAAAAAAAAAGGTTGTGATACGTTGTTTTTCCTACTCTGTATTTGTGTAATGATGATTTTGAACTGTTAAGTGCTATTTTATGTGTTTATGAATTGAATACAAGGACTATCGTGATATATCGTTGGTGAATTTTCATGCAATATATCGTGATATCGCAATATATCAATATTTTCAGATATCGTGATATATCGTTGGTGAAATTTCTTGCAATATATATCGAATATCGTGCTATCGCAATATATCGAACATCGTCGAATATCGTGATATATATTGTTATCGTGGGCCTAATATCGTGATATATATCGTATCGTGAGGTGCCCATATCGTCCCACCCCTATGTCAGATATCCTCCCTTTTACTCACTGAGTCACGGCCAAGTTCACGAGGGCTCCACGGGCTTGAATTTGCCCGTGGAATTTGCCACGTTTTTATGTCGAGGACCACATGGAAAAAGTCCTAGACCTAGCCTTTATTGTATATTATCATCAAAACTATACTAAACAGTTCATTTGTTGTTAAGGTTATTGCTTTTTCTAATAAATCAAATCAAACCACACAACATTCTAAAACCTGCAACCTTGTGAGCTTTTTTTCCCCGTATGTTGCTATAATATCAGTGGTTCTAATACTTTTTCATGTCAAGGACCCACAAAATGATATGTATTTGGCCGCGGACCCCCATCTCAAAATATGTCGTTCCAGGGACCCCCCAGAAGCACAGATTTGTGTTACAAATGCTTGCTTAAAAATATATATATATCCAAAGACTTGCACAAAGTGTCAAGATTTAAAAAAAATAAAGCAGATATACCAGCTCATGAGCTTGTAGATCTGCTATTTTTGAATAGCCAAAGAAATCGTAAAAATGACACAGATGCATTCCCGGTCTTAATGTGTTCAGGCAGCGTAACAGTCTTGTCATGTGGTGTGGTTTTCCCTCAGGTGACTCCGGCCCTGGGACTGGTCGCAGTGTTCCTGCTGATGCTGGTGGTCAAGGAGCCAAAGAGAGGCGCCGTGGAGGCCCGCCCGGAAGACCAGCTGCACAGGACCAGCTGGACGGCCGACGTCAAGGCCCTCGTCAGGAAGTAGGTTCCTCTAAACCGCTCATGTTTCTTTCTACTGGGGGGTAGATTGTATGGGGTCCATCCCTATGTTCCCCGGGTTCTACTGTATGTTCCCCGCTTACCAAAGGGGTTGGGGTTAGGGCCAGTGGTGGAAAAAGTACTCAAATGTTAGTATCAATACTGCAATGCAGAAATACTTTGTTACAAGTAAAAGTCCCGTAATTCAAATGTACTTGAAGGTAGGGTAAGTGATTTTCTTTTGTTAAATAGCTCTATATTCTGTTACATAGGGCTGAAGTGGTTAATGTATGTTTTGTAATAATAATCAAAATCCACAAAGTAACTAGTAACTAACGTTTTCAAATAATTGTAATGGAGTAAAAGTACAACATTTGTCTCTGAGACGTAGTGGAGTAGAAGTAAGAGTACAGAAAATTGTAAATACTCCAGTAAAGTAAAAAATACCTTTTGAGATTTTTAAGTAGGCCTACATTTTCTCTGCTCACAAAGCTCTCAGAAGTATCAAGTAATGATATGAATGTAAAACATTTGAATACTTTTTCCACCACTGGTCATTACTTGGTCAAGGTTTTTTGCCCAAGGCACACCAATTGGCAAGTCAAAAATCTCTCAAGGAACACCTGCATATTCATAGTGAAAATATCTGAGCTACAAGCTCACAATGCCTCGTAATGCAACGTGTTGTTGTGAGCGCTTGGGAACCGTTGCAATACAAGGATAGAATTAAAGTAAAACAAATCAGCAAATCAACACTGTGTGTCACGCACACACAAAAGTACACAAAAGTAGCAGATCTAAAAGCGCGCAACGCGTCGCTTCGTGCCACGTTTCGAGCTTGTAGATCTGCTACTTTTGCTTCTTTTTTTTTCTTTTATCCTGAAAAGTAACAGTTCTGTGAGGTTTCCACCCGACAGAGACGATATTCAATATCAAATTTGATATAAAATTCAGATATTTAAATAACTGCAGTTTAGGTAATTACATATTATACTCGTTTGTACGGTACATTAAAATCTGATTGGATGCCATTGAATCCATCTTTAGTTTATTCTGTGATTGAGGTTACATATCGTCACATTTTAATCCATCAAGACCGGGAACGCATCCGTGTCATTTTAAGATTTCTTTGGCTATTGAAAAAATAGCCAAATCTACAAGCTCATTGAGCTTGAAGATCTGCTATTTTTGGAAAATCATGAACATTTGTGGAATCTTTGAATATATACATATTTTTTAAGCAAACATGTGGAAGTCAAATCTTTGTTTCTGGGGGTCCCTGGAACAAAACATTTTGAGATGGGGGTCCACGGCCAAATTCATACAATTTTGAAAATGTTTGAGAACCACTGATAGCAACATATCTTTTTTTTTTTACTGAAGACATTCGTAGAATCCCCAGAAGCAAAGATTGGAGTTACAAATGTTCGATTTAAAAAAAGTTATATTCAAAGATCTGCACGAATCTTCACGATTTTTGCGAACGCGGGAGGAGGCGCGGCGAAGCCGCGCCTCCGACCAAGTGGAGCTTACTATGTAACCCTGCTCGGGTTGTGTCTCCGTCTGTGTCTCCGTCTGTGTCTCCGTGTGCGCTGCCTGTGTGCAGCTCCTCTGAGATAAGTAAATGTCCAATTTAGACGTACCATACATCAAATGAAAGGTCTTTGAAAACTGAACACACCTGTCAAGGTTGCGTTTAAGCCCGCCCCTTCCCCCGGAAGCCACGTCCCGGAGAAGGCTCCTAAAAACTCCCCATTGAAACCCCATGTTAAATGAAAAGTGCCCGAATCGCTCCCAAACTTTTTCTACCCCCCCTAAGTGGGGGTCTACGAACAAATACATCGGGCTCGGATTTTGGCTCCGCCCCCCGGAAGTGGGTGAAACAGGCACTTCAAACACTTTGTTGAATTGTTCAAAAACATTCCAAGTTTTTTTTTTGTGAATTTGTATTTTTCGAAGATGCTCCTTTTAACGCAGATTTTTTAGAAGAAAAAAACATTTTTTTTTTATTGGTTACTTTTTTTAAAATATTTTTTTTCATTCTTTTTTTTCTTTTTTTGCGTTCGCTTACCGCGTTCGCGCGTCTTACTTGTTCTAAAAAGTACCCAAAGAAATCTAAAAATGACTGATGCGTTCCCGGATTGAATGGGATAGTATTGCGATCTCACTATGCTGCATGTTGTGACATGAGAGTTGTTCTGTAGATCATAATGCCAATGCCATTGTCCGTGTCACCGTTGCAGCCGCAGCTTCATGCTGTCCACCTTCGGGTGCACGGCGGTGGCGTTCGTGACGGGCTCTCTGGCCCTGTGGGCCCCGACCCTCCTCTTCAGGGCCGCCGTCTTCAACGGGGACCCAGGCGTCCAGGGACCCCGTGACACCTCAGACAGGTAAGCACAGCACAGTCACCACAGCCAGATTCACACCCTACGACATACATGGGCAACTGCCGGCCCGGGTGGCCACATGCGGCCCCCACCTTCACTTAATGCGGCCCGCAGGTTAATATCGGAATACTGATATATTATTGATTTCAGCTGTTACAATTCCAAACATGCAAACATGACCCGCTTTAATTACTTCAGTCTATAGCTTAAAATTCTATTGTCTTTTTTATGTCCAATGTATTTGTATTTAAGTTAAAAAAGTTAACATAAGTATAACTAAATGCATTTGAATTTAAATAAAATTTGAACTTTTCAGGATTCCAATTCCAAAAAAAAAAAAGTAGCGTCGCACCGCGACGCATTTTGAGCTTGTAGATCTGCTATTTCTGCTAGTTTTGTGTGACATAGAATGGCAAAGTACGGCATTCATTTATGAAAAAAAATTATGAAATACAATTAATTTAGTAGTATTTATTTAAAGCTGCACCTTCCTGCGCAAGAGGTGACATTTTTTTTACCATTGAGCTGGAGCCTGCTTGCTTGATCAGGGGATAAATTGAATCAATCAGATGACATGAAATACAACCACCCCAATTGTATAAATTATGTTGTATTAAAGGTAGGGTAAGTGATTTTCTTTGTTCAAAATAAGTGTTAAATAGCTCTTTATTCTGATAGTACTCATTGCTATAGAGTGTTTGTTCAGTAACAGAAGTCTCCATGTCTCTCCAGCTCTTCAATAAACAAAAAAATGCATTTTCAGGTCAGGATACCAATTTCAGGTCAGGATACCAATTTCAGGATAGAGAACTCAGTCAGGATACAGATAAATTAAGTCAAATTGGAAGGTGGTGACACAAAGAAATGAGCTTAACAAATTGGAACTGGAACGCTATAAAAAATTAAGCTGATGAATGGGTACTCTCTCCTGATTGGCTGAACCTGAAAATGTATTCTCTGTTTATTAAAGAGCTGGAGAGATAGGGAGACCCCTGTGACTGAACAGACACTTGATAGCAATGATTACTATCAGAATATAGTGCTTTAACCTTTTAATACAAAACTTTTTAAACCAAAATATATCACTTACCCTACCTTTAACAAACTCTTCCATACAGATTGGACAAAGTTACATTTTATTCATTAAAAGAAAGTTAGTGCCGCTAAATGCTTTGTCTGTTCTTAAAAGGATCCCTGGCTAATACGCCAAATATGCCTATCATAATTATATACAGTTATAGAGGACAATTATGATACATTATACTCCTCTATAACTAAAATGTAAAAAAAACACCTTAAATATTTTATTTATTTTAGAAATAGTTAATCTTTCACTCAATAGGGGCAACGCCCGTCGCAAGTTGATGATGGCATTTGTCCATGTGTGGTCTAGCCGTATGGAATGCATGTTAAAACTAGAAAAAGTGCTCCTCGGAGCACAGGTCTCCGCCATATCAGGTAGGTTATTGTGGCCTCCTGGTGGCGCTATAACAGGCCAATGGTAAAAGGGTGGCATTTGTTCCTCAACATAGTGTGAATGTGCGTGCAAAGTTTGACCGCAATCGGACGCTGCATTCATGATTTGCGGCATTTTGTTTAAAACAAGCCACTACTGCAAACTTTAGATGTCAATCTTAGCCAATCAGGGTGGAATATGATAAATCAAAGACATCCGTCTTGATCACATGACTATAGAGATCATGTGTACCGATTTGCGTGAAATTTGGATAAAATCGGAAGGAGTATTATATAAAAAAATATGTTTTACATAAGTTGGCCTCCTGGTGACGCTATAAAAGACAGATGTGAAAAATGCAGGGCAAAGGTTTTTTCTTGACCTCTAGGGAGTGCGCATACATAGATAGGTGCAGTTACAAAAACACAAATCGGCCTGTTATAGCGCCACCATGAGGCTGATTTGAAAATGTTAAAGTAACATTTCTTCCCGGCATAGTGTAAATATGCGTGCAAAACTTGCTGTGTTCATGATTTGAGGCATTTTGTTAAAAATGGAGCAATTCTGTAAACTTTGGAAGCCATTTTTAGCCAATCAGGATGGAATATGAAAATTGTGAAAGACCCGTTTTGTTAAATGACTCTAGAGATACTGTGTACCGATTTGTGGGATTTTTGGACAAAATCTGTAGGAGTACTGTCAATGTTTTTGTTGTTGCACAAATCGGCCTCCTGGTGGCGCTATAAAAGGCCCATGTGAAAATTTTGGGGCAGAGGTTCTGCTGTGGCATCCAGGGAGTGTGTGTGCACAGTTTCGCTGCGATCAAGCCAACGGTGTCGGAGATTAGCTGTACACAGACAGAATGACACACACACACGGACGGACGGACGGACACACACGGACGGACGGACAGGGAGCAAAACATACTCTCGCCATGCCTTTCGGCCTGGCGGAGGCAATAAAAAACAACTTAATACTTCCTGATGTTAATATGAGCATCACATCAATATTTTAAATATGTTCTTTTGCACATGCATTCCATAAATTCCATAGGGCTGGACCACACATGGACAAATGACATCATCAACTTGCAACAGGCATTGCCACTCTTGAGTTAAATGAACTGTTTCTAAAACAAGGGAACCAGGGGACCTAGCCAGGCCCCTAGTGGTTGAAATCTGAATGGCCGGAAATCTGAATGGTTTCTAAACTACGTCACGCTAATGTAAGAAAACGTTTTCGTCCATATATGGACGAAAACGATAGCAAAAGGGGACCGACAAAGCCACATGTAGGCCTGACCCCCTGGTGACTCTGGCAAATAAATAAAATATTTAGGGATGTGCGATATATCAGCAAACACATCGACATCGGCCGATGATAGTTGTTTTTTAAGTAATCGGTATCGCTCCGATATTAAAATGGCCCCGATGAGAACAACCGATGATTGTTTCTGTGTCTTGCTGCTGCAGGAGTAGTGTGTGTGTGTGTGTGTGTGTGTGTGTGTGCGTGTGCGTGTGCGTGTGCGTGTGTGTGTGCGTGTGCGTGTGCATGTGCATGTGCGTGTGTGTGGTGGGAGGGGCACACAGCGCTGCGTGCTCTTTGTTGCCTTTCCGACGTCGTTGCCTTTCCGACGGTTACTAACCCTATACCTAAACCTAACCCTAACCCTAACCGCACGCGGAAGCCACGTAGTGGGATGTCGGAATTATGAGCGCAAACCGCTTTTTGGTTGCGACCTCAGCGCTGCTGAATGTGTGTTGCTCCGCTCGTTAATTCATTTGCTCCAGGTGTGTAAGCCCAGAAGCTCGTTAAAGTGGGCATTGGGCAAAAGCAGGGCCTCCGCGACCGTGTTGGTGGACAAAGTAGCAGTAGTTGGGCGCTAGCTGTTTGGCAATACTTGTTGCTACAGAGAATGCAAATGAGTGCTAAGTGCTAAAAACAAATGTATGCTGTACGCACACACGCACGCACGCACGCACACACGCACGCACACACAGGACATGTGTAGGACAGTGGTTCTAAAAGTGAGGTCCGGGGATCCACAGGTAAATGATAGATAGTTAGGAACCAAATGGACCCTTATGGGTCTGTAACTACAGAGTGTACAAATGGAACCAATTGGTCTACATTTTCAAAGATACTGGAGAAACGTTTCAATAGCAGACAAGATTATTTTTTGGAAATATTGAATGTAGCCTACTCTCAGAGAGTCATTATGGTTTTAGAACTAACCGATCAACATCTCAGGCATTGATGGAATCCATTGAAAGAATCACAGACGCAATTCATAATCAACAATATGCAATTGGAATATTCATTTACCTCAAAAAGCTTTTGACACTTTTATTAATAAACAAAGTGGAGGCATTGCAATAGACAGGATTAAAAGTTATTTGGACAGACGTCAACAGTTTGTGAAGCTTGTTAATTACAGCTCAAATCGTTTGGACATTGCTTGTGGCGTCTCCCAGGGGTCAGTATTGGGGCCCAAACTTCAATCAATCAATGATATTTGATATTTGCCACTGGTACTTTTTGCAGTTGACACAAATATGTTTTGCTCTGGGGATTATCCAGATTATGATATAAAATATTTTGGAATAAACAGGCATTGCTTTTTCAAATTCAGTGTTTACATTTCAGAATGGACAAAACTTGTGTTTTTTACAGATCATATCGACATCGCTAATATCGCGGCCATAACAGCAATTAATTATATTAAGTTCCAGGAGGTCCCCAATACATATCATTTTCGGGGTCGGGGTATATTCAAAGATTTGCACATATGTTGGCGATCTTTCGAAAAAATAGCAGATCTACAAGCTCATAGCGCAGCACCTATGATCTGCTATTTTTTTATAGACAAAGAAATCTTAAAAAATGACAAAGATGCGTTCCCGGATTGAATTAAATTGAGTTAAATATAGTTTTTTTCGTGTGTTGTTTCAGCCTGTATTTTGGCATCATCACGGTCGTGTCGGGCGTGCTGGGCGTGTTAAGCGGCGTGGAGCTGAGTCGGTGGCTGAAGATCCGGACGCCGCGGGCCGACCCCCTGGTCTGTGCCGCGGGCCTGCTGCTCTCCGCCCCCTTCCTCTACCTGGCCATCGTGTTCGCGCAGTACAGCACCATCGCCACGTATGTGAGTGTTCCTCCCACAACCGTTAACATGGTTTACTTAGCTGTACCTTTTCCAACGGTGCACCAGTAACAGAGTACATTTACTCGAGTACCATAGTTAAAGGCATATTTCACTTTCAAAACATGTTTGGGGTCATTTTAACGTCTACTCTGGGCTGGCTTTTGTGAGCACCCCAGATTCTACTCTGGCTTTTAACGTCTACTCTGGCTTTTGTGAGCACCCCAGACACTTTTTAAGTTGCTTGATTCAGTATTTAGATATTTGATATTCAACAGACCCTTGCTTCCTATACAAACCCATTGTAACTTCAAACTCCATTTTAGCCATGATAGATTCATCGAAAACAACTGTCCTTGGTTTTTTTGGTGACTGTTATTGTCCTTCTAATACGTGGGCCGGCCGTGTTTTTTCAATTATGTTTGTCATTTAATTTATTATTATTTATTTTCTCCTCACGTATTAGAAGGACAATATCACTCCATTTCCAACCAAGGACGGGTGTTTTCGATGAATCTATCATGGTTAAAATGGATACTTTCACTCTTTTCACACTTGACTTTCACTCAAATCTGCTGAAATATAACAGATCTAGCGCGCGAGCTTGTAGATCGCATGCGAAGCGTTGTGAGATTGTTGATCTGCTTTTTTCACTATTATTGATATTCTTTTGAAAATCTACAAGCATGAGCTTGTAGATCGTCTGTTTTCACCCTGCGACGTCGCCATACTACAAGTGATTAAAAACAAATAAAGTGAATGCAGCCAAAATCACTGGATCAGATTGATGTGTTTTAATTGGTTCTATTACCATGACAACAAAGTTCACTTGAGGCCGCAGGAGGCCTTTACTAGATTTAGGGGAATATTTTGTTGCTGTCGGGCAGAAACCTTGTATCTCCATGTTTCATTTTTTTTCTTCATATTTCATATTTCTCAAATTAATGCCCTACTTCATCGTGCAAGAGTGTCACACAACATTTGTGAAAATAGCAGATCTACAAGCTCACAACTAGTCGCAATGTGACGCGTTGTGAGCTTGTAGATTTTCTATTTTAATATATTTTATTTTTTAATAAAAAAACTGTTTTGGACTTATAGGGGTTTCACCTGACAGCGACAATTTACTAAGCAATGCTGCTAATTACTGCCGGGGTCGTCTTCAGCACATGCTTTCAATATAGCAGCTACTTAACTAGACTGATTAGCACACACACACACCACACTGGCTTCATTTCAATGACAGGATTTTAGCTCATTAACCACTGCACTAGCTTGATGTGAGCTTGTAGATTCGCTATTTTCGCCCTGCAATGGTGTCCGTGTCGAAGGGGTATTTCACTATAAAACACGTCTGGGGTCATTTTAACGTCTTCTCTGACTTTTGTGTTGCACCTCAGTTTTTAAGTTGCTTGATTCAATATTTAAGATATTTGATATTCAGTATCATCATTCATGACATCTTACTATACAAAGCCATTGAACTCCAAACTCCATTGTAACCATGTTAGATTAATTGAAAACACCCGTCCTTGGGTCTAGTGCACTGATGTTGTCCTTCCAATGTGTGTGTGGAGGGGGGGGGGGGGGGGCTGTGTTTTTTCTTTAACTTTTTTTTCTCTCAAAAATGAAAAGATAACATGTGAAATATGTAATAAAAAATATATATATAATTGAGGAAAAAAAACACAGCCTCCTCATTCACTAGAAGGACAATTATCAGTCACCAGAAGCAGGCACGTGTGCTTTCAAAGAGTATAACATTATGGTTAAAATTGAGTTTGAAGTTACAATGGGTTTATATAGGAAGGCAGGTGTGTCTGATAAAATGAATATCAACTAGAAAATGTGCTCCTCGGAGCACAAGTCTCCGCCAGCAGACTATAGCAATTATATTATCATAGCAATAACTAATGAGATACAGTAGAGTAAAAGATATATACTGTACTTAAAGGGGAAATCCACCCCTTTTCAATATTTAACTATGTCATTAATATAGCATAAAGGAGTTGTGTGGAAATAAGAAAAAAGTTCCCCCCTTTCTGTGTTGCCTTGAACTGGAGGATTGATTGTGGGTTTAACATTGCAAATTACACTGTGATGACTCATCATGGTGTAATTTGCAATGTTAAACCCACAATCAATCCTCCAGTTCAAGGCAACACAGAAAGGGGGGAACTTTTTTCTTATTTCCACACAACTCCTTTATGCTATATTAATGACATAGTTAAATATTGAAAAGGGGTGGATTTCCCCTTTAAATAAAAAGGTGTATGTTAAAGAAATATTTATTAAAAAAAAAATGATTTAAAAATCATATTTTGTCTTCTAATGTTTAAAAATTCAACTCTAGTCCTCTTCTGTGTTACTGTTGTAGATGAGTATGCTTTCTTAGCTTTGGCCTTCTGCGCCTTTGCTTGACCAATGTCAGGTGTTCTCAAAGGGACACACACACGCACGGACGGGTGATTTGGACTAGAAGATACTGTTCCAATCAAGACTGATTGATCCTGTCTTACCTCGCTTCAAAAACGTAAACGGCTTTTTGAAGTGACACACCTTTTTATTATAGGATTGTATTTCGTCATGCGTCCCTCTAGCCAATCAGAGACATTGATGTCAACATATTGACACGTATTAAGAGTTCGGCTTTGTTGTGGGATCATTTCAACTCTAGTCCTCTTCTACGTTACAATTGTAGATGAGTATGCTTTCTTAGCTTTGGCCTTCTGCGCCTTTGCTTGACCAATGTTAGGTGTTCTCAGAGGGAAACACACACGCACAGACGGGTGACTTGGACTTACTGAAGGTACTGTTCCAATCAAGTCTGATTGATCCTGTTTTACCTCACTTCAAAAAGTAGGGGCTTTTTGAAGTGACACACCTATTTATAGAATTTTATTTCGTCACGCGTCCCTCTAGCCAATCAGAGGCATTGGTGTCAACAAATTGACACGTGTCACGTGGAGCTTGCCCAATGTTAGCTTGGCTAACAATGTTTGCTCACACAAAGCGAAAACATATTCTCCACCTTCGGCGGAGACAAATATCAAAATATTAAATTGTGCAACTCAAAAGCTGTCTGGAATCTACACAAAAGCCAGAGTAGACTTTAACATTTCCCCAGAAGTATTTTTAAGTGAAATAACTGGTCTTCAGCAGATTATAGGCTCTCTTTAACATTTTAGGTTCCCAGGTCCCCTTATTAAATATAATAATTATAATAATGGCAAGTGATTGATTGATTGAATACTTTATTAACAGTTTGCAAAAAAGCACATGAAGTACAGTTTAATACAAATACAATGCTAAAAGGATTGAACCCAAGAAAGCACTATGGCTTGTTTCCATTGGGGTCCTGTCCTGTGTATTGTATAGTATGTTTTATTCATTCACTTCAAGTCTTAAAGCTGCAACCCATAACTTGTTTTAGTAAATGAAAGCTTATTTTAACCAAATCGTATGGTTGAGAATGTTAATGCAATATATGTAGATGGTCTCCCTACTAGTCATTCTTTCAGATCCTGTGGTCGGGTATGACACCTACTGGTTGACGAGGGATACTGCATACAACTCAACTCAAAAACAACTGACAGGGTGTGATGGTGATCTCTCCTTTTTTTGTTTTTTTTTGTCCGTTCAGGTGTTCATCTTCCTGGGAGAGACCTTCCTGTCCATGAACTGGGCCATCGTAGCAGACATACTACTGGTCAGTTGTCACTATAGCACCATCATGTCACCGTCATTTACACTGGATTCAGTGCTAGCCCTGAAACATGACTATACAAGCGTCATGTGAACCATGGCTAAATTCAGTGCCAAGTCCACGGCACAGCACCACTGCAAACACACACACACACACACACACACACACACACACACACACACACACACACACACAGACACACACACACACACACACACACACACACACACACACACACACACACACACACACACACACACACACACACACACACACACACACGTAGGGATGAGACCATTATGAAAATGTCATGACTTCTGACATGGCCAGAATAACTGCAATTAACAACATTATCGCGATAATCAAATTATGCTTTCTGTTAAAATGCCACTTGAACCCCAGCATCCCTGTTCTGGGGGGAACATAAGCCAAAAATTGCAGATCTACAAGCTCACGCTTGCAAGCTCAAGCTTGTAGATCTGTTATTTTTGGCGAAGGCATTTGTTCTAAAGTGAAGAAAAGAGTGTACCAAGTACACTTTTTGCAGGTCCGTTTTACTAGGCTATAGTGGGTTTAAAGAAAATTACTTATTTTCTATCAATTACACACCCCATGAAGCATTGAATTCATGGGGATTTTTTTGTCACATTCCTGAGTCAATAATTTGATTACCGGCAGAAAGATGCTAATGTGTCCGGTAGGAGTCTCATACACCCGGTCATCAAATGATTAGACTGAAAGAGCGAGCCCAATCGATGGTCTTGAAGGGCGGATCCAAACCCAGACGCTGGATTCCAGCGCAGCTTCCTATTGCTTCACCAATCTATGTCCCCCGCCTGGGTTACTAAACTACTCAGCAATTCAATAATAATTCCCTCTGCACGGGTAGTCGTCGTGTAGATTACAGTGTAACTACTCGACTGCAGGCGACACACTTAACTCAGGCCACACCGTTACTGACTTTTAGGTCAATTTATTTATCACACACGCATTCACACAAAAACACACATGAGCTAAATACACTGAACACTGGTACAGTATGGGTTTTCACTTAGCCAGCCCGCGATCACTACAACCGTTAGGTCACGTAGGCTTATGAGCTAATGAAGCTTGAGTTAGCATGAGCTCCGCAGAGCTAGCCAAACAGTTATAGCAGCAGCAGGTAATTTAACAGTAAATAAAGAAAACAGAACACAAATACACCATCAATAACACAAAAACGTTGCTATATACATAAGCGATATACATAAATAAACCACCAGGGCTTATTATACAAATATAAACACTTTTATGCACAATAGACGCCAGCTACACACGACAGATGTTTGGTTCCGACTAACGGAAAAAGCTCTACAAAACAGAACAGCAACGCATGCGCCCCGCACTACCGCTAGAGGTCACTCCTGCATCACAAATATCAAACATAAATATAATATATATATAGAGGTATTACGGTTTTTCAGTGCAAAAACCCAACACCTCCCACTTGTGAGCTACTGATCAAAAGATCCAAGTAGGTCACACACAAAACACTTCAGTCTCTTGTTAATAGTCCAATTGAGGTAGGCATTCACAAAATGATGAACGGAGGATACATAAGAAAAGAGTCCTTCAAAGTGACAATGGCACATTAACTTTAACTAACTATGGAGGTCGGCACCACCACCTTCCTCCATACTGAGTGTAGGTAAACCCACGATCACTCAGCCGCCTCCCAGAGTACCCGCTAAGACTACAAAATCAAAATGGAAAAATCAAAGTCATTAAATGTTTGGGTACCCATGGTAAGGACTAAATCACCTTTACTGTTGATCTTCCACCGGAAGCAAGACCACCAGCCTCCTCACGTTCCTGTGAAGGACGGTAGATGAGCATGGCACCTCGTCCTATTTCACCCGGGACCAGCAGATGGGAGGACTCTGGCAAGTCCGCACCTTGACGTCACGGACGACGCCCTTGCCATCTGGAAACGCCTCGATGACTCGACCCAGCCGGAATCGACCTCGTAGAGCATTCTGGTCCGCCACCCACACCAGGTCCCCGACAGCAGCATTTCTGGCCGGAGCATGCCACTTCTGTCGGACGAACAGATGAGGACCCGCCAACTGGCTCCACCGCCTCCAGAACCTGTCCACCTCGATTTGGACTGCCCAAAGACGACTGAATGGATAAGCGGGGAATTCAAAGCCTTGGGTGTCACCCCTGGGCCCAGCCCGCCCCAATAGTAGTGAGTTGGGCGTAATGACGTCCACAGACTCCTCTTGGACTTGAGCCCTGGCACCGATTGGTCTTTCGTTGGTTAGGTTAGCAGCCAGATAGAGGAGGGTCTGGAACTCCAGAGTAGTTAAGTTCCCCTCCTCTCCAACGCTACTCAACGCCTTCTTCAGAACAGCTGCTGCCCCATTCCTATGTGGTGAGTCTGCAGGACTGAATTCCCACGCCCAGTCAGTTCCAGCCACAGCTGCCTTTCTCTGGACATCCTCCTTGTTAATGTCCGTCAGAAAGCTGTAGAGGTCCTCCAACGCAGGCCTGGCCCCCACGAAATTAGTTCCCTGGTCTGACCAAAGCCTCCTCGGATGGCCCCTTAGTGCTGTGAACCGTTGATATGTACTGAGAAAGCCTTCAGTCGACAAGTCTTCCACCAAGTCTGCATGGATTGCTCTCGAGGCCATACAACTAAATACTACACCCCAGACCTTCTTCTTCGTCCTCCGCTTCACCACGTCTCTGACCATGTACGGTCCGAAGAAGTCCAGCGTCGTGTACTCAAAAGGAGCTGCTGGGCTGGTGCACACAGGCGGTAGATCGCCCATCACTTGGGTGGTTAACTTGGCTCTGCCCTTCCGACAATGTACGCACAAGTCAATCACTCTGCGAGCAACTCTAGGACCTTGCACCACCCAGGCTCTAGCCCTCACCCGAAGGAGAGTACCAGCGACACCTTCGTGGTTGACGAGATGAGCCTCTTCGGCAAGAAGGGTACTGATTGAATTATCGTAGGGGATCAACGGAACCCCAGACCTCTCCTCTTCCACAGACTGAAAGCGGCCGTAGCACAGCAAGAGGCCTGTTGTATTGTCCTTGTTCACAACGAGTCTGTTCAGAGTAGTCGTGGGGAAGGACACACCTGACTGAGCAGCAAGGCTTAAGTCCTGGAATGCAGCCTTACGCTCCCTGACTGTGAGCACCGCCTCCCACTGTTCCCGCTTGCCAGTCCTGCCGGACAACCAGGAGAGCACTGCTCTGCGGATGCAACCCACATCCCCACAGAGTTTGGTCAAGCTGCTGAACCTCGAAAGGTCCACTTGGTCCACGAGAGCCGACCCCCACAGCCTCTTTGCACTGTCGACGTTGGTGGTCGTTGAAGAAGACCCTACAGTTGTACCTGGCAGAGACTTTGGGACACTGACTGCTGGCGACCCATCTGGAGCAGCCAACTTCCTTGCTTGGGCTCTCGTTAACGCGGCAGAGAAAGCTTTCCTTTGCAATGCGCTCACGGTTTCCCTGGACCCGCACGCCACCTCAGCAGCGGACTTCATGGGCCACTCCTCCACTGGTAGAGACAGGAATTCCGGACCTTTCTGCCACCGGGAATCTCCGTCCAGCTGTTCGGGAGAACACCCTCTCGTGACCAGATCGGCCACGTTTACGTCCCCAGGAACCCACCACCAGTCGGTCACAGGCCCAGCCTTCTGGATCTCGCCAACACGATTCGCGAAGAAGGTCTGGAACCCGTAACTCTCCCTCTGGATGGCTCCCAACACCGTCTGGCTGTCAACGAAGTGATACCACCTTTCCACCTCCAACCGCCCATGCTTCAGCATATAGCCCTTTAGCCGGGTGGCGAAGACGGCCCCGCAGATCTCCGATTTGACGGAGTCACCCTTCTGGTCGAGAGGAGTCAACTTAGCTTTTGACTCCACCAGCCGGATCTCAACCCCACTCATAGTCACCCAGCGCAGGTAGAGCACCGCTCCATAGGAGTCAGAGCTCCCGTTGGAAAAAGTGACCCCCCAGGGTTTACCCACCCAGCCAGGCGGGGTAACACTCCTAGGGAAAGTGACAGTACTCAGCCATGCATACTCTTTGAAGAGCTCAACTGCCTTCCCACTCGTAGCTCGGTAGATAACGGCCTGTCCCATGTATCCTTTGTTAATGTCCCAACCTCCTGAAAGGCCCTCCTGACAAGAATGACGCCCTTTTGGGGGCGGCCATAGCTGAGTGGTTAGTGAGCCCGCCTAGGGAGCCAGAGGCCCTGGTTGCCCCAGGTACGATTCCAGGCCACACCAGCATATGTGTCGATGAAATGAAATTTGTCCCTGAGCAAGACTCTTAACCCCTAATTGCTCATTGGAAACAAGCCCGCAAGGACTTTCATGAACGTCCTGTTAAAAGGAATTATCCTTATCCTTATCCTTTGCTTAAGGGGTGTCACCAGACCGATGGGGTCATACAGACCAGCTACCTGACTCAGTAACTGCCGGCGGGTCAGGGGATTTGGCGTCTTCTCCTCGATGTCCCCTTCAGTGAGATCCAGCTCCATGCGCATCTTCTTCTTCCTCACGGAAAGGTTTATGGCCACCATGAGGAAGAGACTGTCTTCTCTCACACGGTAACCAACCCCCAGGGCCTTGTTGTCCTCCTCCCACAGTTGGTTGGGCAACACAATAGTCTCTGGCTTGGTTGGCGCAACGGTCTGGCGGTCTGGCCACTCTGGCCAGACCGCACCCAAGGTTTGAGGTAAAACCCTCCGGTAGCGAGTATGGCATCAACCCCCTCTAGAATTTCACCCAGTCTCTGGGGGTCGTTGTGGGACACCAAAATGTCGTCTATGACGCTGACGATGACGCTCCTCTCTTCCACCTTGTCGACGAACTGTGGCAGGTTGGCGGTCTCACACATGGCCACCTGAGCGATGCACCCGGCTGGTTTATCGCCCATGTTAACCCGCACCACAGCGTAATCCTCAACGTTGTCGGTAGGGGAGTCTCTCCACAGAAAACGGTGGACGTGGACCGCACGGTCCTCCAGCCATAACGAATTATACATTTTGGAGACGTCTCCAATGGCAGCATGCTCCCCCTCTCTGAAACGAAGCAGCACCGCCCGTATGGGGTTCAAGACATCCGGTCCCTTCAGTAGAATACCGTTTAGGCTCACACCCCTAAACTCCTGGCAGCTGTCCCAGACGATGCTTACAGGGGTGGAAACAGAGTGTGGGTTAGGTGCTGTCAAGTGGTTAACCCACCACACAATTGTCCAGCACAGTCTGTGATAGCTTGACCGCAGCCACTATGTTGACCATGTCATGTATTTGCCGACTTCAAGAACGCTGCCATAACTGCTTTGCGGTTGTTGGGCAGTGTAGCAGGGTCCTCCTTCCAGGGGTACCTGGTGTCCCAGTGAGACCTGTCGCTGTGAGTGCCGCTTGTTTTGAAGGTCAGTCCCCCTCTGACGATTTCGAGCTCTCTCTCGTCAGCAAGAGACATCTCTTTCCCTCCAGGTGCGCACTTCCCGCACCGGCAACCACCACACAAGGGATCGCAGGCAGCACCAATACTGTCCCACTGCAGCCACTTGACGACCTCGGCATTGCACGCAGACGTGGCTTTAACTTTCACTCTGCTTCGCTGCTCTGGTTGACTTCGGTGAGCCTTGACTTTCACGGCCTCCGCTCTCATAGAGCATGCAAAGTGGGTCAAAGTGTTACGTGCCGTCACTTCGACTCCCTCGAACAGTTCTGGGTGCACTCCGCTGACTGTCTTGCCGTCCCACAGGACCAGGTCGCCGCACCGCATTATCCGTTGAGGGACTAGGCGGCCCTCCCGGGCACTAATGAGTAACTCCACTTCTTCAGGGCGGAACAGTTCCCCCGGCTTGACAAAACCTGGGAAGAACTTCTCCAGGCGCTCTGAGTCCACTACCTGGTCTATCTTGGCAATCTCCTCCAGACCATAGCAGATAATTTCGTGGCCTCGTAAAGTCCCCTTCAATGTTGCCACTTTTATGTTAACTAGGTACCTCATTGTGTCCACTTTAGCCTCCGTCCCACCCACACCATGCACGACCAGCGTGATGGGCTCACCCAATAGTCCCAGCCTCTCTGCTGCCCGGTGAGTGATGTAGTTGGTGTCTGAGGCTAAATCAATCAAAGCTCCGACCCAGTCCCCCCTTGTGGTCGTGACGTCGACCAACATCATGAGTACCGGGTCCTCCCTCTGCCCAGTATTGTCCAACATACCCACCTCAGTACACACTGTCGCAGACACTTTGTTTGTGCAGGCCTTGCGAACAGCGGCCAGCACAGCGGTCAGATAGGCCTAGACCGGCAAACACAGCTTCCTGTTGCTCAGTCGGACCACAGGGTTCTCTTCTCCTGTCCCCCTTGGCCCCTCCCCTCACAGTGTCTCCTCTTGCAGTGTCTTTTGATACGGAGTCCTTCCTGGATTGAGCTTTAAGGCACAAGAAATAATGATGGTCCGAGGGAGCCCACCTTTTACACTCGTCGTTACGGCACAAAAAGTTCCTTTTGCATGGTCCATCATGGAGATCCAGGCATTTCAGGCAAACTTTCATCTTCTTTGCCTGGACCCTCCGCTCCAATGCGTTACCCTCTTACAGCGGTATAGAAATCCAGTATGCCCGTCCTCGCCGCACACGCTGCAGGGACCACGCGGAGAGTTGCCCTTAACCTCGCTCACCGTAGCCCTGGTAGATGAACGCTTCTCCTGCACCCTGTCCACCGGTCTCTCGCTCGGCTTGTTGCGGGGAGGCGGGTCACCCGCCCTGGCGGAGGTTGGCCTTTTGGACTGCAATTGCTCCTGTTGTGTCAGAACTGTTTTCTGATCACGCAGAAACTGCCCCAGCTTATCAAACCGGTTACGTGGGTTGACATTGGTCATTGCATCACACCGGTACAAAAGCCACCGCTCCTGCATGCTGTGCGGTAGCTTTCCCTCGAGTGCTCGGACCACCAACTGATTGTTTATTGCGTCTTCGCACCGCAAGTCTGTTAGGTCATACAGCGCCCTTTCCACCGTTTGGATCAACTGTAATGCCTCCCTTGGCTGGTTGCTGCGCACTACTGGCCATTCCTGTAATTCCATCACGATGTCGTCAGCGATCTGCGACACGTCCCCATAACGATCTTCCAGGGCTCGGAACACCTTGTTTGCATCACGGCAATAAAAAAGTCTGAGTTCGTTTTTCACTGCATCGTCTACGCTGTCCAGCAGGTGAAACAACCTCAACTCACGTGAGCCAGAGGGTTCAGCCAGGTTCTGCAGAGTAATCCAATTTTCCTTCCACCGGTAATAATTCCTTTTATCTCCATTGAATTTCCGTAGACGTAGGGGCGCGAGCTTTAATGTCGGCGCTACAGCCCCCATTGAATGGGCAGAAGTGTTCGAAATGTTCATGGGTGCAGCATTTGACTGCCACACGCCACCACCTCCTGATGGCGTCACATCCGCAGCGCCCGACCCGCGAGAGTTACCGTCTGGAGGTAGAACAAACGCTCTCTGTGGCTGCTTCGGTCGCGTGCCACCATGGCCATGTGATGAAACAAAAGCTCCTCGCTGCGACTGCGAATGTGTATCGCCGAAGCCCAGTGGCAGACCAACCGATCTTGGCTGCAGCGGTGTACTAGAGTCTGGTGCTAACGTTGACTGTTTTCTCCTCTTCGTCGCCGCCGCCCAGCCCGTCGTCCTCATCACCACCACCACCCCAGAGTCGTGTGGTGGGCGCGACGCTCACTCTTGTAGCTAAGAATTTCAAAGTTAAGTCTTTTCTTTCTTTATATTCCCTACAACATTTCTTCATTTCAGCCATGTGCTGATCGTGAACAAAGGGTTTCCACTCTTGCATACACTCCTCCAGGCTTACTACCTTGCGATCCAGAGCATCACGAATCACTGTGTACTCATTCAGCGGCACTTCTTCCTCTTGGGTACTTTCGCTCTCGAGTTGTTCGATTAACTTTTTGACATCGTCTCTGGTAGCATAGAAGTCAATAGCGACCCATTTGTCCCACAAAGCGGTACAGTTAACACTTAGCAAGGGAGTGAAACGGAACTAGGAACTAAAAAGTCAATTGTTGTTTCCACCGACGGATTTAGCGGATGTACTTCCGGTTCCGTCCACCGGACGGATTTAGCTGATGTACTTCCGGTTTTGTCTGCCGGACTGATTTAGCGGTTGTACTTCCTGTTTACCTCCATGTTGACCCGGAAATGGCGGCTGATCGTCTTCCGGTTCCGGTTCACCGTTGTAGTTTTTAGCACGTTAGCTTAGCAGTTAGCTTGGTAGCGTTTGTTATGACCAGCGTGGGCAAGTTAGCTTGTAGCAAGAAACAGTTTTGTAGCATGGATTAGCTTTGTAGCAAATAGCTTAGCTTGTCAACAATGTATATTCATAGTCTTTTTAGCTAGGGTGACCATATTCTGAATTCCCAAAAAGAGGACACCCAACGAATGCACGCGCGCGCAGCGTGCGTGCATTCGTTCGCGCGATGCGATGCGTTCGCGCGATTTTTTTGGGGGTTTTCCCCCGGATTTGTAACTTTTGGGGTGTTTTTTGGTACTTTAATTCGGTTAATTCGGTTAATTCTGGGCCTCTTTGAGGTACTGAAAAATATTGCCTTATAAATAATATATTTATTTATTTAAAGCATGTCTCCTCTGTTTGTTTCAGATAACAAAATAATCACAGCTTAAATTAATAATTCAGCTTTTTAACAAAATAAAATAACATCTCTCTCTCAACAAGTCTTATCTTAGAACAAGTGAGGTACCCCATTATTCAAAATAACCTCTCATGTCTATAATGTAAAAATGTAAAAAATGCCTCAAAACCTGCTAATTATAAACAAAAGAAAATAGAGAAGTAGCCTGTTCTTCAATGTTATAGCTCATTCTTCAAAATAATGTGTTTAAATAATGTTTAAACAAAAAGAAAAGGTAGATAACAAAATAATCACTCTCATACAAATATGCTCTATAATATTTCATGTTAAGTTCTGTATGAACATTCAGCTTTTTAACAAAATAAAATAACCTCTCTCTCAAGTCTTAGACTTATCTTAGAACAAGTAAGGTACCCCATTATTATACATTATTATAGTCGGTCAATTTGGCAGAAGAAGTCTCGCCTTGCACAGCTTTCTTGTGCTTTGAAGTGGCAATATGGGCTTGCAGGTCTGACGAACCTTTATTTGCCACGGAGACATATGTTCCTGCTTTGCAAACAGTACACTCTGCTTCACATTTGTCACGACCCAGACGAAAACACGGGTACTTTTTGCGCATTTCATCTGTGAAGTTGCATTTGCGTTTCCGCATTTTCTCCGCCTCTGTCTGTGTAACTTTTCTCAGTTGGGGAGCGATGAATGACAGGCAGCGCTGAGCGCAATGTATGCTGTTCAGTGTGTCTGTGTGAGTGTGTGTGACTGTGTGTGTGTGTGTGTGTGTGTGTGTGTGTGTGTGTGTGTGTGTGTGTGTGTGTGTGTGTGTGTGTGTGTGTGTGATTGGTCACGTGTGCCTCCAGCCTATCAGCAGCTGTGTTGCCAAGTCTCGTGAGAGAAATAAGGAAACATTCCTCCAAAACAAGCCAGAAAAATAAGCAAATTTTTGTTTTTGAAGTTGCGGTAAATATTCGGACATGGCAACACTAACAATGTGAACAACTCGTTCGCAATTTACAAAACCGGGGTTACAGAAGTACCATAGTTAGCGCTTTCATTGTAAAAAAAAATCCCAAAACACCGGACATTTGAAGGATTTTATAAACCCCCCCGGACAGGCCGGACAACACCCCAAAAGAGGACATGTCCAGGTAAAAGAGGACGTATGGTCACCCTATTTTAGCTGATAGCAATGTCAAATTCATTCAGTCTCAAACAAAATCACACAATAGCACATTTGTGAGCGGGTACAGTGCTTTAGGCAGCAAGGGGGCATTTTTCATTTTTCATTTTATTACAGATTGTTGAAGTACAGAATATAAGCTTTCATATGATGTATCATTCATTGAAATTGGAACACATTTGAAGAAGATGTGATCATTTGAATCTTGTCATCTTTAATAGTCTAAACTGAGATAATCCCTTGTAAAGAATTTCCACTTTCTAGCACCTCTCAGCTCCAGGTAATGGGCGTGAACAATGGGTAATTTATTCAACCTAGCCACTCCTCTAACCACTCCCCCATTTTCGGATTTTTACTGTGGAAAGCAACTAAGTACATTTACTCAAGTACTGTACTTAAGTACATTTTTTTAGGTATTTTATACATAGGCTATTTGAAAATAGCCGCTCTACAAGCTCACAATGCGCATTGCAACGTGTTGTGAGCTTGTAGATCAGCTATTTTCAAACATTTGAGTACTTTTACTTTAGGTACTTTAAGTATATTTTGATGCCAATACTTTTGTACTTTTACTTTGCTTGAACGTAACATTTTGAGCACAGGCCTTTTACTTTCTATATTGTGGTGTTGCTACCACCAAGTGCTTCTTCCACCACTAAATTTGACCCACTGGTAGTCGACTATAGTCGAGGTTTACCTACTAATGATAAAGACACGCACAAGCTAGGTCCTGGATTAACTCCAACCTGGTGTTTGCACTCTCCATTTACAACCCGTACATCTACAGAAACGTTCAGATTTCAAATATAAAGTCCTTACCTCATGACAACGGATGTTACCATTCACTTCGGGTGGGTCTAAGTACCCGTATCTTCCATATTGTTCAATAAAAAGCATTTTAATCCGATCGGCGGCCATTTTCTCATAGAGTTATAACGTATCAGGCGTGCAATACCCCCCCCCCCCAACCGATACGGCCGCGTAGTTGAAAAAAAAAACGGAGAAGGCCATCAATCGGATCAAAATGCTTTTTATTTAACAATACGGAAGATACGGGTACTTATGAGGGCCCGTACATAATTATAACACCCGTGGTCATGAGATAAGAACTTTATATTTGAAATCTGAACGTTTATGTAGATGTACGAGTTGTAAATGGAGAAATGCAAACACCAGGTGTACGTTCTGCCATGACGCTTGGCGACGAGCTAACAATGCTAAAGCTCCTAGCCTCGTTACTCCACTGTTGTTTTGGCCACATCTTCAGTGAAATACTTCCATACGAACGTCGAGCGGCCTGTTGTTTAGCTGGGGCTGACCTCACCTAGCTGCTGTGTAGTAAATAAAAATAATTTCCGTCTTGCGGACATTTTCTGCCCAAAAAGTGTATTTTACAGAGTAGCTGGGGTGCTGAGAGGCTTCCCACCTCCGAGAATAGACTTTCAACAACACAAAACAGCCTTTGTTTCAGTGAGTAGCGAAATGGTTTTGTTTATTTTCACTACTCTTGAGTCTTCCAGGGCGTTAGAGGGAACTCACTAACGCTCTGGACCAGGGTCCACCGTGGTGAAGTTAGTTTCAGCCTCAGTTTGAATATTCACCCAGTGGATATTACTCCAGTAAAGTAAAATACCTCAAAATTGTACTTAAGTACAGTACTTGAGTAAATGTACTTAGTAACTTTACACCACCACAGAGAGGAGCGAAACTGATGGGCGGGGATTAGGCTTGTAACCGGAGTACAATGCCTAGCTATGACCAATCGAAACCTCTCGGGTTAGCAACTCTCTACCAAACTCTCCGCCCACAGGACTCACAAACAGGCACACAGACTAGCAGAATAGGAGCCTACTTTACTATACAAATTTAACCATTTAATGACGTTAAAACGGATATCTGTTGGGATTGAAAGCTTGCTCGACATTCGAACTGTGTTAATATGGAAAAAAATAGTTGAGTTGATGCCCGAAACACCAGGCCTGCTCACATTTATTGTTGATGAATGCTTGGTTCCTCCCGAGCGCCGTCGACCAACCAAGCTCGTCCTCCGCTCGGATGGGGCTGCGACGTTAGCTCGTTAACGGCAGCGGCGCACCTCCCGTGGCGTCGCTTCTCCGTTCTTTCGACGCCGACCTCCCTCACAACCGCTAGAGGTCACTCCTGCATCACAAATATCAAACATAAATATAATATATATATAGAGGTATTACGTTTTTTCAGTGCAAAAATCCAACAGTACGTGGTGTTGGTTCAGAGAGTGTGTGTTCAGTTCTAACAGGGTGTGTGTGTGTTGACAGTACGTGGTGGTCCCTACGCGTCGCTCCACGGCCGAGGCCTTCCAGATCGTTCTGATGCACCTGCTGGGAGATGCGGGCAGTCCTTGGCTCACAGGAGTGGTACGTTGTAAAACACACACACACACACACACGCACGCACGCACACACACACACACAGTCTCACAGTCTCACCGTCTCCTTCTTCAGAATAAGAAGGCACTTGAATTAATGAATGAATAATCCATAGTAAATCAATTAATACAATTACATTTTAATGGCAGAGAGGACTCTGCAGGAATTAATTTTGTTGATTTTGGAGAAAAGACAAAGAGCAGTAAGCTCTGTAAAAGTTAATTCCACAGGCAAGCCGAATATAATATTGACACTATAGGCCTGTTATCTGTATTCCTACTATACACACACGCAAACAATGTTCTATCAACCAAAGCCAAATCATTTTACTGTTATTTACTGGTTTATAAGATAAGAAATGTCCAGACGTGAAATACTGCCCCGTCTTACTCTGGAACTGAACTCTGGTCTGTGTCCAGCTGTGGTTTCCATTGGGAAACCTATCTTTCAAATTGATGAATATGATGAGGTGATAAATGGTCATATTATCTTCTATCATCATGTTATCAATTAATAACTTGGCCTATTCAAGTTATATGACAATAAAAAGTACAATATACAACGTTACAGTGACGCGCAGATCAATTTATTCCCCCAGTCATTTAAACACTTACCGATGATGGCAAAATGCAGCCTGTGGCAGTACCGCGGGAAGTAGGGGTGCTGGGGGTGCGGCCGCCCCCCCTCCCCCCAGGTACCGCACCCCCTACCACCCCCCCCCCCCCCCCCCCCATCAAATTTTTTTTATTTTTTTTTGATAATAAATCGGTAAAATCAGGCAAAAATAAGAATTAAATAACATAACTCTAACCTAACCCTAATCCTAACCCTAAAACCGAAATAAATAAACCAAAAGCTGGGAAAAAAACGAACCCAATCCGCCCAGAACCGCGGAAAATTTGCGCGCGCGCGGGGGGTCCTCATGCACTTGTGGCCAAAAAAAGTCTAACAAAACATTATTCTGTGTTGTAATCTGGTATCTTCAGTCCAATTAGTTTCATACTCTGTAATCTCTCAAGAACAGATTCCGAGCTGCGCTACTGCATCGGGAGGGCCGTTCAGAACGTGTGAACGTTGGCCTACAAGTGGGCGGGCCTTAGATCAGGATGCAAGCCGCGCTTTACCCAATCAAATGTAGTCGGCGGGATTTACATTTAAGTTTGCTTTCTAATGTGTTCCCACTGGAAACAAACCCAAACTCATTCAACAATGGCGTCCTCGGAGCCGACAATACCACGGAAAGTTAGTAACATTTTAACTTCCAACTTCCATTATAGAAACAACTGGGCTGTAACTACTTGTCTTTTCGTTAGTTTTTCTGTGGTGGCTAACGCTCAACTTTTTTTAACACTTTGAATAGTTCTTTGGCCGTGTAGTAAGTGGTGTTTGCAACATGTCATCTCTCTTGTATCCAAAAAACAGTTCATTTTAGGTACATGACATTATGCAGAGTGTGAATGTGAATGCATTTGGCACACAATACCAGTTACCGCAGTCGCGCATGGTGACATCGCCATGAAGGTAAATTTTTGTGCAGCCTTAACTCATTCACTGCCGGAATTATTTCTGGACGCGTTTGCCCACTGCCAGAGATTTTTTCATTGAAAAAAAAAAGTACTCAGGAGCAGAGATACAGAATTTTTAAGTTTTAAGTTAACAAGGAAGTGGATGGGAGTCTAGATCTTCGAAAAATCATATCTCCTTGGTCTTTGGGTCTTTGAAAAAAAATCGTTTTAGTCGTTTTAGTCGTTCTAGGCAGGGAATGTAGATCTACTATTTTCGGTGAGCGACGGCATCCGTACGACTGTGTGTAAACCAAGCACTGGTGTAAACATGTCTGTGTGTTTCAGGTGTCAGACTCCCTGAAGAAGACTGGGAAGTTCCGTTCGCTGCAGTACTCCCTGCTCCTCTGCTCCTTCGTGGCGGTGGCGAGCGGGGCTTTCTTCCTGGCCACCGCCCTCTTCATCGAGAAGGACCGCCACCGCGCTGAGAACTACAACCCCTCAGATGAAAACGCAGGCTGAGATCAGGTACAGGATTACTACGCTCTCGGTGTCTGGGAATCCCTCCCCCTCAAAATTGTAACACATTTATGTAATTTCGTATTTCTTTGGTCATTCAAAAATAGCAGATCTACAAGCTCATAGCGCGGCACTCGGTGCCGCGCTATGAGCTTGTAGATCTGCTATATATTTTTTTTATCGTGAAAATGCGTGCAAATCTTTGAATATATATTTTTTAAAGCGAACATTTTTAACTCCGATTTTTGCTTCTGGGGGAATGTCTTCTAAATCTAACACATTTCTGAAAAATGTATGTTGCTATAATATCAGTGGTGCTCAAACTTTTTTCATGTCAAGGACCCCCAAAATGATATGTATTTATCCACGGACCCCCATCTCAATGTATTTTGTTCCAGGGACCCCCAGAAGCAAAGATTTTAGTTAAAATGTATATATATATATATATACATATATATATATATACATATATATATATTCAAACCTTTGCACAATTTTTCACCATTTTTCAAAAATAGCAGATCTACAAGCTTGTATATCTGCTATGTTTTGTTTTAATAGCCAAATAAATGACACAGATGCGTTCCCGGTTTGAATGGGTTAAGGAACATTCACATCAAGCAATAACTATAAATACATCGTTCTAACTCAAGTGGATGGCAAAGTTCGCACCACTTGACCAGTTCATACAGTATACAGGGCTGCCAACATTGTGGGGGGGGGAAACTTTTTAACATAGTAGATGTAATTTCCTGTGTTCTGGTGAATTTTGGGAGTACAATCCAGGAGATTGTCAGGAGACATGGTTGAAATCCAGGAGACTCCTGCAGGATCCAGGAGTGTTGGCAGCCCTGCATATAATACAATGTTGAATGATATACAGTAGTTGTGTTATCCTTTCAGCATTATTCTGTACCTCTGAATACTTTATTATCAGTTTACCAAAAAGTACAATCAATCAATCATTCAAAACAGATACCATTATAGTTGTAGCGCTTGGCATCTGAACGGCCATGTACTCGAACCCGAACCTGCATTGTGGTCTAAGGCAGTTTTTCAGTAGTTAAATGTGCTGTAAGCCATATTATTTGGTTAAGAAAAAAGTGAATTGCTAAGTGTTGGGAGTAACGCATTACTAAGTAATAGGGGTGTAACAATACCGTAACTGCATAGAAATATCGATTTTAATTTCAACAATCGAAGTATATCAATATGTAAACCGCAACATATCGTATCGTTTGACTTTATATCGAATCGTATCGTTTTGCAATGCAAACAATCGGTATCGAATCGGTTTGCAATGCAAATAATTGATTGTATCAATAGTAGTGCATTGTATTTAGCAATTTCACAATTAAATATATAAAAAACAATATGATATAAATAAATTATACATAAATAATTAATACAATTAAATAAATACACATTACAATTAAATAAATACACATTACAATTAAATAAATAAAAAATACAATTAAATAAATAAATGTGTTTTTTATTGTGTAATGTTTTTTATTTCATAGGGTTTTCTATGTATTTCTTTGTGTTTTTTATTTATTTAATTGTGACTTTTCATTACAGCGTATTATGTTTTTCATGAAGCCACTTTTAGCTATTTCCATAGGTCCAAAAATGTAAAAATAGATATTGCAATGACATGAATAAAATCCACAATGAAATGAATAAAACACACAATGATTTAAAAAAAAAATACAATTAAATAAAAAATACAATTAAATAAATACATTTGTCCCCTGTTTTAATTTCATTGCGTTTTTTATTCATTTCATTGTGACTTTCATCTTAATATTTTTTTAATGGTTATTTTTCATTTCATGCTGTCTTTTCATAATAATGGCTTCTTTATTCAGGATAATGGTTTGACTTTGCAGTCTGTCAATCAACAGGAACGGGGCAGGACCATAGGCGGGACCTATTTGCTGATTGGGTAATCCCTTGCTCTGGATTACTTTGGTCTGTCTGTAAGCATAGGAGTCTGAGGCCAGCTACGCCATTTTTAAATCCCACTGAATGTCACTAGTGTTTTTATCTGTAGGTAAAGTAGGCCTATTATAATCGATTCATGAAGTAAAAGTAATGGCAGATTTGAATGAGAATGACTTGAGGGATGTGATGTTTACTTTAGATGAGATAGTTGTTGTTTTTTTCGCGAACAATTTTAATAACAATTAATAAAAGTTAAATACTTTACCCAATAGTTCCAATAAGACTTGATCGTCCTATTACTCTATTATAGCTATCTATTGCTTTGTTTAAAGCGTTTTCTAAACTTACCCGTAGTACTACATTCGTTTAATTAATTACCAGATTTATTCCACAACTTAACTCTCTTAATCGTTACACATCTACTTCTCACATTTATACTTTCCTTTTTTTTGATTAAACCTACATTTTCCACTTAGTAAGTAACGACTCTCTCTTTCATTGAAAACAACCCCTGGATAAAGTCCGGAAGTGTCTAAACAATATCTCTAATGTTTTCAATTCAACTAAATCCCTAAATTTCATAACAGTTTGCATATAATAGGTTGGAAGGGTGTATAGTCAATCCCATTAACAATCCTTATTGCTTTTTTTTGCATTATGATACATCTTGTGCTGGTTGTATAAGTGTTTCCCCAGACTTCGACACAGTATGTAAGATATGGAGTTATGAGTGAGCAATACAAGATATGTAACAACTTCTGATCCAGGATATGTTTAGTTTTATACAGTATTGCAATAGATTTAGATAACTTTGATTTTATATACTTTATATGAGGTTTCCAATTACATTTATTGTCAATGATTACTCACAGGAATGTATTTTCCCACACTCTTTCTGTCTCTACTTCATCAGTCCTGAGTGTGACTTCATCATTAATTTTTCGATTTCCAAACACAATACATTTAGTTTTGCTTGCATTCAGTGACAGCTTATGTATGTCAAACCATTTTTTAAAGTTTTTCAACTCCCCTTCGACTGTATCCAAAAGTTCCCTCAAATTGTCCCCAGAACTAAGGTTTTTGGTCTGCCCTCAGCGCTCCACTTCCGGTGGTGCGCTTATGTTTTCATTCCCACTAACAATATTTCTACACGGAACACTAACACCACTTCTCCCAGATAACATGGATCATTTTGGTTATAAGCCCACTTGTTTCTATGATGAAAGAGCAAGTTAAAATGTGAATATCTTTCCGTGGTTTTGTCTGCTCCGAGTACGCTATTGTTAAATGAGTTTCGGTTTGTTTTCAGTGGAAAGCGAGAGCACAGACAGTAAATCCCGCCCACTACATTTGATTGGGTAAAGCGCGGCCTGCTTCCTGATCTGAAGGCACGCCCTGTAGGCCAGTGCGTACACGTTATGACGAACCCCCCCCGACATATTCAAGCGGAGCAGAATCTTTCTGAATTAACATTATTGACATTTACATACTGATTCAAGATAGCTTCTTACCCAATTATATGCAACACCTCTAATGCCATAATTCTCTAGCTTCTTTAACAGTATTCTGTGGTCGATTGTATCAAAAGCTTTCCGTAAATCAATAAAAAAAAAAAAACACTGAACTCGTTATTGTCCACAGCAGTTGCTATATTCTCTACTAATTCTATTACTGCTAGTGAGGTTGATTGATTGGCTCGGACACCATACTGGTGGTCACTTAATAAATTGTATTTTTCAATGAAATGATGAAGTCCTTGTACAAATATTTGTACGATTGTGGAAGTAAAGAAACTGGTCTATAATTAGATAAATGTTTATCTCCATGTTTGAAAATAGGAATGACTTTAGCTACCTTCATATTATTTGGAAATATACCTGTCAGAAAAGACTGATTAAAAATATGTGTCAAAGGTTTAGCAATATATTCAATTACAGATTTAACTAGAGACATGTCAATTTCATTATAATACATAGACTGTTTGTTCTTAAATTCATTAACAATGTCAATAACTTCCTTTTCATTTACTCTATTTAAAAACATGGAGTGTTCATTTCTATACCTGTTGTCATCATCCATACCTCCTGTAGAGAATATGCCGGCAATATCTCAGCATATAGATACAAGGCGTAATTATTTAATAAATTATATGAATATAATTTATGACTTAATTACAATATAATAATACATACATACTAAAAATGGGGACGATCGAGTCAACGCTCTCGCATGTGTGGGAGCGCTGAAGCACCGTCATTTGCTTTAAATGTATCTTAAATTGTCAATGTTATTCATGGCCGTGACAACACTGTCAATTTAATTAACCCAAAAAGAGTGGAAGAATATCACTGGAAGATTCTTCATCAATAGTGAAGAGATCTTAGTAATATTCCTCTTAAAGCATTTCACAATCCCATCAAAGCATACGGATTAAAACCACATTGTTTAAAATTGGGTAAAAGTATAAAGTAAAGCTTGTGAAAAAGAAATTATGTCATGTGTGGTTTAAATGTGGAGGAAACAAGAACACATGGGAAAATAAAAGGGTACAGAGAGGAAAAAGAGAGAATCGCATTGGAAATACATTACTGTAACACTTCCTGAGTTATGCTCACAATATAACAGATAGATATTCTCTTGTAAACACAGTAATGTCGCCTTAAAATATGCACAAATCAGATGGTTAGCCACACACCTTGATATCTGGGCCGGGCCTGAGTCCGGGGCCTTGGTTCTGGAGAAAGATATACAGGCGCCAGGGGCGTCAATCTGTCTTGAGGCTGGCCGCGGCCGCCGAAATCGCAAAACTTTTTGCGGTTCTGGGCGGATTGGGTCCGTTTTTTTCGCGGTTCTGGGCGGATTGGGTTCGTTTTTTTTCCAGTTTTTGGTTTCTTTATTTTGGTTTTAGGGTTAGGATTAGGAGTTAGGTTAGGGTTATGTTATTTAATTCATATTTTTGCCTGATTTTACCAATTTATTATCACAAAAAACAATTTCTGCCTAATAAAATATTCAAACAAAATGGGTTTATACTAATGTAAAAAAATTGGTTATATGGCGGATTTGGGAGGGTTCTTTCTTGGATTTTGGTTACTTTATTTTGGTTTTAGGGTTAGGTTAGGGTTATGTTATTTTGCCTAATTTTACTGATTTAATATCAAAATACTATTTTAACATTCATTTTTTATTATTCTAAATGACTTGGGGATGAGTAGCCCTGATCACCTCAAGGCAAAACACAGGCCGAGGCACAGCCAACTGCCAAGTAGGAGTAATATACATTTTATTTTACCCACCACTGGCTGTTTCAAATAATGAGCAGAGCAGAGGAATTGAGCATCAACCATCTACGATTATCAATAGCTACTGTAAAGTATAACGAATAGAAGGTTTGGCACAGAGACGTGTGAGTTTTGTTCAGAACATGAAGTTTGCTTTATATTAACTTAGTAAACTTACTCATCACTGATGCAGCCGCACTTGGAGTTGGTTTGTTTCAGAGGATAGACAGACACTAATAACAAATATAATGGACCTGAGAAACTTTGGTCAACTTCATTATGTACTTGCATAATACATGGTCTTACCTGATCGTAGTGTCACTCCTGTCAGTCCATTCTCCTAACATTATCAGAATGGCAGCTGCTAAATCCTTTGATCTCTGATGACCGTAACATTATCCATATCCTCCTCTTCAATACCTTTGGTTTTGGTCAAACTACCCCCCAACTTGGAAGCACCAGGAGGTTGTTTGTTTATAATTATACACTACGAATCCTTGGATTTGATGATAAACTCCCGTTTTCGTCGTTAGTTTGAGTCGGCGGAGGTCTATCACTCTCTGTTTCTTTTTCCTCGGTAGCTTTCACTGTTTTAAAATACTTGCTTAAATCTGCACACTTTGCAGCTAGCACAGATAGCTCTTGTATCCTCTCGTGTCTCGTTATGTTGTTGAGCTCTTTCCCCAAAACGTAAACAAACCCGGTGAAAAACCACATGTTGGATGTTGCTGTGTGGCCGATAGATACAATACAAGAACGCATCGTCCCAAAACACACTCGCCCCGGGTATATCTGGCGGCCTCGGCCGGCGAAAAAAATAGGGGTGAGTGTGTTTTGGGGCGAGTGTTTTCACCGTGCAGTGAGGAGGAATTTCGAGAATGCGGCGCTGTGGACCAAACCATTTTGGGATTTACACGGGGGGGGGGGATAAATTAGTGTTTATTAGTGCATGTCATGATTTCAAAAGCGGGTTCGGATTCTATTAACTTAAATTAAAAAAGTATTTTTTAATTATCCTAAATTACTTGGGGGGGGTCCAATCTGACTTGGGGGGGTCCAATCTGAAGCTAGGGGGGGACAAAACCCCCCCCTCCCCCCCGGGATTGACTTTTCTTCAGCACAGTACCATGTGCCTGGATCGGGTCGCAAAGTTGACTGGTGGCGATGTCCTCCTGGAAAAGAGGGCACTGATGCTCTGAGTGTTCAGTGCTCGCTGCCTCCTGGGAGACGAGAGTGAGGCCGTGGTCGGCCTTCGTGTGACGGGGACTTGGATGCATCGCGGATCGTCTCGTTGCAGAGTCAACAGAGGGTGGTTAACCCTCCTCGTCGTCGGTTGGTGATGGCAGAGCCAGGGAGAGGGGAATGGTCAACCCTCGTCGGCGGCAGAGCAAAGAGTATTGGTTGTGGGGGATCTTTATACCCCAAAGTTCTTTTGATGGTCCAGTCGTAATCTCTATGTTAATTCCTTATCTGGTGTGCCATGGATGATGACTCTGGGGCACAGGGGGGGAAAAACCCTTCGGTGCACTTCTGACCGAGGTCAGCCATGGGACATCCCCAGGCCAATTCTACTCACAGGACATACACTTGGTCATACAGCAGTAATACATTTTCATATTATTGTCCATTCTTGTCCATATGTCTCTTCATGAGGTCATTTATAAACATGTCTCTTTGTGGCGAAAACATGCTTTCCAGTGCGCTAAAGAGAGGGAGAAAGAGAGAGATAGACATTTTGTCTTTTATGGTTTGCTCGCGATGTCCCTCTGTTGCCAGTGTGCCGGCTACACTCCCTTGTCACTTGGTTCACGAATGTCTTTGGCTAAATTGGGGCCCACATTTACAAAATAGTCATTAAATTCATCAGCAACCTCTTTTCTGTTATTTACAATTTTGTTTTTTAACAAAATAATTTGGAAGGTCAACATTTCCACTTATTTTTCTTTTATATTGTTTATCACTTTCCATGTCCCTTTGATATTACATCTATTAATTTCCTAGAACTTGCTATAATACTCTTAATTATTATCTCTCAAAATGCTTACCAATTTATTTTTATATCTCTTGTATTTAATTTCATCTTCCTCTGTTCTGGTTTTGAGGTACCTCCTATACAATGTATTCTTTTTTCTTACATGCATTATGCAGCCCTCGTGTAATCCATGGCTTTCTAGCATATTTATTATTCCCACAAATGTTCTTTAATGCAGTGTTTCTCATATGAGTTCTATAAATATAGCCAAGAATGCATTATAAGCTTTATCCGGATCCTCAATATAAACTTCTCTCCAATCCTGTATCCTCAGTTCCTCCTTAAAAGCATTAATAGCTTCCTGTGTTTTATGGTGAACACATTTACAGGGCTTCTTATCAGCAACTAGAAAAATTGCTCCTCGGAGCATAGGTCTCCACCAGGTCAGGTACGTTATTGTGGCCGCCTGGTGGCGCTATAATAGGTATGTGAAAAGGGTGTAATTTCTTCTTAGGCCTTTCACGGCAATCGGACACTGCATTCATGATTTGAGGCATTTTGTTCCAAAAATGCTAAATTAGACCTGCTGGTGGCGCTATAACAGGCCCATGAGAAAATCCAGGCATCCAGGGAGTGTGTGCACAGTTTCGGAGCGACCGGGCCAACGGTGCCGGAGATTAGCTGGCCGCAGACAGATGGACACACAGACGGACGGACGGACAGGGGGTAAAACATACTCTCGCCATGCGTTTCGGCCTGGCGGAGACAATAAACCCATAGTCATTCTGTAAGATAGCAAAAATTGGTAGGTGGTCAGTTATGTCATTGATCAACAGTCCACACTCTGTCACTAGCTCTCTGTCAATTACACTTGTAAATATGTTGTCTATTAGAGTTGCACTTGTTGTCGTTATTCTGCTTGGTTTGGTTATCATGGGATACAGGCCAATGCTAAACATTGTGTCAATAAAGTCTGTATTTTTTTTATTCCCATGTAAATTAAGAAAGTCAATGTTGGTGTCACCACAAAGAAATGCCACCTTGCTATTATTTAGATTATCATACATCCCAGCTATCATATCCTTAAACTGATTCATGTCAGACCCAGGTGTTCTATATACACAGGTTATCATTATATTTTTCCCTTTTTCCACATCAATTTCAATAGTTAGGCATTCCATTAAAATGTCTATGTTTGTTGTCATCCCATGTATAACTTTGCATTTAAGATTTATATCAACATAAAGTGCAACCCCCCCTGCTCTTTTATTGGTCCTATTGACAGAACACAATTCATAACCATCCATTTCAAAATCAGCATCTTTACTTTCATTGAGCCACGTCTCAGTTAGCGCAATTACATTAAACTTGTTATAAAATGTCATCAAATACTCTTTAATCTTACCAAAATGAGTATAGAGGCTTCTACTATTAAAATGTATCAACGATAATGCTCTTTCTCTCTTCACATTACTTTGCAGCTGTTCTTCAGTGTAGTACTCGCAGTTTATAGTGATGTCATTATAGAAGTGGACGAATCAAAGGACTTAAAGGAGAGATCCGGACATTTTAAGTGTCATCTTTGATGTGTCGCTAATCACTCACCATCATTGAAATGGACGTTGAGTTATTCCAGAGAGTCCCTTGTCATGCAGTCTGGCGACCCCCTCCGTGGCATAATGGGAGCCTGTGTAAGAGTGAAATTTGTCTATTATAACCGATGCAAAGTTAGTTTTTTCTCTACTACTGCTCATTGTGGAGTCTCATGATACTCAAACATGCACTGAAAGTCGCGCACGAGTTATCGTTCGTGCAGAACTAGACGACGCTGGTTGCAAGAAGAAGTAAGCAACCAGCATCATCTCGTTCTGCATGAACGATAGCTCGTTTGCGACATTCAGTGCACGTTTGAGTATCATGAGACTCCACAATGAGCAGTAGTAGAGAAAATGTATGTCAGTCATTAAATGTGACATACATACCCCTGCACCTGTTGCTCCAGTGATTCCGTCTCGGACTCAGAGGGCTCGTCAGTGCGCTCTGAGGTGCCTCTCTCCGGGGCTGCCACTCGTAGGGACGGTGTCTGGTCTTCAGAGAGATAGAGAACTAAAGTTATTAAATTAAATTAAATGCATTCCATGCACATGACGGTATCAGTATGCTCAGTGTGATGGCTGACTCAGCAGATACACATTGAGACAGCCTATATTGTGTGGTGATTTGCTTTTGGTTTATTTATTTAATGTTTATTTTCAGTTGTATATTATACACACATGCAATCTAATATATATTTGAAATAACAGTTTATTCCGTTAATTGTGAGGGGATCCAGACTGACCATAAAGCGGATAAAGTGGATGCAGCGAATGAAAGACACCAATGGCCGCCGCATCATCCCCGGCAAACTCAACGTGACTTCAGCTTACCTTTCGCTGTTTCAGTGAGAGCTCCGAAGGGGGGGAGTGTGTGATGGCTGACTCAGCAGCCACAAATTGAGACAGCCTATATTGTATGGTGATTTCCTTTTGGTTTATTTATTTAATGTTTATTTTCAGTTGTATATTATACACACATGCAATCTAATATATATTTGAAATAACAGTTTATTCCGTTTATTGTTTAGTTTTCTGTGAGTTTATTAGTTACCAGTTCTGTGAGAAGCTGCTGACAGAAATGGAGATGATGGGCTGGCCAAAGGAATGGGAATCAGCTGCTCCACATCTGCAGCTAATATGGACAATTGGACTGCACCACAGTCTCTCTGCACCATGGGGAGGGCAGGGGTTATTAGAGTGTGTTTAAGTGGTAGTATGTGTCTTTTCCCCCTTGGTGTTAACAGTGGTCTGACCCGTCCCTATATGGTGGGACCCGTCCCCTCATGTGGGCACACTTATTTTTGTTATTCCTTAGACCATTTATTTGAACCAAAGAAAAAAACAACAACAAAAAAACAACAAAGTTCCCTGTGTTTCTCCGACCAACTCGGTCCCTGACACTCAGGTTTAAAAATGTAACAGTGCTTACAGACAACAAATGATATGCTTGGCCTGATTAATAGGCTAAATTGAAAAAAAATGATAACAGGACAACAATATCAGATATCCCCATCATGCAAGAATAAAGACAGTAAACTTATATAGCATTCTATGTTGGTTAATAATGAATTCAGTTACTTCAACTTGATTATGCAAGTATAAAGACAGTAAAACTATATATACATTGGGGGTGGTTAATAAGGAATATGAATGAATATTTGATGGAGCTGGGGGTCCATGGAATTTTATAAAATTGTGGAGGGGGTCCTTTGGTCCTAAAAGGTGGGGACCCCTGAGATAGACTGCCAGTTTATCTGCAGATGCTATAAACATTACTTACAGCGGCCCTGAAGGTTAAGTCTGTACCCCACTAGGTTGAACACCTGTATATCGGTATCAGAGAATGAACATTTTAAATTGAATGTTAAATAAGCAGGTTCAGAGAGTATCCACGTATATGTTGTTTTTTTTTGTCTTTATTTTCTGTTTTAAAATGCTTTGTTATACATCATTGTTTTCTTGTGTGTGGGTTGTTTTGCAACCGGACAGCTATGTCATAGGAAAAGATAGATATTATTGTTGTAAGCAAGCAAACAACAGAATACATTAATATATCACTGATGGACAATCTGTACACTCTTTTGCAGTGGGAATTTGTGTGAACTGTTTGTCTCTGCTTACATGACATAAATACACAAATATTATTTGAACACAATGTAATGTCTACAGGCCTAGAAGGATCAGCAGTGGGCTAGTATAGAGAGAGGTGGGAGATGTAAGGTTGGCTGAGCTTGTGGTGTCACCTGATGGGCCAGAGGACGGGTAGTAGCTCACTGGTGGTATATAGAGCTTTTATCCAAAGCGCTTTACATAGATTGTGCATTACATTCACCCATTCACACACACATTCATACACCAATGGCAGAGGAAACCATGCAAGGCACCAACCTGCTCATCGGGAGCAATTAGGGGTTCAGTGTCTTGCTCAAGGACACTTCGACACTAACTCTGAGGGAGCCCGGGATCGAACTATACCGCTAACGCTGGTTGCTTGTTTCTCTCCCTGGCAACACCGAGTTGCCAGGTTCTGGGAGAGAAACAAGCAACCAGCGTTAGCTCGTTCTGCATTAGCGTTAGCTCATCGGGGACTTTCACTGCCTGTTTGAGTATCATGAGACTCCACAATGAGCAGTAGTAGAGAAAAAACTAACTTTGCATCGGTTATAATAGACGAATTTCACTCTTACACGGGCTCCCATTATGCCAACGGAGGGGGTCGACAGACTGCAGGAGACGGGACTCTCTGGAATAAGTCAACGTCCATTTCAATGATGGTGAGTGATTAGCGACACATCAAAGATAACACTTAAAATGTCCGGATGTCTCCTTTAATAATATAAATAGCTGTAGGCCTATCAGTAAATCTCACTAATGAATGGTGCTAAACTCACAGTGGGCTTATGAGGTGTCTGTTCTGGTGTCACTGTGTGACCAGGTGTTACTCTGCTTCTGCTTTCGTACAGTGAGGACGCTTTTGCTGCTCGCTCTGCCCTATGCTTACATTCCACAGCTGATATCCATGTTTTATTTTTATTTTTTTCCCCTGAGAAACCACGAATGGATCCTGGATATTTATAAACCCATGGGACTCTATTTCTTCTATAGATAGAAGCTTTTGCCATATTTCAATATACTATTTTTCGATCTATTTGTCGACCTCCAGTGACTGGGTATGTGGCATATAGCCAAAGCTAATTAGCATCAGGATGTACCCGACTGTTTCAACAGAGGAATACCAAAAATTGCTTCAAAGGATTGCAGTGCTGGAAACGGACTTAAACTTTTTAAGAGTGAATGTGGAAGTGAATCAACATTATGGAATTCCACAGTCTCAGAGCAACGGACAAGACCATGACAAGGCTTTCTCATGGAACACTCTCGGGGCAAAGCCAAAGGCTTTGAAGGGGCGAATAACTGGCAGAACTCGGAGCCCTGTGATTACAGATCTGACCGGCTGGCCTGCGCTACCACCCGCGCGTCACCATCATCGATGCCCCCGGACACAGGGTACCGCGTCTTCCACCCCCCTTCAACAGCGGAAAACTGCCAACGGGAGATCTACAAACAAATCTCCCAAAACATCGAGTGCTGAGCGTCAACAGTGGAAAACTGCCAAGGGGAGATCTACAAACAAATCTCCCAAAACATCGAGTGCTGAGCGTCCGGTGCGGCTGGGAAATAGATTCAGCCCATTGCTTCAGGACCCCAGATGCCCGTCTGATGACAGACCAAACAAATCCTCTTCACCCAGCAGGGTAAGAACCAAGAGTAACTCAGAAGGAAAAAGGCTATATGGTGAGCCTGAATTTCTGATCATAGGGGATGCCGCTATTAAAGATGTTAAAAGCATGATAAGAAGAAAGGCAAAAGTGTTATGCTTCCCCAAAGACAAAGTCTCTGACATGAATGACAGAATTCTGAATCTTGTCGCTGAACACCCAACGGTGAAAACCCTGATTTTGCACGTTGGCACATGTGATACAGAGGACTTTTTACTTTTTACTTTATTTGTTTATTTAGACAGGACAGAGCATATTAATGAACGTCACATGAACGTAAATACACCGGATTTAGCAAAGATGCTAATTTTCATCCGCAGTCCTCACACAAAACAGAAAAACAGAAAAACAATAACATCAGAAAACAGACAAACGGTGAAATACAATTATATTACATCACATAGCCTAAAAAAACCTAAAATATGATCACAAATGGTTGCAGCTTTGGTTTTCAAGCAACCATCTTTTCACATTGAATTTAAAAGATGGAAATGTAGCACAATCCCTTATATGTAGAGGAAGGCCATTCCATGCTACACAACCCTGTACTGAGAGGACATTTTGACCGAAGGTTGTTTGCCGGTGCGGCACTTCACAATCTCCTCGAGTGGTTGCTCTGGTACTGATTCCTCTTTCAGGCTTCCTTTTAATGAATTCCCTTAGGGGGGGCGGGCACAGACCATGTAAGGTCTTGTATATGACCCCAACCTGTTTGTACTTTTTGAAATTGTCGAAGCTAAAAAAATTGAGCCTCCTGAGTATGTTACAATGATGATAAGAGTGAGGCTTCCTGTCAAACACCTTGAGCGCACTTTTGTAGAGCTGTTCGATGGGTTTTAGGATCGTCACACCAGTGCAAGACCAGTTTGTAAAACAGTACTCAATGTGTGATAGGATCATACAGTGAAGATACGATCTGGCAGCTCCAACTGTCAGGAAAGGTCTAATTTGTTTAAAATTTTTAAGGTTGAATTTAATCGTATTTGTGACTTTCTTCACATGTTTTTTAAAAGTTAGGGTTGAGTCTAGTATGACTCCGAGGTACTTGAACTCTGGGACAAGTTCAAGTTCCTCCCCACCCAGAAACACATTTGAGGACTCCAACACAACTGGTCTTTTGGAGAAGGCCATGCAGACTGTCTTCTTGGCATTCAAGAGCAGACATGAATCTATAAGCCAGTCTTGAATGCTTGTCAGAGCTGAGGTTAAGATTATTGACACCTCTGCATAGCTTTTACCATGGGCAAGTACAACGGCATCATCTGCATACATCTGGACATGTAGTTTATTACATACTTCAGGTAGGTCATTTATGTACAGTGAGAACAGAATTGGACCCAGTCAGGACAAACAGTCAGAAATCCTAAAACAGAATTTCACTGCCTTATTCAGCAAAATCAGCTCACTTGATGTGAAGGTGTGCATCAGCGGCCCAGTACCACCTACAAGAGGCGGCGATGAACGTTTCAGTAGACTGTCTGCACTGAGCAAATGGCTTTCAACTACGTGCACCAACAAATCTGTACATTTTATTGACAATTTCAATTTTTTTTTTTGGGATAGAAGACACCTATTTTCCTCGGATGGGCTTAAATTGAACAAGCTGGGAGCAAAATTGTTTATGTCAAACCTTTTCTACAATGTTCCTATGTCTTCACCAAGCTCTGCCAAGGCCAGAGCACAAGATTCCATAACAACAGATAGTGCTCTGTTATCTGCTACCGCTGCTGAAAAACATGAATGGCTTTGTGTAGACGCTACCACACCACCCCCCACCGCTGCTGAGGGGGAGGGGGGCGCCACACCCCCCCCTACCAAGGATGGTGGAACATCCATAACAAATGAACTCTCTGATAACTCGGAAACAAAAACAAAGGACAGCGCAACTGCTGATAACAGCCTAACTCCACAGAAGGAGATTGCCACGGAGGAGTCGACTGCTGATGACAGCCTGGAGGAGATTGTCGACTCTGCAGCCACGGTCACGCTAGAAGAGGGAGGAGACACAGAGGAGTCTCTCAATGAGGAAGATCAACCAACTCTATCACCTTCCTCCTCCTCATCATCATCTTTTTCCCTGTCCCCAATACCTCTTCTGGAGTTCACCAGTAGCATGAACGACTTGATTAAAGAGGGGACTAGACTCACCCCTCAAATCAAACGCCAGGCCCCACAACCATCAACCGTGCCATGCCCCCCACCCATCCCCCCTCGACGGTTGACGCTGTTGGCACAAGCGATACAGAGGCGCAAGATCAGGAACGAAGAACGTCAAGAACAGCGCAAGAACAAGAACGTCCTGTCGGCTTCCCTACGTCTAGAGAATACATTTGACTGCTGAGATAGGCAGGGTCCATTATGCATAGCCAAAATCATGTCTGGGCCCAAGGCTATTTCAGTTAGCCTTGTAGAAAACAAGGTTTACAATATTTCCACTGTTATCTCAAATAGAGCCTCCGGGACAAGGAGTGACTTTAAACACTCTGCAAATATAGCAAATTTAACACGCATTCCCTGTAGAGGCAACAGCCAGATAGTTGAATGCCTGAAGCTAAACCTGGCCCTATTTAACATCAGGTCACTTAATGACAAGTCTTCCTCTGTAAATGATATCATCTGTAAAGAGAAACTAGATATTATCTTTCTAACAGAAACTTGGCTTGGATCTGATGGAGCGGTGCCCCTAGCTGCAGCATGCCCACCAAAGTACAGTTTCATTCACTCAGGACGTGAGGGAAAAAGAGGAGGTGGTCTGGCGAATATCTTTTCTGACACTTTAAAATTAAAACCTCTGCCAAACCTCGGCAGTTTTAAATCATTTGAATACCAGGCCACCATATTGGAGAGTCAATCCTCTGTGCTTATGATTAGTATGTATCGACCTCCAAAGTGCAGCAAAGCCTTATTTCTAACAGAAATATCAGAACTTTTATCTATCTGTTCCACTAATTATGACAGAACTCTGATTACTGGAGATGCTAATCTACATGTTGACATTGTTTCGGATGTTGTGGCTATGGGTTTCCTACAGTTACTGCACAACTTTGACTTTATTCAACATGTTGTTGGGCCAACACATAAACATGGCCATACCCTGGACTTGGTGATCACTAAAGGTTTGAATATCACTGTTAACAGTATTATTGATAAGCCCGAACTAACAGACCACTATTTATTGTGTTTTAATATGACTGTCTCTGATCTAGGGAAAAACAATACAGAATATACTATAAAAAAAACGTTTTTTTAGCTCATCTGCAGCAAACGAGTTTCCTCGTCATCTGGCGTGTGTGCAGGTGCCCCCCCTACTTGATGCTCCCTCAGTGAATGATATGGTTCAACATTTTAATCTCAAATTAGAGTCAGCTCTCGACATAGTGGCTCCTATGAAAACTAAAAAGAAACTTAACTCTAGAGTAACACCCTGGATCGACGAGCACATGCGCTCACTCAAGAAAGAATGTCGTAAAGCTGAGCGAATTTGGAGAAAAAACAAACTCACTGTCCACCTAGAGATCTTTAAGAAGTCAACAGTGGCCTATAACAAAGCACTGCGCTTGGCAAGGCAGGCATATTTTTCACGCATTATCAATGACAACAAGCAAAATGCCAGAGTCTTATTCTCTACCATTGAACATCTCTTAAACCCCCCCCAGGCTTACAAGGAGTCGCTCCCTGCTTCTAAAGCTAAGTGTGATGAGTTCGCATCCTTTTTTGAAAACAATTTTTTTAGCATTCGAGCTGGTATTATGAATGCTGCTAGCACTGCAAATGCGGCAAATGGTGCATGGTGCAAAAATGTAGATCCCTCCAGAGGAAGCCTAATATCATTCTGCGCAATTAATGAAGAGGAACTCCGTAAAACTATATCACAGATGACATCATCATCTTGCTCACTGGATGTAGTACCCACCCCGTTTCTCAAAGAGGTTTTAGACAGTGTTATTGGAGATATCCTAAGAATCTCTACTTTCAGGCGTCTTTCCAGACTCACTGAAAACGGCTGTAGTCAGGCCGCTACTCAAGAAACACAACCTTGATCCATTGGTGCTGGGTAATTATAGACCAATCTCAAATCTGCCATTTTTGGGCAAGGTCTTAGAAAAAACTATCTTTCATCAACTAGATGTGTTCCTACAGAACAATAAGGTTCATAACAAATTCCAATCTGGCTTCAGGAAAGGTCATAGTACAGAAACAGCACTTGTAAAAGTAATTAATGATCTTAGGGTGTCCGCTGACGACAAAAATGTATCTGTTCTCCTACTCCTTGACTTAACCGCTGCTTTTGATACGATTGATCACACAATTCTACTACAACGTTTGGAGTACTGGATTGGTTTGTCAGGCACAGCCTTGTCTTGGTTTCACTCTTACCTAACAGGCAGAAGCTATTTTGTCAGTCTAGCTAACTTTGACTCAGACAAACACAACATCTGTTCTGGTATTCCACAGGGCTCAATTCTGGGTCCCTTATTGTTCTCCCTGTATATACTACCGCTGGGAGAACTCATCGCCGATCACGGAGTGAACTTCCATTTCTATGCTGATGATACCCAGCTGTATCTTTCAGTAGCTCCAGACGACCCCTGCGCTCTAGACCCATTGTTGACCTGTCTGTCCAGTATAAAATGCTGGATGAGTGAGAACTTTCTTAAGCTAAATGAGGATAAAACAGAAGTTCTCATAATTGGCTCCAGTGAGCAGAGAGAATCAATTACAAGTAGACTTGGTAACCTGGCTGTAGAAAGTAACACCACAGTAAAGAACCTGGGGGTGATTATCGATTCTGAATTGAATTTCAATACACACATTAATCATGTCACCAAGATTGCTTTCTTTCATCTTAGAAATATTGCGCGAATTAGAGACTATCTGTCAGACGATGCAAAAACGCTGATCCACGCTTTTGTTTTCTCTCGGCTTGATTACTGCAACGCACTCTACTCTGGCCTGCCAAAGAAAACAACTGACAGATTACAACTTGTTCAAAATGCGGCAGCCAGAATTTTAACTAAAACCAGGATGAGAGAACATATCACTCCAGTTCTTGCTTCACTACACTGGCTCCCGGTTGTTTTTAGGATTGATTTTAAAAAAAAATTAATAGTTTATAAAGCTCTAAATGGTCTGGCACCTTCCTACCTCTCTGACTGCCTAGAGAGATATGTTCCAAACCGGGCCCTCAGGTCTTCAAGTGCTGACCTGCTCGAGGTGCCTATAATGACATATAAAAAATACGGTGAAGCAGCATTCTGCTTTTACGGACCGACAGTGTGGAATAAACTCCCATTACACTTAAGACAGGCAGCCTCTGTCGATAGCTTTAAAGCACAGCTCAAGACCTATACTTCACTCTTGCTTTTAGCTGATTCTTTGGTTGATTTTTAATTCCTCACTGTATTCCCTATTTTAATGTTGTTTTATGCCTTTGCTTTTGCCTTTGCTTTTATTTTATTTTATTTTATTTTTGTTTGCTTTATTGTTAAATTGGTTCTAACTGTAATTGTATTCTTGCTCTGTAAAGCACTTTGAGCTGCATTTCATGTCATGAAAGGTGCTATACAAATAAAGTTTATTATTATTATTATTATATTACAGCGGTATAGCTGTAGCAGACGATGCAGGTTGTGGTGTCACTGAAGATGACACAGAGACTGAGCTGGACGTCTACAATTCACAGCAAATAAAATGAAATGTGATAATACAGAAAACAACATCAACACAGTAAATAAAATGACATGTGATAATACAGAATACAACACCAACACAGCAAAGAAAATGAAATGTGATAATACAGAAAACAACATCAACACAGTAAAGAAAATTAAATGTGATAATACAGAATACAACATCAACACATAGCAAACTAGAAAAAGTGCTCCTCGGAGCACAGGTCTCCGCCAGGTCAGGTAGGCTAGTGTGGGCCAGCAATGTTGGGAATTCGCCAATCAGGCTGAAATGTGAATAATCGGACAGATCCGTCTCGATCACTTGACTAAAGAGATAATATATACCGATTTGCGTGATGTTTGTATTAAGATTTTTGTAGGAGTAGCCTAATATTAAAAAAAAAAAAAGTATGACATTTGGATACAATCTGAAGGATTAATATCCAAAAATGTGTTTTACAAAAGTCGGCCTCCTGGTGGCGCTATAAAAGGCAGATGTAAAAAATGCAGAGCAAATGTTTTTCCTTGGCCTCTAGGGAGTGCACATACAAAGTTTTACTCAGATCGGTGCAGTTTTAGGTAAAAACACGAAATCACGGAAATTGCATGCTGTGTTCATGATTTGAGGCATTTTGTTCAAAACGGAGCACTCCTGCAAACTTCAGAAGCCAATCTTAGGCAATCAGGATGGAATATGAAAAATCTGAAAGACCCGTATCGTTTAATTACTATAGAGATACTGTGTACCGATTTGCGTAATGTTTGGACAAAATCTGTAAGAGTACTGTCAAAAAAAGTGTTAATAACAGGCCCATATGAAAAATGTGGGTGTGTGCACAGTTTCGCTGCCATCAAGCCAACAGAGCTGGAGATTAGCTGATCACAGACAGAAGGCGCGACGGACACAGACACACGGACGGACGGACGGACAGGGGCAAAAACATACTCTCGCCATGCCTTTCGGCCTGGCTGAGACAATAAAATGAAATGTGATAATACAGAATACAAAACACCAACACTTAATTTTATGAAATACTTCTGATACTGCACTTTGTATGGAAACCACGGCGCGACAGCTTAGCTAACAACACTGTAGAGCTCAAGACCATGATGTTAGATAGGAGAGAGTGGAGGGCAGCGATTCAGGAGTCCTGGGTTGGTGTTGGCTAGACTGCACTCTCATATCGGATAGCATTGTATGGAAACGACAGTAGCTTGTCTGTGGCTCTTCTTCTACATTTGTACTATTGTTTGACAGTGAATCATACGAATGTGTCCTCTTTTAATGAGAGCATTATGTTTTAGGATTGTACTACACATACAGTATCACTTGACCATACACAGATCATGCCACTTTTGCTGGCATGGTGCTGGCTTGTTTCCTGCCTCAGAGGGCCAGACCCCTGATGCAGCAAACTTTTGCAGGTGGGACACCCACTCCACAGGGCCCATAGCTCTGTGTTTCTTCTGTTTGGAATCTATCAGCCATAAGAAAGAGCCATTTACAATATACCAGCTAAAGTTAGTCATTTTCTCACACACACAGACAGACAGACAGACAGACAGACAGACAGACAGACAGACAGACAGACAGACAGACAGACAGACAGACACGGACACACCGTCAGTGGCATGAACATGTCCGGCAGAGATTAAAACCAGTGCCACAGTACAAAATATTTGTATACACAAGGCCAATCGATGTCCGCAGGGAACGATGCCTGTTGGGAAGGTATTCACCTCTGATAATGAAATACACCCTGTACCCTTTTCAACATGTCAAAAAAGTGAGTGACGCCCACGGGCACAACACCAGAGGGAGCTCCACTGATCTCATTGCCCCCAGATTTGGCACAACCATAGGGATGAATTCATTCTACTATTATGCCACCAACATGTGGAATGCCCTACCACATACCACAGCCTTGTAAGCTGGAATATCATTTTGACTCTGCCTGGCCGAAGCTGTGCGGGTCACATGCACGCGCAAATAAAGTTTGTATTCATTCATTCTTATTTTTGCCTTAAATTTCCTCAAGATATTAAGTCAGGTGTCTTTGAGATTGTCACAAAATATGAACTTTAATTCAAACGACCATAAAACAACAGTAACAACACACTCTCCTCCCCTGGGTTGTTGCTACCTTGCCGTGGTGGGGAGGCTTGTGTGCCTCCGTGACCCTGGGGGCTATACCGGCAGGGGTCATACCCCTGGTAGGTTCAACCAAGCCGGGCAGGTTTCAGGGTAGAGGTCCGACGAAAGGCGGGGGGTTGGGCGCGGGGCTAATGACCCCACCCCCTACAACAACATATTTTACAGGTACGTCAAAAAGAGTAAACCAAGATATCCCGGCCCTAGGAGAAGATGGTCCTCCGTCAGAAGGATTTATGACGCAGGGTGGTGAAAGCCGGAAGCATCTGGAAGCCACTCTGCCGAACACCATCCTTTCAACCAGGGCTACCACCACCGTCGGCACATGGAATGTAAGGACCATGTTCGAAGCTGGAAAGACAGCACGAGTTGCAGCAGAGATGAAGAAGTACAATCTTGCCATACTCGGAATCAGCGAAGCAAGATGGACGGGTTCCGGACAGAAGAGGCTTGCCACAGGAGAGCTACTGCTGTACTCAGGCCATGAGGAGGACAACACACACCATACCCAGGGAGTCGCTTTGATGCTGTCCAAGGCTGCACAGAGAGCACTCATGGGATGGGAGGCTCATGGTCCTAGAACAATAGCAGCGTCCTTCAGAACAAAGAAAGAAAGGATAAACATGAACATCATTCAGTGCTTTGCCCCAACCAATGACAGTGACGAAGAAAGTAAGGACGAATTCTATAACAGACTGCAGACCATCATCCTGAGATACTCAGGAAGAGACATCACCATCGTAATGGGAAACCTCAACGCAAAAATTAGAAGCGATAACAGAGGATATGAGAGGATCATGGGGCAGCAGGGTCTAGGAGAGATGAACGAGAATGGAGATTCGCAGACTTATGTGCAAATAACAACCTTGTCATTGGAGCAAGCGTCTTCCCCCACAGACGAGTACACAAGGTCACATCTCCACGGACCTCTCCACCGAGAACCAAATAGACCATGTATGCATCACAAAGAAGTTCAGGGGTCCCTTCAAGATGTACGGGCCAGAAGAGGAGCCGACATAGAATCAGATCACCATCTTCTGGTTGCCAAAGTTCAACTGAAGTTAAGGAGAAACTGGACAGGTGAGAAGAACCAGCACCAAAAATTCAACACAGCAATATTAAGAGACCAAACAACAGCATTCAAGAACATGAACAACAAGAACAAGTTTCAGACTCTGCAAGAGCTAGATGAAGGAGAGGAGGAAAGAAGCATTGATGGGATGTGGAAGGCTGTAAAGGAAGCCATAATCACAACCTGCAAAGTAGAACTAGGCCCACAGAAAGGCAACCACAAGGCGTGGATATCAGCAGAGTCAATGAAGAGGGTTGAGGAGAGGAAAGAAAGTAAAGCAGCTTTAAACAACAGTCGTACAAGAGCAGAGAAAGTGAAGGCTCAAACTCAGAACAGGGAAGCAAGAGGGTGAAGAAAATTATCAAGACAGACAAGATAGACTGTATAGAGGCCCTTGCAGTAGAAGCTTAAGAGGCAGCTAGACACGGGAATCTGAAGGACCTGTATGCCAATACAAATGTGAGCTGTCAGGAAAGACCAGCAAACCACAACGACCGGAAAAGGACAAAGAGGGAAAGTCGATAATTGGTGAGGAAGGACAGAAGAGAAGATGGATGGAACATTTCGAAGATCTCCTAAACAGACCAAACCCAAAAGACCCACCACACATCCAACAAGCAGACAGGGATCTGCCAATAGACCTCAGTACACCAACAAGGGAGGAGATCCGGAAAGCCATTAAAAAGCTTAGAAACAGCAAGGCCATAGGACCAGATAGCATCCGGGCAGAGGCGCTGAAGACCGATGCAGAGACCATGGAAGAGATGCTGAACTTTGAACTTTTATTGTTGAAATGATTGGTGTTGGTGAATCATGATGAGCAAGTGCAATAGTAAGTGTAATGTTTAGAGTGCCATAGAGAAGTGTAATAGTGTGTGGTTGTTAAGTTTTATTGAATGCTTAACAGTCATAGAGTTAAAAAACAATAGGGAGGGCACCGGAAATCCCCCGTTTCTCACCCAGCGCATAATCCAAAATCACCCCTTCTGCCGAGTTAGGAAATGTGATGGCCGAGTCCTTGGGGCTTCTGTGACACGTTTTGCGTCACCTCGGTGTCCAAGCTCGTGCGCAAGCTCGTGAGTCAAGCCCATTGGTCGAAACCGCTTTCGCTCGTTCATGTTAGTGGCCCCAGCCATTTTAAGCTGCAGTACCTATGAATGGCCAGCATGTCCAATGCGCTTCAATGTAACCACTGGGTTCTGGGGGCTTGTTAACAGTAACTGTTGTGTGTTTCCAGCATGATTGGGCTGGACCATATCAGGATAGCAGAGGCGGTTATGATTTGCTTGTGGTAATTGCTAACTTATGTTGTAGTGTAGGAATTGTTGTAACTTTTGTAGTTCAGGGAGATTTTCAATACTTGTGGGGGTTAGGGGTATTTAAGTATTTATTGTATGTTTAGTTAGGTATTTATTATATGTTTTAGAACACCCCTGTCAATGGTGCAGTCTAATGGTGCAGTCTAGCTCACCTGGGTATAAAATGCTGCTGCCAGATAACAAGAGGGAGAGCCGAGGGTGAGAAGCTGGACACCACCATGATGGTGTGCTTCAGCTAAAGCTTGTTTTTGTACCTTTCTGATCTGCAAAGTAACTAAAGTTTTCAAACAATTGTAGTGGAGTAAAAGTACAATATTTGCCTCTGAGATGTAGTGGAGTAGAAGTAAAACTATTGGAAATTGGAAATACTCAAGTAAAGTACAAATACCTCGAAATAGTGTTTTTACGGAGTATGTCTACATTGACTTGAGTACTAAGCTTGAGTACTTTGTCCACGGCCTCCAGGAGGTGATGAAAAGCGGCCTTTTTTGTCAGGCCGCACGCCGAGTCATGCTTCATTTACATCACAATTCGTTGCTGTCGGGTGGAAACCTTGTATGTCCAAAACCCGTTCTTCTTTATTATTATTATTTAAAAAATATATATTTGTTAACATAGTGGAAATAGCACATCTACAAGCTCGGCTATTTTCACTACTTTTGTGTGACACTCTTGTATGATGAAACAAACATAAAACAAGTATAAGCGTGGAGATAGGAGGTTGCATGCGTGCGCGCTGCGTACCCCGTGCCAAGCAGCTGAGTCATGCTTCATTGACATCCCACGCTGCACTGGTGGGGCTGCTGAGTCGTCCGTCACGAGCTGCACTGTTTATTTTTCACTGCGGTATGAAAATATAAGAAGTCTAATCTGAAACTGCAGAGCATGTGTGTGTGTGTGTGTGTGTGTGCGTGTGCGTGTGCGTGTGCGTGTGTGTGTGTGTGTGGCGTTTTCATCGAAACATGCTTAAAGAGGCTTAAAACATGCTTAACCACTTAAACCCCCAGCATCCGTATGTTGGGGGAAAATGTCTGTTTACCCAAGTTTTCTTTGGTTAAAATAAGTGTTAAGTAACTATTCTGATAGTAATCATTGCTATAGAGTGTTTGTTCAGTAACAGGAATTTCCCTGTCTCTATTACAGCTCTTTATTAAACAGAAAATGCATTTTCAGATCAGGATACCAATTTGACCCAATCAGGATAGAGAACTCAGACAGGACACAGATCAAACAAGTGGAAATTGAAGTGATGACGCAAAGAAATGAGCAGACAAAATGGAACTGGAACACTATAACCAGGGTTGTATTTTAGAGAACAATCTCTCCAGTGAAGAAATGGCAACACAAGTATCAAGAAAGTCAACCAACCAACAAGATGTTTGGGCAGGACCTCCTCGTTGGTCAGTAGGAATGCACTGAGGACACTAGCTGGAGCACTCATCCAATGTTATTTTGACTATGCATGCACATCTAGCACCTCAAAGGCATTTAAAGCAAAACTTAACCTCTCCAAATAAATTGATCAGGTTACTGCTAAACCTCACACCTACAGTAGGACTCACCTAACCCCTGCTCATTATGCTAGGGTGGGATGGCTTCAAGTACAGCAATTTTCAATGGGCCTGGTCTTCAAGATACTCAAGGGAGCAGTGCCCATGAACCTTGACATGGCCAGGCCCACAGTGGGCAATAAGTTATTGTTGCTCCATATACAGTAAGGGGATCCCTGATGACATCAATATGACGTCATAGTACCGACATCAGACGGGCAGTTCACACAGAGATAATCTGCATTCTTCAGGGATGTCCATACATGGAGTTCTATTGTCGCACAGTGGTTCTGGACAACCATCACACGCTCACCGAGATTTTTCACATTTCTAGATAAAATGAGTCCCGCCGACAACTTTTTCCCACACACTCACATCACGACTCCACCTCCAAGATATCCAATCTCCAAGCATACAATGACAAATTCATTAATTGCAATGACGCCTGCGCAAATCAGCAGTTTGGAATGCTTGGCAACAGTTTGTGTTGTGTGCAAGGTTATAATAGTTTTGGATTTTTCATTATAGTTTAGTTTTAGTTAGTTTTGACATTTTTTTTCTAATTCAGTTAGTTTTAGTTAGTTTTGACCGAAAAAAAATCTAATTCAGTTAGTTTTAGTTAGTTTTGACCGAAAAAAAATCTAATTCAGTTAGTTTTAGTTAGTTTTCAGAGCGGGTTTGCTAGTTTTTATTTAGTTTCTATTTTTGTGAGAAAGCTTAGTTTTAGTTTAGTTTTTATTAGTTTTAGTGTTAGTTCTAGTTTTTTTTCATACTTTAGGTTTTTTGTCAGGTGCAGGATTCAAAAGGTCAAAGTAAGTATTGTGTGATAAAAACTAAAACAAAAGATACCATTTAAAAATATATATTATTCAGTTACTGTTTGACAATCAACCATCCACACAACAGTCCACAAGATAGCAGCCTTAAGTGCAACATGTACTGTGTGCCTGGTATAAATCAAAATAGCCATACAATATATGAACATAAACCCTTTCATGACACACACAGGGTCCAGGGGTCTCAGGTTTCTGAGGTGCTCAGAGAGGCTGCCTTGTCAAGGTACTCGCTATCAGTGGTGGAAAAAGTACTCACATTTGTTACTTAAGTAAAAGTATCAATACTGCAATGTAGAAATACTCTGTTACAAGTAAAAGTCCGGAATTCAAAATGTACTTGAGTAAAGCACAAAAGTATTGGTATCAAAATTACAAACAAAGGTAAAAGTACTCATTATGCAGAATGTCCCATTTCACAAGTTTTCAAAATGTAGGCTATAAAAGGTAAACAAATCTTTTGAAAAAAGCAGATCTACAAGCTCACCAAAGTATTGTGAGCTTGTAGATCGGCTATTTTCAAATGGCCGAAATGAAGTGGGTATAATGTATGTTTTGTAATAATAATCAAAATACCTACAAAGTAACTAATAACTAAAGTTTTCAAATAATTGTAGTGGAGTAAAAGTACCATTATTACCTCTGAGAGATGTAGTGGAGTAGAAGTAAAAATACAGAAAATTGGAAATACTCCAGTAAAGCAAAAGTACCTCAAAATTGTACTTAAGTGGGCTACAGTAGGCTACTTGAGTAAATGTACTTAGTTACTTTACACTGTGGACCGTGGGGTTTTTCCCCTTGATAATTGCTCCACATTGTATCACCCGTTTGCACTACAAGGCAATTGTTATTGTCTTTCGTGCTGTTGTATTCAAATAAATCCCATATAGGACCATATTTTTCCCAACTTGTTTCTCCGTCGCCAACGTGCAGTGCCGTGCAGTCAGTCAGTCAGTCAGTGCTGCTCACGTGCTACGATGCACATTGAAAACAACCGGAGTAACTCGCCCCAAAACACGCTCGCCCCCAATTCTTTCGCGTACCAGTGATTCTAATACCGCCGGATTTGCCCTGGGGCGACGGTGTTTTGGGGCGACTACGTCAGCGGACCAACGGTGACTGCAACTGACGTAGAACTGCGCAGGGGAAATGAATCAAATTAATTTAAATCTAAAAGGCTTATAGATATTGACAAAAACTAAAACGAAGGGCATTTTGACTATAATTTCAGTTAGTTTTAGTTAGTTTTGTAAACACACAATATAGTTTCAGTTAGTTATCGTTTTTCTTGTAAACACACAATATAGTTTCAGTTAGTTATCGTTTTTCTTTTTTCTTTTAGTTTTTATTTAGTTTAGTTAACTGAAATGTTTTTTCACCTTTAGTTTTCGTTATTTCGTTAGTTTTAGTTAACTATAATAACCTTGGTTGTGTGTGACATCAGACCAGAAATCCGCTCAACATATGCTATATAAGAACAGTACATCAAAGATAAATTGTTACTTCAAACAGAATCGAGGCGGCCTGGGTAAAAAAGGATGAGGTTAAAAGAGATGGATAACTAAAGGACTGAGGAGTTTGAGAGAGACTATATGAAGGCAAATCTTCCTGCCCTATAAAAGCCAATAGACTTCAAATGTGTCTGTGTCCAAGACACATAGTGTAGTCAAGAACAATACATATACTGAGACAGCCCAAGTAAAAATACATACAGAGGAGAGAGAGAGACAAGTGAGCAAAGAGAAGATGAGGACAAATCTCCAAGCCGAAAGAGAACACATAAATCCATCCACATCACAGTCCAAGGATTGCAGCATCTTTGATGAACAACCAGCGGCCGCTCAAATTGCCAGCTCTATAACCAGCCAGAGAAAAGGAGATGGAACTGACGAATCAAGATCTTGCCAAGACTTTAACTCAGTCAGGAGAAGTAAAGATAGATCTGATGACTTATACAGGAAAGAAAACCACATATGTAAACAGTATGGTAACAGTTTCAGTCAGTTATATGCTCTGAAACACCAGCGTGTCCACACTGGAGAAAAACCTTTCCACTGCCAACAGTGTGACAAGAGTTTCAGTGACTCAGGTGCTTTGACAAGACACCAGCGTGTCCACACTGGAGAAAAACCTTTCCACTGTAAAATGTGTGACAAGAGTTTCAGTGAGTTAGGTTCTTTGACAAGACACCAGCGTGTCCACACTGGAGAAAAACCTTTCAGTTGTAAGCAGTGTAACAAGAGTTTTAGTGAGTCAGGTAGTCTTACGACACACCTGCGTATCCACACTGGTGAAAAACCGTACCACTGCAAACGGTGTGACAAGAGTTTCAATCAGTTAGGTGACCTGAAGAAGCCACACTGGAGAAAAACCTTTCCGCTGTAAACAGTGTAACAAGAATTTCAGTCTGCTAAGTACTTTGAAGACACACCAGCGCATCCACACTGGAGAAAAACCTTTCCACTGCAAACTGTGTGACAAGAGTTTCAGTATGTTGGGTAATCTGAAGACACACCAGCGTATACACACTGCAGAAAAACCTTTCCACTGCCAACAGTGTGACAAGATTTTCAGTGACTCAGGTGCTTTGACAAGACACCAGCATATCCACACTGGAGAAAAACCTTTCCATTGTAAAATGTGTGACAAGAGTTTCTGTGAGTTAGGTAATACTAGTCCTTACCCGGTGAAGTGCGCACCGTAGCTTGTTTACTCTGTGACATCATGTCTAATGGTGGCGAGCCAATAGATTGCCGTTATTGTTATTATTATGACGTCGTCGCAGCCGTGAAAAAGCGGTTGGTGAAAAAACGGGCTTCGCAGTTGCGTTCAGATGGTAATGGTCAATGGCTGTGTGCAAATTCAGATCAATTGCTCCAGCCACCGAGGAGAACCGGGCACACAGTTTTGCTCTCACCACCGTCGACCGACCACCCACCACAGAGGTTTGTCAAATTATAAACCTTTCCTCTGCAAACAGTATGATGAGACTTAAAGACTTTTTAATTACACAGGGTGCAGGCAAATAACGTGAAAACGTTGAGTGAAGATGATGAAGATGTATTGACATTGAAACGTACCTTCACGAACCACTGGTGGTCCTTGAAGGTATCTGGATGTTGTCTCTGACCAAGCATTCAGTAAAATAGGTTTTTTTTTCCTTTCTTTTTTTTCCTGCTCAATGTTAAGCGGACCGACAACCTTGGATACATACTTTATTTATTCCTTGAGGGAAATCCTGTCACTAGCGCCAAGAAACGTGTCTCTGGGGTCTAAAGTGTGTGCAGGGGGAGGGGTTCGGGTTGGTCGAATTGATGAGAGGGGGGAGCATGACCGCCGCTGGTAGAAAGGGCTTAAAGGGGTGCAACCGGCGCGATTACTGAGAAAAAACACAAGACCAAGCCAGTTTGCTCAAGATTGGTCCAGTAGTGTGCGAGATTAGCTGTACACACACGCAAACAGCGTTTTCCAAGGGGTTTGAAGGCAAGGGGGCGGGGGGGCACCAGCTGAGAGCAATGTTCTCACTAAATAAGTGTAGAGGAATATCTTGTGGAGTTTCAGCTACTATGCATCCCAGAAATATATAGCTTATAAGGATTTGTAATGTGTAATTTGTAAAGAAATGTAAATATGGCAACTCATTTAGATGTTGACCTACGTAGGTTTATGGTTTATGGTTTCCCAAGGACTATAGCCGTTTCACTCAGTCATGATACAATTTCTCTTTCATAACAGATACATACATGTGCCAGATAATCCCCACACCAAGTGAGTAAAAAAAGAAAAAACGTTTCAGTCATTCAGTCCGACTTCACTGTAGCCTCTAAAATACAAAAGTTGTAGTAGTAGTTGTGAATTAGCAAACTGGACATTTAAGACTGAATGTTTCCTTAATCCTCATCTTGCGCTATTGCACGCAACTGTTTCGCCAGGTTTTATTTTTGTTGTTTCTCATAAGCGTGCATCCGTTGTCCGTCATCAACACAGCCGTCTGTGCTTTGACTTCTGTGCACTGACTCACACCCCAACCGCCCCCGCCCCCTTGTCTTCAACTCCCTAGGAAAACGCTGTTCGCGTACACACATACATACACACAGACAGACACACACACACACACACACACACACACACACACACACACACACACACACACACACACACACACACACACACACACACACACACACACACACACACACACGGACACACCATCAGTGGCATGAACATGTCTGTAAAACCAGTGCCACAGTACAAATTATTTGTATACACAAGGCCAATCGATGTCCGCAGGGAATGATACCTTTAAGTGCAATTTAGCATGCCTAGCATTGTCCAGTAGTTCACTGCAATGAAGCACAATGATTTGGTGATTACACACCCATGGGCATGTGTTCCATAAAGTCAACTGGCTCTCTTAGGGCGGTTTCACACTGGATCCGTTTTCATTGAAAACGTTTCCCAGTTCGAATGCTGGCCTGCATTCACATTGGGCATAGATCCTATCGCACCACAGAACACATGCATATACACCCCCGATCCTACAGGTGGCGGCATGCACATAGTGTTTCCCCTGTGGACACAGACGTCATCAACTATGCGACAATGTTTGTGCTGGTCTCGCACAAATATGCGTTTAAATATGTTGAAAGCAAGGGGGCGGAGTTGCGGTGAGAACTGAATAACACTACTCATCATGAAAACATCATGCATGTGCAATATAAAATATTAATATTATCCAGTGATATGAAAACATTAGCTAATGTTTTTATATCACTGGATAATATTAATATTTTATTTCAAGGTGCCTTGACAAAATTAAAACACCATTACATTATTATGAATAGTATTAACCACATGAACCCCAGCATGGGGGGAACATAAGCCAAAAATAGCCAATCTACAAGCTCACAACGCGCGACGCGTTGTGAGCTTGTAGATCTGCTATTTTTGACAGAGAGATTTGGTGTTGACAGATAAAAGCGTCCAAGAAAAGTAGGTCCGTTTTACTGAGAATAGAGGGTTTAAGTAGGCTACATAATAATAAAACAATAACTTTATTTATATAGCACTTTTCAAAACATGAGTTACAAAGTGCTGCTGAACAACCTATTTTACCTTATTTTATGCTACAATTGGAGAAAAGGTCAAATAAAAGATACACGTTTTTTTTAAGCATAAGGGAATAGCCTACCATAGTTAACAAGTAAGTTAATTCTGACAAGCAATAAAGAAAACACATTTAAACAAACTAAAATGAGACCAAAATAACTTTGGTCTCGTTGCCCACATCAACAAACAAACAAATACAGACATACATGTGAATTACATCAATAATTATGAATGACAGATTCATATGGTAGAAGAGTGCAATTTATGACAATAAAGCACAGAGATGTTTCGTTTTTGTAGCCCACGTTTGTGTGTGAAACTGTAGAATTAATAAAAAGAAACTTCTCATTTATTTTGGATAGTAATTATTCTGCTATTCTTCATTATGCTCATTATAATATTATATTATATCTTATCTTCATATAACTGGTCCTCATAATGCTCATTATAATGTATTTTGGATAGTAATTTAATGTATTATTCTGCTATTCTTTATTATGCTCACATAAGCTATTTAGAAGGGATAAACTAAACTGTGCATTCAGGAGAAATTGCATCATGAGTGAAACGGCTATAGTCCTTGGGAAACTATAAACCTACGTAGGCCTACATCTAAATGAGTTACCATATTTACTTACAAATTTCAAATTACAAAGCCTTATAAGCTATATATTTCTGGGATGCATAGCTGAAACTCCACAAGATACCCACAATATATACTATATGCGCTGCTCGCGCACCTGAAATGCGCGATGGAGACCCGCCAATGTTTCATGACTGATAGACATGAAAGAAGGCCCTTCACAGCTAATAGAGAATTTTAAATTTTAAGAATCGGTTCAGAATTGAATGAGTAAAATTGTTAGAAAGGCTCCCATAATATAAGTTGATTATTAAGTGCGCAATGCATTCTGGGGCGTTTTCATTCATTCAGTAGCACCGGCTAGAAGAGCAGTGTTTTTGTTGGCTGTTTTTGTCGAGTTTATATACCGTCACCTATTCCAAATAGCGGGCCACTTCCGTCTAATGGTACGCTTGCTTTCACATTGCAGCGTACCGTACCCGAAAACGCATGATCCGGATCCGAAACTGCCTCCGGAGGTGGTTTCGGGAACGGAACGGTGATCCGTTTCGCGGGTCGATTCGCTACATTCACACTAGCCAAGCGGTCTGGAATGCGCACCCGGGACCTGAGTGTGAAAGCGCCCTTAGAGATCACAGGTCAATGGGCATGTTCTGCGCTTTAGCCACCCACATAGATTCCATTGCATTTGTTTGTGTGCAGTACCAGCAACTTCCTGGAACAACCAACTGCAGATGTCAGTGCAAACTCAACACAAAAAACATGGCAGCAAAGAAAAAGGGCTGATGTTTTGATTGCGAACGAAGCGGAAAAGGCTGAGCTTACTATGAAACCATGCTCGGCTTGTGTGTCTCTCTGCGTCTCTGTGTGCAGGTAAATGTCCAATATAGACGTACCATACATCAAATGAAAGGTCTTTGAAAACTGAACACACCTGTCAAGGTTGTGTTTAAGCCCGCCCCTTCCCCCGGAAGCCACGCCCTGGAGAAGGCTCCTAAAAACTCCCCATTGAAACCCCATGTTAAATGAAAAGTGTCCGAAACTTTTTCTACCCCCCCTAAGTGGGGGTCTACGAACAAATACTTCGGGCTCCGATTTTGGCTCCGCCCTCCGGAAGTGGGTGAAACAGGCACTTCAAACACTTTTGAATTGTTCAAAAACATTCACAGTTTATTTTTTGTGAATTTGTATTTTTCTAAGATGCTCCTTTTAACGCAGATTTTGTTTGTATTTAAAAAAAAAATTATTGGTTACTTTTTTTTAAATATATTTTTTTCATTTATTGTTTTATATTTTTTTGCGTTCGCTTCCCGCGTTCGCGCGTCTTACTTGTGCTTTACTAGAGTGTGTGTGTGTGTGTGTGTGTGTGTGTGTGTGTGTGTGTGTGTGTGTGTGTGTGTGTGTGCGTGTGTGCGTGCGTGCGTGCGTGCGTGCGTGCGTGTGGTTACTTCCAGGTGCTGCCTATCTGCTGAGTGCTAATGATGCCAATCATCAGCCCTTCCAGTGATTGGTTGAGGTTGTCTACTTAACAGCACCAAACACCTGACGACTTTGGCCGTACTTGTAGTAATACTGTCCCCTGCACAGCAGCCATGCTCTTGTCTTGTGTTGTTTGTATTGCTTAATTTATGTTTCAGTGCACCTTCATTAAACTTACTAGTGTAAGGCTTTCTGAAGGTATGTAGTCAATGGTAATGGTTTGTCGAATTAGTATTGGTGTACGGATGCCAGATTTTTGTAAAAGTCAATTTTGGGTAGATTAGCTTAGAGAAGGTAGATAAGGATGAGCATGTTGTTGTAACTTTTAATTCATGTTGGTTAGGTTAGAGTTTAAAACTTGAAATTAGATTTAGATTGATTTTGTTTATTTATTAATTTGCTCTGTATGTCATTTTTGTCATTATGTTAACCATCATAGTAATGGAAGCTCACTTTAAAAAAAAAATGATTTTTTGAAGTGCATAATCCTATTTATAGGTTATTAATGTCATCATGTGTCTCCCTAGCCAATCACAGTGCTGAATAGAGTCAGCCAATAGAGTCAGCCAATCACAGTACAGCTAGGGGTGTACTAATGAGCCAATCACAATACAGCTAATGAGGTGTCCCAACCCCACTTATAGGGGCGGCTACACCGCCCAAAACCTGGGTTTCACTTTAACTTTATGTTGCAATCCATCCTTCCCCTAGATGGGATTGTAACAGAAAGTAATAAAGTCTGCACCTGAGAAAGATGACACTAGTACAGTGAATGAATACTGACATTATTTGTGTCTGGACTTACCCCCATATTCATCACTCCCATCATCTTTGTCAGGTCTTCTTTTAGTCAGTGTCTTCTCTTGCCTCTCAACAGGTGAGGTTGTGGTGGACATTATGTGGCTGTTCTCCATCTGATAAGAGAGCATACATTAGTATAGGGAAATCTTTTCCTGCTCATCTAACATATTAGAATAGCATCGGAGATTTAGGCTACTTTTCCACACTTAAGCTCCTTACACACCGGGGGTGATTTTTTTCATGCGAATAATGTTTTTTTTTCAAAACCTTATAAAGTCAATGCAAGCTTTCATGGAGCGAAAAAGCAAAAAAGCGAAGTGAAAAACCGTCTTTTAATTATTCGGAACGAGTCTGAATTTTGCGTATATTCGCATAATCGCCGGTGTGTAATGACCTTTAGACACATACATCTAGACTACTTCTCACATAATGTCTTTTAGTTTCCTGCAGAGGAAAGATGAAAAACTACAGTTTTACACCTGAGATACTGTCAATCAAAATAGGTGTTCCAATGTGGATTTTTGACTATACATCTCTTATATTAACATTATCATGATATATATTGCTTGCCATCATTAGTTTCCAGTTGTCTGTCTGCATCTGATGTCCTTCTCACTTTGGCTCCTCTCGAACCCTTGGTTGAGGGGGTGTCATGTCCTCTACCTATGAAAATGTTCACAGTAGGGGACATTTACAGTAGGTTAAAAATGATTAGACAGACAGGGAATTTAATTAAAATAAGTACAATAAAAACATATCAAAGACCACGGAGTCAAGTGTCTTCAGTGTCTTCCCTTTCAGTGTATCTGCTCCATTCTCCATTGCAAATAGAAGCTTGCCAATCTTAGCCACCTGAAACGTTTTGTCTGTCTGCCGATAGTACTCGCAGTGGACTCTGAGATCATGACCCATGAAGCATGCCAATTGCCCCATTTCTTGGTTGCTAAGGTCTAGAAGCTGGCATAACGTAGCAACATGCTTTCTCAGTTTTGTTGACCTCAGTAGGTCAGGGTTGCTTGCCTTGCTGTCCGTTGCAAATTTTCTAAGGCAGTCACACCCTTGAATGTTGGTCATTGCACCCTGCCTGGCAAACAGAAAGGGATTGTCCTCAAGTATAGGGGTGGTATAGGGGCGGCCATAGCTGAGTGGTTAGTGAGCCCGCCTAGGGAGCCAGAGGCCCTGGTTGCCCCAGGTACGATTCCAGGCCACGCCAGCATATGTGTCGATGAAATGAAATGTGTCCCTTAGCAAGACTCTTAACACCTAAAGGCAGGTACAGACTGGAAGACCTTAAAGTGCTCGGGGGGTTATCTGATCGTTAAGCATAACACACTGCAGGAGTTTATTTCTTGAAATCGGCTGTCATATATCGTTGTGGTTTTCACACTATACGATTGATCCCCGACAAGGGCTGACACACTGCAGGATATTTCACCAATTAATCGCCGACGCTATATATTGAGAGCTCTGTCTGGTATCAACCCCCGCGAGACACTGCAAATCACATGACAACTTGTGCAAGGGAGAGGTGGTTCCAAAGTTGTTGTTGTTATTGGTTATATGGATGAGCGCAAGAAACGAGCTGTGCACCTGGTTTGTGCAATGCTCTGCAGTGAAAGGAAGAAGGAGAAAAAGAAGCGCAAGTGGATTCACAAATGGATTGGTAGACGTGCGCAGCGAGGATTGGGTCTTTTGCTGAGAAAGTTGGAGGTAAATAGCCTACTTTTCCCGAAGATAACAAGGGACATAATTGTTGTGGTCTTCGTTGTTCTTTGCAAAATCTGAAACTTTGTGTGTATCCCAATGCATTATTAGTAAATTTGTGTCGAAAGGTGTCATATAAATAAAGCTTTATTATGATATAAACGACCGTTTATGTTGCTGCCTGCTGTTATTGCCGTTCGAGAATGACGTGTGGTTGTTGTTTTGTCTTCTTCTTGTGTATATAGCCTACTATACATTATGAAAGAAAGTCTATCTCCCCCTCAATATATGATAGGTGGATGATAGAAATGGCTTCAGGCAGCTTCTGCGGATGTACGAGGAGGAGTTTGAAATGCTGCTGGGGTTGGTCGAACACCGCATTCGCAAGAAGGACACTCAAATGAGACGCGCAATAACCCCGAGGGAGCGCCTCTGTCTGACCCTGCGGTTTTTGGCAACAGGTTTGGTTTTCTCTAATATTAATAGCATATATAGTTGTTTGGGTGGAAACAGTGCTGACTTTCACAATAAAATGTTAGCCACCAGCGTTTAGTTCAGTAGCCTACCGCCCGTCCCCGTCCCCGTGACGTGAGCTTATGAAAGTATATTTTATACCCGTTTTCAACGGTACCCAGTCCGTTGCAGGACTCTGATGTATATTATCTCATCACCTATAGGTGAGAGCTTCAAATCTCTGAGGTTCCAGTACCGAATTGGGACCAGCACTGTTTCCCAAATAGTGTTTGAGACCTGTGAGGCGCTGTATCAGGCCATGAAAAATGAATTCCTGAAGGTACTAGGCTCTGTTTAACATCACAGACACCAACTTTATATGATTTGGGCCAATAATCACATCAAAATAATGATATTGTCCTGGGAAACTGCTATTATTGATATTTGTATATAGTTATAATGTAACCATATTGTAACAGTACTTCTTTTATATTGCTAAGTCATTTGTATCTTAATTAAAGAGTACTTTAAACGTTTTCATCGTATACATCTGTCACAAATTGTGTTTTACTCATATTCATCATTGTTTTCTATAGACACCAACAACAGAGGCAGAATGGCGGAAAATAGCCCAGGAGTTTGAGGCCCGCTGGCAATTTCCCCATTGCCTTGGTGCGCTGGATGGAAAGCACATCACCATCCAACCTCCAGTAAACAGTGGCAGTGTTTTCTGGAACTATAAGGGGGGTTTTTCAGTGCTATTGATGGCTTGTGTGGACGCGAATTATAAATTCATCTATGCCAGTGTTGGTACACAGGGCAGGGTCCCAGACGGAGGACTGTTTGCGCACTCCGACCTTTTCAAGGCAATGGAGAGGGGTCGCCTAAACTTTCCTCCGCCTGAGCCATTGGCCAATACTGACATAATGATGCCATACATGTTGGTGGGTGATGAGGCATTCCCGTTAAGGTGCGACCTCATGAAGCCCTATCCTTTTCGGCAAATGGACCACCCTCAAAGGGTGTTTAATTATCGGCTTTCAAGGGCACGGCGCATTGTGGAAAATGCCTTTGGCATTCTTGCCAACAGGCTGAGGGTGTTCAGGTCGACGATCTGTTTGGAGCCCGACAGGGTGACCACCATCACCATGGCATCGCTGTGCATCCACAATTTTCTTCGTGGGCGCAGGTCTGGGGCATATACGCCTCCGGGCTTGGTAGACTGGGAAAATGACGAACATGTCATGGTTGATGGCACATGGAGGAGTGAAGGGACAGGGTCCCTAGAGCCCTTGAAGAGGCTAGGAAGGGATCGCAACCCACCTGTTGTAGCCAAAACGCAGCGTAATATCCTGCGTGATTACTTTGCGTCACCTGCAGGTTGTGTTCCCTGGCAGGACAACTGCATTTAGGACAGCAAAATAGTTTATTTTATTTCCCTTTTCCCTAAAGAAATGCCATGCACTGCATGAATGCGTATAATTTGATTATTACATAGTTGTTAGCTTAGAAATGTGTTGGAGGCAGTTTTATGTTTAGTTTTTGTTTTTTTAAATAATTTTTCGTTTTCCTATATGGCAAATATTATTTAGGAATAGTTTGCGTTACTATTATTTGAAATTTAGAAGCCTCCACCTCTAATTACACCTTTTGGAATAACACTTATTTAATTTTGGAATGTGTCATGTGGATTTTAGTTAGCCCATATGCATTTCCTATTCCTTTCAGAGTAAAAGCTTCTCTTCTAAGCTAATTATGAACAGTTTGTTGTATTTTTGGCATCTTATTTTGAAAGGCTCACTTAGACAGGAAATGGGTGTAGCTTGTTTGAGGTGACTTGGACTTTGGGAACAATGGAAAGAGGCTACAGTTTTTTACCGTATTTCTTTATTGAGAGGTTCTTTTTGGACTTTTTACGTTTGATTATTCTTGTGGATATTTGCTGGAACTAATAAAATAAAATGGTTAAAAAAAAAATCCTCTCCGCATCTTTTTTTTGGAAATGAAGCGAGTCCAGACACCCTGGGCCCTCACCATGGAAATAGAGGGTTGGTCGTTAAAATGGCCACCATGGGGATAATTCACCACAGAATTTGAGTTTTTCTAATAACTTTGTAATACAGTATTGATCTATTGGAACACAGTGTGTCTGTGTTTACATATTGTGTACATTATTCCTGCATTGCCGTTTTAGTACTTGTTTAAAAACTGTGGCCATAACATTTCAGTAGTTATTCCCATTTGCCACTATCTCTCCCAGTGTTACCTCTCTGGGGTACATGTAACCCCATTTGAGTGATACTGCACTAGTTTATGTACCCCATTTAAAGTAGTAATAACATGAGCTTGTGAAGTAGTAATTGCATTGGATCTATTGGAACATTTATATTTCCTGAAAAGTTAATCCAAAGTTTTTGCTCAGCAGTGATGATACTTTGTTTAATTGTAAATAATATAATTGAACAAACAATAATAATTCCAAATGAACAGTAAAAGTGGTTGAAAATAAAATAATGCAAACATAAAGCGTGTTCCCATAAGGGGAACTATAGCAACAAAGTACTGTGCCTTATAATAATATCTATATATATATATAATAACATATATATATAATAATATATATATATATATATATAATAACATATATATATAATAACATATATATATATATAATATATATATATATAATAACATATATATATATATAATATATATATATAATAACATATATATATATAATAACATATATATATATATATATAATATATATATAATAACATATATATATAATAACATATATATAATAACATATATATATAATAACATATATATAATAACATATATATATAATAACATATATATATAATAATATATATATATCATAATATATAATATATATATAATAATATATATATATATTTTTTGCACTCACTCCTCAACTGTGAACCCGAGTATATTACTCGGGTTCACAGTTGTAGAGTGACTGCAAAAAACCTTGGTCTTGCTGGTCCCGTGTATGGGGCTCAGAACCCGGAGCCACGTGCTGTTGTTGTTGTTGTTGTTGTTGTTGCTGTTGCTGCTGCTGCTGCTGCTGCTGCTGCTGCTGCTGCTGCTGCTGCTGGTGGTGGTGGTGGTGGGCATGGGAGCTGTGTACTGCTGTACCCTGAGTGTAGTGCTGCTGCTGCTGCTGCTGCTGCTGCTGCTGGTGGTGGTGGAAGTGACTTGGATACTGCATCTGCATGCCTCGTGGTTGGTAGGGATGGGGCATGTATGGGGGAGGTGGAGGGAACGGAGTATGATATGGTGACGGCGCCGGTGAGGAGGGTGGTGAATCGTCGTCACATTGTGCCTCATAAATTATTGCCATGATTTTCGCTTTGACTCTGGGGATTCGGCTCCCTCTATTTATCTGCCTCATTTCATTCACCACCCCTTTCCCAAAAACAGACAAGTGGTCTTCTGGTTCTGTTGTAACATGGGCTGCCATTTGTTTGAGCACTGCCAGTTTTTGATATTCGATTTCTGTCTCGGCTGATCTTCCTTTGCGTTTCCCCCCCGCCTTCCTGCTGACACTGGTGGTGCGTGCAGTCGATGATGTTGCAGTAGGTGAAGTAGGTGCTGCTGGTGCTGGTGCTGATGACAGTAGTGAGAGTGCAGGTGATGAGGGCATTGCTTCGGGAGTTGCTTGGCTGAGGTGCATTGAGGAGTCGTATTGGGATTGTGATGATGGTGGTGTGCCAGGTGTAGGTGACTGTGACTGTGACGGATCATTCGAATCTGATCCGGTCTGATCATCTTCGTCTGCCAATTCAAGCTGGAACAGAGGTTAAACAAAAAGTCAAAAAAACGTTGTCAGTGGTGCTCTAATCTCTCAAGAACAAATTCTGCTCTGCGTTAGTACAAACAGCAGAGGGCGCTGTTTTTCATTCTCATCTTGGCTCTGAGTTCCCAGTGCTGAAGTACTGTAATTACTACTACATTTCAATTATTTTAACAATATAGTTACTAGTTACTTCTGGAGTTGCATTATTATTACCAAACATACATTAATCACTTTGGGCCTATGTACACAGTTTTCTTTAAAATAATCGTTGTACAAGCTCGAGCTTGTAGATCTGCTAATTTCAAAACGTTTTTATACATTCCGCAGAATGAGCAGCCTACTTTTACATTTACTTTAAGTACATTTGTAGGCCAATACTTTTTAATACATACCGTTGTCACAGATTGCCGATGGGCAATATGAGGCCTTAAAAAATCCAGTACCCTCAAAAGCCATTTGGTCCGGCTTGTTTGTGGCTTCGGGGCACTACCACTTTTGGCTGGCTTCAGGTGTTTCGAGTACTGTGTTCTTAGTGAGGTTTGCCGTGTTTCCAGTTCTTTCACTTGAAATAAAAAAAAAGCCAATTAATGGTGAAATTATGTTGTGTCTGTTTGGAACTGCTATAGCCTAATTAAATGCAGCCTTTATTATTACAACAGAAGAAACTAGATAGGCCTACAGTAAATAATTATACATGTCTCACCTGACATTTCCAACTCAGTGGCCATATCCTGCATTATGCGGGCCTTTAAATTTCTGTCATGATATCTCTCATCGGAGATATCATATAGCAAGGTCTGCTCCTGCCACAGATCCACCATGCGAGCCTCTTTCTCTCGTGGCCATGTAGGAGCAGGAGCAGGAGCAGGAACATGAACATGAACAGGAACAGGATTGTTCTTTTTCTGCGTAGCTTTCCTTGGTGGTGCCATCTCTGTTTGATTTTTTTTTTGGAAATGAACTTGGCCTTCAACTCTGACCCAGCAGCTTATATGTCCAGTGACACGCCCCCAGCTCCCTGGTACTGTTCTCTCATTGGTTGAAACAACTCACTGCTCCCAAGCTGATCGGAGCCCCTTTCACATTGCATGATTTTCAGTCTGGGACACAGCTGAATATCTAACAGGGTAGTTATCTGAAAACGGTCGGAAAGCCGTCGCAGAGCGGATTATCGCGCCCATATCGTCTCGCGGTGCCTTTCACACACAGCGAGCATTATCTCGCAGATCAAAGGCCGATCTGCGTCAGATCGGGAGGTTTTGTCGGCGAGCGCCAAAAAATGTCGGCGACAGCAATCTCGGACCAAATCTCCTGCAGTGTGTACGAGCCCTAATTGCTCACAGGCCCTCATTGGAAACAAGCCCGCAAGGACTTTCATGAACGTCCTGTTAAAAGGAATTATCCTTATCCATACCATCTTCCCCTCGTTTTTCAATCAGGAAATCAAGAGAGTTTTTTGTGCGCTCAAGAAGTAGAACTGGCACTTTTCTACCTCTCTTTCCACGTGTCACTATCCGTGTCAGCCTGTGGCTCAGCTGTTTTTCCACTGGTGATAGAGCCTTATTCACAGTGCCGGTGTCTGCTTAGATAGTCTCCAAGATTAAGCGTGACGCTTCTCCTTCACGCCTCTTGTTGAATATTAGTATTTGTGCGAGAAGGCTCTCAGTTAAGATTATGGAAATGGGGAGATAGACAGTTAAGATTATGCCGTGATTCTCACACACTCTCAACTGTGCCTTTGCCTCATCTTCAATTTTCCTCAAGTAGTTCTGCAGAATAATAACATCCTCTGTCAAAGGTACACTGTCTTCTTTGTTCCACCTACATTGTTCTATTGTGCTATGAGCATTAGCTGACACAAGTAGACCAAGATCTATCTAGCAACTCTTTAAACTTCTTGGCCTTCTTCTCAGTCAAAACATCTGATGTCATTAAATAATGTCCAATCTAGGCTTCTGTTGCACCTGGAGAGAGAAAATTCAATTTTGACTGCAGTAGATGGCTTTCCATATTCATTGGTGCTTGCGCTGTAGTTTCACACCTTCCTGGCTGCTTTAATTGCCAGCTTAAATTGTGTTGGATCACATACATCTTTAAGACTCTTGACATGTTTGTCAATCTCCTTGGCAGCCAACACAAACCGTCCCAGTTCTCTCATATTCTGTGCTATGTATCTATGCTGAGATTGCTCACAGACCTTTTTTGCAAATAATGCATCGCCAAATGTACATATCATCTCATCACTTCTGATTTGAGAGGTTACATTATCTTGCTAAATACTATGAATGAGAGTTCGAATTCTCTCTGAAGATTCCTTGACTGAAAGAAGTTGTGAGGAAACTTTTTGTTCCAGAGTTCAGTCCCCTTGTCTTGAACATTGCATAACAGTGTTGGCATGGTAGGTAGTCCTTTACATGTGCCTTCCTAGAGGGCTGTTTCCATTTCCTTCTTCTAAGACCTTAAGATTATGTTGCCAGTCACCCTTATTGCGAAGGGATTCCAATAGTGTCTTCCTTTGTCTGGAGCCAAGTGGGAAACTGAAGGCATGGGCAACATCAGTTTCATCAATGTGCTTTCTTTGTAAATGTCTTGCCATCTTCAAATTTGACTTGTTACAATATAAACAGTAATGGGCTTTGTCCCAGGCCCTTCTGCCATTCTTTTTTTTGGGCTTGTTTTAATACTAACTTCCTGTTTCTTTTTATTGCCTCCCTTCCTTCCTCCTTTCAATTGCTCGTCAGGCTGAATTGACGTAGCTTTGTTTTTTTGGTCCTTAGCTTCCAGGATCTCATCTTCACTGGAAGATGAGTGACAGTGTCCTGTCTCTGGTACACTGTGGCTGGATGACTTAGACTTCTCTGGGAGCACCTCATCTTCACTGGATGATGAGTGACAGTGTCCTTTCTCTGGTACACTGTGGATGGATGACTTAGACTTCTCTGGGAGCACCTCATCTTCACTGGATGATGGTGTTGATGAAGGGTGGTAGTCTTTGTCAGATCCACTGTGGCTGGATAACTCTGACGCCTCTGGGAGCACCTCATCTTCACTGGATGATGGTGTTGATGAAGCATGGGATACCTCTGATACCTCTGGAAGCGTCTTGTGTTCGATGGATGATGGTGATGGTCTTGGTGCAGGAGTTTTGGTCTTCCTGAGATCCACTATGGCGGAGCACATCATGTTTACCTGTTGAGGGGTGTTGGTCTTTTTTGGATACACAGTTGGATAACTCCATCTCTTCAACTTTGATGGTTCCATGGACTCTTTTGACAGCACCATCATCAGTGTTGTGTCAAATCAAATGTAGGTATGTGTTTGTTTACACATTATCTTTGCCAATAATGTGTTGATTTATTGTATGAATGAATGAATGAATGATTTATTTTCGTGTCCGGCTGGCTTTCACAGCCCATCCCTTACGGGATTATTCAGACACATTAAACAATGTTTCCAGTGCCAACATGCTGACACAAAAAAATACAAAAAAATTAAAAAAAATAATACATAATAATAAACAAAATCAATAATTACCACACTGTATACATAACTCTGATCAGAATTACAATTTAGTGATATAATTTTCAAACTAGAGAGTGGAGGGCAAGAGAGAGAGAGAAACATTGAGAGAGAGAAAAGAACACTAAGAGAATGAACAGAAGACAGACTTGAATGTTTAGCTTGGACAATACTGTGAACTCAAATATTGTATATCAATAAAAAGAACTCAAGGATTAGGGGTGAGAACACGTTGGTATGATCCATCACAGTGTAACTATGCATAAGTTGCATGTTTTCTTCGGTTCCAGGCTTTATGAATAAAATTTGAAATTGTGAATGGGTGGTTATCAAATAAATATTTAACTAAATTATTATCCAGGGACAGACCAACATGTACTTTGTCAAATAGATGTTTTCTTAAATCATGATAAAATGGGCAGTACAATAGAAAGTGGGTTTCATCCTCCACTTCACCAAGGTCACAATGGCCACATATAGTCTTTGTTCTACTTCTGTTCCAACGTACCGTCCCGTTTCAATATGTAGTGGCAATATTCCCGAGCGAAACTGTGCACACAGAGATCGCTGACTCTTAGATAGATCATACACAACATATTTTTCAAATTCATACACAGTTTTAAATTGACAATATGTACGTAATTTAGGTTTGTCATTGATTTCTTCCAACCATTTAGCTCTATATTTCATCATGGCCAGTTCCTTGAACATCCCCACATTCACCCTCTGCCTGTCGATGTAGAGATGTTCAAGTCCATGCTCCTGGAGAAGATCTGACACGTCCAGTGCCCAATAACCTCCTATTAAAATATCCCACCTGAAAATTCTACTTGCCACTCTGTCATCTGGTAGGTCAAGCATTCTGTTCCACAGGTTTATCACATTAATCTTCCACCTAACTTCACACGGTATCCATCCCATGTCACCATTAACAGCAGTTATGGGGGCAAATTTGTGAACTCCCAGAAAATATCTAATGGCCCTATTATGCACACTTATACGTTTGTTAAAGTACCTGAAACCCCAGACTCCAGAGGAGTAATCCAAGATAGGACAAACACATGACTGGTATAACTGAGTATATGTAGCGTATCCCATATATCTTAGACTTTGGTTTTTTCCAATAATACCTCCTAGAGCTCTACTTGCCGAGTCTGCGTGTAAAAATGACATATGTTCATCAAGAAAAAGTCCAAGGTATTTATACTTGCTTGTGAATTCAAGTTTGTTACAGCCAAAGTGGAATTGATATTCACTTCTTTTCCTCCCAGGTTTTCTAAATTCCATAACCTCTGTCTTTTTTGGGTTAATAGAAAGGCGCCATTTCTTACACCAACCATCAGCGCAGATTAACATTTTCTGCAGGTCATCTTCATTTTCGGCCATATGTAATCATCTGCATAAAGCAAAGTACTCACTTTCTCTTCCCCACATGTTATTCCCACTCCCATCTGTTTTATTTCCTTTGCCAAGTCATTTATAAAAATAGCAAAGAGAGTTGGAGAAAACAAATCTCCTTGTTTCACCCCTGATGGTGTGGGGAACCATGTGGTATAACCTTTGTTGGTAGCACTTTATAATAACTATACACTATAAAGCATTAGTTAAGCATTAGTAAATGCTTAATTCCTCATGAACTCATCATTAGTAAAGCATTATTCATACATTACTAAGCATTAGTAAACACAGTTATAAATGTTGCAACTATACACTATTAAGTATTAGTTAAGCACTAGTAAAACACTTAATCCATCATTAATTCATCATTTGTATAGCATTATTCATACATTACTAAGCATTAGTAAACACAGTTATAAACCTTTCAACTAAACACAATTTACAATTAGTTAAGCATTATTAGGTATTTACTTCATCATGAATTCATCATTTATATAGCAAGTAAGTACTTTATTCATCATGAATTCATCATTTATATAGCATTAATAATACATTAATAAGCGTTTGTAAACACAGTTATAAGTGTTTTATTGCCCATTGATAACCTAATCTTTAATGTGCTTAATGATTGTATTCTCATACTTTGTAAATGATAGATTCAACATTTATAAATAGGTATTATATCAATTTACAAACCAGTTATTTATGAGTTGTTAATGGTTCATACGATCGTTTAGAAAGTCTAAGTAAACACCATATACAAACCACTTGGTTGTATATTTATGCGGACATTTGTACATGGTTAGTGAGTGTGTTAATACATGTCTTATAAACACTTATTCATACTCAATGAATGATTTATTAAGGTAGTTACTAATTGTTAGTTAAGTATTTTGCGTGAGCCCATCTAAAGTGAGGACTATCTATGCCTTATAAAGCATTTATAAATGAGATAGCGTGAGCCCATCTAAAGTGAGGACTATCTATGCCTTATAAAGCATTTATAAATGAGATAGAAGCAGTGATATAGAAAGTGCCAATATTTATTGCAACAATTGAGACAGAACATGGCCCGTGCAGTGTAAAAATAAAATTAACATTCTTGTGCTGTATGAAAATAAACAAACAATATGCAATGCTATAAACGTGTACACATGGCTGATAAATTAAATAAACATTTTACTTCATGAAAATTAAACAATAAACAATCTGCTATGCTATAAACATGTAAACATGGCTGATAAATTAAATAAACATTGTACTTTATGAAGATAAACGATAAACAATCTGCTATGCTATAAACATGTAAACATGGCTGATTAATTAAGTAAACATTATTGTACTTTATGAAAATAAACCATACAGAATCTGCTATGCTATAAACATGTAAACATGGCTGAAAAATGTAATAAACATTCTTGTACTGTATGAAAAAATAAATCCACTATGGGTATAGCCACCCTTGCAGAGCTAGGCAGACAGTTAACATCAGAAGGTAAAAACAACAAAAAAAAGGCTTGTTTTGGGTTTCTTCTTTAAATTATCTTCTTTGTTTGTTCTTATTTGTAGAACAGCAATGACATGAAATACACATAGAATGGATGCTTTTAAAGAAATGAATTAACTTGCAAACATGACTTAAGCAGCTAAACATTCACACAGTTGCAATGATATGAAATTAACATGTACATAAACACATCCCTGATTTTGATGGAAATAATAATATGCAAATATCTCCCAATATGCACAAATAAATCACATGAGTGAAAATAAAAACACAACATTGCTCCCTATAATGGCATTACAGCATTAGCTCAGAGCAGAATAGCCTATAAGCTAACATGACACACAGCAGCCTGCAGTCTGCAGCCTAATGGCTGACAGGCTAACAGGCTAACAGGCTAACAGGCTAGGCCATATGACTGGTACTGATTAGCAACAAACATGACGTTTTTACCACAGACAGAATACACATTTGGGCTGTGAAAAAGGTTCTAGAAATCATGTTTCATCATTACTGAGACAATACATCACAAGGACAGTACTTACAGACACAGCTGCACATAGCTTTGCTGTATGCTAAACAGGAAGTGAATGCATACTGCAGGTGTTGCCAGATTTTGCAAATAAAAGAAGCGGCCATGTCTTTGAAAACAAGCCCAAAAGAAGCAAGCAACTAGGCTCAGTTTTACCAGCTATCGGCCATTTGAAAATAGCAGATCAACAAGCACACAATGTGTCACATCATGACACGTTGTGAGCTTGTAAATCTTATTTTAAAAAAAATATTGGGAAAAAAAGTAAAATATTTTCATGAAAAAATGTGGGAACCACTGGTTTAAAAAAAAAACATTAGAAAGCAAGCCCAATTAAGCAACTACACTTAAAAAAAAAGCCCCACATTGTTTATTACATTGTATTACATTGTCCACTTACCTGCCCACTGTGGGCGTGGCCAGGTAGGGGATATCAATGAGTTTCATGTTTACCAGTGTTGCCATGTCTGCTTATAATAAACAATTTGGGGCTTTTTTTAAGTGTAGTTGCTTCATTGGGCTTGCTTTCTAATGTTTTTTTTTTAAACCAGTGGTTCCCAAAAAAAATCATGGAAAGGATTTTTTTTTTTTGAAAATATTTTACTTTTTTCCTAATATTTTTTTGAAAATAGCAGATCTACAAGCTCACAACGTGTCTTGATGTGACACATTGTGAGCTTGTTGATCTGCTATTTTCAAATTGCCGATGTAAAGTGGTAAAACTGAGCCTAGTTGCTTGCTTTTTTGGGCTTGTTTTCAAAGACCTGGCCGCTTGTTTTTTTTTGCTAAATCTGGCAACACCTGCAGTATGCATTCACTTCCTCTTTAGCATACAGCAAAGCTATATGCAGCTGTGTCTGTAAGTACTGTCCTTGTGATGTATTGTCTCAGTAATGATGAAACATGATTGCTAGAACCTTTTTCACAGCCCAACTGTGTATTCTGTCTGTGGTAAAAACGTCATGTTTGTTGCTAATCAGTACCAGTCATATGGCCTAGCCTGTTAGCCTGTTAGCCTGTCAGCCATTAGGTTGCAGGCTGCAGGCTGCTGTGTGTCATGTTAGCTTATAGGCTATTCTGCTCTGAGCTAATGCTGTAATGCCATTATAGGCAGCAATGTTGTGTTTTTATTTTCACTCAAGTGATTTACTTGTGCATATTAGGAGAGATTTGCATATTATTATTTCCAGCACAATCAGGGATGTGTTCATGTACATGTTAATTTCATATCATTGCAACTGTGTGAATGTTTAGCTGCTTAATTCATGTTTGCAAGTTAATTAATGTCTTTAAAAGCATGGTTAAAGCATGGTTAAAAAGTTAACATATTTACTGTGGAAAACATTATTCAGTAGTACACATTTTAACAAATCCATTCAATGTGTTTTCCATGTCATTGCTGTTCTACAAATAAGAAAAACCAAATAAGATAATTTAAAGAAGAAAAGACTGCCTCCAAACAGACTTTTTTTTTTTTTTTTTACTTCCTGATGTTAACTGTCTGCCTAGCTCTGCAAGGGTGGCTATATGCATAGTGAAGGCAGAACACAGAATGTTTTTTTTCATACAGTACAAGAATGTTTATTACATTTTTCAGCCATGTTTACATGTTCATAGTATAGCAGATTTTTTATTGTTTATTTTCATAAAGTTAGTACAATGTTTATTTAATTTATCAGCCATGTTTACATGTTTATAGCATAGCAGATTGTTTATTATTTATTTTCATGAAGTAAAATGTTTATTTAATTTATCAGCCATGTTTACATGTTTATAGCATTGCACATTGTTTGTTTATTTTCATACAGCACAAGAATGTTAATTTTATTATTACACTGCACAGGCTATTTTCTGTCTCAATTGTTGCAATAAATATTGGCATTTTCTATATCACTGCTTCTATCTCATTTATAAATGCTTTATAAGGCATAGATAGTCCTCACTTTAGATGGGCTCACACTATCTCATTTATAAATGCTTTATAAGGCATAGATAGTCCTCACTTTAGATGGGCTCACGCAAAATACTTAACTAACAAGTTGTAACAACCTTAATAAATCATTCATTGAGTATGAATAAGTGTTTATAAGACATTTATTGACACACTCACTGACCATGTACAAATGTCCGCATAAATATACATCCAAGTGGTTTGTATATGGTGTGGTCTTAGACTTTCTAAATGATCGTATGAACCATTAACAACTCATAAATAACTGGATTGTAAATTGATATAATACCTATTTATAAATGTTGAATCTATCATTTACAAAGTATGAGAATACAATCATTAAGCACATTAAAGATTAGGTTATCAATGGGCAATAAAACGCTTATAACTGTGTTTACAAACGCTTATTAATGTATTATTAATGCTATATAAATGATGAATTCATGATGAATTAAGTGCTTAATTGCTTTATAAATGATGAATTCATGATGAATTAAGTACTTACTAATGCTTAACTAATTGTAAATTGTATATAGTTGAAAGGTTTATAACTGTGTTTACTAATGCTCAGTAATGTATGAATAATGCTATACAAATTATGAATTAATGATGAATTAAGTGCTTAACTAATACTTAATAGTGTATAGTTGCAACATTTATAATTGTGTTTACTAATGCTTAGTAATGTATGAATAATGCTTTACTAATGATGAGTTCATGAGGAATTAAGCATTTACTAATGCTTAACTAATGCTTTATAGTGTATAGTTATTATAAAGTGCTACCTATTTGGGTAGCTTGACACAGGCCACTGGTGCTTTATAAATGGACTGGATAGCAGAATAAAACTTTCCATTCATTCCTGTTGTAAGCAGCCTAAATAAAAGAAGATCTCTATCAACAAAATCAAAAGCCTTTTGGAAATCAATAATACATGCGAAGGTTGATTTATTTTCCTGAATTCTATTTCTAATTATAGTACATACTGTGTGTATAGGATCTATGCAGGCCCTTTTTTTACGAAAACCATTTTGTTCATCTTCCAAAAGGTAATTACGTTCCAAGAATGCCATCAACCTACGATTTAAAAGAGAAGAGTATAATTTATAAACTGCTAAGTAAGCTAATACCTCTGTAATTTAATGGTACCCTTGGATCATCTTTAGAAGACTTAGGTATTGGATTTATAATGGATTTCAGCCAGATGGAAGGCAAAATACCAGAATTAAAACAGCATTTAAATAAACGATATAGAACATCAGACAATTTAGGTGATTTAAGCACCTCATTGTACAGCTCATCAATACCCAGAGCTTTTCCTCTTTTAGCCATGTCAATTGCTTGTTGAACCTCCTCCCTACTCAGCTCTCTGTTTAAATCATTGTCACTGTGTTGTTCCTCTAAGTTTCTCTTCTGTGAACATATCTCAGCATAAAAGCTCTCATCAAAACCTATTTCATTTTTTGAAAAAAGACCAGAGCATCCCTTCTCCCATTCCACAAGCCAAACTTCCATAGGAAACTTCCTATGACGTTTGGGGCCCAGTTTGTTAATCTCACTCCAGAAACACTGGCTGCGGGTACATGGACAGTTTCATTCGGAATGAATACACTTCTATTCGGAATGAATGAATGGATGAATTCATTCAGAATAGAAATGCTCATGTAAACACCTCAATTGGAATAGAATATTCCATTCCAGTCTGACCCGAATGAATTTTCATTCGGGTTAGGAGGGGTGGTATAGACCGTTTGAATCGGGATATACCAATCGGAATTGACCATGTAAACACTTTATTCCAAACACTCCTCTCTGTTTGGAATACATGCATTACTTTGCACATGTCCGTGCTTAGTAGTGCTGTCAGAATTGTCCAAAAATGACCTATCAAATCTCTAATTCGGCCAAGGGTCGCTCCTGCGGGATAAAATGAATGATTCTATTCTATAGCGTCATTTAATAAGCCTGTAATGGTTAAGCCCAGACTTGTCCAGGAGAACGGACGCTCCGAGGATTGCTGGCCTAGGCTACACTTTTATGGATCTTTTTCTAAACGGGTATTTTAGGCCTCAGTTTTTAAAAAGAATCCCTGGCCACATGACAAAGATTTTTCATTTTTTAATCCCTGTCCACACGTAAACGCAGAAACGCATTGATCAGCTGCAAGTTTCAATTTTAAATCACATTAAATTACATTTATTTTATATATGAGGGGCCAAATACGTATACATTTTTAATCACATGTTAAGGCCCAATACTGCAATAGCTGCATTGTTTTAATAGCATACGTGAACAAAAATAAATGAAAACAACATTATCAGGGCGCAGCTGCAGCGAAAACAGATGAGTTTTACTTAATCAATTCATTACATGGGCAGTCGGAACGGTCGTCCCAAAACACCACGCCCCACGCACCTTTTGAGCGGGCCATCCACGGCCGCTCCATGGTCGCTGGATTTTGACCCGGGGCGATTGTGTTTTAGGGCGACAGACCCCGCATTCACCCGTGTGCGCACCGCGCGCTACTCGGCGCAGTAAGAGGGTTTTCAAAGCTTTTTCATAATAATACAAGAAAAAACTTGACACTCTGTATAATGAGTAGCTTATACTTTCTACTGAAGTATATTTTGATGCCAATACTTTTGTACTTTTGCCATAAATGAGCGTGCCTTGTTTCATAGACTCTCTCTCTCCATTTATTATTATAATGACCATGAGCGGTCCGGTGTTTATGTATTATTATTTATTATTATAATGACCATGTGCGAATGCGCGATGACGTCATCGTACCTACATGAGAAATGTGACAAATAGTATAGGCTAGCCTACGTGTCTGGTACCAATACAAAAAAAGAAACTGGTCTGAACTTGTAGATCTGCTACTTTTGCATTAAAACGGCGATAACAAAGGAACACAGGCTTGTACCGCATACAACGCTGCCTGGCCAGGAGTCGGTGCGTTGCTTACCGGCCTGTCTACGACCGACAGACCTCCGCCGCGTAGGCACAAGGGGGCTATTGCCTCCTCCCATGCCCACCAGGGGAAGCTCTGCTCCGGGTAGTGGCCCCTGGTCCATGCCCGGGCGTAGGAGGGAACCACTTTGCGCATGTCAAAAGTAATATTCCGAATGAATGCTTTGGTCATGTAAACGAGGAATACTTTTATTCAGGTCCCATGTAAACAGGTGAGTGGATCAGATTCCTCTATTCGGAATGAGTTCATTCCGAATGAATTCATTCTGAATGAATACATGATGGTCCATGTACCCGCAGCCACTGAGGGTTGTTAGATTGAGTGTGTTCTAGATTCATTGATAGGCCTCTCTGGTACCTCCTTTTGTACAGTCTGAGCTTCTTGTCAAACAAATATTGTTTACTTTTAAATGCACTTTTGCTTTGGATTCTTTGGTCTTTGCCTTCAGAACGTAAATATATTTTTTCTGCATTACGCATCTCAGACCATAAGGTCCCCAATTCTTGGTTCCAATATGGCTTATGTGATTTATATGGCTTATAAGGTCCCTTCCTTTTGCTTTTATCATCTTTCCCTAGTTCTTTGTGAATCACTTTACACAATTCATCATACCACTTATCTAATTCATCTTGCTTTTGGGCAGAAGCTTCTAATTTACAAATTAAATTCTGGATTGCTACTTGAGCCATATTGGAACTTAGAAAGGCCTCAGGAATATTTCTCCTAACCCGTCTTTTAATAGGTTGCGTAGGAGATGTGACATTATTAGAAGTAGATTCTACCAGGTCAATGTAAAATTTCATAAACAACAGAGAGTGGTCTGGCAATCGACTACGATCTCCTATTAAATCAAAACACCCAGCATTTTCCACCATTTCAGTTGCCAATAAAACTTTAAACTCAAAACAAATTTCCAGACAGTCAAAAGGGGTATGTATTTTCAGACATTTGCATTTTGGGAGAAAAATGTATGAAGAAAAAACAAAATCCTAACAAACCTATATTTGATTATATGCGCCTATATAACCTGAATCTATTCAGGTTGGGTGTAATGGTGCGTTCACATGGGCAGATTAAAAGATGCAAAGATACAAAAATACACTGCATCTTTGTCACTGTGTTGCTTTGTATCTGTGTTGCACAACGTGGTCGCTGAGGTCATCAAACGCGCGGACATCGGAGCTACAGTTGTAGCTTTGTATCTCTGATTGATTGATTGATGTACTTTATATAATAAGACATGAGAAACAGTACATGGAAGTACAATTCACAATACAAGGTCTACTAAACTGGATAACTCGTAAAGCACTAAGCTTGTTTAAAATGAGTTCCCACGCACACAAATCATGATGAAATGAAATCTGGAATCTGGAAGTTGAAAACGACTTGAATTTGTAGCTTTATATCTTTGTCGCTAGAGCTACAGCTACAAACGTCGGATGTATCTTTGTATCTTCATGTCGCTGGTTTCCATTGAAATGAATGTGTGACTGTGACTGTAAAAAATATGGACAAAGCCAGCCCCATTGGTTTCTACAGACCGTTTTGAAGACACTTTTTTGGCCAAATCCGACGAAATTGAACCGGAAACGACTGCTATTGGCTGCAACGGCAGCAAGGGCGGGAGAACCAGTAGAAGCGCTTGAAACGCTAGGGGGATTGGAAGGGCAGCAGTTTATTGAGAGTCGGAAAAACATAGAATTAACCCTTTCCACAGGGGCGCCACCGATGGTCAGCGGTGTGTGATGGCGGTTGCTGGCTCTCCTGAAATCGATCACCATCTCTTTTGTTTTGTCCACATTTCGGGAGAGATTGTGTGAACTGCACCATGATATCAATAGTTCCACCTTGCTGTAAGCAGACTCATCGTTCTTACTAATGAGCCCTACCACGGTTGTGTCATCTGCGAACTTGAGGATGTGGTTACTGTATATGGCCTCAACCAGGACATGGGCATCTTGGCTGCCTACCTATGCAGATGGCGCTTGCAACAGAGCATTGGTAAGACGGTGTCGGCAGCATACCACCTCAATAAAACAAAGTGAAAAGGGAATTGAACGTGTTCGTCGACAACAAGCGCCTGGAGTTCCAGCAAGCCCCAAAGTACCTCGACATACGCCTGGATAGGACACATGTACTTCAAACAACACCTAGAAGAAGTGAAGGCCAAAGTGTCATCAAGTGTCTCACTTATCCAACATCTCGGTACGCTATTGGGGGGCCTCTGCCAAGATACTACAAATCTCCACGCAAACCCTGGCAATCCTTGCAGCCGAATACGCAGCCCCAACCTGGTGTAGAAGCCCACATGCCACAAACGTTGATGCTGTGAACTCTATAGTAAAGAGCTGCTAGAGCGTTCCTTTCCCAATGCAGCACCGAGCAATACGTTTCTGCACTCTCTGCATCGGATTGTTTATTCATCAGGCAAGTTTATTCATCACGCAAGCAGTGTTGATTTTGACAGCAGTCAAAGTTAATGTTTTAGTCAACTAAATATCATAAGATTATAGTCGACTACTGTAAATCTACAGTTGATTTAGTCGACTAGAATGTATTTGGCGGTACCTTGATGGCGTAGTAATGGCTGATTTTACACTTGGCTGCATGCTGAAAATAGCAGATCAACAAGCTTACAACGCGTCGCAGCGCAACGTGTTGTGAGCTTGTAGATCGGCTATTTTCAGAGCGCAACACCCGAGCGCAACCAAACATAAAATGACTTGTGTTTTAGTTCTACTGGACCTCTTCTCCACTAGTCCCTCCCTAATAAGTCTAGTTTTTATTTGTTGACGAAATTGTCAATATATTTAGTCTTAGTTTTAGTCGTCATAGCTTTGTTTTTATTTAGTTTTCGTCAGTGAAAAAAGGTAGTCGCCGAACATTTTTCGTCATAGTTTTAGTCAACGAAATTAACACTGCAGGCAAGTCTAAAAAGTCTAAAGTCTAAATACAGCTGAGAGATAAGCTCATTAATCCATGATATACTGTTATGGTCGGTGATAGAAGGCTGACTTTGTAATTGTGTTAATTGTGGCTGTTAACATTCAGTCCAAGCCAAGGTTTCTGGCTTGGTGAGTCTCACTCGTTAATCAGAGTATTGTGCCCAGTCCCAAAACATTTTGCCCGACTCTCAAGTGGCCACTCTCCTGGTTAGGAGGAGGTGTGAGGGAAAACAAGTGTAAAGCCCAAGGCATCTTCAACTCACCAGTTGTCCCAAATGACAGTCCCTTAGCTGAGTGGTGTCATCTGCCAGGCTACACGCACGCACACACTCGCGTACAGTCCACGCACGCACGCACATACACACACACACACCCACAGTGTTGTTTTTTTAATTAACCCAGGCCTTAGAGGCCATTTAAACATTACAATAACACCAATTAAATATCACATGGTCAATGCCTCGCTAAATCAGCTCTTCTGATTCAATGGTTTATTTGACAAAATTGTCAAAGTGTAAGTTTAATACCTTTTAATACAGGTGTCCACTTTCCCTACAATGATGTGACATGTAGAGTAGAATAATGTAACTTTATATGAACACATGACACAATCATGCATTGTTAATTCACAGTAAATATCTGTATAACACACAAACACAATTTTACTTCATGGTTTTTCACATACACAGTAATTTGTCATTTAATAGTTATTTATTAGTGTCAGTAATATGATCCAAAAATGGCAGAGCTACAAGCGCACGTTATACATTAGTATATACAAACATCATGCAAATCAGTACACACTGGCCCTCATTTATCAACGTGGCGCAGACCAAATAATGGGCGTACGGCGAGATCACCGCAACTTTCGGCATTTATCAATATATCCTGACGTTGGCTTCATCCTACCGTACGCTGAGATCTCACATCTGGTCGATAGCAGTTGTTGACTTTGGCTGCGCCCGTTTATTCCATTCTAGACCTGCTTGCAGATCTGGCTGCATTGGCTATTTGAAAATAGCAGATCTACAAGCTCAACAGGTCCCATCCCGACGCGTTGTGAGCTATTTTCAAAATATACGAGCGCTTCTGCGCTCGTATACCATCTTTTCATGGACAGTGAGGTCTACAAACTTACAGTAGCTTGTCCTATGTTATGGAGTTATGTCATAGAGAGTTATGTAGGCTACACAACCTGGCTGGGTTAAGGATATAAACCCGACGATCAAATCTCTTATTAACGTGGCAGCACGGGATCACTGCCGCCCGTCCGAGTCTCACGGGGAATATCCTACATGACTGCTTGTGCACTGCTCGGTATGGGTTAAATACATTTATATACAAACCCCATTCATGGCGATGTGATTGGTATCATAATATGTCATTCATGTAGGCTACAAGCCTACGTGACAAAGATTGTACCGCTACGCTACGGATTACATGAAAGACACAGTTGGGCGTGTGTGTGAGAGAGAGAGAGAGGCGTGTGCGTGTGTGACTTGACAGGCAAGGCGAGGCGAGCCGGCGAAACTCTTTTGGCTTCCCATGCTTTATTTGGTCGTATTCTGGTTCTCCATGTCGTAAAATCAGGGCGTTTCGAGAATATTTAAGGGCGTGTTATTTAAATGACGCTCGGTTTCAGCCGTGACATTTATCAAGGCTCCGACCCAATGTACGGTAGGATCAGGGCTGGTGGAGGGCTGATCGCCGCTCTAGGCGAGATTCCTTTGAAGCGCGCACGCGACATTTTTCGCGGTGGGCGGATTATGATACTTTTTTGTGTGTCTTTGGTTACTTTATTTCGGTTTTAGGGTTAGGTTAGGGTTATATTATTTATTTACTTTTTTTTGCCGCCTCTCCAAACTGCCGCTCTAGGCGGCCGCCTAGGTCGCCTGTATGGACGCGCCGGCCCTGGTTAGGATTGGCTGTGTAGTGTGTAGGATACGTTGATAAATGTGACTTCGACGTTGATAAATGAGGGCCATTATCAGTCAAGTGAACAAGATGGTTCCGTCCGCGTTTTTATATTCCATTCTGATTGTCGAATTCCAAACATTGCTGGCCCACAATAACCTTCCTGACCTGGCGGAGACCTGTGCTCCGAGGAGCACTTTTTCTAGTTATGAGACTGATCTGACTCCATAGTCTTGGTTTTCTAATGGCTCCACAATCGACCTCAAAGTCCCTCGGGATCGACCAGTTGATCTTAAACACATCTGGAACAACTGGTTGTTGTATAGTCCTTCTGTCAGCTGAATCTGGTTCATCCACCCTCTCTACTGTCTTTCCTGGTCAGACCTATGATCTCAATTTGCTCTGAGAAAGATTAATGTTCAGTCAAGCAGAATGGAAACATAATGAGACAAATATAGTCACTAAACAGTACAGAAGACTTTACACTGAGTCTGTCTTCTATTTGAGCTCCAGCCATCAGTCCTGTTCCAAGCTTCCATTATTTATCTATTTGATTTAATATAACTTACAATAAGGGTTGTTAAGATGTCTATGGCCAGTAGGAGGAGTAGTAGACAACTTGTTGTTCCCAGGAGAGAGCACATTTTTTAAATTGAAAGTAAATCTCATTCTCATACAGAACTGATGCCATTACAAGGTGTGTTACATCTCAGTGGAACAATTACACGTTTGGAGACTCATAAACCGTGAGTTGAAATGGAATGTGAATTCATTGGTGAGTCTTATTATTTAAAGATATTTGCAAATCATTCAGATGTTCTTATTTATGTGAATTGCCACATCTGTTCATAGACTTTCAGAGCTCCTGTGTCTCCTGTGTCTGTTGTAAAGGCCTGAAAACATCCTGGGAACAAACTAAAATTACTGCTCCATTTGTAGCCTAAGGGGAAATACTCAAATATCGAATAGCCTATAACAATTAACTTAATATACTGAAGATACTAGCTGAATCATAGAGGAGGATGTTTTATTGTATTGTAGGCCTAAATATCCAGAGGAGCGTAAACTGTTCTATGAGGAAGAACAGAGAGCTGTGTGTCACAAGCTGGCTGGCTGGCTGGCTGGCTGGCTGGCTGGCGTGTGTGTGTACACACGCGTGCGTGCGTACGTGTGTGTGTGTGTGTGTACACACGCGTGCGTGCGTACGTGTGTGTGTGTGTGCGCGCGCGTGTGTGTGTGGGTGGGCGGGCGGGCGGGCTGGGGCTGGTGTGTGTGTGTTAAAACCTTTTTTATGATAGTATGTTTTTGTTGCACTTCCAATGCCTGAACTTATGCTGCATAATGCATCTGCAATCTGCCCAAGACATGGCCCAAGAGGGACAAAGAAAATGTTAATTATTTTATAACATTGTCTCAATTTATATAGGTTCATCGTTTTACAGGGTTTTAAAATGCTATTAAAATGAATTGTATTTTGAATTGTATATTTCATAAAGGAGTTTTACTTGATTATTAAAACAAAATTGATTTTTGCTTGATAAGTGGTAATGATAGGTTGTTTTTTAATGTCCACGGAATATTAACTATCAAGCGAGTTTTGAATGGATGAAATGGTTAGTAGAGGGCTACGCTTGACTACGCTTGGCTACACAAATGTTCTGCAGGTCACTATACGTATACTGTATAGCGTAACACGGTAGAACACACCATTGCTTACCAGGGATCTCAGTGAAAAGTGTGTTGCAGATCGATGTTGAGATAAAGGCATGGACACGCTTCTCTGCATCTTTGTTTTAGGATGGGGTGGAGTTTGGAGATGTTTTAGAGATGTTAGAAGGCAGTTTTGCACAGATGTTTTATGGTCATTAGTCTACCTTTTACAACAAAATGTGGTGACTATAGTGGAGCGGCTAAATGCTTTTTTCTGGCAGAATCTTTCAGTTAATGATAAAAGTGTGAAAATTGGCATGAGCAGTCTCCATGGGTCACTTGACAAGAAAATTGTCTGAGCCATTTGTACTTTCAAGATGGCGGCCATTTTTCAAGATGGCCGACACCTTAGTGGGCAGTTAAGTGATATGATGGTTTATTTGGTGATACAAGCATGAACATTGGCATGAATAGTCTCTGTGGGTCACTTGACAATAGGCCACCCACAGCTACTTGACATTTCAAGATGGCGGCCATTTTTCAAGATGGCCAACACTTTAGTGGAGCAATTAAGTTATATAATGGTTTATTTGGTGATACAAGCATTGCAATTGGCATGAGCAGTCTCTGTGGGTCACTTGACAATAGGCCACCCACAGCTACTTGAAATGTCAAGATGGCGGCCATTTTTCAAGATGGCCACCACCTAGTGGAGCAGTTAAGCTTAATAAATCATTTGGTTGGTGATACAAGCATGAAAATTGCCATGAGCCGTCTCAAAAGGTCATTTGACAAGAAACCGCCCACAGCCACTTGAAATTTCAAGATGACTGCCGTCCGCATGTGGATCTTTAAATGATACCTTTTCTCATATAAATGTATTGGGTTCCTCAAAAAGCTCTGTCAAGAGAGGTTGTTTGACTGTGTTTTGTCTGACTCCTCGCCCACGACCTGTCCAGTTTGGTAAAACCTGTCAGGAGTTGCCTCCCACTGGCATAGCTCTCAGGGTTCACTGAGGTACACAAGCTCCCTTACCACGACAAGGTAAGAGTCACAAGGGAGGAGATATATATATATATATATATATATATATATATATATATATATATATATATATATATATATATATATATATATATATATATATATATATATTATTATTTTTAACTAACAGCCATTACATGTGTCAAATAAATACTAATAGATGGGGAAATAAAAAATATGATTAATAAATTAGCACAATTGTGGTGCTTATTAGCAGAGTTGTGGTGCTGAACGGACAGTGCTCCAAAATTATAATTGAGCAATGGCTAATACTGAATGGCAGTAGCCACGGAACCATGACAAACTATACTAAGGAACTAAACTGAAAATGTGCTTCACTGTTACACATGGCAGTGGAAGGCAGTGGAAGCAATGTTACAAAGTAACAACTGAAAATTACACACTAATAGACTGACTGACAAAGTAAAACATGATGCACCTATGTGGCGAGGGGAAGCCGAGCCATAGGCCTATACACTTGAAAACACAGAGGACAACGGGGGAAAACTCTGGCAAAATAAACATGCAAATAGGTTCTAGCAGGGGCAACTACATAGGCATGTGCAACTGAGTCCATATCTGAAGCACTTACATCTTCCAGTACATGCCTTGGTGCACCCACATTTGGTCAACTCCCAACAACTCTCCGCAATAGGTGGAAGTGGAGTCCAGAAGACTTTCCACTTCTCGTCCTGTTCCACCCATCCCCAGTCAGATGGGCTCGGCATTTGTGGATGTCGCTTCAATGCCTGTCCCCACACGTATCCAGCCTCATAAGAAGCAGGTTTGGCATGCTCTTTGAGTGCTGCTTGAGTTGGTGGGATCAAGTCATATTGTCTTTGCTTTCTGGCAAAGAGATCAAGCCTGGCCTCATTCACAGTTGTGACATCGCTGGACCTGTCATACATTAGATCTTCTTCACCTCTTGACATGGATATCTTTGGTATCTTCTGTGTCTTCAGCAGATGTAGATGCTCTCTTTTGGGCCCTTTCCAGCTCTGTGTAGTTGAACCTAAGTTTACAGCTTGAATGATATTTTGCTCTGTTTCTTATCAATGTGCTTTCTATGCCATCACCTTCATCTAGTCGGGTTGGACTAAGTAAGATAGGCAGAGCATTGATCTTATGAAATAATGGAACATTTCTTGCAATGGTATCATAACCAGTACGATCGTGCTCTCTGTTGAATAAACTCGGCTGAATGAGTTTTTCCTTGGTGAGCCTGAGGGTTTATCCCTTTACCACCTTTTACCAAGCACTTTGATGTATGGGATACAACTAAGTTCGTGCCTTAACACTACACTTAGTCCGATCGTTCATCCAATGCCATTTAAATCCTGTGCGATCTGTACAACATCCGGTTAACTAAAACCCCATTAACCTTGAATCGGCTCTCCCGCGCTGGCACAACCTGTCAATTCAGGTGCGGCTATCTAACTGTTTTGGGGTAAATTAGACAGCATTTGGGATACTAACTTTCAAATAGCTGACATTAAACCCCACTCTGAGTTTAACAGCAGTGATATATCACCAGTGTGCCCTGGTAGTGCAGATATTCACTCTTATCTAATTTATCTATGATCAACAAATCAACACAACTGTATTGTGATGTGTTAAAAGTTGTTCTTTAGCATAATAATAATAATCGTATATAATCGTCCTTAATGAAAAAAAAACAAATGAAAATAGAAATTTCAAGTGGCTGGGAGTGTTTTCTTGTCAAGCAACCCTTAGAGACTGCTCATGCCAAATGTAATGCTTGTATCACCAAATAAACCATTATATAACTTAATTGCTCCACTAAAGTGTTGACCATCTTGAAAAATGGCCGCCATCTTGAAATTTCAAGTAGCTGTGGGTGGCCTATTGTCAAGTGACCCACAGAGACTGCTCATGCCAATTTTCATGCTTGTATCACCAAATAAACCATCATATCACTTAACTGCCCACTAAGGTGTCGGCCATGTTGAAAAATGGCCGCCATCTTGAAATTACAAATGGCTCAGACAATTTTCTTGTCAAGTGACCCATGGAGACTGCTCACGCCAATTTTCACGCTTTTATCATAAATTGAAAGATCGTAGCACTTAGCTGCTCCGCTATAATTGTTTGGTTCTGCTACAAAATTTGACATTATGTATGAAAGAAGTATGAGAATTATAAAGCATTTTAATCTATTTTATTATACTTGATGACTAACCCTTAAGGATTACTACAATGAGGGAAATGGTTCATAAACAATATTGTCACACCTAGAGCAGGGAATAGGGAATTTCAACTCGGGCGCTTGGGCCATTTTTTTTCCCCCTCTCGCGCGCGCGCACACACACACACACACACACACACACACACACACACACACAACACACACACACACACACACACACACACACACACACACACACACACACACACACACACACACACACACACACACACACACACACACACACACACACACACACACACATGCCATTGAGGCATAACAGACAGAGCGAGAGCGCACCACGGCAGTCATGTTTATACTATGTCTGTCTGTGTCTCTCTCTCTCTCTCTCTCTCTCTCTCTCTCTCTCTCTCTCTCTCTCTCTCTCTCTCTCTCGTCCCAGTCTTAAGTTAGTGACAGTAGTGTCACTAACTCTATCCATGCCCAGCTCACCACTAAGTCTAACCAGGCAATATAAAATCTCTCAGGATAAAGTATCAACTTGTATCTGACACTGTATGACTACATTTCAACTACAAGATATTCAACAATTAAAGTCTACAGACAAGGACCATGGACCGTTGATATTATGGTCAAATGGATATAAAAGTCAAATACATACAGTATATTGTTTTGAACAATATTAATAATTTGAAATGTCATTTTGTTATAGCCTACATTTTTCTGTTCCCACATTCTGTCAGAAGCCATGTGTTGCTGAGGGAGCCTTTTTAAACTTATTACTGTCACTCAGGTTCATATTGTAGTGCTATTTGTGAAATTGTGACTGACTGTTACAAACTTGTTATGCTAATGTGTATATTTTTGGATTGGCACATGTTGGCCTCATATGGCCCAGCACTTTGTTTGGAGCTTAACTGCTTTAATAAACAACAGAAGTTGTTCAAAGATTGTGTCTCTATCAGTTTGAGCCCAGGTGTGGTTTTCATTTAGTCTGTAAGTTATGAATTCATACACAGTACAATTATTAGTGTTAATTTAATTCAAATGAGTGTACAAATGAAACCAAATGGACCCATCATGTCATGTGTACAGTACACTTTTTTTTTTTTTATCAGCAATAAGGATTTTACAATGTACTCTGCAGAAAAGGGGGGAAAAAACAACTGCTAATGTTGAAAATGCAAAGTAAGACTTGGTGAGGGAAAAAAGGTACAGAAGTACGGTTTACAATCATTGTTAAAAGGATAACACAAAAAGCCCTAGTAGTTAGGGAATTTTAACAAGATGTTTGGACCATCTGTGAAAAAATGTACTACCAATAGCTTTCTTCACCAATGTGTTCTTATAGGTGTCTAGAATCACCTCTCAATTAATGCAAACCCAAATCCTCGTGGAAAATCCTGGAGAGCCAATCAAAGTTAAGGAGCCCAGAGGGCTTGGGTTTAAAAATATGAACAAAAAAATAAAAGTCTAAAATTAACTTGTGAGGTGTCTAACTAGGGCAGGGGCTTTCAACTGATTGTGAACCAGGGACCACCACCCTGACTAAGACTCAACCTGGGGACCACTGTTGTGTTTGGGAGGGGATATGGGCTTTGTTTTTTTGGTAACACACTATGCATCCCAGGTCTATAATATATTATGATCAGCTTATAACTCTGTATGATTAGAGTTATAAGAACTAAAATATGCATAACCCTTTATAACACTGTTTCTCAACCAATTGTCCGATACTATGCGATACTATGCGCAACACTTTTAATCAAGCCCTTAATTAACAGTCATTATTTAACTGAAATATAATGCTAGTGAGCAGAGCGTTTTTGAGTGTTTGAGTGTTTTTTGCGAATTTCTCTTACTTCATCCAGCCCTCTATATTAAACTCATGTTAACTGATGAGTGAGCAGACACATGCTATTATATGGGCACATTTCCTAACAACGATGGCGCAACCAGGCCACTTCTTGAGATTCCAGTTCCCTTTTCTGTGGAAGTTCCAGTAACTGCTGTCAACAACATTGAAGTGTCATCTTAGGTCATTGTCTCTTCTTGGCTATGGTGGAGTCTCATGTCTCATGTCATTTTCTGGCTCAAACCTTCATCATTCATGTAAAAAGCAGGGGGTCAAGTGTATATCTGCTTGTGGCAAGTGTAATGGAGAAAGCAAGAACATCAACCAGGCAGACGAGAAAAGGAGTGAGGAAGATGAGGAGTTGGCTGAGTAAGACTGACACCAGGTTTCATCAATACAGCACATTTCTTTACATTTTTCCTGCGATATGTAATAAAATATGTTCTTTTGGAAAATGAGTTGTTTTTTTTACTCAAAACTAATGGTTGGAATAGATTCAGCACCCCTGAAAACCCCTAGTTAGACACCTCACAAGTTAATTTTAGACTTTTCCTTCTTTTCACCCAAGCCCTCGGGGCTCCTTAAGTCTAGCCTGGTAAACCCCCCTCCCTCCGGAAATCTCATTTGCATTTGATTTCAGGAAGGAGTCTGGTCTACAGGCCTGTATGGGCAATTTAGGAGCTGGGCTGGATTAGTACAGTTGACTGACAACCCCTTCAGCCAATCAGCAGTCCGTTCCCCTTCAGCCAATCAGCAGCTCATTTTCCCCATCCCCAGCCAAGTATGACGCTAGGTTGCTTTATTCTGATACATACGTGTCACTGCCTGCCCCGGCCGGTTCTCTGAAATTGTATTTTTAAATAGGCTCTGTCATGATTAATTGACCACATATATGAAGTTAAACAACTAAATTCTATCCAAACAATATCTTATATTATGTAAATAATATGTAAATAAAAATATCACACACAGAAAAGATGGCTGCCGCTCGTTTTTGGTCCGGTGCACTCAGGTTGGACTCGGTTCCATTCGGTTTCACTCGAACTCGCCACCTGATTGGCCAACCTTCGCTGTCAATCACAGACCATTGAGAGAATGGAGAGTTCATGTTATGAACTCCGGAGAAACGCCCAGACAGGCCTGTAGGCCAGACTCACTTCTGAAAACAAATGGAAACGAGTTTTCCGGAGGGTTTACCAGGCTACCTTAAGTCCCCACATGCAGACAGTGTATCCCACTGAGCATGTGCACAGTAGGTGTACACTCTTATCAAGTGTTTAGCAATATGTTCTTAATTTATTTGTCAGAATAGAATCAATTCAACAACTCCCCAATCCCTACCATTGATTATACACTGTGCTGTACATTACAGCTTAACAATAAGCAATATACCAATATTATATGGCCAGGGAGACATTTTTACTCAAAAATAATGGTTGGAATGGATTCAGCACCCCTGAAAACCCCTAGTTAGACACCTCACAAGTTAATTTTAGACTTTAATTTTTTTGTTGATATTTTTAAACCCAAGCCCTCTGGGCTCCTTAACTTTGATTGGCTCGCCAGGATTTTCCACAAGGATTTGGGTTTGCATTATTTGAGAGATGATTCTAGACACCTATAAGAACACATTGGTGAAGAAAGCTATAATTAGTAGTAAATGTTTTCACAGATGGTCCAAACATCTTGCTAAAATTCCCTAACTATAGGGGTTGGTTCCATTGTCATACTGTGTATTCAATTCAAGTATTCATTATTCAATTCATTAAGTAAGGACTGAACCAGAAACCACAAATATTTATATTGTGTACATGGTTATAATGTTTCAGGTTTCAGGATTTTCTCCAATGGGAATACATTATATTAATGTTTGTTTAAGTTTGTATTTCTCACATTTTGTCTTCATTCATCCTTCTATCTCGGTGTCATTCTCTCTCTTTCTCTCAGGTGGCTAATGATCGCCATCTAGTGGAGTCTGTCAACATAAAACTACTGTAAAGAACACTTCAAATGGTACATTCATGACAGCAGAATGACCAAAACAAAATACACTGTAGATATTCATTGTAGCCATTTAAGTTTTGAGTGAAATCAAAGAGTTCAGTCTATAGGCACAGATCCCAGTGGGTAGGGGGTTTGGAGGGGATGAGGCCAAACAAAACTAGAACATGTATTGTTAAATGTATGTTAATTAACAGAAATGTCCATAGAACTTTACTCTTAGACAGTTGTATAAAAAACTAACAAAAATAACATGACTATCTGGTTAACACAAAATGAAATACTGCTCTACGATCGAATATTATCTGATCCTATTTATATTTGGTAAAGATTGAGCTATGTCCACTATTTACACAAACAATATAGTTTTTCCTGACTTTGTCTTCACTTTTTTTCACATCAATTATTTCTGAACATTAAACTGAATAAATGAAATATAAATCATATCACACATGCACATCTTACAATCTTAGAAGATCAAACCAAGACATTGAAATCTAGTGTCATATTCTTCTGACCGAGTACATGACAGGTATCAGATGACAGGTACCCTATGACAAACACATACACATGTGTTGTGACACATTTTGAGCCCATAGATCGGCTATTTTCTGGTATTAGATATTTAGTGCAGCCCATGAGAATTTGGGAAAAACTAAGTATAAGATTTAAGTGGTTAAGATAATTGGAAGTAAATGTTATCATTGTTGAACTTTGATGTGATGCCATTGCAAGCTGTACGATTTATACACAACAATACATGTGTACAGGACATTGAAGAGATTATAAATGATTCAATCTTGTCATTGAAGGATAGTTTTTATACTGATATAGAAAATCACACTTGAAAACTTGAGAAGAAACCCTGACCACAGAACATTTGTTTTCTCTACAGCACTGTTTGGAAACTCACTGATCACTGAGTTGAAGTTGGATGTGAATTAATTGGTGAGTATTTGTTATTTAAAGATTTTGTATAAAACAAAGGAAATGACAGAGAAAAACTTCTTGAATGTTCGGAGAACAACTTCTTGAATGTTCAGAGAACAACTTCTTGAATATTCCCTGTGCACTATACAGGTGATAAATGATCACCATCTATTGGAATATCTTTCTCAACATTAAACACATCACATGGTATGACAGCAGAATGATCAAATCAAGCTAACTGAAGGACAGTGTTGAGCTGTTGAAATACGAAGAAAGACTGTAGCCATTTAGCATGTTTTGTGTAAATTCAAAGTTCAGTCTGGCTTACACATTATATACATTATACTCAATCACCATCACTTCAAAAACTTGTTCCTGAAAAAAGTCATGTTCATTGAAATGATAAATTGCGAAAACTAAATCAACATTATGGATTGTTTTGATACTCTGTGTAAGATGTTTCAACTATTAGGTGTAATATATATGATTTATAGAACTTTTAAAATATAACATTCCATAGATATTTACTCTTACTCAGTTTTACAAACATGATCATCAGGCGAACACAAAATGAAATGCTGCTCTGCAGAATATTATGTGTTCAGATTTATATTTTGTATTGAGCTCTAATACCTTTTTACACAAACAGCTTTTTTTTACTCCTGGAATTGAATTAATGAAATATAAATCATATCACCCATATGCACATAAGCATGACAATATTAGAAGATCAAACATGACAGGTGTCAGCTAATTATTTGTGTGTGCGCGCACGCACACACACACACACACACACACACACACACACACACACACACACACACACACACACACACACACACACACACACACACACACACACACACAATATAAAAAGTTCTGTAAGGTACCATCATTATAATGTTTGATGTACAGTATCATACAGTAATGATTAACAACTCTTAATTAATTAACTTTTTATAATTAACCCATTAACCACTTTGACTCTATCCCTATTCAGGAGGGAACATTCACCGAAAAGAGCCGATCTACAAGCACGCAAAGCGTTGCGTTGCGATGCATTGTGAGCTTGTAGATCGGCTATTTTCAGCAAAGATATTTAGTGTAGACCATGCGAATAATGTTCAACTAAATATACGTTTTAAGTGGTAAGATACAAGGTAAGATAACTTACCGCTAAGGTAAATGTTATCATTGCTACACTTTGCTGTGATGCAATTGTAAGATGTATACACAACAATACAGGTTTATAGAACTGTTAGGGGAATATAAAGTGCTTAATCTGGTCATTCATTGAACAATACTTTTGTTTTCTCTACAGCACTGTTTGGAGACTCTCTGATCAGTGAGTTGAATGTGGATGTGAACTGGTGAGTCGTGTTATTTAAAGACACTTTGCAAACCAAAGGAAATGGCAGATTTAACTTTCCTCGAGCGTTAACTGCTTGAAGAAAGTCTGGGAACAAACTGAGAACAAGAACTGTCCCATTTGTAAGAGAAAATCCTCAAAGGATCTAGGTATTGACTTTAGACTGAAGGAACTAGCTGACTCTTATGCTGAGAGACAGAAGGCTGAGTCAGGTGAGGAGGACGTCAAGGTGTTGTGTAGTGAACATCCAGAGGAGCCTAAACAGTTATGTGAGGAAGAACAGAGAGCTGTGTGTCATATCTGTGACTTTCCTCACCACAGTGGTCACACACGGCTTCCTATAGAACACGCAGTCAATAACCTGAAGGACCAACTGAAGCCTGACCTCAAGTCTCTACAGGTCAAGAGGAGCAAATACAAAAATGTTGAACAGACATACAGTGAAGTGGTTCAACATAACAAGATGCAGGTGGTTACCACAGAGAGGCAGATCAGAGCAGAGTTTGAAAAGATCCACCAGTTCCTGAGAGAGGAAGAGAAGGGCAGACTGGCAGCTCTGAGGGAGGAAGAGGAGCAGAAGGGGACGAGTGTCAGCAGAGAGATGAAGATCATTCAGGATCAGGATCTCCTCTCTCTCAGAAAGCATCTCTGCTGTAGAACAAGAGCTGCAGAAACCCAGTGTGTCATTTCTCAGCAGTTATAAACACACTCAGACCAGTGCCAGAGTCCAGTGTAAACTGTCAGAACCACAGCTGGTCTCTGGAGCTCTGATAGATGTGGCCAAACACCTGGAAAACCTGACCTTCAGAGTGTGGGAGAAGATGAAGGAGAAGGTCAAGTTCACTCCTGTCATTCTGGACCCAAACACAGCAGCCCACTGGCTCTGTCTGTCTGAAGACCTGACCAGTGTGAGACGTACAGACACATGGCAGCAGCTTCCTGACAACCCAGAGAGGAACACAAGGTATCCCACTGTTCTGGGTTCAGAGGGTTTCAGTTCAGGAAAACATAGCTGGGAGGTCGAGGTTGGAGAGCATCCTGACTGGACTATAGGTTTGGCTAAAGAGTCTGTTGACAGGAAGGGAGAGATACAGGCCACACCAAAATATGGATTCTGGTGTTTATTACAGAGAAGTGGGAAGTACATTAATGGACATGGAGAAACCCTCCCATTGAAGAGGAATCCTCAGAGGATCAGAGTCCAGCTGGACTATGACAGGGGGGAGGTGTCTTTCTACGACCCTGAAGACATGACTCACATCACTTATAAAGACACTTTCACTGAGAAACTATATCCATTTATATCTGTTGGAAATACAGGTGATAACACAACTACTGATATCAAAGTCTGCCAAGAAGAGCCATCTGGGAGGAAGCGTTGTGTACAGTGATATGTCTGTGCGTGTGTGTGTGTGTGTGTGTGTGTGTGTGTGCGTGCGTGCGTGCGTGCGTGCGTGCGTGCGTGCGTGCGTGCGTGCGTGCGTGCGTGCGTGCGTGCGTGCGTGCGTGCGTGCGTGCGTGCGTGCGTGCGTGCGTGCGTGCGTGCGTGCGTGCGTGCGTGCGTGCGTGCGTGCGTTTGTGTCTGTGTGTGTGTGGGGGGGGGAGGGATTCTGGGGATGGACATTCAGAGGAAATAGCCAAGCTTGCTTGTACATCGGCTATTTGGTGTAAATGGACAAAAGGAGGGGATGTCATACAGACCTCTGGGAGACTCCAGTCAACTAAGAATATAGATTTTACGTAGAGAGGATCAGTGGAGCAACACTCTCATTAGTGCAGGAGACTAATGACACAGTGGCAGGTTATTATGTTATTAAGACTACTTTATCGAAGTTCATTCATCATCATCATCATCAGTCGTCTATGATCAAATCATCTTCATATCCACTCTTCTCACTGTTTACCAGCACTAACACCTGGACTGGATTCTCACACTGACTGGACTGGACTGGACTGGACTGACTGACTGACTAAGCCAATCTACAAGCTCACAACGGGTCACGATGTGTCGCATTGTGAACTTGTAGATCAGCTATTTTCGCCGTGTTTGAAAATCAGGCTTAGCAGGTTTTTCAGATGTTCTTGTTTCAGAAACATGTTGTGACGGAGGGCACGGTGGCTCAGTCGGTAGCGCTGTCGCCTCACAGCTAGAAGGTCCTTGGGTTCGATTCCCGCCGGGGACGCTGTGGGCGCTGGGGGCGTGTCTTCTCCTCCGCGCCATCAGCGCCCATACCCTAGGTGGGGTTGGCGAAAGGGCCTACTCTGTGTGGAATTTGCATGTTCTCCCCGTGTCTCTCAGGGTAGTTAATACCCTCACAAAACATGTAGTAATCCTGGTCACTATACCGCCTCCCCCATGACAGCCGGGGCGCCTGATGGAGGGGAAGGAATAACGTGTTCCTTCCACGCGCTACGTCCAACCAGGGAAACTCTCCCCTGTCAGGTGACAAGAAGGTCAGTTGGCTCTCATGCATTGAAGGAGGCATGAGCTCGGCCCTGGCCTCCCTAGGCTGGTGAGGGGAGTGTAGCGCCCAGGATCACTTAGAAAAAAATTGGCACTGGGTGAAAAATAAGGGTTACAAAATCGTGGGATAAAAAAAAAAAAAAAAAGAAAAAAAAGCATGTTGTGACAGAAGTTAGTGTGATTGTCTTTCCTGCATGTTTCTGGAGTGAAATGGATCAAATCCATATGTAGAGTTTTAATGTTGACATTTCATTCATCTTATGTCTTATATGCATTTAATATCAACTAGTGATACACTTTGATTCATCATATGTTTTATATGCATTTAATATTAACTACTAATACACTTTTATTTGTTTTATGGTTTATATATTTTAATATAAGGTAATCCTAGATTCTAGATTGTTCATCTTGTCCAGCTTTGTGTTCAAAATTAAATATATAGATTCAATTGGAATTTGTATTCAAATAATTATTAAAAGTAATATAAAATATTATAAATCAATATTGTTAATCAGATTCAGGAGGTGAGAATATCATGTCCGTTGTTGTACTTATCAGGATGAGTGGATGTGTTATTATTAGAAATATTTAACAAAGATGTAGGTAAATGTTCAACATCACTTTCATATTTATGATATAACAAACAAACGTTTTTCATCTAAGTGAGTTAATCACATTTAATTTGTAATATTCCTGGCTTGTGTGGTTTTGTATTATGTTGTACATTACATGTGGTTTGTACAGTGGAGACTATATATAAGATTATTTGTTATCAGGCTTGGATTACATTAGTTTTTTACATCTTTGTGATTGAATAGACCACTTTGACAAAATAACTTGATCTGAAAAAATATCTAAAATGAAATAAAGCCTGACACACATGGATAATATTATAGATGTCATTGATTCATTCTCTGAATTGTTTCCACCCAGTTCTATCCCCTACATTGAATGTAACACCAGGCATATCAGTAGGTGGACATCTGTGATCATCTCTATGGTGAGACTAATGACTTTATGGAGAATAACCACTTGAACTCTCAATTCTCCTCTTCGCCCAAAATAGCAGATCTGCAAGCTCCCAACGCGTCACGTTGTGACGTGCTGGGAGCTTGTAGATCTGCTATTTTTGGCAAATGCTCCTCCAAGAATAGGCATGCTGGGGTTTGAGTCAGCATGTTTATGTTCACGGTGGTTTGGTACATCATTTGAACATAATGTACAGCTGAACATCTCTATAGTGAGTCATCACTGCATCAAGTTTATAGAGTTAATACGGAATTAGATCCATACAGCAATGATTGTATTATAATAGATCTGAGAGACAGTGCTGTTGCACACTGAGGTCCAGTGGTGGAAGAAGTACTCTCATTTTTTACTTAGAAGTATCAATACCACAATGCAGATATACTTTTACTTATGTTAAGTAAAATCGAGGTATTTCGAATGCATTTCAAATGTATAAAAAAAAAAAAAATAATCGCAGATCTACAAGCTCACAACACAGCACATTGTGTGCGTTGTGAGCTTGTAGATCTGCTATTTTCAAGCCAAAGTATATACAGGGCTGAAGTGGTTAATGTATGTTTTGTAATAATCAAAATCTACAAGGTAGCTACAGCAGTAACTAAAGTTTTATTGTAGAGGAGTAAAAAGTACAATATTTGCCTCTGAAATGTAATGGAAGTTTCGAAAATTGGAAATATTACAGTAAAAATACCAAAAACTTTTACTGAAGTGCAGTACTTGAGTAAATGTACTTAGTTACTTTCCACCCCTGCTGAGGTCACTAAAACCATCAGGAGACAAATGACAGTTGGAACAGCTGGACATAAAGATGATTTGATGTCAAGAAGAAACATGCTATTGATATTGATTAGGTCTTCACCAGGAAACACAATTCAAGTTGAGCAGTTGTATATATGGAGACCGATGTATAGAATGTATGTTTCCATTCAGTGCTGTGCTTCCATGTCAGGCAAGGCTATATGTAAAGCAGTGGTTCTAAAACCAGGGAGGGCAGTTAGGGGTTAAGTGTCTTGCTCAGGGGCCACCTTGACACATAATAATATGTGATAATATGGACATATCTATCATTTTACTAGTAAGGTTGTGCTGAGAAGACTGAGCTCTATATGACCTTGTACAGTATTGCACAAAGATGTGTTTGATTGTTACATTATTAAACAATGGAATAAAGTTTAGGGGCCGTGATAAATCCAAACACACAACAATCACAGTGACTGTAACTCAATCAAAAGTCAGTAAAATACCAATTAAGGATATTTTTGTTGTCCACAAAACAGACGATCGTTTCTGTTGTTGGCTGGTAGAACAGTCATTACAGATTCCAACATTGATTGCAGTACATTTACAGACCACAAGGGGAAGAAATGGCTCATGTAGGCCTGTAGAATATCAAATGGCTGTTATCTCTTTTTGTCAACATAACCTAAAAAAGCCCAAAACCAGAAAGTGCATTTGTCTTGCTTAAAAACAATATTTGGTCTCATGTTCTTTTTCCATCTCAGACCCTGAACTTGCTCATTGTCTTCTTCACACTGAAATAATCAATCATCATCACTTCATAAAATAAGTTCTGTGCATAGGCTAACTGTGGTCCCGCATTCCAGTTTCCCATAGCTTGGTTTGAAACAAGTATGAAGGTGTCATACAGTATGTGTTTCTAGTTTAAATCCGTTGAGGAACTCAGGACTACAGTTATGCACAGAGCATGTTGTTGTCCATTGTAATGATGAAGCAACACCATGACTCTGTGATTGTTTCGACTCTTTTTTCTATGATTGGAATGTTCCAACTTTCTCAGATCAGGTGTAATATATTTATCTACCTGTGTAGTGAAATAACTTATAAAGCTCTTATACAGTTGTAAAAACATGATTGTAGCAAGTCATTTGCCAACCACTGTCTCTGTAGCCTCGGAAACCCATGCCTTTTTTTTACTGTCTCTGTGACTTTGCTGTGTGGGGAGATCCTGTGTGCGTTCAGAAATATACTTTGAGAATTTGCTGATTTCAGAGTGCTCTGGTTTTGATGTCATCGAGTTTATCAGTTATTTTTTGAACGGTTACAGGAGAGACTCATTAAGTAACATTGATGTTTTCATCTTTGAAAATACATTTAATTCAACCCATGTATAAACCAACACAACGGCAGAGATTATATTATATATATATATATATATATATATATATATATATATATATATATATATATATATATATATATATATACAGATCTAAGGTGTTGTAGACTCTATGTGTGACAGCATCTGCACTGTCTATATCTCTGCAGCGTGTCAGTGTGTTTACATCCAGACCGTTATCAATGGTATCAACAGTTGGATTTTCTACTGGTTTTGATGGAAAGAACCAACTTATCAGCAGCTGCAATAGAAGCTTCATTCTGTTTATAATAACGCCCCCTAGTGGACTTATTTAATTCCTATAACAGCTTGTAGTGTGTGAGTTGTCCTCAAAGCAATCTGGGAACCCAGAGCCAAGATGAGAATGAAAAACAGCGCCCTCTGCTGTTTGTACTATCTCATCTTGGCTCTGGGACAATGACAACGTGGCACCCGTGCGCAAGGAAACCGGGGTTTTGGTCTGCCTTCAGCCTTTCACTTCCGGTGGTGCCACTATGTTTTCATTCCCACTAACAATATTTCTACACGGAACACTAACACCACTTCTCCCAGAGAACATGGATCGTTTTGGTTATAAGCCCACTTGTTTCTATGATGAAAGAGTAAGTTAAAATGTGAATATCTTTCCGTGGTTTTGTCTGCTCCGCGGACGCTATTGTTAAATTAGTTTGGGTTTGTTTCGAGGGGGAAAGATCGACGGACACGTGAATCCCGCCCACTACATTTGATTGGGTAAAGCGCGGCCTGCTTCCTGATCTGAAGGCACGCCCACTTGTAGCCCAGTGCGTACATGTTATGACGAATCTTCACGACAGATTCCAACGCAGAGCAGAATCTGTTCTTGAGAGATTATCCTCAAAGTGATGTCATGCTGGTTGGATGAACTGGATTCTGCTCTAAGTCAACACACAACTCCATAGAAACACGCGTTTATCATCAGTACATCATCATTACCAGAGGCATAATTTCACGTCACATACGTAAATACATTTTGATGTACTCTATGTGCATTTTGACAAGTAAATATTCCTTTAGGACACAAAACACATTTTTAGAAACAAGAATTCCTTTTCTTGCAAACTCCTGCTTAGCTCTAATCAGAACCAATTGACCTTATATCTGACTCCAACCACTGCCTTACCCCTAACCCTTACTTAACCCACAGCATGTTTATCAAGGTAAAAGGTATCAAGGAACTTATTTGGAAATGGGAACCCACATCGAGGGAGTTGAAGCCTGAAGGCCTTGAGTAGGCTCTTTTTATTTTCTTTATATTTTACCTTTGAAGGTCAGCACCTCAATATGGAGCCTTTCTCTATGCATGAAGAGAAACTTTTAGGTGTGTTACAGTAGGAAACTGTCTTTAAACAGTGAGCTAAAGTTGTAAGACACGTCACAGCATAACATTCTATTATATAAGGTCACAGTAGTTTATACAGAAAATGTATAAGACTAAACTAAACTAACTATAATAGATGGACACGCGTGAAAACATGTTGAATGAGTAATGGTAAGTATCGTGGGTTGTTTCCAGCTCATTGAAGAGCACCCATAGAAATAGACCTGTTTAGTGTGAAATGCATGACCCTACCTTTACCTGTACTAATAGCTAGTGTTGGTCACAAATTAAAACAAGTTGCTGACAGGTCATGTATGTTGTTTTAACCGACTATAAGTCAACATGCCTCTCACAGTGACTATCTCCTCCTCTCCAAGGTAAGCTAAGCTGTCACTTTCATGTCACAGTTTTCAACACGATCATGAATGGATACTGCCACCTAGTGGCCCAAGCATGACATGTTTTTTCGTGCCTTTGCAGCAATTATCAGTTGAAGTTGGACATGAGTCATTGGTGTCTTCTTAATGATAATTTTAAATACTAGAAGTTAAAACATTGTGACAAAAGTACCTATGTTATAATGTGACATTCTCATGAACAATAAATATATATGTTGAATTTTGGAAATCAGTGTTTAAACAATGCCATTTGCAAACTTTCGAAACAACATTTTAATAGATTTCAAGTGAGAAATTAGCAAAGTTGTGTTTGCTGAAAAGATTTGCAGATACGGTCTGACACCAGATGATGCTGTAGTCTCACAGTAATTTAACATTAATTTACATTAACTATAGTTAATTTTGCATAATATTATAAGTGCTTGCGAAACATGTATACTCTGCACTGAATTAGTGGAAAATTAAATAATCATCTAATGTAGGCTACTGATTGGGTCTTGCTTCTTTCTTTATGCTGACTGTAGTGGCTAATTGTCAACAACAATAAAAACAAAAGGCCACTGAGGCATCAGGCAGCGAATCTTAATCAAGTCAGGGAGGGAGTCCATTATCCATGAAGTGAAGTTTAGTGGTATTTATTCATTCTGACGACCCTGACGTTGGCAAGAAAAAAAGAAAAGAAAAACATGCACCTTTGGTGCCCACTGAATGATTCTGTGCTCTCATTAGTTAAAGTAAAGCCACCTGTGTTCCCAAAATGCCCAACACCTTTTTAAAAAAAGCATCTGCAACACAAATTAACTACTACGGCTGTAATCAAATTATTTCTTCAAAACAAAACAACAAATAAATACAATAAATGAATGTGAAAATAATAGCAAATCCTGAATAGCTCCCACACTGACAAAACATATTGAATGTTTAGTTTATTACTGACCCCACTGGCACTGACAAGACAAACTCACCACCATTTAACTGCTGTACTGAAGTAACACTCATACAGTAGTAAACTCACAATATAAAGTTCTGTTAGTACACATCTACATTTATAGTTGATTTGAATGATCCACTGATCTTTCTGCAATATTATTGACTTGACTCTGAAAACCTTGTAATGTTGGGCCTGCTGTTGGTCTACAATGTATTGAGTTGAACATGTGTTGATGTTTGAACATCAGGGCTTCTCACAGGTTGATTTTATCCAGTCTTTAGCCACTTAAACCCTAACCACACGTCACCATTTTTTCCCACTTTTCATACCAGTAACCTGTAAGCTGATTGTATGACATTCTGTATAGTTTTGTGTATATCTGTCTGTCTCTTATATGTCATCATGATTTGTGTGCATGGGGATCTCATCTTAAACAAGCTCAGTGCTTAATGAGTCTTCCAGTTTAGTAGACCTTGTATCGTGAATTTGTACTTCCATGTACTGATATTCTCATGTCTTACTAAATAAAATACATCAATCAATCAAACCAGCCTTTCCACACGAGTATCGAAAATAGCACTTCTGCAATCTCACAACACTTCGCAAGCCTGTAGAACTGCCATGTTGTGTTACTTTTTAAAGCTTTGCAAAACATTTTTGACCTCAGAATTGCATTTTTGGCACTTTTTGCCCCATTATTCTCCATTATAATAATATATATGCTTGTTAAAATGACAGTTTTGTTCTAATAAATGAAAAATGAAACCTAATAGTCACTCTAGAGAAATGGTTATTAATACTATTACGACATTGTTATGACATTAAAAACATCTAGGAGAGAGAGAGCAGCAGTAAAATAAAGAAAAACAACATTGGTAAGAAAGTGCTAATGCATTCAAATTTAGGTACAATACTATTCAAAGGTGCTATTCATCTCATGTTGGTTTTGGTTTTGGGGGCAGTATATGGTGAGCGTTCAGGGAAGGTATGGAAGGTATTGTGCATTTTATGAAAGAAGCATGAAACTTCCTACAGTGTTTCTACATATGGAAACCCCCATAGGGCCCATGTTAAACCCAGAAATCTTGTTTCCTGTAAACCTTTATGATTAAAATATCATCTATAGGCTTAGCAGATGAGTTTAAGCTTGATTCCTAAAAGTTGCATATTGGGCAATTTGAGTAATAAGCATAATCAGCAAATGAATCGCTTAATGAGCAAATTACCTGGGAATGACTAACATTTTGCGTCCAGTTAACTTAGAAAGGTGACTTAAGAGTCAAAGTCCATGTTTGTGATGTCCAGAAATTCATCTATTATCATGGTGAAGTCATGCAACCTTTCCTCATTTGCACAATTTGCATAAAGTATGTAATAATTAGACCCAAGACCAGGAAATAGTCTTGTTTTAGCATGTAGCCAATTTAAAAAGGTGCTCTTAGAGACTAAGTCTATTTTTGAATGTCCAGAAATTAATCTCTTTAAAAAAAAGCAATCCATGTCCATGTATCGATTCTCCACCTTCTCACTCGGATGTGCTCACAACCCTTGTACACCTTGAGAAATCAGTGACCTAAAAGATACTAGTGCAGAGTTCTTCTTCGCATTGTATTGACAGACGTATATGATTTTGCACACAGTATACTGCATGTTCATCTGCAGGTCATGTTGTGGAAGGCTGCAGATCAGAGCGAGCCACCTGCAGAGGAAAGAGATATCACTACAATCGGGTGGGAGGTTGCTGTAGGAGGGGCTGTCATGCCCGCTGTTTACCATTCTGTAAGACTGACTATGTAAGTGTGAAGGAGGTGAGGTCCACTAGAACCCATTCACAAGAAGGGGGGCCATAGCTGAATGGGTAGAGAGGCCACCTGGGAAACAGAAGGTCCCAGGTTTGATTCCCAGACCTGACAACGTGTCGGGGTGTACATAAGCAAGACCCTTAATCCCTGTGGACAGTTGCCTACCAGTGACATCATCAGTAGGCAGGTTTGGTCATGTTTTCATTTTATTTTGTATTAATGCAAGAACAATGGCTTCTATCATAGCATGCAAACTTTCCAGGAATATAAAGCCTGCAGTTTATATTAGCTTGGATTCCCCATCGATGTCACTTTTAGACAGGTTTCTGACAGAAATGGTACCATATTATCTCCCTCCATATCCTTGAACTCCTGCCATCTGGTAGGAGGTTTAAGAGCATCGGGACAAGCACCAGCATGCAGTCCAACAGTTTCTTCCCCAAACCATCAGAACCTATACTGCACCCAAAACCAAAACCAACATCATGAGATGAATAGCACCTTTGAATAGCATTGTACCTATATTGCACTTTGAATGCATTAGCACTTTCTTACCAATGTTGTTTTTCTTTATTTTACTGCTGCTCTCTCTCTCCGAGATGTTTTTAATGTCATAACAATGTCATAACAGAACTATCATAATAGTAATAATCACCATTTCTCTAGAGTGACTATTCGGTTTCATTTTTCATTTATTAGAACAAATTGTCATTTTAACAAGCATTTATATTATTATAATGGAGAATAATGGGGTAAAAAGTGCCAAAAATGCAATTCTGAGGTCAATGACCACTCAAGGTCACCAGAGGTCAATCTGAAAGTGCTTCCACGTCTGAAATCAAACCTTGGGGTATGTAGATGATATGCTGAAAGTTTCATGCTTCTTTCTTAAAATGCACAATACCTTCCATATATGAGCTTAACTGCCGCACTACTTGTCTTGTTTCCTACAACCTACTATACACCAACTACCTTTTATGGAGCCAAAGTTAATTGGACTACATAATGTGATCAAATTGTGCACATGGAGCAAACTAGCAAAGGTCTTATATGTAAATATATAAGGGTTAAATGGTTAACCTGATTTTGATGCTTTATTAACTGATTTTTCCGGGGACCCCCTGGAACCCCCTCAAGGACCCCTGGGGCCCCCTGACCCCACTGTGAGAACCACTGATCTAAGTTCTCAAAGTCCTTGAGGGGTTCCAGGAGGTCCCCGGCAAGATGTGTTAATACAGCATCACAATCATTTTAACCACTTTATCCATTAATGCATTGGCTATTCAAAAATAGCAGATATACAAGCTCGCAGCTTGTGTATCTGCTATTTTAGAACTATTTTGAATAATATTTGCACAGGAACTAGTAAAAGAGATCACATCTCTCCCACACAGCTTCTCTGCCCTGACTCCCTCTATTATCCTGAACACAATTTAAAATCCTTCTCCTTGCCTACAAAGCTCTTAATGGTCAGGCACCATAATGTCTTCTAAATGTAAAGTTTTCTGAAAAACCTATGAAAACCATGTCAAGTACCCCCAAAATGGTATGTATTTGGCCACGGAACCCTATCTCAAAATATGTTGTTCCAGGGGCCCCCAGAAGCAAAGATTTGAGTTAAAAAGAACTATATATATTCAAAGATTTGCCAAAATGTTCATGATGTTTCAAAAATAGCAGATCTACAAGCTCATAGCGCAGCACTCCAGGCTTCTCTCTCCTGTGGAACCAACCATCTAACAGTCTTGGACACACACCCTCTCTACAGTTAAGAGGCTTAAATGAGCACTTTGCCCACTTTCAACCTATGTTCATATGAGTCCTCACTAATGCTCATTATAAGATGGCACCATTTCTGTCTACTCACTCTGTGCCTCAGACGACAGCTGTGGACAGATCAGAAACCTGCAGGTGTGGTCAACAAGATTTCAAACGTTATTTTATTATTATTAAAAGAACAATGCTGGTTTCTATTTCAACATGCACATACAAGAGAAAGGCTGCAGATTCTTTTTCCCCCCCTTTTTTTTCTCGTTTTCATGTGGACACCACAGTGAGGTAGTCATGTCGACTACAGAGACAACACGTGGTACAACATCGGGACAAAATAAGACAAATAAGGCCAAAGATTGACACACAGTATACATCAGTAAAAAGGAAAACAAAACAGAGGCACAAAAAAAGTAACCTGTGATATCGTAACTGTGCTGATATCTAGAAAACCACTCCAGTATTTCAGGTCACTGTATGTTTATTTGCTTTGTCATGTACAGGAACCGGCTTGGGTAAAACATCTTGCTTAGAAGCAGCCTCCACTGCGCATGTCAGAATACTTTCTAACCAGGGTCACCAGACTTAGTATCTGGTGCCCTCCTCCGGACTGGAGTGATAGAACAGGTTACAAGTATCACAGGATATCACATAACCCATGTTCAAGTTCATATTCTTTTACCACTCTTTTTGTCCAACTAGAACATCAGAGTAACAGATCATTAATTAGGTCAGTCCTTCGTCAAGTGCCTGATAATAAAACGTGAAAAAATGATAAAAATTAAAAGTGCTCCCCCAGAAAGGCTGCAGATTCTATCAAGACAGATTCTGTCAACAGCAGAATCTGTCAGCACCGTCCACTGCCCTACGCAAACACAGAAGAGGGAGCGCACACCTGTGTTGATGAGGTGCTGGCCACGGCACGTGACGGTATTGACAAAGGATGAGGCCGCACAGCTCTTAGCCACGATGCAAGCACCATTGCCCTAAACGTGTAGTGTTGTTGTTAGTAGGAATAAACGAAGAAGCACCTGGGAGGAAGTGGACTAAGAAGGGGGAGGAGCCAAAACAAGTTCCTGTTTCTACACAAAAAAGGAGGTGGTGCCCCCAGAGGCAAAAACAAAGGAAAAAAACAATATCCTTTTCCTTCTTTTTTTTATTACCGAATGGGTTCCCAGATTGATAGCAGTATAATTGTCACAGTCTGGCCCTGTCCTCAGCCCCTCCCCCTTCTCTCCACCCTTGGCTCGTTCCCTTCCCCCGTGTGTCGTTGATTGAGAGCTTGAACCCACCCGTGTGCCAAGCTGTGTGCTGTTGCCTTAATGACTATGTTTCTTAAGTGGACTCCGGGTGTTGACGCATTGCCTGTTTATAGTATTGATGCCACGTTGCCGTGAGGTTCTACTGTGTGCTCCTGTATTGCTCCCTGTGTTACATATTCCAGTTGATTGTTTATTTCCCTCTGTGAGAGGTGTACCTTGTTTCAACTGCCTTGAAAGTAAAGTATTATTTCCAAGAACTCTGGTTTCCGGCTCCTTGCAATAGATGGGTTTCCGCGCGACGTCATCACAGAGCAGAGTGTGCGATCTGCGCATGCGGGAGGTAGAACGACCCGGAAGTGCCATTCACTCTATTGTTATTTTCGGGATTTAGATAGGCATAATGCTGCTATTATAGGCATAATAGGCATAATGCTGCTATTATATACAGACAGATACAACTTCCGACAAATCATTTTTATTGAGTAAAGAAGATATTACAAACTGCATCATTTAATCTACTTTCATTAAACCCGGTGAAGACCATTTATTTTATCAATGTGCAATGGCCAGAGCTGCTGCGGGTAATAGCGCCCTCTACAGGCTCTTCCCTCCACTGCGCGCGCATCATCCTCTCATGTTTACCAACGGGAAACCCATCTATTGGGTCCTACTGTTCTGCCCGGGTCGCCGGGGTCGGGACGTGACAATAATTAAGTGCCAGTCAAATTCAGGCCTGTGCCAGACCCAACTATTACACTTCATCATTAAGGTAAAGGAGTTTTTAAATGAATTTAAAGGAGCACTTCAGCCATTTTAAACCTTATCTACATATAATTTGTCCTTAACCCTTTAAGACTGGGAAGTGGGAACGCATCTGTGTGTCATTTTAAGATTTATTTGGCTATTTTTTAAAGCGAACATCTTTACTCTGTTACAACTTCTGGGGGTCCCTGGAACAAAAAGTGTTGAGATGGGGGTCCACGGCCAAATACATTTAAAAAGGATTTAGAAGACATTTGTAGAATCCCCAGAAGCAAAGATTTGAGTACAAATGTTCTCTTAAAAGAATATATATTCAAGGATTTACACACATTTTAACACATTTTTAAATAAATAGCAGATCTACAAGCTCGTAGCGCGGCACTCGGTGCCGCGCTATGAGCTTGTAGATCTGCTATTTTTGAATAGCCCAAAGACATCTTAAAATGACACAGATGCGTTCACGGTCTTAATGGGTTAATAATGCTCATTATAAGATGGCAACATTTCCGTCAACTCATTGGTGGGCTCTGGACAGTTCAGAAACCTGCCTACCAATCTGTGTCCGGGTAGCTCAGTCGGTAGAGCTCTCGCCTTCAGACCACAAGGTCATGGGTTCGATCCCGGGCACCGCCAACTCAGCGTATGAGTAGCACGGCTTGGGTGCGGTAAGTCGTGTGGTAAGTACTGGGAGCTGAGGATAGGTGTGGCGCTCCACCTCAGCAATCCATCTCCCAGGGGTCTAGCGCATAGTAACGGGGACAGACTCCCGCGTGTTACTCGGCTGATACCGACAATAAGCCATCTCCCGACCTACTTAATGACCTTTTCTGGATCAGGGCCCACTTAAACATCCCAGAAGTGTTTGCAGTTTAATATAATTCAGCACTATGTGTTTCAAAGTTCAGCCCTTCACTCACTTCATGGAAGTCAGTGAAGGCCCTCTGGAAAAAGATGCTACCCTGTGGATTAAGTAGTCAATCTACCCCAGCCGACACCTTATTTATATTTGGTTGTGCGTCGCGTCATGCCTCGAAAATAGCTGATCTATAAGCTCACAACGCGTCATTTATATCACCTATTTTCGGTGGAAGACACTGGTGCGCAACATGTGAAGTTATAATATTTGTATTCAATACATCATCTGACAGAGACTCCTCTTTTTTGTACAAATGTATTTTTAATTTACTTTTTCCATGAACAGAATCTGTGAGCAGTTTAGTGAATCTGCCATCTAAAGGCCACGGTTGTAATAAGCAACAAAGGATTAATACAAAATGTACACTCAAGCAACCATATAATAGAGAAACAATTCAAAATAACACAAAAGACAAAGAAACAAACAAGGAGGGGAAAAAACTAAGTACTGTATCAATCTACTCTAGCAGTTGTGTTCTATTAATGCAGAGCAACATATACCAATGCCGTGCAGCTGAATGCACTAGTATCAAATCTAAATTTTACATAGAGGACACGCAGTGGAAACATTTCATTTTATTTTTATGATTTATATCTGTATTAATATTGTCAAAAGGTGGTTATCGTTTATCTGAATTCCCAAAATCTCTTTGCATCTTTTTCTTTAGCCGACATTGTATCATCCATAGACACTTCTATAGTATGACCTTGAATCACAGTTGGCTCTGTATTCCCATGCGTGTACAGTCAGATAAACAGTAGTTGTATCTCTGTCATAAGATAAACACAAGCAGTAATAAAGAAAACACAGATGTTTTCTGTGACAGATCATTAGCTGTTACTTTGAATATAAGATATAGTAACACACTGCCTCCAAATGTTTTTAAGAGTGCTATGACTTCTGTGTGTGTTTGTGTGTGCGTGTGCGTGCATGCATGCGTGGGTGTGTGCATGTGTTGGAGGCGCCTCTCACCGTAATTTCTATTGGAAAATCTAAAACCATCAGATATCATTCATAGCATCAAAATAATAGACAGAATTATCTTGTATATGAAAACAAGTTTCTTAATAGTTGCATTTTGAACAAAAACTACAACGTTTTTACATGTGTATTATTCCCCTGTATGAGTCATCATGTGCATCTTTAGATGGCTAGTTTGACTGAATCGTTGTGCACAAACTGTACAAGTAAATGGTTTTTCACCTGTATGAGTCCTCATGTGTTCCTTCAGATGTGAAATTTGACTGAAGAGTTGTGCACAAACTGTACAAGCAAATGGTTTTTCACCTGTATGAGTCCTCATGTGTGTCTTCAGATTTGAAGTTTGACTGAATCTTTGTGCACAAACTGTACAAGTATATGTTTTTTCACCTGTATGAGTCCTCATGTGTACCTTCACAGATGAAGTTCGACTGAATCTTTGTGCACAAACTGTACAAGTAAATGGTTTTTCACCTGTATGAGTCCTCATGTGTGCCTTCAGAGATGTAGTGTGACTGAACATTTGTTTACAAACTGTACAAGCAAATGGTTTTTCACCTGTATGAGTCCTCATGTGTGTCTTCAGAGTTGAAGTGTGACTGAATCGTTGTGTACAAACTGTACAAGCAAATGGTTTTTCACCTGTATGAGTCCTCATGTGTGTCTTCAGATTTGAAGTGTGACTGAATCGTTGCGCACAAACTGTACAAGCAAATGGTTTTTCACCTGTATGAATCCTCATGTGTTGTTCCAGATGACTCATTTTACCAAAGACCTTGCCACACTCCTTACAACTACAGCTGTTCTTCCCTGTGTCACTCCTAATGGATAGAGTTTGTTTTGATGATTTCAGGTCCAGAGGCAACTTGTTGCTCAAAGACAATCTTTGTCCTTCCACGTGTTGTGTCTTGTTTGATTTCAGCATGTTTAAAGCTGACAGATGGTCCCTTGTCTCCACCCACTCATCACTGTCTTCGGTGATGTCAGATGCAGAACCGTGTGAAGAGAGGAGCTGGTCAGCACTAGTTGGTTGTGATGTTCCACAGTCTTCTACATCAGCTTGTGTTTTTATGTGTTGAGTTGAGGTGCCGGCTACAGGCTCTGTGTCACTGTTTTCATCATCATCTTCACTTTTCACTGCTAGTAACGTCAACGTTGACCCGTCTGGTCTTTGAAGTGGCTCCTCCTGTTCCTCTTTAATCTGTGGAGGCACTGGTCCGTCCTGGACCAGACTGAGGCTTCTCTCCTGTAGTTCAGGGGAAACCTCCTCTTTACACACACGGAGCTGCAGATAATCTATAGGCAAAAGGTAAAGTGAGAGTTAAATATTTAATGCCCCCCCCCCCCTCCTATAGTTGTTAAGCTTTAGATGGTACTAACTACTCAAAATAGACAGGCCACTTAATAACCAAATCAATGAATAGTTCATATACTGTAGGCCGCTGCCCAATTCGGGAACAATACAAGTTGGGATGGGAATGCATGTCTGTCTGTCTGTCTGTCTGTCTGTCTGTCTGTCTGTCTGTCTGTCTGTCTGTCTGTCTGTGTCCCTTTTATGAGATCTCTATATACTGATCTCTGTATCCGTCTTTCTGTCTGCCAGAGTCTCTTTTATGCACATATATGGACATTTCTGTATATGTCTGTCCTTGTCCCTTGTATATATATGGATTGGCGGTTCTGGACAACCGGATCTCCATGTATGCCTATATTTGGGTGGATCGGTCGAATCGGCAGTTCTGGACAACTGCTTAACGCTCGGCGCCGAGCACGACACTCCCTAGTCACTCGGTTCTCGAGATACGTGAACTACAGACTTTTGGAGATTTTGCACATATATGGTAGGATATCTGCTGTAGAGATCCAGATAGAGAGACACATGGCAAAGTGATATACCTGCATTTTCCACACTGACAATCTGCAGAGGTTCTAGTTTCACCAGACTGGGTCTCCTCTCCTGCTGTTCCTCTTTAATCTCTGGAGGTTCTAGTTTCACTTGGACCAGACTGGGGCTCCTCTCCTGCTTTTCAGGGGAAAGCTCCTCCTTACACACAGGGAGTTGCAGGAAATCTAGAAGATGGAGAGGAGAGGAAATGTCAGCACAGACTGATTGGCTAACATTGATTCTCCTACTTATTTATTGATTGTCTTCTTACACCAACTTCCTTCAGGGAACACATGCAGTATGGTTCCCAAACTTTTCTGGAGGGCCCACTTGAAAATCTTGAAAGTGTTCGCTGCCCACCCATCTGATGGGTGGGCCATGTGCATTGTCAGAGCATACATATTTTAGAGGACGACTTCACCCATTTTCATATAATTGGTCCTGGCTGTGGACACTTGAGAATTATTTTTTCAGAAACGGTCGTACTAAAATCTTGAAGTCTTCACAAGTACAGACTGTACTGTACAGTAATAACAGCCTCTGTGTGTGTGTGTGTGTGTGTGTGTGTGTGTGTGTGTGTGTGTGTGTGTGTGTGTGTGTGTGTGTGTGTGTGTGTGTGTGTGTGTGTGTGTGTGTGTAATACCAGCCTCACTGTGTGTGTGTGTGTGTGTGTGTGTGTGTGTGTGTGTGTGTGTGTGTGTGTGTGTGTGTGTGTGTGTGTGTGTGTGTGTGTGTGTGTGTGTGTGCGTCACTCACAGCAGTTGTTGTCCTCCAGGGTGAGGATGGGAGGCATGCTTGCAGTATTCCTCCAGGGGGCAGCAGAGCCCAGGTGCTGACTCTGAGCATGCAGGTGGTCCTGTTGGGACATGTGTGACCTTCACGCACGCACGCACACACACACGCGCACACGCACGCGCGCACGCATACACGCACGCATACACACACACACACACACGTTTTGTCCCTTTTTCTTTAAAAAACAAAAAAATACTGTAGGCCTATACTTTTTTTTACATGAAAAGAACACAATAAAATAAGAAATAAAAATGAAAAAACACAGCCCCCGCCCTCACGCCTCAGAAGGACAATGCAGTCACCAGAACCAAGGACGTGTGTTTGAAGTTACAATGGGTTTATATAGGATATATAGGAAGGGGGCGTGTCTGACCAAATGTATGTCAAATATGTAAAAATGTTATCAAGCAACTTAAAAACTGTCTGGGGGTGTCACACAAAAGCCTGAGTAGACGTTGTAAAGACAAATACCCCTTTAAATAAGTACTTCTGCCACCCACTGGAAGCAAGCCGAGTAAAACAGACTCTTGGCAGCGTCTTGGACATTTTGGATTTACAATTTACAATAGGCTCTATGAACAGCAGCTATATTGGAAAGAAATTGGGCCTCTTCCTTACTTCCATTCGGGTGAAACAGAGTCAGGGTGCTGATATTGTGCATTGTGGCTCACTGGAAACACTCTGCTACACCAGTGGGTCTCAAAGTGTGGTCAAGGGACCCTCATGGTTCCTTGAGGGGGTTCCAAATGGGCCCTTACGGGTGTGTAACTCTGAGAGTCTACAAATGGTTCCATTTACACTCTCAGAGTTCTGAGGGTCCTTGAAATCAAAAAGTTTGAGAACCACTGTGCTACACTAATTGGAACAGAGCCTTCATTAGTGGCATTGGTAACACCTGTGAAGGAAGTAAGGAAGAGGCCCAATTCCTTTCCAACATGGCTACTGTGTACAGAGCCTGTTTAGGCATCTAGCAGAAGCTCATAACCAGAGTGACTTACAAAGGGTTACCTTACCTGGTGGGGTCCTGGTAGAGGTTGATGTTGGAAACGTCCTTCAGCAGGTCTGCTGGTGATTCACTGTGACTCTGATCAGCAACAACACAAGTCTTCTGAAGTAGTGGTTCCCTGTGGGGCGGGGGGGTGGGGACCCCCAGGGGTCCTTGAAGAGTTTTCTAGAACATCCCCAGCAAAATGTGTTAATATAGCATCTTAACCACTTTAACAGTATTTTATACTTTGGCTATTCAAAAGTAACCGATCTACAAGCTCACAACGTGTCACGACTCCCGATGCGTCTCCCTTTTCTGGTCATTTCTCTCTCTCTCTCTCTCTCTCTCTCTCTCTCTCCCCACTAACGTGTTCTTGAGTTTTTTTCCCCGTTTTTTTCTCTCCCAGCTGTTTTCTTTCAAAAGCTGTTTAATAGACAGGACCACCCAACTCCAATGTGGATGTATTTAGCTCAGGTTTGTGTCAGCCTCACAACAACCATATTTAACCATAACAGATCTGTTCTTGGACCGCTCTTTTTCAGTCTACACCTTATCTCTTCGTCCGAAATAGCCCCCCAAAATTGTTCAACCTTCGTAATATGGATGCATGGGGTCCAAGTGGTTAAACATTATCCACACCAGCCCTAGCATCCCTATTCTTCTGGGCATATCATAGTAGGCAAACAGTTAGTCAACAAGTGTGGAAAATAGCTGATCTACAAGCTCACAATGCATGGCAACACGTGTTGAGCTTGTAGATCTGCTATTTTGCTCAAAATTAGGGTCCATTTGGTTCCATTTGTTTATTGTCATTAATTAGAAGGATTAGTTAGAGGATTTTAGTGTACATTGGGGTCCCAGAGATAGAAATCATATCAAATGGGGGTCTGTGGCATAATTGTAATGCATAACGAATGGGGTCCTTGAAATTATTAAGGGTTTGCGTCTCGTCTGCTCTTGGTATGAATTCTGGGGCCAAAGCTCACACACACACACACACACACACACACACACACACACACACACACACACACACACACACACACACACACACACACACACACACACACACACACACACACACACACACACACACACACGTTATCGTCACTGTCGGAAAAAGACAAAAAATAGTGAAAATGGCCAATCTGCATGCAACACATTGTGAGCTTGTAGATCGGCTATTTTCACTATACTTTTGTGTGACACTCTTACATGATCAAGTAGGGTGAAATATAGAAGATAGGAGGTTTCTGCCTGACAGTGACGATATTACAACCCTGACCGGGTTGGTATTTGCGCTCAGAGCAACAGTAACACTGTGTCTCTCATGTGTCCCTCTGTGCCAGTACTCTGTATATAACTCTGGAGTGTCACTTTAACATATTAAGACCGGGAACGCATCTGTGTCATTTTTCGATTTATTTGGCTGCTCAAAAATAGCAGATCTACAAGCTCATAGAGCGGCACCGAGTGCCACACTATGAGCTTGTAGATCTGCAATTTATTTTTGCTAATTTGTGCAAATCTTTGAGATATATATTTTTAAAGTGAACATTTTAAACTCAAATCTTTGCTTCTGCATGGGGGTCCCTAGAACAAAACCTTTTGAGATGGGGGTCCGCGGCCAAATACATATCATTTTGGGTGGTCCTTGATATGAAACAAGTTTGAGAACCACTGATATTATAGCAACATAAGTTTAAAAAAAAAAACTGTTAGGATTTAGATGACATTTAAAATCCCCAGAAGCAAAGATTTGAGATAAAAATGTAAAAAAAATATTCAAAGATTTACACACATTTTCACGATTTTTCAAAAAATAGCAGATCTACAAGCTCATAGTGCAGCACTCGGTGCTGCGCTATGAGCTTGTATATCTGCTAATTTTGAATAGCCAAAGAAATCTTAAAATGACACAGATGCGTTCCCGGTCTTAATGGGTTTAAAGCTCCAGATTTTGCAGTGTAGGCTACTAGATACAGTATGTTTAGGCATTTTGGTTCTCAGTTTAACTGGAGTTGACTCTGTTTGTATTGTATATTTGCTTGTTACTGTAACCACCAGTGGACAAAGTACTCAACAGTACATGAGTCAGATACAGGTTCAATGGGCACCAGCTAGCACTGTTTTTTTTGCCAAAAGAAATGTATGCTTTGGAAAATGGTTGGATATAATGTAAAATTGTTGCTGTCGGGCAGAACCCTCTTATCTCCATAACTAACTTTTTGTGTTTTTTCGTAAATTAATGCCTACATCATACTACAGTGTCACATAAAAGCATCAAAAGTAGCAGATCCACAAGCTCGAAACGTAGATCTGCTATTTTTGGATAATCCCATATAATATTGATGCTGGGGTTCAAGTGGTTAAACCCTAGCGTTCCCATTCTGGACATGTCATAATACTGTAGGTGAATATTCTGTGAAAATAGCCAATCTACAAGCTCATAACGCTACACGTTGTAATGCAATGCGTGCATTGTGACCTCGGCTGTTTTCAGCTGAGTGTACACTGAAAGAAGGATAATTTAAGTGGATAATGATGGATAGTTGTCTGATGCAGTACAAGTGACTGGCTATTTTTCTGAGTGATTGGGTGAGTGAGTGAGTGAGTGAGTGAGTGAGTGAGTGAGTGAGTGAGTGAGTGAGTGAGTGAGTGAGTGAGTGAGTGAGTGAGTGAGTGATTTTGTGTGTGTGTGTGTGTGTGTCTGTGTGTGTGTGTGTGTGTGTGTGTGTGTGTGTGTGTGTGTGTGTGTGTGTGTGTGTGTGTGTGTGTGTGTGTGTGTGTGTGTGTGTGTGTGTGTGTGTGTGTGTGTGAGTGAGTGAGTGACTGCGTGATTGTGTGTGTGTGTGTGTGTGTGTGTGTGTGTGTGTGTGTGTGTGTGTGTGTGTGTGTGTGTGTGTGTGTGTGTGTGTGTGTGTGCGTGTGTGTGTGTGTGTGTGTGTGTGGGTGAGTGGGTGTGTGGGTGAGTGGGTGAGTGAGTGAGTGAGTGAGTGAGTGAGTGAGTGAGTGAGTGAGTGAGTGAGTGAGTGAGTGAGTGAGTGAGTGTTCATCTGAGACAGAGAGAGGAGTATCAGTGATGCTGCAGTAGTTGGGTAGTGGAGCTACAGGTCTGACCTCAACCTCAAGATTCTCAAACTGTGGGTCAGGGCTGTGGAATATCGAATAAGTGGGCACCCAAATAATTGGCAAAACATTACGAATTTAATGATAATATAACTTTAATACAAAACAAATGAATGAAGAAAAAATAGTCATGGTATTTGTTCTTGAAAACCTTGAAAACCTCTGAACTAATAGCAGAACAAAAATAACTTTAACTCTTATTTACCTGTGCACAAGATGTAACAATAAAGACTCATCTTGAACCTTGATAGAAGACATGAAAATCACAAATAAAACTCTATGTAATGTTTGGAGCAGGTGTTCTTCCTCTGGTTGCCTTTCTTGGCTGTGGGTTCTCAGCTACAGTTAAAAAAACACCAGTTGAGTGGAAACAGCATCATTCCAAAAGATTTAAAAAACGCAAGACTTATACTGTAGCTCAGCATAGTATTCCTTTAATCAGTGATGGAAGAAGTACTCAAATGTTTTACTTAAGTACAAATATTAATAACACTAAGTACTCTTTATGTGAGTGAGTGAGTGAGTGAGTGAGTGAGTGAGTGTTCATCTGAGACAGAGAGAGGAGTATCAGTGATGACCTCAACCTCAAGATTCTCAAACTGTGGGTCAGGGCTGTGAGAATATCGAATAAGTGGGCCCCCAAATAATTGGCAAAACATTAAGAATTTAATGATAATATAACTTTAATACAAAACAAATGAATGAAGAAAAAATAGTCATGGTATTTGTTCTTTAAAACCTTGAAAAATACATTCCTTTAATCAGTGATGGAAGAAGTACTCAAATGTTTTACTTAAGTAAAAATATTAATAACACTAAGTACTCTTTATGCAAAATATATTTCAAAATGTACAAATCTTGTGAAAATAGCTGATCTACAGCTATTTTCAAATGGCCGTAGTATAAAGTGCTGAAGTGGTTAATGTATGTTTTGTAATAATCAAAATCTACAAAGTAACTAACTAAAGTCTTCAAAACAATTGTAATGGAGTAAAAGTACAATATTTGCCTCTGAGATGCAGTGGAGTAAAAAGTACATGTACATAGTTACTTTACACCACTGCCTCTAACTTGCTGCTAATACCATGAGACAATATCCTGTTTTAAAATCCTCAAAAAATATAATAAAGATTTTCAGAACCTTTCAAAAATCTTTGAAGCACCCTGACTCTGATTGAAAGAAATAATCTATTATTGAGAAGAAAGCAGATCTAAAAGATGCAACACTTGAGCTGAGCTTGTAGAGCTGCTATTTTTATACTATTTGTTGAAGTAATGGTTAATTCATAATGTATTTTTGGGTTTATGGAAGACACCAAATGTCTTTTGTTGTCTCTCTGTTGAAAAGGTTTTATGAACATGTGGCCTAAAGAGCCTTCATCAGATCATTATAATAAAACATGGAGGTACAAAATAAAGCTCAGGTCATGCATTTGTATCATCTGGAGTGCCGCTATTTCCACTCATTAGCTTTTTATACTGAAAAGAAATATATATTTCAATACTATATCAACTTCATTCATGGCCACAAATGCCATGAATGAATGAATGAACAAATAAATGAATCAATACATAAATAAATAAATAAATGAATATAAGGACTATTATCCTGTATAAGAATTAGCCTGTATATGTGCAGTAATTTACAAGACGTGTGGCGTGTGCACAATCTATAAATTGGCCATAACCTCAACCACTAAACCTCTAAATGTCTAACCAAAATGTTAAATGTTTTAACCAAAAAACAAGCATTTCTCTTGTGAGGACCAGGTGCTTACTGCTCACAATGTAAATTCCTCAAATTCTACCATATTTGTGGGGACATTTGGCCCTCACAAGTAGGCTAATACAAGCACCACACACACACACACACACACACACACACACACACACGCACACACACACGCACACACACACGAACACACACACACGCACACACGCACACACGCACGCACGCATGCACGCACACACGAACACACACACACACACACACACACACACACACACACACACACACACACACACACACACACACACACACACACACACACACACACACACACACACACATCTTGTACCTGTCGTTCTGAAATGAGTTTGCAATTGGGCCAGGACAGTCCAGCTGTTGCTTTATTTCTTTGTTCATCATTCAAAGCAGGGGTCTTCAAGGACCCTTTAGCTGAGAGAGATGAAGCAGGGACCCCCACTACATATTGCATAAAATGTTGCAGAATAAACTTTTGTCATAGATTTAATAATAGCTACCTTCATAGACTTGTTTGACAGCAATATAATCAGTGTTGTGTACATTCATGTTTTTGTTTGATTGTTTGCACATTATCTTTTCTATGAATATGTTATTCATGATAATGTGTATCTTCAGACATTTCAATACATCCTCAATACTTTGTAAACTTCACCTGTGGCTCTTTATTTGGTCTGCTCTTTTTTTCCCTCTACACAAAATCTCCTTGTAGATCTGCAATCCCCTGTTGAAGTAGCCTGATTCACAGCTTTGTTTCCTACCTGAGGGGATTCGGACCGTCTGGACCTTCTCTGCTCCTCACAACGCGGCGGGCCAGATCTTCTATCTTCTCCTCTCCCGGCTGCACGGGGACCGGATCTCCTCTACTCCTCTCGTCTTTGTGAAGCTGACCTCCAGACCATGATCTCTGGTGTGTAAACGCTCGCTATTATCATCTAAGCCCTTTCCTCTCTCTCTCTCTCTCTCTCTCTCTCTCTCTCTCTCTCTCTCTCTCTCTCTCTCTCTCTCTCTCTCTCTCTCTCTCTCTCTCTCTCTCTCTCTCTCTCTCTCTCTCTCTCTGTGTGTGTGTGTGCGAGTCGTGTGTGCGTGCGTGAAAAGTGGTAGGGGTCATTTGGGTCCCGCTTTCCTATGAGGGAAGTAGAGGAGGAGAGGAGAGGAGAGGTTGAGAAGAGAGGAGGTGTCCCTTATTGAACTGATAAGGGACACTTAGTTCCTTATTTTGGGGAAATCAATCAATGATGACACTCATCTATACGAGTTCAAACAGCTCATATTATCATAGGTTGTAATCACTTAAACCCTCTAGACTTAGTGAACTGGACCTGAGTTGTCTACGCGCTGTGAGCTTGTAGATCTGCTATTTTTGGATAACGTTCCCCCCAGAAAATGGATGCTGGGTTTTTATATATTACATACTACAAAAACTACAAAAACAGTAGATATTTAAAGTGAGATGCTATCTTTTTCTGGGAGTGGAGAGGAGAGGAGAGGAGAGGAGAGGAGAGGAGAGGAGAGGAGAGGAGAGGAGAGGAAAAAACTCTTAAAATGAAGGTCTGAGTCTGTGACTATAGCTACAGGTTTTTGGCTTGGGTTGTGGCTTAATATTACCATTCCACCCATTAATGTGTACTGAATGTTCTGACCTGATGACCCTAAGCTGGTGGTGTGTGTGTGTGTGTGTGTGTGTGTGTGTGTGTGTGTGTGTGTGTGTGTGTGTGTGTGTGTGTGTGTGTGTGTGTGTGTGTGTGTGTGTGTGTGTGTGTGTGTGTCTGTGCGTGCGTGCGTGCGTGCGTGCGTGCGTGCGTGCGTGCGTGCGTGCGTGCGTGTGTGCGTGCGTGCGTGAATGTGCGTGCCATTTTCTCCCAAAGATCATTCATTTTAATTGTCACTTCAAGGCTCCAGCCTTGAGCAAAAACACATTTGGTCCAAGTTGCAAGTTGCCATTTTCAAAATTCTCCTTCTACATCTTGAAGTACACAAAAAAAAAACTAGTGTTAATTTTATTCAGAGACTGTCGTGCACCTAGGTGGACCCTTACAGTAAGAAGTACTAATTGTTTTCCCTTTAAGTATCAATACCACAATGTAGAGATGCTCTGTTACAAATAAAAGTCCAGTATTCAAAGTTTACTTGAATAAAAGTACAAAACTGTCGGCAATGGCATCAAAATATACTCAAAGGTAGGGTAAGTGATTTACTTTGGTTAAAATAAGTGTTAAATAGCTCTATATTGTGATAGTACTCATTGCTATAGAGTGTTTGTTTAAAAGGAGTCTCCATGTCTCACCAGCTCTTTATTAAACAGAAAATGCATTTTCAGTGCTCTCTCCTGATTGGCTTAAATTTTGTCACCTACCTGAAAATGTACTATATTCTGTTTATTAAAGAGCTGGAGAGACCCCTGTGACTGAACAAACGCTCTGAAGCAATTACTATCAGAATATAGTACTTTAACCTTTTTATCAAAAAAAAAGAAAAAAATACAAAAAAAATTCACTTACCCTACCTTTAAAGTACCAACAGTAAAAGTATTCATCATGCAGAATGTCTGATTTTACTTTTTTGAAAATAGCAGATCTTCACAATTTATCGCATTATGATGCATTGTGAGCTTGTAGATCGGCTATTTTCAAATACCCTAAGTATATGTAGGGCCGAAGTGGTTAATGTATGTTATGTAATAATAATCAAGATCGGTCCCCACTCCCCAGCCCAAGGGTGAACCACTGCTGTACAGAATTGTGTGATTTTGTTGAACAGCCTCTGGTCCTTTGTTAAGATAGAATCCTCAACTAATCCTCAGCTACACATTCAGTGTCCATAAAACCCAAGATGACATGGTGGAGGAGAATGTTAAATAAAACCAAAGAAACAAATCAGGAAAAGTGAGAATACAAACACACACACGCACGCACGCATGCACGCACGCACGCGCACACACACACACACACACACACACACACACACACACACACACACACACACACACACACACACACACACACACACACACACATAATGATAATAATAATAATAATAATAATAAGGGTAATAATAATAATAATAATAATAATAATAATAATAATAATAATAATAATAATAATAATAATAATAATGATAATAATATTGAGCTTTTCAAATACCCAAAGAGCTTTACATGATTGATTGATTTTTATTTATTAAAGTGTCATGCTTCCATGTTACATGTAGGGGAGGAGAATACAACAAAAAAACAGTAAAAATTGGTGGCCTTAATATGATATGATATGATATGATATGATATGATATGATATGATATGATATGATATGATGTGAAATGATATGATATGATATGGTATGATATGATATGATATGATATGATATGATATGATATGATATGATATGATATGATATGATATATTATAATAAGAATAAACGGACTTTATATAGGTCATAGTCCGATTCGACCAATCCAGGGTGTAGTAATGAATCACGTGGACATGATATTGTCACTGCAGTAGGATCAATTTGCTTTACAGGTTTAAGATCCGGTCCAGTCTAGAACGGATACGGAAATAGTCAGTGAATTTATGTGTGCTTGAAAATGACCGGATATAGTAGGCGGGATTTAGACCAGAACTCACGAGTTCATTCAGAATAGAAACAGAACCAGGTGACGTGAGGCCACAGCGTCACTGAGGACGCTAAAGATGGCGTCACATTCAAACGGCTCGTGAGGTGATGTTTTTATGTAAGTGTTTTAAAGTGTTTTTTCAACAACATTCCTTAAACTATTGTGTTAAATGTCCTCACACAAGTGTGTAGAGTTGAACAAGCTGGTGTTTTGAACTAACTAATGAGATAAACGTTGTTTTGTATCCGCTGCGTCTCTGTTTTGGTTTACTTCATATGGGTGTTTTGGTGACATTGGTGACCTATCGAATTCTGTGACTCTGGCGCGTTATTCTCTTCTACCTTTTAGATTATAATTCTATTATATGCAGAATAGAAATACAACACATTCCCCAAGAGATGTGAATTAATTGTGTATGACGACATCCTATCAACAACTTGAATAAAATCTTAGATAAACTGGTGCTCTGGTTATTATTATTATTATTATTATTATTATTATTATTATTATTATTATTTATTCATATATATCCCCCCTCTACATTTAACCCTAGTACATTATGTGAAATTGGTTGGTGATACTGTAGTTTAAAAAAAATAAAACAAGAATATTATATTTTTTCAAACACTACACAGTGTGCGGTAATTCGATAGGTCACTAATGTGGGTGTAACACCTGGCAACAAGTGTACAGGAGCCCAGCAACAGCTTCCCCTGATACCAACCACCTGTTGTTGTTTGATCAACAATCACCAGTGGTGGAAAGGAACTAAGTACATTTACTTAAGTACAATTTTAATTAAGTACTTTACTTTACTACTTAGGTACTTTTTCTTTAGGTATTTCCAATTTTTAATACTTTTACTTCTACTCCACTACATCTCAGAGGCAAATATTATTTTGAACTACTTTGGCTATTTGAAAATAGCAGATCTACAAGCTTACAACGCGACGCGATGCAAAATGCAAAAGATTTTTATACATTTGAAACCCGTAAAATGGGACATTGTGCATAATGAGTACTTTTACTTTTGGTACTTTAAGTATATTTTGATGCCAATACTTTTGTACTTTTACTCAAGTACATTTTGAATAACAGACTTTTACTTGTAACAGTAACAAGTAGTATTTCTGCATTGCGGTTATTGATACTTTTACTTAAGTAAAACATTTTAGTACTTTTTCCAACACTGACAATCACTGAACTGCTACAGTAGCAAACACATGAAGATAAAATAAACACTGTTGAGATGTCAACAATCTTATCATTGTTATTAGTGAGTTTACTGGACATGAAGCATAGAGGCTGTAACATTAAACCAGTTACTCTCTTAATTGTCATTGCAGGTGCGTTAACTGGAATTTAAGTTAATCTGCTGTTAAATAATTCACGGTAAAACTTGACATAAAGGTTGTGTCTCTAGTGCATTATAATCACATTTATAATGCATTAATGCACTTATAAGGCTTCATAACACTCGTTATAAATGTTTATAATTATTATGCATAACAACTTATAACAAAGACACTTTATAAGTGACTAAGTAGGGTAGTTATTGTCTCCGCCAGGCCGAAAGGCATGGCGAGAGAGTATGTTTTCGCCCCTGTCCGTCCGTCCGTCCGTCCGTGTGTCCGTCCGTCCGTCCTGTCTGTGTGTTACCACCAAATCTCCGGCACCGTTGGCCTGGTCGCTGCGAAACTGTGCACACACACTCCCTGGATGCCAATTCAGAACCTCTGCCTCAAATTTTTCACATGGGCCTGTTATAGCGCCACCAGGAGGCCGATTTGTGCAAAACCCATTTTTTCCCATTACTCCTACAGTTTTTAACCAAACCTCATGCAAATCGGTACACAGTATCTCTATAGTCATGTGATCAACCCTGATCTGTCCGATTTCCCATATTCCATCCTCATTGGCTAAGGTTACCATCCAAAGTTTGCAGGATTGGTCCGTTTTGAACAAACTGCCTCAAATCATGAACGCAGCTTGCCATTTCTATAAAATTGCACACGCACATTCCCACTAGGCCGAGGAAGAAATGGCACTTCAAACTTTTCACATCAGCCTCATGGTGGCGCTATAACAGGCCGATTTGCATTTTTAACTATAGCTGCACCGATCTGCGTGAAACTTTGCACGCCTACTCCCTAGAGGCCAAGGAAAAACATCTGCACTGCATTTTTCACATCTGCTTTTTACAGCGCCACCAGGAGGCCGACTTATGTCAAATACATTTTTGGATATTAATCCTTCAGATTTTATCCAAACATCACGCAAATCGGTACACAGTATCTCTATAGTCATGTGATCAAGACGCATCTGTCCGATATTTCACATTCCATCCTGATTGGCTAAGGTTGACTTCCAAAGTTTGCAGGATTGGTCCGTTTTGAACAAAATGTCTGAAATCATGAACGCGGCGTGCGATTTCCGTGAAAATTTGCACGCACATTCCCACTAGGCTGAGGAAGAAATGCCACCCTTTTCACATTGGCCTATTATAGCGCCACCAGGAGGCCACAATAACTTACCTGACCTGGCGGAGACCTGTGCTCCGAGGAGCACTTTTTCTAGTTATGATGTGTTGTTCCGCCGAGCCTGAGCTTATAATGCATGATGACCCAGCACTTATAATACATCATAAACCTTGTTATAAGTTGTTATGCCTAATTATAAACATTTATAACTAGTGTTATGAAGCCTTATAAGTGCATTATAATGCATTGTTATAATGCATTATAGACCCAACCTATAAGTAAAGTGTTACGGACTTCACTGTTGTGGTAAAATGGCTAAGCTGTTTCATTTTTAGGATCCTATAATTCACTGTTCCATGTCTGAATTTACTAGAATTACATTTCATTTCATTCCATCAGTGAGAGTATAGATTTCCTGACCAATGGAATAATGTCTGAAGCATCGAGTCAGAGGAGACGGTTTGAGCGAGCGAGGGCTCACGATGCTGGACAGAACGTCTCTACTGACAAACACTCTGAGGAACACACAGCAAGGTGAGGACAAGGAATATTAACCCTTTGAGACCGGGAACGCTAGCCTGGTAAACCCTCCCTCCGGAAATCTCATTTCTATTTGATTCCTCAAATAGAAATGAGATTTCCGGAGGGAGGGTTTACCAGGCTACGGGAACGCATCTGTGTAACCACTTTAACCGTTATTTTGCGCTTTGGCTATTCAAAAATGGCAGATCTACAAGCAACATGTTGAAAGTGTGAGAACTACTGATTTAGAAGGCTTTTGTAGAATCGGCCTCAGGTCTTAATGGGATAAATAAGGCTATGGGTTTAAGGGGATGAACAACCCCCCATAACGATGAATGTCCAGGTGATGGTCTATGTTATAACATATCATGGAGTGTTTATAGTTGATGCTGTAAACTGTTGATGATATATTATTAACCCATTAAGACCTACCTAGCTGGAACGCATCTGTGTCATCTTAGATTTGAGCTATAACCATTATTTTGTACTTTGGCTATTGAAAAATAGCGTTGTGTATCATTTTTTAAATCTCTTGTAAGTAAAAATAATCAGACAAACAAACAAACAAATCTCTGCTGTACGGCAGAAACCAGCTAACTCCAAAATGTTCATTTTTCAGGAAATGACTAAAACAAAATAAAAGTGGAGTTAGGAGGTTTTGTTCATCATTGATAAGAACAGCTGAATGGACCTCAAAGCTCACAATGAGGTTGGAGGTCAAAGAGGGTGGAGCCTGGAGTCAGCAAAACCAGCTAACTCCGCCCCCCTTTGGTGGAGTTAGCTGGTTTAGCAGAAAGTTTGAGGATCCAATGGAGTTAGCTGGTTTTGTCAGCCTCTTAGTTATACTTTTGTTAACTTTATGAACTTAAATACACAGGACGTGAAAAAGACAATAACATTTTAATACTAGTCATTAACACATTGGGTGCCAAAACCGTATATATACGGTTTTGCGCATACTAACGTTGAGTGCCAAAACCGTATATATACACAGCAACAGGAAATATCACTCCTACAAGATTTAGACTCCAATCCACCTCCTGGTTAACTTATGACTTCAAAAACCTGTATCTCGGCTCCTGTGCACTTTTTTTTTTTACAATGTTAATTTAACTTTTTTGAACTTGCTGCAACTATGGAATGGATTTCCGAATGTTTTAAATTTTTTCCCCCCGATTGTACGAGACCTGTATGTGTGTAATGAGGGGATCACCGTGAGGACGGTGATCACTGAATTTTTTTTGTGACTACTTGAAAAAGGTTCAAAATGTTTAAAAAGTCCTGGCACTCAAAGTATAATATTTTAATAAACCTCTGGCACCCAATGTGTTAAGCTACTAATATAGACTGAAGTAATTAAAGCGGGTCATGTTTGCACGTTTGGAATTGTAACAGCTGAAATCAATAATATATCAGTATTCTGATATTAACCTGCGGGCCGCATTAAGTGAAGGTGGGGGCCGCATGTGGCCCCCGGGCCGCCAGTTGCCCATGTATGATGTAGATGTATAGTGTTAATTCAACTCTAGCCTCTTTAGATTAGTATGAAAGGTACATTTGTGACTGTGTGACGTTTGTCTTCTTTCCTCAGGCCGAAAGATGTCACTGTCACCCTGAAAGCCAAAGGACAGCAGGGGAGGGGGAGGAGAGGGGAGGAGGAGAGGAGGAGAGGTAGAGTGGCCCCAGAGGAGGTGCAGGAGAAGAGGAAGGAGGGAGAGAGGAGAGGAGGAGGAGGAGGCGGCATGAAGGTGGAGGCGAGAGATAGAAGCAGAGGAGGTGAGGGGGAGAGGAGGAGACATTCAGAGGAGGAGGAGAGAGAGGGGAGAGGAGGCGGGATGCAGGAGGAGCAGGAGACGGGGAGGACCAAAGGAGGAGTAGAGGGAAACGAGGATGGTCTGAGGTGGAGAGTTCACCAGCTGGAGAAAGACAAGCTACAGCTGATCTCCCTACATAACCAGGAGGTACACACTTCTTCTTCTTCACCACTTAACCCATTAAGACCGGGAACGCATAGGCTACTGTGTCATTTTAGATCTTTTGCTATAACCATTATTTTATACTTTGGGCTATTCAAAAATAGCAGACATACAAGCTCGTAGCGCAGCACTCGAGCTTGTACATGTAGATATGCTATTTTTGGAAAATCTTGAACATACATAATATATTTTTTTAACTCAAATCTTTGCTTCTGGAGGTCCGTGGAACCAAATATTTTACAAATGTTTGCTTTAAAAAATCTATGTTAAAAGATTTGCACACATTTTCGATTTTTTCAGATCTGCTATTTTTGAATAGCCAAAGAAATCTAAAATGGCACAGATACTTTCCCGGTATGCGCGTTGTGAGCTTGTAGATCGGCTATTTTCAAATAGCCTATGTATAAAAAAGGGCCAAAGGGGTTAATGTATGTTTTATAATATAATAATTGATATCTACAAAGTAACTAGTAACTAAAGTTTTCAAAGAATTGTAGTGGAGTAAAAGTACAACATTTTCCTCTGAGATGTAATGGAGTGGAAGTAAAAGTACTGAAAATTGGAAATACTCCAGTGAAGTAAAAAATACCTCAAAACTGCACTTAAGTACTGTATATTACTTGAGTAAATGTACTTAGTTACTTTACACCACTGAGAGGGGGACACAACTTCATACTAACATGCTTGATAAAATATGAACTCCAAATCAAAAGAGTGCACTGTAGCAAGAACATCTAAAGTGTAGTTTTATGTGTCTATTTCCAAATGGTCATTCTAAAGGTGTGTGTGTGTGTGTGTGTGTGTGTGTGTGTGTGTGTGTGTGTGTGTGTGTGTGTGTGTGTGTGTGTGTGTGTGTGTGTGTGTGTGTGTGTGTGTGTGTGTGTGTGTGTGTGTGTGTGTGTGTGTGTGTGTGTGTGTGTGTGTGTGTGTGTGTGTGTTTGTGTTTCAGACGTCCAGTCTCCAGTCCCAGCTCGCTAAGCTGAGGTGCGAGGTGGAGAGAGGAGAAGCTGTGAGACAAACCCTGGAATATCAGCTGACTGTAGAGAAGAGACACACTGCTAAACTGTCTGATCTGACCGAACACACTGACGCACTCACTGGTAATTCTACTTCTACTAGAAACACCCCTTTTCCACTTGCTTGAAATGCTGGATATTTACTGGTATATATTTATTATTTTTTGTGTCACGAGATGTCGGTCTCAAAAAACCCTGATAACAAATGAACCATACATATCGTTGCTGTTGGCCTCTTATCTCCATATTCTAACTTGTTGTGTTTTTTCATAAATTAATGCCCTATTTTATCATACTACAGTGTCACACAAAAGCATCAAAACTAGCAGATCTACAAGCGCGAAACGTGGCGCGAAGCGACGCGTTTCGAGCTTGTAGATCTGCTACTTTTGATGCTTTTGAATTTGAATCCTGAAAAGTAACAGTTTTGGACATCTGAGGTTTCCACCCGACCGAGACGATACAATCTGTTTTACAGATTTATGTCAGTGTCACCAGGATTAGGATACATAATCCTTTTCACACTTTCTAATTCTGCTTTATCATCTCACTTCTACAAACCGTTGCCAACTCCCCAAATAGACCTAATCCTACATCGTTGTCATCTATCTATGCCTACTGAACATCCAAAAAAGTTATATTGTTCCCATAATACTACAAGCAAAGTCTTTATATATCTGTATACTTTTTAAGATTTGTTGAAACTTGAGATGAAGTTGCTTTGTGCAGCTCAGGAAACTGTGGACACGCAACCAAAGTGGTCACCGACCGTCCATCCCTGCCACACAATCAGAGAGGGGGTCCTTTTTTGCACCCAAACATTTAGGTACAACTCACGGCCAAAGCAGTGCTCCAATTCTCTTCCAACTTGCCACAAAAATCGCTCATGGCTTTTCTGACAATAACATCTACTTTATTTTCCACCTTCACATGTGTCTCCATTTCTAATAATAATAAAGTGTCTGCAATATTTCAGCTCGCGTTGCCACATCCGCGAAACCGGGCGAGAAACACGCGCTGCCGTGGTCCATGCAAACGGGGCCCAAAAGAAGCGCCCAAATAAGCAGAACATCGCTTACAAAATAAGCACCTGGCAACGCAGGCTTAGCCAATCACGGGCGACAAACTGTGTGTGTGTGTGTGTGTGTGTGTGTGTGTGTGTGTGTGTGTGTGTGTGTGTGTGTGTGTGTGTGTGTGTGTGTGTGTGTGTGTGTGCGTGTGCGTGCGTGCATGCATTGACTTAAGAAGCTCTATTTTCTCACACAAACTAATCATCATGTCACGGACAACACGGCGGGAGGGAGGGAGCGGCGGGAGGGAGGGAGAGAGAGAGGCTATGGAATACACGCTCCCCTAATATTACAGCGATGAGTGTGTACATCGTTTACTTGGAGAGGGTGCATCTGGCCGATCGGCGCTACGAAGTGGGCGATACGTCACGCTATTGAGTCAAATGGAGGCTGAGTCAACCTTAAGCTAGTGCTAAAGCTATATGGGTTATGTTTAAAATTGGCCTCCGCCTGCTAAGATGGTTAACAGTTGCCGACAGTTCAATCAGTGCCGGGAATCGATGATGATTCTATGTGTGGTCACTGGTCATGCTTACTCCTCATGAGTCATTTGCAGCAGTGACCCAGGTCAGGCAAGTCCGAGTGAAATTAGACCCACGCTCTATGTCCATTCAACATCAGATCTAAAGAATGTCATTAATCTCACCCTGTGGTTAACCTATTATACCCCCCACCATCTTTTTTCCCTTCAAAAGGCATTGCTTTTGGAATTTCAGTAACCACTTCCTCACTATCAGCAGCACTGAGAAGTAAAGACTTGATGGCACCACTGCATAGTTTACAATCTTGGCTCTGAACCAATAAGACCATACGATTCTTGTCTGCACATGTGCAACAGTCCTTGAGAACCTAAGGTTTCGCTTTTGCAGTAGTTCTAGTTACGTCAAAGTTCAAGTCATTTAAGCTCTGCAGTGCGCTCGTACATGTGTTAGATTGCTATTTTTAACTCAAATCTTTGCTTCTCGGGGTCCCTGAAATGAAATATTTTGAGATGGGGGTTGGCAGCCAAATACTGTACATATAATTTTGGGAGTCCTTGACATGAAACAGCTTGAGCTCCACTGATATAGCAACAACATTAGAATCGGCCTCAGGTCTTACTGTGTTAAACCCCATATGGTCCCTCAGGGCTCTATATTAGCGTACGTTCTGTTTTCTGTTATAGTGGGGAAGGCTTTCGCTGAAAATGGCTGATCAAAAAGCTCACAATGTGTCGCAGCACGACACGTTGTGAGCTTGTCGATCTGCTATTTTCAGCGAAGGCCTTCCCCACTATAGGGATGCTGTGGTTAATTAATGGGAAACACTCATTATGGCAGTGGTACACAACTTGTAGTTGTTGTGTGTATGTGTGTGAGCAGTGCGCTGTGCAGAGCTGCAGCAGACAGTGTGTGACCTTCAGACAGCTCTGGAGGTCACCAGACAGTCCCGACAGCAGGACCAGCATGCACTGCAACAGGAAGTAGAGGAGAGAGACAGGCTCCTGTTCAGCGTCAACACAGAGAACGACAAACTACACACCCTGCTGCAGGTAACACACACACACACACACACACGCTCGCGCACATCCGATCTTTCTGCGTTTTTATACACATGCTTTCTCTCGCATCTCTCTCCCTCCTTTGTTCTCAGGAGCAGGAAGAAGTGATGGAGGGATTGAAGAGGAGGTTGGAGGAGGTGGAGAGGGAGAGAGAGAGAGACAGCGAGGCCCTCAGACGACAAACCAACGAACTGAAATACCTGATGGAGAGAGAAGAGAAGAGCAGGAAGGAACTGGAGGTACAGAGAGAGAGAAAAAGAGAGGGAGAGAGAGAGAGAGAGAGGCTGATTTGGTAGATGGCTGCTGCTGGCATAATGGAGCTCCACCAAAAGATACAAATGCATGAGTTTTATTTAGTTCCACCATGTTTTATTAGAATGCTCTGATGAAGCCTCTCTAGGCCACATGTTCCCAAACGCGTTCAGCTCAGAGTCAGATATGAAAATGTGTGTCTTTCCAAGACCCAAACTTACAAAAATAGCAAGAAATAATGTTTAAACATCAAATGCAAATAGTTAAAGCGGTACTATGTAACTTAGTTTTTTAATGAATAAAATGTAATTTTGTCCAATCTGTATGATAGAGTATGTTAACTCATTCACTGCCAGAACTTTTTTTTTTTTGCGTTTGCCCACTGCCAGAGATTTTTCATTGAAAAAAAAAAGTACTCAGGAGCCGAGATACAAAATGTTTAAGTTTTAAGTTAACAAGGAAGTGGATGGGAGTCTAGCGGCTCTATTCTGTGGCAAAAAAATCCCCGTTAAATCGGGATAATGGACCTGCGCCGCCCCAATAGGTTATTCTAGCACCTGCTCTACCCGTCACCATTATGCCGACACCGTTATTTGCGCATGGAGGTGTGCCCGTGGGCGTGTTGTTGCTATATCCCCCACATTGCAATTCTACAGACACACATGGGTACAGCTTGGGGAGGGGGGATAGTGGATTCTAGAAGCACCCGCTGGTTTATAAAATCACCCGTCAAGTGCACACAGACACTACAATGGCTTTGTGCGTTGGACCATGAGCCGTGTTGCCAGCCTTGGAGAGAAATAAGCAACCGCAGTCCGCAGGTCTATGAAAACAAAAAGAAGCAACTATAAGGCCACATGAGCACTTAAAACTACTAACTAGAGCTTTCATATCCCCTAAATATTTCAGCCCGGCTCGACTAATAATTGACAAATTAGACCCAGCCCAGCCCGTCAGTAATTTTTTTATAGAAGCCTTATTTCTCATTAAATCTTGGTAATTCGTTAAGAACAGGAGTCATTCTACCCTATTCCAACAGTCTATATTGTATTTAAAAAACAGCTTGGAGCAAATAGGGCTATATAAATATATACACTGCCCCATAACCATTTTAAAAATGATTATGGTTATTCTATGAAATATATGTTTCATAGAATAACCGTAATCATTTTTGCAATGGAGAAATCACATCCAATGTTACCTTCTACTGGCCGCTGCCTGTGCTATCATTTGAAGAAATAATCCAACATTTACTTTGAGGTGAAAAAGACATGAAGAAAGCTCTGAAGATCCATTATTTATGTCATGTTATGGTTTAAACTTTAAAGGGGGCTCCCTCTGCTGCTGCGTCATGACAAGACAGTGATTGATTTGACCTACTGTTGCGCTGCCCTGTTTAATTATTTGGCATCAGCTGTGTACGAATATATAACAATTTTAAATGGCTTTCATATACTCTTGGGGATCTGACTAATATGACAAGCTTATTGTGAACACAATACGCTACAAATTAATTAATATATGAATTTATTTGGATGTAAAAAAAACATAGACCCGGCCCAGCCGGTGCCGACGGGCCGGGTCGGGTCCCGTTGGGTTTGGGCTAAAATCTTAAGCACTTAAATTTTTTATAAGATGATCGGATCATAGTGTGATTTTCATTTTGGCTGCTGTCTCATTAAACCCATGCTGCGGGTGAATATTATATTATAGCCTATATTATATATATTAGCCTATATTATTATTATATTCCCCGTGTAAACGCTACGTTCATGACCCCCCCAAAATAACCATATTTGAACTGGGGACCCCCCCCCCCCCATTTTGTTTGACTCGGTTCCACAGATAAATATTGTGAAAATAGCAGATCTACAAGCTCGCCAGGCGTTGGGTGCTCCATTGTGGTCTCGACCCACAGGTTGAGAACCACTGCATTAAAAGCTCCAAGCAAGTTACATGTCTAGTATGTTGTTGACCACGTAATGTAATGTTTTTGGTTTAGTGATAGGCTACTCCGTGGCGCGCGCGTGCCTCATTGTATGCTGTCCAAAATAACAGATCTGTAAGCTGTCGACACGACATGACGCAGCGCCGTTGATAGCTTGTATGTCTGTTATTTTGGGTAGGTAGGCGACGCACATACGCATCGCAGCAATGTGTCTGGGTTTGAGAGGCTTTGATTGATGTAAACTTAAAGTTTAGCTCTGTTCGGGATTACTGAACAAAGGTGGATGATGAAAGATAACGGGGACAATATGGATGTAAGTTAACTTTAACTGCGTCACTTCAGAGGAAACTATGGAGCAACTTCAGAGATGTTTACACACCCGGAATCCATTAGAATGGTGGAAATAGAACGATAACAGCCAACGTGAGTACATAGGCTATAGACCTTTCCTAAAACTGTCCAATTTATTATACCCATGTGCTACTGTTTGTCTGTGTACCACGTAGGAGCGTTGTCGCAACATGATGTAATTAATTATTTGGGAGCAGCCGGTGTGTACCAATAGTATAAATATTTTAAATGGCTTTCATATACTATTCCGGATCTGACTAATATGACAAGCTTATTGTGAACACAATAGGCTACAAATTAATATAAAAATGTATTTGGATAAAATAAAAAAAAAGAAGGAAAACAAGCCCAATGCGGCTTATAATAATCAGACCAGGCAACAGTGCAGAGACTGCAGACAGGTAGATAGGCTAGAGCATATATTGGATCGGGGATGACGGCTAGCGCAGTCTTCTCTTAAAGGCAATGGCTTCTGGCACGGTGATTGGTTTCATCATTGTAACGCCCAAACCACACCTATGCATAATGTAACGGGTAGCTCAGGTGTTTGGCGGGTCAGGGGGGTGCCATAGAATACCGAATTTTGCGGGGAAACGCCTCTTGCCTAGTCCGAAATCCCTAATTAGTGGTTTGTTCAAATTTCAACTGGAATAGGGCCCTAGATCTTCAAAAAATCCTTGGTCTTTGGGTTAAAAAGAAAAAGAAAAAAAATGGAATAAATTAAAAGTCGTTTTAGTCGTTCTTGGCAGACAGGGCTTAAAGGACAGAAGTCGTTTTAGTCGTTCTAGGCAGGGAATGAGTTAATACAATATAACTCCCTGCTCTTCTATTGAGACATTTAGATTGTGTCAAAGGTCATGTCTCACCTAGACACAGGATCTGACACGAATTCTGAGCTGATGGTCAAGATTCAATTTATCCCCTGAGCAAGCAGCCAGGCTCTATTAGCTCAATGGTAAAACAAAATCAGCATTTGCACAGGAAACCAGGTTCAAATCCGGGGTAGAAGAGGAAAAGTTACATGGTGCAGCCTTAAAGCATAATGACACTTTGGTAGAGGTTGGGTTGTGTAGTTACAGTACCTTGCCATGATGTAACTCCAAATACGGTACTGTATTAGTGACATATCTTCAATGGTTACTCCATTGATTAGAAATTGATCATTCACAAATGATTCTCCTCATTGACTTACATTGCAGTGAATCAGCTCTCAAATACACCATTTTAGTACATAAATGAACACAACCAAAGCAGATTCTGCCAATACATAACATTATGAAACCTGACGCGGCATTTAAAAATAAAATACAAATGTAAATTCCCTGGGCCCAAGAGTTAAAAGCTTTGAATCCCTACCCGCCTGGATCAGAATTGGATTTTAGATCGTTCAAAACCAATAAACAGGACTGGAATCACTTTGTTTCTGTGACCTTAGAAATATCTCAGCAATCATTATGTCAATAACAATTATACGTTTGTTTGATTAATCAAATTATTATTTTTAACCACCTGAACCCCAGCATCAGTATTGTAGGGAACGCTGTAGCTGAGAATAGCAGATCGACAAGCTCACAACCTGTCTAGCTGTGACACGTTGTCGATTGGCTATTTTCAGTGAAAGCTTTAGCTATGAGCTTGTAGATCTGCTATTTTTGAAAAATCTTGAAAATAATATGTGCAAATCTTTGAATATATATATATATATGTTTTTAAAGCATAACATTTTAACTCTAATCTTTGCTTCTGGGGGATTCTACAAATGTCTTCTAAATCCTAACCGTTTTATAAAAAAAACGTATGTGGCTATAATCAGAGATTCTCAAACTTTTTCATGTCAAGGACCTCCAAAATTATATGTATTTGGCCGCGGACCCCCCATCTCAAAATATGTTGTTCCAGGGACCCTCAGAAGCAAAGATTTTAGTTAAAAACGGTCGCTTTAAAAAATATATATATTCAAAGATTTGCACAAATTTTCACTATTTTTCCAAAAAATGGCAGATCTACAAGCTCATAGCACGGCACAATGAGCTTGTAGATCTGGTATTTTTGAATAGCCAAAGAAATCTAAAAATGACACAGATGCGTTCCCGGTCTTAAGGTTTTGAACTCTAGGGCCCTGCTGATTTTACTGTTTGGACGAATTAGGAAGAATATCCAGACTGGATGTAGCGTAAAAATGTATTGAAATTGATTTCATTTGTGAGGGAGGTCTGTCCCATCCAACTCAGCTGTGTGATGTGAATGTTGTTTGTAGTTATCAGGTCAGAAGGTGAAGAGTTTACAATCCAACGTGGAAGCAGAGAGATCTGCTCACCTGGAGACCAAGTTCAACTCTGAGATCATACAGGTAACACACACACACACTCACACTCACACTCACACTCACACTCACACTCACACGCACACACACACACTACAAAACGCTTCAGTGAGATGTGATGTGACAGTGAACGAATTAAGTCAAATCACCAGTAGGTGGCAGTAGAACACCATAGTACTGTAGTTCACTGATTTTAGAAGTCCATTTAGACCACTGGTTCCCAAACATTGGGTAGGAAGTAAAAATCCCCTTTTTATTTTCCTTGTTTTAATACAAAATAATAATAATAATAATCAAAGGGATTCCAAAAATAAAACCCTTTTTTTTAAAAAGAAGTAGTGAAAATGTCTCTCTTTTGGATTTCAAGCTAAAAAGTTTGGGAACCACTGATTTTACACAAATCAGTGCAGATCTACACAGTAAAATCCTCAGTGTTAATTTACCTCTGATGGACTACAAATGTACAGAGTTACAAGTGGATGAGTGAACACTGAGGACTTTACTGTGTGGAATAATGTGGATACATACAGTAGGAGGAAATAGTGTGCTGGGCTGCACACTATTGTCTCTATTATTGCCCCTATTTAATGACTTTCATTATTCAATCAATCTGCAAGTAATTTATAATACAAATAATAAAGTGCTAGTTATCTATTAATGACATTCAGCAAATGGTCTGGCCTGCCGGGAATCTAATCAGCTGGGACCCGCTGAGCAAGAGACCAGAGATGCAAGTTAGCTATAGCTAACTCTGACCTAACAGTTTTTTGTGCATGGCCCCTGTTAAAGAAAGAAAATAATGCAGAGCATTGCATCCACGTGGTATCGGGTCTCCCATTTGTTCTCTAATCTTATGTGAGACTTTGTTTCATCCAAACTCTGGTGTTGTTGTACAACTGTGTGTGTGTGTGTGTGTGTGTGTGTGTGTGTGTGTGTGTGTGTGTGTGTGTGTGTGTGTGTGTGTGTGTGTGTGTGTGTGTGTGTGTGTGTGTGTGTGTGTGTGTGTGTGTGTGTGTGTGTGTGTGTGTGTGTGTGTGTGTGTGTGTGTGTGTGTGTGTGTGTGCGCGTGCGCGCGCAGTTGCGTATCAGAGACCTAGAGGCAGCAGTGTCAGTAGAGCGGTGTGGCCACCAGGAGGCGCTCTCCAGCCTGGAGATGTTGAGGAGTCAGTTCATAGAGCTTGAGAGAGCTGCCAGTCTGGACAGAGATGCACACCACAAGTAAGACAAGTTCCTTCCATCCAAACCACACATGGAAACTGTAGTTTGCATCCAAACTCATGGATTAAAGTTCTCAGTCATTTGGATTTGGAAGCATGTTGCGCAGCGACAATAGACGATCTACAGCTTGTAGATCGGCTATTACTATAGAGTACAGAAGTCCTGACGTCACTCGTTCATCCCCAGGTTCGTAAAGTAATTTCTCTATGGAGAATAACATTGCGTCATCTTAGAATCGTCTCATATAAGAATTGTGGTCAAAAAATAAACAAACTGTCTCTGCGATATTGTCAGGGAGGAGGTTCTGTATCGTTTATGATAGTCAGTCACTTATATTTGATACAGTCTGTTTCTGGAGAAAATGTAACTAATTCGGCGGAAGTAACATTATCGTTTTCTCGCCGTCAGTTGATGCTTCATATCCATAAGAGTCAAACCGCCGGGATCATGTGTTTGTTTTTGGAACACAGTTCTTATTTGATGCGATATTAAATACATCTATGGGAATTCAGAATGGGGGTGGAAAACCGCGAATCAGGTAGACAAACCTAGGATGTGTACATTACGTCAGACTTCGGTGCTCTATAGCTAGACCGATATCTATCGGTTTGATCCTCGGAACCCCCTCAAGGACCCCTGGTCGTCCCCGGACCCCACTTTGAGAACCACTGTCCTAGACGACAATGTTTGGACCAAGATTTTGTCAAAAAGCAAAAACATTTTCTAATCAATCTGAAAGGCTTTTATTTGATCTAGTTTCTATGTGATAACATATTTCTTATAAGAGAAGAAGAAGGCAATAAAATGCTAACTTTTTGATGTAGATACAAGATAAACACATGAACGGAACTTTATCTAACCATTCAAAAGTTTAGAAAATGTTGGATGCCGGTTGGAAATGGAAGGACTTTAAAGTGTGTGTGTGTGTGTGTGTGTGTGTGTGTGTGTGTGTGTGTGTGTGTGTGTGTGTGTGTGTGTGTGTGTGTGTGTGTGTGTGTGTGTGTGTGTGTGTGTGTGTGTGTGTGTGTGTGTGTGTGTGTGTGGGGGTTAATGTCATGATAACAGCTCTTGAGGAATTCCATCTACCCCAAGTTTATGTTGACATTGTTAAAGATGTGTACACTGGTTCATTCATACAGGTTATCTGTGGTAAACAGCTCACAGACCCCATCCCTCTCCAAGTAGGTGTTAAGACTGGCTGTCCATGGAGCGCTGTTAATTTTGTGTTGGCACTTAACCAATGGTTAAGATGGCTCTGTATGTGTGCCCCCGCCAATATAATTTCCACTAACCCTGTTCAGGGGTATGCAGACGATGTCCAGTTAGCCTCTCATCATGGGGCTGTAATAAAGAACATGCTCTCCAAAACCGATTCCTTTTTGGAATGGTCAGGATTAGAGGTAAAAGAATCCAAATGTGCAGTTTTATATGAAAGGCGGAGCGGAGGAAATCGCTGGTACCACTCTAAAACAGATACACTAACTGATTTCACAATTTGCAATAAACCCCTTAAAGTCTATTCACGTCACGAGACTTACACATATTTGGGCCACAAGTTTAATGTGGCAGGCGAGTGGGGCGATCAGGTCGAGGTAATCATTGCTGAGTACTCCAGCAGACTCGACTTGATCCACACATCGCCTCTGCCTCCAATCATGAAACTGGAGGCAGTCAGAATAATAGCATTGGCCAAGGTACAACATCTTTTCTCCAATGTACATGTTCCACGAAAATCACTACGTGATTTGACTGACAAAACTGTGCACTTAGTGAGACAATGGACTGGTCTTAACACACACACAACATGTGACATTATATTTCACAGTAAACGTGAGGGTGGTTTGGGTGTTCCCAATTTTGAATGGACATATATTGCTACGAGGCTCTCCCACTTGTTAAATATGCTGAACAATGATGACCAGTATGTGAGAGAGCTTGCACGTTCATCTCTATTCCTGGACCTAAAACGACGTAAGGTCCCCCTGGCATGTGGCTCGGATCCTAGCTTCCTAGGCTTCAGGAGGAAACCTAGTGGAAAGCTAGACAGTCGCTCTCCCGGCTTCGGTGTGTGGTCAGACTGGCCGGACTTAAACGATCTGTGCTGTTGGGCTGATGTTACCTTGAAGTGGTTAGGGTCTAACTCAGAGGCGATGGCTGTCTCGGAGGACTTTATATCTGACCCCAGTATCTCTGTCAGAGCATCTATGACTGTGTGTGGAACAGAACACCAACTCCCACTGACTAATGCCCGAGGTCGCCTCTTATGGGCACAACAGCAAAGGCAGCGGCAGCATTGGACTGAACTGGGGTTGCAAGGGAAGACTGCATGTCTCCCCGCTGCGGGCCATTCTGTCTCGCACTCTGTGCTCAAAAATTTTGCTTTAGACAAATGCATTGTTGTCTTTACTCTGAAAGCGAGGTTGCAGGTTTTACCAACTAAACTTAACCTCTCCATCTGGTTTCCAGGCAACCATGCTCCTCACTGTATACATCATGGTCATGAACAAATAGCTGAAACCATGTCCCACATCTTAAATGGGTGCCATGTATACAGGGGACTCTACATAAGTAGGCATGACAGAATAGTGGATTTGATATCTAAAGATATCACTTCTATTTTTAGGTCTGTATAAGCATTCTACTGTGAAGCCGAGCATGTTTAACCTGTGTAACGATGATTCTGTGTTCTCTAACATCTCAGCTAACACCCCTGATGTCATTGTTGTTAATGAAAACCATAGGGAGGTGTTCATTTTCGAGGTCGGCTGTACTTTTGATTACAGCTTAGAGGAAGCCTTCCTAACCAAAGTGCTAAAATATCATCAGCTAGAGCAGACCATCTCTCAGCTAGGCTACAGATGTAAACTTTTGGTTTTTATCTTTGGTAGTCTAGGACACGTGCACAAGTTGGTTGTGAAGGGCCTGCAAATGGCCGGCCTCTCCAAAAGGAGGGCTAAACAATTAGCAAGGTACTGCTCAATATCAGCTATTATAGGAAGCCGCTCAATCTGGAGGAGGCGTTGCTTCCTTTATCCATGATTGTTGTCCGCTGTGTTCGACAAGTATGCCATCTTTTGTTTTGTATGTAACAATGCTCTGCTTTACATGCGCTTTGTAACTAACTGTTTTCCCTTCATCTGACTGCACTGGCAATGTTTATGTCCTTTGTACATCCTGTACTTATTATGTGGACATAAATAAATATTTCAAATGTGTGTGTGTGTGTGTGTGTAGGTTGCAGAAGGAGTACGAGCAGTGTAGATGTGAGCTGAGCGTCGCCGTGGAGACGGAGAGGAAGAGGAGCTCTGAGCTGATGGACAGACTAGAGGAAGAGGAGAGACAACACACACACTGTCTGTCACTGTTACAGCAGGTACACACACACACACACACACACACACTGTCTGTCTGTCACTGTTACAACAGGTACACACACAAACTGCATGTCACTGTTACAACAGGTACACACACTTACACATGAAAGCAGGTTGGCTCATTAATATGCAAGAGCTGTTTGTTTTTAAAGACATTAATGTGTGTGTGTGTGTGTGTGTGTGTGTGTGTGTGTGTGTGTGTGTGTGTGTGTGTGTGTGTGTGTGTGTGTGTGTGTGTGTGTGTGTGTGTGTGTGTGTGTGTGTGTGTGTGTGTGTGTGTGTGTGTGTGTGTGTGTGTGTGTGTGTGTGCGCGCGCGTGCGTGCAGGCTGGGAAGACACGGTCCTGTATAGAAGAGACGTACATGAACTGTATAAACCAGATCCAACACACACTACAGCGACACAACATTGTAACAACACACAACACAGGTACGTGTTTTTTTGTTTAGTTTTTCCTTGACCACAAATGTACAGAATGTGATTTAGATAGCATGTTGTTTAGACCAGTGGTTGTCAAACTTTTTCATGTCAAGGACCCCCAAAATGAATGTATGTATTTGGTTGCGGACCCCCCCCCCCCCCCCATCTCAAAAATATTTTGTGCCAGGGAGTAGGGACCTAAGCAAACATTTGAGTTCAAAATGTACGCTTTAAAAATATAGATTTTAAAAAATATAGCGGCAAAAAGTGACGCGCTATGAGCTTGTATATCTGCTATTTTTGAATGGCCAAAGTATAAAATATAATATAGTTTTTAGTGGTGTTTACCTGGTGTTTTCGAAGCACTACAATACAGTACATTGTTCAGGTTCCCAGATTGCTGTAATGTTAACTTGTTTGTTTCCAGAGGCTGCAGATAGACAGGACACACACACGCACACTGATGCTGTTCTACTACTACTGAAGAACACACTGAGCTACTACCAACACACACTGGACAACACTAACACACAGGTACGCAAAGAAAACTGGCACCGGGTGAAAAAGGGTTACGATCGTGGGGGAAAAAAAACCTAAAAAAATAAATTGTCATCTAGGATCATAGAACCTATCATCAGTCTAAACAGTATAATATCCAAAAAGCTATAGGTCTAAAATGCCAGGTCTACAAATTAATGACCTGGTATCTGTCTGCATAACATTCTATCTAAATCTTTTTAGCCTATGCATAAGCCTGCAAGGTCGTCAAGGCACACACACACACGCACACGCACGTGTGCAACTCCTACTGCCAATACACACAACACTAACAAACAGATACACACAAGTGTCTGTACACGCATATTGTGACAATATCTTTCTTTCTTTCTTACGTGATAAAAGTAGCGAAAATAACAATCTACAAGCAATAGATCATTGACATCCTCCAATAACTAACCAAAGCTCTGTGCCTCTGTAGCTCTGTGGCTCTGTAGCTGTCTGTGCTGTGTGCAAAAAATCGCCCAGCCATTGACCATTACCATGTGCACGGAACACCGAAGCCCGTTTTTCGCTTTCCCCAAATGTCAGCTGTTTATTAGCGTTTTTATGTAAAAGAATGTCGCCATGGTTACGACTCCCCAGCTGTGGGATGGCCTTCCGACCTATGGGATGAATGATCAAACTGCGCATGCGTCGAATCCATAGACCCACTGTGTTACACTGTTGCCGTCTACCACAAGCACACACAGAGAACGTGCTTACGCGGCGACGGGACGTGCGCGTGTGCGGTTCTTTCACAAGCACACATAGAGGAACGTGCTTAAGCGGTGACGGGTCCGTCCGGCCGTGTATGTTTGTGTGGGGACGCGGCGATGGGACACGCCGTGCACGCATGTGTTGGAACTGTTGCAGGTACCAACAGTCACTTTCCATCCCTGATATACTATCTGTGCACAGCGCATAACCCAAACTGCATATACTTTGGGTGCTCATATCCCCCGACGGGTATGGACTAGTAGTATTAATCAATAAGTTGTGTGCATAAATGTACTCCCAGGTTTCCTGTCCCGGTTCATTTTCCCACAGCTTCTTTTGATATCACTGTGTAACGTTTTGTTACTGTACATTTGTAGCTGTCTTACTGCTTCTTAGTGTTTAGCGGTTTCTTGCTCTAACTATGGTTTGTGTGTGTGCTTGCGTGCGTGTGCGTGTGTGTGTGTGTGTGTGATTGTGTGCGTCAGCTCCAGGAGTTGCTGTGTGCCTCAGAGAGACTGGAGCAGGACAACCAGACTCACAGACACATCAACTCACAGCAACTCAAACACATTGAGGTACAACAACAACCACACACACACACGCACACACCTACACACCTACACACACACACACGCACGCACGCACGCACGCACGCACGCACGCACGCACGCACGCACGCACGCACGCAAGCACACACGCACACACCTACACACACACACACACACTCTGAGGTACATCCTCTCATCCACTTCACCAAATGTGTCACAGTTTGAGCCGCCCAGTCCACTGGAGTCTTTGTAGACCTTTTCTACCACCGATCCATGTTTTTCTTTATTTCTGTATAACTTAACCTTGTCTTTTAAAGAAGTATAAAAGAACAAAAATCCCCAAATTGCTGACATTCCCAGAATTCAGGAAAAACCTCAGCGTTTTAACAAAATTCCTTACATGAAAAAAAGAAAATGACCACAAAAAAATGCATAAATGATTCCAAACTTTGTCGTACAGCAAAGAGCAAAAATATCAGATCTACAAGCTCACAACAAGTTGGAGCTCTTGTAAATTTGGAGCTCTTTCTACTTTTATAAAAAAATAAGAAAAACTAAGTTTATTAACTCATTGAGTGCCAACGTGTTTCACGTGTTTTACCGCTATGGTGCAACGTGCCATTAACGTGTTTCACGTGTTTTTGAAAAAAAAATAAAAAAACGAACTAAACTTTCTTGAACCCAAGATATCATTATCTGAAGATTTGCAGCTCCATCCACTCCTTGTTTAACTTATAACTGAAAAAGGCTGTATCTCGCTTCCTAAGCACTTTTTTTTTACTTTGAAAAAAAAATCGTACTGGCCAGAAATAGCCAGAAATAATTCAGGCACTCAATGAGTTAATGGGTTATAAATGTGATTAAAAACAAACTGATTGGCTCCAATGGAACGAGGGAGGGAAAACATCAACATACAACTAAGCATCAAGTGACTGCTAAAGTGACTTTACAGGACTCCCACTCGTTGGACTCATCTGTCACATGTCCCCAGGAGTCTGACCTGCTATTGGCCAACACGAGGGAGGAAGTGACGCACCTATGCCAGGAGAGCTCTGATTCGTCGGCGCTGACACACAGGCTCCGGGTGGAAGTGGAGAGCGCCCAACTCACCCTGGAGACAGAGCGACAGGGCAGGGAGGAGGAGAGAAGGATAGACAGGGAGGAGAGGGAGAGAGAGAGCGAACAGAGGGAGAGAGAAAGGGAGGAGCGGGAGAGAGAGAGGGAGGACAGGGAGAGAGAGAGGGAGGAGGGCAAGGCGGAGCTCCAACGTGTCACAGAAGTCTTCCAGAAAGAATCCAAGGTACCCACAGGTTTATCTGTATCAGTGGTGGAAAAAGTACTCAAATTCTTTACTTAAGTACCGTAAAAGGATCAATACTGTAATGTAGAAATACTCTGTGTACCGGTAAAAGTCAGGAATTCAAAATGTACTTGAGTAAAAATACAAAAGTATTGTTATCAAAATGCATGTATCTGCATGTATCTGCAAACGGGCATGTGACGTTGATTATACTATGGCCTGTCGGCCAAGGTGGCCGGCCCCAAAATTGCCTAGCGGAAACCCTGGGTGGTGGACAGGAACTTTATCCCTGTGCTGTGTGTGTGTGTGTGTGTGTGTGTGTGTGTGTGTGTGTGTGTGTGTGTGTGTGTGTGTGTGTGTGTGTGTGTGTGTGTGTGTGTGTGTGTGTGTGTGTGTGTGTGTGTGTGTGTGTGTGTGTGTGTGTGTGTGTGTGTGTGTGTGTGTGTGTGTGTGTGTGTGTAGGAGCGTGTGTCGTTCCTGTACTCTCTGTACCAGCGTTTGGTGGCGGGCTGTGTGCTGTTGGACGCCTCCCAGTGCATGCTGGGTAACTTCTCGTGCTCGGAGCTGTGTGACCTCATCGTAGAACAGGTCAACACCCTGACCTCTGACCTCAACAGAGCCAATGACACGGTGAGTTTACACCGTACACTCCTCAGTGTTCATTTAAAGGTAGGGTAAGTGATATTTTTTTGTAAAATATTTGTTTTAGTTAACACATTGGGTGCCAGAGGTTTATTAAAATATTATACGTTGAGTGCCTGCATTTCTTCCATCCACTTGCGTTATACGTTTCGTGCTGTGAGAAGCCCCGACGCGGAAGTGCATGTAAACAAAGCGTGCGTGCGAGACGGCGGAGGGTCCCGACTAACTCCTGGAACAATAATATTTCCAACGCAACCCTCCATTGCAGCGTGATCGCCGATCGAAAACGGCTCGTTTCCACCACATTAAAAAGAAATGGAGATATTAAGCTTTTGGTCAAGGAGATAACATTGAAAACGCCGACCGGAAGGATTTTTGACATGGAGCCACATCCAGCCTCTTCTTCTCAGAAACTCCTTGGGTGATGTCAAAGTTTCGTTTTAGCGCCCCACGTGGGCCACTCGTATAAAAATAGAATTGGGTCAAAAACGGTCCGGACCGTTTTCGGCACTTCTCGTTTGGACCCTCAAAAACGGTCCGGACCGTTTTTGGCATTCAATGTGTTAAAAAGGTTAAAGTTCTATATTCTGATAGTAATCATTGCTACAGAGCGTCACAGGGGTCTCTCCAGCTCTTTAGTAAACAGAATAGGCCTATAGTACATTTTCAGGTAGGTGACAAAATGTAAGCCAATCAGGAGAGAGCACTGAAAATGCATTTTCTGTTTATTAAAGAGCTGGAGAGACATGGAGACTCCTTTTACTGAACAAACACTCTATAGCAATGATTACTATCAGAATATAGAGCTATTTAACACTTATTTTAACCAAAGTAAATCACTTACCCTACCTTTAACTCAGAGTTACAAATGGATAAATGAACACTGAGGATGTTACTGTATGAGTGTGATTATGATTATATCTGAACTCTTTGGGTCAGAAAAATACCTAATTGTGACTGATAAATCCCATAGCCTGCAATTGGCTGGCTGGTCGCCATGCAGGTTACCATCATAGATATTAGAAACCTAGATACCTCATTGGCCTCTGCAGTTCATTGGGGCGACTGGTATCGCAATACACGGCGGCTCTTCCGTCTTCCGCAGGGAACCTGTCACTCAAAGTGACTACTGGCCAATCACAGCGCTCACAGTGCGTTGACTACTGGCCAATCACAGTGCGTCTTTTCCGGGACTTGTCAGTGCAATGGTTCTCAACCAGTGGTCCGGGAACCACCAGTGGTCCTTGAGGGGGTTCCAGGTGGTACCCAGCTAAATGATGGAGAGTTGATAACCAAATGGACCCTTATAGATCTTTAAATCTTGAGTATAACATTTCACTCTGTCAAGAGTCAAATTGTTAAACATCTGCATTACTTACTAAACAAGTACACAATTAGAGAACGTAAACAATTGTTATTTTGACAACATCTTATCGAACGATAACATATTCTACGTTTTGGGTGTGAGAGGCTAAAGCTTATCAAACGGTGTTCCGTGACTCAAATGCTGAATAAATAATGGACCTTGATATGAAAAAGGACCATGTCTCTTATTTGAATTTCACAAATAGATGTGGATGCCAAGTTCCAACTAACTAGATGCTGCGCACAGCTGCTGCCTCTCAAAGGGTTAAGAGCTGGGTTACAAAAAGACCCGCCCCCACCTGCCTCTGATTGGCCTACCGAACTTCCGAGTGTGTGACGCACACGGCAGCCCTGCGGAAGCAGGAAGCGCGCCCGAGATACAGACGCTTCAGAGCCGAATGAGGCGTCTACCTTTATATGTCTATGGTTACCATGCCAGGTTACCATTAACCAGAGTTCAAGGTTCAAGGTTCAAGGAGCTTTATTGTCATTCCATTACAGAACGAAATGTGTTACCTAGGTCCTGGTCATGGCAGCATAAATAAAATACAGCTAAACAAAACTGAAACTGTGCAATAAAAAAACAGAGTATAAAAGCAGCAACATTGAAAACAGCATTTAAAAACAATTCAAGTTTTCTCGTTCAGTTCTTAGTTCATTGTTCACGGGTAATTCTCACAGATCACTAGATCACTAATGCAATGATCATCATAGTTCAAGGTCAAGAGTTCATGATTCTCACAGCTTCTGGGTAGAAGCTATTTTCTTAGCCTGGTGGTACTGGCCTTGATGCTACGCAGCCTGCTGCCCGAGGGGAGGGGGGCAAACAGACCGTGAGCAGGGTGGGTGGCATCTTTCATGATGCTGGTAGCTTTATTCCTACACCTGCTGGTATAAATGTCACTGATGGCAGGTAGGCTGCTGCTTCCGGTGTTTTTTTTAAAAGCAGACTTGACACTTCTAGTAAGCTGAAATAGAAAGCACCAATCAATAAAGACTTCACAGGGGTGTAAGTGATATATTTTTGTTAAAATAAATGTTCATCTAAATAGCTCTATATTCTGAGAGTAATCATTGCTACGAAGTGTTTGTTCAGATCAGTTCAAAAATACATTTTCAGGTCAGGATATCAATTTGATCCAATCAGAGAGAGCTCACACAGGACAAATAAGTGGAATTGGAAGTGATGACACAAAATAAAATGGAACACACAATTGGAATTGGAACTTTTGATTCAGTTTTATTCATAGTCTTTTGAATCACATTCCATTAGTTTTAGTCATATTTTAGTCATCTGACATGTTTTACTGTTAGTCTAGTTTAGACTTAGAATTAGTTGACTAAAGTTGACTAAAATGTGTTTTGGCGGTGCCTTGATGGCTTCGTAATGGCTGATTTTACACTTTGTTGCATGCTGAAAATAGCCGATCTACAAGCTTGTAGATCTGCTATTTTCAGAGCGCAACGCCTGAGCGCAACCAAGAATAAAATGACTTCCACTAGTCCCTCACAATTTGTTGACGAAATTGTCAATATATTTAGTCTTAGTTTCAGTCATCATAGCTTAGTTTTTATTTTGTTTTTATTTTGTTTTCGTCAGTGAAAAAAGGTAGTTGACAAACATTTTTTGTCATCGTTTTTTAGTCGACGAAATCAACACTGGTTAGACTCCCTCGTTCTCGGGCGACTACTGACAATGAGGGCGGCCATAGCTGAGTGGTTAGTGAGCCCGCCTTGGGAGCCAGAGGCCCTGGTTGCCCCAGGTACGATTCCAGGCCACGCCAGCATATGTGTCGATGAAATGAAATTTGTCCCTGATCAAGACTCTTAACCCCTAATTGCTCACAGGCCCTCATTGGAAACAAGCCAGCAAGGACTTTCATGAACGTCCTGTTAAAAGGAATTATCCTTATCCTTATCCTATGAGCCACTCAAGACCTTCTCACTTAGTATGAGAATTTAGAGCGTTTTAAAACTTATTTTTACTTACTTTAACAAAACGCAAATTTGTTTGCATGATGAAAATGATATATTGTGATCAAATCCACATTGCCTATCCATAGTTCCAAACTGTTCATAAAACAGTGATTATATGAAATTCTTTAACATTCATCTTTTCTCTCTTGCTCTGTCCCTCTCTCTCTCTCTCTCTCTCTCTCTCTGTCTCTCTGTCTCTCTGTCTGTCTCTCTCTCTGTCTCTGTAGATGGTGCAGCTGCAGAGTGTGTGTGACAGTAAGAGTGTGTGTGTGCGTGAGCTGCAGAGGAGTCAGCAGTGTGTGTTGTCTCGTCTGGAGGAGAGTGTGCGACACAGGGAGCAGGCCTGGGACACGCACAGGAAGGAGATGGACCAGCAGCACACGCACACTGTCACACAACTACACAACAAAGCACAGGTAACACACACACACACACACACACACACACACAGCTAATCAGCACTGGACCTATCGGTGCCAAACGTTGTATGCACACTGCTACTACGACACTGAAGTACCACCACAACACTTTTTTTCACAGTTTTTTTTTTATATAATAAAGATATAAAGATCCACATATTATCTTTTTGTGTTTTTTCGGAAATGAATGCCCTACTTGATCATACCACAGCGTCACAAAAAAAGCATCAAAAGTGGCAGATCTACAAGCTTGAAACACGGCGCAAAGAGTGCATTTTGAGCTTGTAGATTTGCTACTTCTGCTGTTTTTAAATTTGAATCCTGAAAAGTAACTGTTTGGGACATATGAGGTTTCCACCCGACAGAGACGATATACTTTACTATAATTCACAGAATCTCTGTGTGACTGTCACGCAGAAAACTGTGCCGGCCGTAACTCGGAAAGGGTCCGACCGTTCGGTCTAAAACTTGTGTCTCATATGACCCCGAGGTGTGCGGTGCAGAATGTCACTAGAAACTAAAAAACTAAAAAACCTATACTGTATCAGTCGGCCCGCGGGTCTGAGAAAGACGCAGAAATTCTCTGTTTGTTCGGGAGATCGATCGTATGCATCGGCTTCCCTGATCCCTGACCATCAGCTTCATGGATTGGTGGAACGTTACGTCAAAAAGCCGTCCTAGTTTAACATTAATATCATGATGGAAGTTATTGGAGCTCTGATTGCATTGAAACCTTGGCCAAATATGGGCTACATTATAGACACAAGTCATAGATAGACAACTGACATAATAGATGACTATTTTCACAGGCTGGTAAGAGATCCACATTGGAGCAACTCCGTTCTTATGTGGATCCCGAGATCCGCATGATTCAAGTTTGATTCCTTTGCGTGATTTAGATCAGTGGTTTTCAAAGTGGGGTCCGGGGACCCCCAGGGGTTTTTGGGGGGGTTCCAGGGGATCTCCAGAAAAAGTAGTTGACATACAGTAGCATCACAATCATTTTAACCACTTTAACCTTTTATACTCTACAAGCTCATATAGCACAGCACAGAGTGTCACGCTCTGAGCTTGTAGATCTGCTATTTATCAAAAATCTTGAACATTGGTGAACATTTTTACACAAACCTTTGCTTCTGCACATCATATTTTCAGATGGGCGTTCCGCGGACAAGTATTTATATATTTGGGGGTCCTTGACGAGAAAAAGTTTGAGAACCACTGATTTAGATTGATGAAATACACATTTCAACATGCAATGGAGTTTTTCTGCACAGTTGCAGATAAACATTGCATATTATTATATATATATATGAAGAATTTTGATTTAATTACAAAAACATTAATACAAATTTAATCTGATTAATCAGTTTATTATTCAAATCAGATTTTATTATATTTTTTTCTTTTAATAAAAATGATGACATCATAAATGACATTGGAAGCTTCATTAGAAAACCTCAATCAGAAAAAGACATGGGACACAGCAGGTGACAATCATCCTACGTACACAACTCTCTCTCTCTCTGTGTGTGTCTCCCTCTCAGCTGTATCACTCTCAGGTGGAGTCTCTCCACCTGCGTGTCTCCTCTGTGGAGTGCGAGCGTTCCGCCGCGACTTCCGACCTCGCGCGCCTGCGGGGTCTCCTGACCCGGAGCCGAGGGGCACGCGCCACGCTCCTCGCCACGTGCGCACTCCTGGCCGGCGCGCTCGTGCACACCTACCGACGCGCGGGCGCCCTCTCCGCACAGCGCACCCTGTTCTATCGCCTCCTGGAGGAGAGAGAGGGAGTGGAGACGGAGGTCAGGAGACTGGTGGAGGCCCTGGGCGGAGAGGAGGAGACGGGGGGAGACACAGGAAGTATGGTTGCAACTATTCATTATGTTTCTTAGCGGTTATGCTACTGATTGCTTTTTCGATTCATTGAATAATGGAGAGGCACGCTTTTTGTGTAATAAAAAAAAGGGCCTCACTAATGGGGCTGTCACGATTACAAATTTAAGTTGACGATTAATTGTCACTCAAATAATTGCGATTAACGATTTTAATTGTGTGTTTGGCGTTGAACATTGGAGCACTATGAGGCCTTTTAGGCGTTGTAATAAAAAATTGCACAGGGCAGATATGACAAATATAATATATATTTATATAAATATAAATAATATGCAAGACATTATTGACATATTTAATAATTGTATGCATGTAAAAATAGCAGAAATAGCTGATCTACAAGCTTACAACGTGTCACGAAGTGACTCGTGAGCGTTTTTTGAACAACTTTACAGAATTGTCAATGTTCACTATAAAAAAAAAAATGTTCTCAGCCTCTAGCAGATAGAAAATGTTATGTTCATAAGAAAAAATAGAAAATCAATAAAAAATGAAAGACAGATATACGTGTATATCATCCTATTATATATTAAGGAAAACCTCTGTCCGCCATTCAGTCTGTTCTGCATGTTTCAGCTCAGTGGGTTGAATAATTGATCTGAACGTGCACACGGGCATTGACCATTAGCATTTGCACACAGTGATGTGGCCCTTTTTTCACTTTCCCGAAATCTAAGATGTTTATTAGCGTTTTTGTGTAATCACCGAAGATTCGGCATTCGGGTTATGGGTTCTGTTGTCATGGTTACAGCCCAGCAGGCTATGGGATCTCTAGCCGCTGGCTAGACTTGGCTTATACACACACACACACACACACTGACACACACACTGCGTAATAACTGTGTTATTAGCACACTTAGGGTCGTAAATGACCGGGTTATCACACACTCACCACACTATAGTCCATATTCACACGGCGGCCATTTGGGAATTTAACATTGCGTTGCTGTGGCAACTGGGGTGGTATTTCATTGACTTAATGGCAATATGGCCGCCGTGTGAATATCGTCTATACTGTCACCTGCATGTGCTAATGGTCAATGACCTATGCATACCGAGCTCATAACCGCACATTGCCGGGTATTGGCTAGTATATATATTTATATAGCATCATCTAAAATTACATGCTGTAGTTGTGTTCCCGGAATGAAAGGTATAAGGTTAAAACAAGTCTAAATGGGTTAAATTATCTTTTGTCAAAAAAAAATTCTATGGATTAATTCAATGAACTGTTCCGCCCCTAGCAGGAGGAGGGCAGAGGACGGGGAGAGGACTGCGGAGGTGGAGGAAGGGGGTTTGCGCCGTGCTGGCGGCTAACAGGCTGCTAGCGTTAGCCAGGAGCTCCAGCGTGGCGCTCCGTGTGGAGAGGAGAGGAGGAGGAGGAGGAGAGGATGGAGGGATGAGGAGAGGAGAGGATGAGGGAGGGAGGAGAGGAGGGGAAGAGGATGGTGGGAGGCAGGCGGTGTGTGTGTGCGTCTGTGGGCAGACGGCAGCCAAGAGGGAACTCACACCCACAACAGGTAGGCACGCACACACACACATAGTTATAAGAACGTATTATTCATAATGCTTTATAACAATAATCATAACACATTATAATATAAAGCATGCTACAATGACGTATACAGTCAGGTATAAATGCAATTTGATATGCATATAACACTGTATAATTACAGTTATCACTCGTAAGTGAGCACTCGTAAGCACTCATAATGCAATCATAATACATTATAAACCAGTTTATAATGACACTTTCTATGCATCCCATGTTAATTATCATAGTTGTAAGACATTATAATCATGTTATAATGCTTTATAATCACCTTATAATGCATTGTCATCACTGTTAAAATGCATAATACTGTCATAAGTCACTATAAGTGGTCATTTGTTGCTTTAAATGACTATAGAGACAATTATAATAATTGACCTTATGACCTTAAGTCATTATATAATGCTTTATAATGTGTTATGATTATTCTTATAAAGCATTATGAGCATTAATGAGTTCTTATAACTATAATTATACAGTGTTATAATGCAGATTATAATACATTATAAGTATGTTTATAATGCATCATAGACATGGGAATGTCTATGATGCCACTTGCCACTTGTCACTTGCTATGCCATGTAGACATGGCATAGCAAGTGTTACCTAAAAAAAGGCCATAGATTTTCAAACGTATTAAAAAATAGTGCGATGTGAGATGCGTTGTGAGCTTGTAGATGTAGATCAGCTATTGTGCTATTGAGAAGTGCTGGCCTATTGTGGCCTTCGGTATAGAGGTCATTGTCTTTCTTTGTATATGCAAGTTATTTGTCACATCTGCCCTGTGGTTTACAAAGCTAAACAGAAATGTCATTTTGATATATATGTTCCAATGTCCCCAGACTTTTCCTCTGGTGGCTACAATGTGGAGAAGGTCCCCCCCCCCCACCCAAGAAATCTAGCTAACTCTTGTTGTAAACCTATTTGCCCTTTTGGGACATTAATAAAGTTGAACCTTGAACCTTGTTTATTGACAAAAACACAATTGAATCCTTAATCACAATTATTTGTATGGCAATTAATCGTCAATTAAAATGTTATGATTCTGACACACACACACGCACACACACACACACACACACACACACACACAGAAGAGTATAGGACATTTCGGTGTGTTTTCAAAATGTAAGTTCATGTGTGTGTGTGTGTGTGTTCCAGATAAGGATGATGATGATGAAGATAAGGAGGAAAGTGGTGGAGCAGGGTTTGTGCGTTGGCTGCGGTCCAAACATTTCTCCTCTCTCATCCTCTCCTCCATGACACAACTGCAGGAGGTGCAAACGCACACTGGTAAGTAACCCCACACACACACACACACACACACACACACACACACACACACACACACACACACACACACACACACACACACACACACACACACACACACACACACACACACACACACTCTCTAGGTGTCGCTGTCATTTAAGCCCTGTTTTTTACTAGAAAAGGTTTCTAAACAGCAAAAATAGCAGATCTATACACGAATCCACGGAGCACTGCCCTGGGCGCAGCCATTGCTGCGGTGTCAACGCTCCGCGGACGCGACACCGCAGCAATGGCCGCCTACAGGCAGCTACAGGCAGCGTGTCTGTGGATTCGTCTATAAGTTGGGTATGTTCCGATGTCGAATAGATGGATATTTAACCACTTAAGCCCTATAGTGAAAATAGCACAATTTGTTGCTGTGTCGCTGTCACCTATACCTGGATTCGGGAGAGTCTCTTTTCCCTGTGTTTTGCCCAGGTGGACAGGGTTTTGAGGTTCGGTTTAGGCATCATTTCTGTGAGGTTAGGGTTAAGGCTAGGCATAGTGTTTGTGAGGTTAGGGTTAAGGTTAGGCATAGTGTTTGTGAGGTTAGGGTTAAGGTTAGACATAGTGTTTGTGAGGTTAGGGTTAAGGTTAGGCATAGTGATTTGGAGGTTAAGGTTAGGCATAGTGTTTGTGAGGTTAGGGTTAAGGTTAGGCATAGTGATTTGGAGGTTAAGGTTAGGCATAGTGTTTGTGAGGTTAGGGTTAAGGTTAGGCATAGTGTTTGTGAGGTTAGGGTTAAGGTTAGGCATAGTGTTTGTGAGGTTAGGCATAGTGTTTGTGAGGTTAGGGTTAAGGTTAGGCATAGTGTTTGTGAGGTTAGGGTTAAGGTTAGGCATAGTGTTTGTGAGGTTAGGGTTAGGGTTAGGCATAGTGTTTGTGAGGTTAGGGTTAAGGTTAGGCATAGTGTTTGTGGTTAGGGCCAAGGTTAGGCATAGTGTTTGTGAGGTTAGGGTTAAGGTTAGGCATAGTGTTTGTGAGGTTAGGGTTAAGGTTAGGCATAGTGTTTGTGAGGTTAGGGTTAAGGTTAGTGTAAAATTGACTAACTCGGTATGTGGTGAAATAATACTCAGGCATCAGGATACCCTTCAAAGTATAACCAGTTGACCAGATGGATATATAAAAGTCAGATATTTATTTCAGCAAACAGTACAAGCATTGATTGCAATGATTGAGGATGAAGGTGGTGAATGAAATGGTGATGATGATGATTTTAAACTATAATAGAAACAAACAAGGAAAACCAATCAAACAAAGTACAACAATAAACTTAGGCAAGGTAACTTAACAAGTGATAAACCATAACAATGATAAGTCTGTACTTACTCAAATAATGCATCGGAAAGAAACTCAGGAAACAAACATAAATTAAAGTATAACAGGAACTCAGCACCAAACGCTCCAACCCACTACATTGCCCTCTCTTGCTGCAGTGAAGTGGGTGCTTTTTAAAGGGCCCACTGCAAGTAGGTGCTAATTGTAATCACAATCAGGTGTGCAGTGTGATTACCCAGTCTATAGCTCCTCCCAGCTGGGACTGAGCAGGAGGGGATTTTCTACAGTTAGGGTTAGGCATAGTGTTTGTGAGGTTAGGTTAGGCATAGTGTTTGTGAGGTTAGGGTTAATGTTAGGCATAGTGTTTGCATTCAATTCATCAACATAGCATAAAAATGTACACAATAATACATTTCTTCAACAAATACAAACGCTATGTACAAAGGATTAAAAGGAAAAACTACGGTAGTGTAAGACACCTCCTTTCGATGGGAATTTACATTTACCTCCCCTTGTGGACTCCTAATGTTTTTTCAGGCCAATTTTGAAAGAAACCAGGGATTCACATCCTTTAATGGATGGTGTCAGGGAGTAGTAGAATGAGAACGTTCTAAATGTGGGTGGTACCAGGTCATGGTCGCTCCCTATGCAGTGTTAAAGAACGGCTAACTTCAGGCGCTATTGTACCGAATTATATGCATCGAAGTTTCTAAGAGTTTTGAAACTAAACTGGGCATATGGGCTGTCTCTCAGGAACTGCTTGTTCCTTGTGTTGTTTAATTCTCAAGGTGTGAAAGAAAGGATTACATAAACATTTTTATTACATAAAAAAATATTTGTAAAGAAAGACCTTTTCACATCTGGTTACATTTGGCTACAGCACCATTTAATCAAAAGACAACTTGAAATTTTAATCTATTGAAATTGCACTGTAGTTAAATCAAATGTAGTGCGCTGCATTTGTATGTGACTTTGTTATGGTCCAAAGGTACAGTATGACAGGAGATACTGTCGGCCCTCAGGTATTTTAACCTATGAAGACCTGAGGCCGAGTCTACAAATATCTTCTAAATCAGTTTTCTGAAAAAAACATATGCTGCTATATCAGTGGTGCTCAAACCTTTTCATGTCAAGGACCCCCAAAATCATATGTATTTGGCCGCGGACCCCCATCGCAAAATATTTTGTTCCAGAACCCCCCCCCCCCCCCCCCCCCCTTGAAGCAAAGAGTATATGTATACGGTATTAAAGGATTTGCACACATTTTCAAGATTTTTCAAAAATAGCAGATCTACAAGCTCATAGCACGTCTTCGTGACACGCTATGAGCTTGTAGATCTGCTACTTTTTGTCTCTCTCACACACACACTCAAATATATAGCTAAAATCTTCCTGGTTTTAATAGGTTAATATTTTCCAATATGGCCCCCTTTGAATAAAGCTAGGACACCCCCTATCTAAATATTCTGTGTACAACTTCAGTTGCATTGCATTGTGGCCTAGTACTATTGTTCATGTTATTATGTCTCTGCCAGGACATTAAACCTGGTTCTAGTCACAATACACATGCAGTCATACACCAACATTTACTCAAATAATAGTATTTACACGTATTTACCATTTTTGTTTACTATTCATCACATGTATCATTGTTGTTTACTATTCATCACATGTATCATTTAATGCCAAAGAGTGTGAATTAATTTGTCATTTATTCAGATAATGTTTGAACATTACAAAAATAATCAACATCAGTGAATGTTATTTAACATGGAATATCAAAACCCACATAAAAGGTATAAGGATAATTCCTTTAACAGGTCCGTTCATGAAAGTCCTTGCGGTCTTGTTTCCAATGAGGGCCTGTGAGCAATTAGGGGTTAAGAGTCTTGCTCAGGGACATATTTCATTTCATTGACACATTTGCTGGCCTGGCCTGGAATCGTACCCGGGGCAACCAGGGCCTCTGGCTCCCTAGGCGGGCTCACTAACCACTCAGCTATGGCCGCCCCTTAACATAATAATCATTACTTCATAGCAAGACAAAATAATACAAAAAAACTAATTAATAATCCTCATTTGTCCCATGAAATTAATTGTATGAAGAGGAGAACATAATAGTAGCCTAAATACTAATTGCAATTAATTGAGATAATTGGCATAATTGGCATAATCATCATAATCATTTCCATGTTGAAACATTTTCATATATGAAGATAAACATATGATTCGAGTGACAATGACAAAGCTTAGGAACAACACTACTGGCTTCTGATGGCTCTCAAACTTTAAATTCAAGGAGCCACATAACTCCAGAGTTTCAGACATATAGGCGTCCATATGAATCCTCCTCAAGGAACCCTGAGGGTCCCTGGACCCCACTTTGAGAACCACTAGGTTATAGTATTTGCATCAACAGAACATTTTACTTTTTGAATGTTGAGAATGTTGACCTTTTAGATTAAAACAACAAAACAATTATGAATATGATTCTGGAGTCATGAGAGACAATCAATGAGAGACGACCCCCAGGGTTTGATCTACTCGAGGTCACACAACTCAGCACTGTCTCCTTCACCAAACCAAAACCCAAATCCAGCATAGAGGGGCTGGGTGAACCTGGTCTGGAGTCTGTGGAGGAGAGTCATGGTGTCAGAGACTCTGTACAAGGACAGAGTACCTGCACTGTGATCCAGGTACACTCCTACTCTGGAGGACACAGGACCTGGGATCATATTTAAAGATTTGCTGTGGTTGAAACTATAACCACCTGGCCCACACCATAATAACCAGGCTTTATCACTGAATGCAAATATACTTAGATCAAATCGAAATCCGTTGACAACTTCATATTGGGATCCTGTTCTGCTGATATCCTTGTATGAGACTGCTATGTCGACGTTTCCACTCCACTCTACCTCCCAGTAACAGCGTACAGTCAGACCGTCTCTACTCAGAACCTGCATCGTGGTGAATCTCTCTGGATGATGAGGATATGATTGTTTTTCAGTCATCATTGTTACTTTTCTGTTCCCTTTAGACAGAGACAGATAGTAGTTTGCTGTGTTTGGATCCAGTGTGATTGGAACTGCATATTGTAAGAACTCAGCTCTGGTATTGGGTTCAAGCCAACCAGGAGTCGTGTCGTGGTGGTCTTGAACCCCTAACCGCTCCCCGTGTGTCCACTGGGGCTGAACACTGCTCCTAAGAGAATGTGTCAAAGTAATTACAAAGAAAAGGATCACTACAAATGCCCTCATTATTTTTTTTATTTTAATAACGTCCTCTATTTGGTTTGTTTGTAAGAACTCGCCTCCGGTCTTGGGTTCTGGCGGCGTTGACAGTAAAACATCCACTCTTTTCACCGCCTCTGAGACGTTTGTCCCTGCCTCTCTGAGCTTGTCTAGTTCGTCCCTGATCTTTGACACCGCCACAGTCACGTCTTCAAAGGATCTCTGAGGACGGACATTGCTGCTCACTGGGTGTGTAGCTTCGCTGATCCGTGAGAGGGAGGTGTAGCGGTGTAGAAAATGGATGTGATCCTCTATGTGTGAGATCTGCTCCAGCTCAGCATGTCTCCCCTCCAGTTCAGTGACCTCCTGCTCCACGCACTTCCTCTGCTCTTCAGCACGACTCGCTTCACGTTTCTGCTGGTCTCTGATCAGCTCCCTCACCTCAGATCGTCTTCTCTTAGTGGAAGTGGTGAGCTTATTAAAGACAGTGTCGGCGTACTCCACTGCTCTATCAGCCGAGTGATTGATGTTCTTTATCTCCTTGTGAAGCACCTTTGCGTCTTTCTCTCTCTCCTGGATTCTCTGCTGGAGGTTCTGCTGGCTCATATCAAACTTTTTCTGTCTCTCAGCCCGTTCTGTTGCAGCTGAGATTATATCATGCCCTTTGTGTTCCTCCATGGAGCACAGAGAACAGATACACTGCTGATCAGTACGACAGAAAAGCTTCCTCCCCTCGTCGTGACGAGAGCAGATGTTCTCCCAAAGCTCGCCGGAGGCTTTGACCAGCCTGTGTGCCTGTAAGGCGGAGGATCGATAGTGAAGCAGGAGGTGGGTGTCACAGTAAGAGACCCGACACTGAAGACACGTCTTCACAGCTTTCTGTTTTATCCGGGTGCAGAAATCACAGGCCACATCTCCAGGTCCATCGTAGCAGTGATCAGGAGAAGCAGCTACAGTCGTCTTCTGTACATCCATCATGTCAGCCAACATGGTGTTTTTCTTCAGAACGGGTCTCGGGACGAACGTCTGGCTGCACTGTGGACAGCTGAATGATCCTCTTTGGTCATCCAGATTCCAGTATCGCTCAATACACCTACTGCAGTAGTTGTGTCCACAGGGAACACTCACTGGATCATTCAGTTGATCCAGACATATAGAACAGCGAAACTTTGCCTGGTCCAGTAGAACTGCTTGCTGCTGCTGTGCCATTTTACTGCGTTGTTCGTACTGTCTGGAAAACGGGTAGAGTGCAGTTTGGCATCTTTTCCTCAATCCTTGTGTGTGTGTGTGTGTGTGTGTGTGTGTGTGTGTGTGTGTGTGTGTGTGTGTGTGTGTGTGTGTGTGTGTGTGTGTGTGTGTGTGTGTGTGTGTGTGTGTGTGTGTGTGTGTGTGTGTGTGTGTGTGTGTGTGTGTGTGTGTGTGTGTGTGTGTGTGTGTGTGTGTCGGCGCGCCGCGTGGGAGAGAGAAGCATTCACCCTGTTGAAACATGAGACAGTGGTTTAATACCAGATAAGGTGAAATGTGTCTTAATCTCCCTCTCTCTCTCTGAACCCCCCCCCACAATAGAGGTGAATAACAGTTTCAGAGGAAGACTTGAATTCAACTTTATTCGGACGTCTACTACTCTTGACTCAGATGTTGATAACCCAAGAATAATAACTTATTTTTCTTTAGCACCTTAAGAGCCAGGACAGTGGATAAAACAGTTTCTGGAACTGTCACGGTTTAAATAGTAGCACACTATTTATACTGATACAAGCTCAAAGCTGGTCACTTCGTGCCGCGCTTTGAGCTTTTACATTTGCTATTTTTTTACATTTGAGAACTACTGCTTTAGAAGGCATTCGTAGAATCGGTCTCAGGTCTTCATGGGTTAAACTCAGCCTCACCTTTACCAGCTGCCAAAGTGATGAACACATGAATGTATCACTAATAGGCTCTACAGGACTTTTACTTGTAACAGCAGAGTGTTACTAGATTGTGATAAAAACTACATTGTACTTAACTCTAACCATGAACTTCTCTCTGGGGTTAGAATGGACCCTTATGGGTCTATATACAGGTCCATTTGGTTCAATTTACACACTCAGTTAAATGAACACTGTCTCACAGTTTAGATAGATGGGGGGCTCAGAGATAAACATTTTATCAAATGGGGGTCCGTACTAGTCTTAATGCATATCAAACTGGAGGTCCTTGATAAAAAAAAGAAAATGCAGAGAATCACTGGTTTAGTAGATTATTGGTTCTTAATCTGTGGGTCGGGGTCCCCTAAGGGGGTCCCCACATGATTTGGGGGGGTGGGGTCCCCAGATGAGAGTGAAGTGACAATTTAAGGAATTTAAAGACCTTAAAAAGGTTTTAATACCTAAAAAAAGAAGGGGGAAAAAAAGAAATAAAAGACAAAAGACCATTACTGCATAAAAATAATCAACAAACTATACATAAAAAATGGCAAACATTGGCCAAATTGTCAATTAAGGTTAGGTTTAGGCATAGTTTCTGTGAGGTTAGGGTTAAGGTTAGGTTTAGGCTTCATTTCTGTGAGGTTAGGGTTAAGGTTAGGCATAGTGTTTGTGAGGTTAGGGTTAAGGTTAGGTTTAGGCTTCATTTCTGTGAGGTTAGGGTTAAGGTTAGGCATAGTGTTTGTGAGGTTAGGGTTAAGGTTAGGTTTAGGCTTCATTTCTGTGAGGTTAAGGTTGAGGTTAGGGTTAAGGTTAGCTTGTCTGGAAACAATCTCCATTTCCCCTTTTATGGTTCAACAAAACAGCTTCTGATAACATTTCAGGTGAGAAATGGGCCATGCAGTTTCTTTATTGATTAATTTAACATTTGCCACATGAATGAATTGGTCATTCATTGTTTTGGTTACGAAGAGTATTCCTTTAAGTCCTGTCCATATGTACAATGTAGGCATTTAGCAGACCCTCTTATCCAGAGAGACTTAAATAAGCAAGGTAAACACATACATCAAATGCAGAGAGACAGTGTAGTGCCTCCAGAAACTAGGATCACAGGTAAACCAAGAACCTAGAATCAATCTAAACAATATACTACTATCAAAATAATAATCTGTACATTGAAACTATAGGATATCAGGTAAACTATGAACATCTGTCTAAATAACACGCTGAATCTGAATTACATGTTAACATTGTGGTAAAAAAAAAAAAACAGAAACACGAGAACAAATGACCAGGGTTAGTCTGCATTGGTCGTCAAAACTAGGTCAAGTGCTACGGGCTGAGGTGGAGTCTGAAGAGGTGAGAATTGGGAGTGAATATGCAGTTCTACAGCCTGTTGGAAAGTGAGGACAGTAAAATGAGGACAGTAAAATTTCCAAAACGTTCATCTTTCTACTAAAATGACCAAATGTCCTCACAAAGACAGAAGAGTGCTCTCACCACACACACAATTCCTCCTATCTCGTCTTCTTTAGACTCCACCCCTCCAGAAGTGACGTCAGCAGCTCGGGAAGGTTTGTCCCACCTCTTGGAACATCTTCTCAGCCAATCAGAGGTGGTTTCTGGTTCCGCCCCCTACAGAGGAAACCAGTGTCCACTGGTGGTTAGGCTGGGGCGGGGTCTGGCTCGACTGACGGCTCCACCGCCCAATAGGAAGGTAAGACTTTCATGCTTAGCTACAAGCAGAATTCCTCTACTCTCTTGACACCCTGTTATTTGCTTGCCCGGTGTGTCGCATTGTTCGGTGCGATCAGGATTCGGTACCCAGCATTGGATGATGTCAGTATTGAGACCATCCATATTATATATATGTTCATATTTGGGCATAATCCAGTCACTTAGCACATTGAGTGCCATACTGACGGCAGGGATCTTATGTCCATATATGGGCATTTTACTGTACGTGCCAATTTGCGCTGACATGGGGCATGTCCATTTGTGGGCTGATAACGCAGTCCTTGCTGGGATTATTGTGTTTAACAGCGTGTCACACATATAGGCATATCTGCGTGCCCGCCACAGACAGACGAACATGCAACTTGAACTTTATACTGTGGGGGGGGGGGGTGTGTTGCCTTCTGGTTGCCAGGCTCTACCCACACAGCTACCCCCCACCCCACCTACATAAGTGGTTAAGACAAACGATGGCTGCGTATTTTTTACCTGAAAAGAATGTCGACACAACACAAAGTGTAAACGTGTTGTTTTCCCTCCAGACTCTGGTCTCCTCCCTGCAGCAACACTTCCTGCTTTTCAGCCAACGGCTGCACTCTGCTGAGGTAGAGAGGCGGTCCCTCAGGCTGGAGTTGGCCAATCTGAAACGAGCGTCCAAGGGTGACCGTGGAAACCACCGCCACAAGGACCCCTGTGACGTGGTGAGGCACCGCACTGCCTGAAATTATATCTTTTTTTTATGTTGAATGAGAGCTAATATGGTGTGGTGTAAAGTAACGAAGTACATGTACTCAAGTACTGTTTTGAGGTTTTTATATAAATACAAAATATTTACTGCACTAAAACACTTTAGTTACTTGTTACTTTGTAGATTTTGATTATTATTACAAAGCATACATTAACCACTTCAGCCGTATATATATTTCGGCCATTTGAAAATAGCAGATCTACAAGCTCACATTGTGAGCTTGTAGATCTGGTATTTTCAAAAGTTTTTTTATGCATTTTGAACTTGTGAAATGGGGCATTCTGCACAATGGGTACTTTTATTTAAAGTATATTTTGATGCTGTGTGTGTGTGTGTGTGTAGGTGCCGGTGGAGCGTTTTGAGAGTGTGTGTGCGGAGCTCCGCCAGGCGCTGAACAGAGAGCAGGAGGCCCAGGCTCTGTTAAAGGAGCAGTCCGCTCAACTACGCACGCTAACCGCACAACTCAACGCGCACACTGCCGACACCACCGACACGCAACGCACACTGAGCCAGGCTGCACAGGTACACACACACACACACACACACACACACACACACACACACACACACACACACACATCATAACATGGACAAATGAGTTGAATTATTTATGTACAAGTCTATTACTAACAAGCTCGCTCGCTCACTCACTCACATCCTCAGGAAGTTCGCCGTAAGGAGCAGTCGCTAAGGATTCTGGGTAAACGTTTGTCGGCGGCACAGCGAGAGAAGAGAGAGTTGGAGGACAGTCTGAGACAGATGGAGGATTCACTGACGAACACACACAGGTAATAACACACACACACACTATTATACACACGTTATACAGTATGCACACTAAAACATATTGACATATTTCATATTTCCTTCTGTCTCATCCTTCTGTCCTAGGAGTAAGAAGTCTCTGGTCAACTTTATGACCACTGTAGAGAACACCTACAAAGAGGTAAAACGCACACACACACACACACACACACACACACACACACACACACACACACACACACACACACACATACACGCACGCGAGCATTGTTGATGTGACTACTATTGTGACTACTTTTAGCATAGAGTATATACAGTATATTAGTTATTGTTTCTATGGCTGCTATAGTATATATATATGTGTTCTCTGCTATAGCATATACTGTACACATGTTTTTCTACACCTTTGATTGATTGATTGATTGAATACTTAATTAGTCAGAAATATAAACGGCCCGTAGGTGGGTCATGGGATTTAGGCCGAGAAGTAGTCGCATCAGTTTGTTTTGGGAAGTCTGAAGCTTAGTTTTTAGTGACATTGAGATGTTGGAGAACCAAGAGGTACAAGTATAGTCAAAATGGCATTGAATGAGGGCTCTGCTCCGGCAAGAGTCAGCACTTTTGTTGACAAAAGAGGAAATTCTGCCTAAAAATCTTGGGCTAAAGGGCAATGGATACTGTTGACGGCTTCTTCTTTTTTTTATTCTTACTGGTTTCTTAGTTTTTCTAAAACTCTCTCTCTCCCATTCTGTCCCCTCTCTCAGGTCAGAGACAGTCTGGTCCAATCACGGTGCTCTGTGACGGGTAAGCCCCTCCCCCTGCAGTTACCCAGAGTGCATGTGGAGCTGTCAGGAACAGAGAGGATGATGGGAGGTGTGGAGGTCACTGCCTGTGAGGTAACTATAGCTGAATTCCATTCCCCAAAGCTCGGTCACTCGCTCACTCTCCTCGCTTCCTCCACTCGCGCCTAAGCCCCGCCCCTGCGAGGAGCCGAGGATTATTTGCGAGGACGGAGTGGTCGAGCGGTTGCCCTCAAAGGATCGGACTGCACTCAGCGTCATTTCAAAGCGACGGCAAATTCCGCGATCACTTATGACGTCTCAAACAGCTGGACCAGAGCAGCAGAGGCGTGGATGAAAATATACATGCATAGAATAATATGCAGGTATAGAATAATACAGAATATAAGAATAGACAATTCATCAATGTGGATGGCCACATTGTTATCTTTATAGTTAACATTTTGTGCGAAGCCATTTATTCCTGAATTAGTGGACGATCGCGCCAGGATGAGCAAACTTACATTTATGAATTTAATCCTGACTCGTCCCTCTTTTTGCTCGTACAGTCCCCAGACCCCCCACCCCCCGCAGCAGTCCCGCACGGCACTGCTGCTTATAACAGCCACCGTATATTACAGAGTATGTCTGACATCATTCATGCAGGGTGGCCATACGTCCTCTTTTACCCGGACATGTCCTTTTTGGGGGGGCTGTCTGGGGGGGTTTTATAAAATCCTTCAAATGTCCGGGGTTTTGAGAGTTTGGGTGATACCCCACTTCTGGGACGAAGAAAAAAGAAAAAAAATCAGACGATTTTGTGATTTTGCTTGATATTGTTTGATGGCGAAATAAATCATGACTGATGAAAAATACCCTTCACAGCTAATAGAGAATTTTTAATTTTAAGAATCGGTTCAGAATTGAATGAGTACGGCTATAGTTAAATAGCGTAAAGTGTCCTCTTTTTGGGAATTCAGAATATAGTCACCCTATATTCAGTCTATAAATACAATACATTATTTTAAACATAAACTTTGTCACAGTAATTTATAGTAGTCCATGCACTGCATTGAGGCATGCACGGAGAGAAATGAAATATCAGCTTTTGAGACAGAATAAGTGTGCACAATATATTACAATGTATATAATTGTATTATGCTTTATATCATACAATGCAATAAAGCCAGTGGCTTGTTGCGTCTTTTCAGTTAATTTACACTGTGTGTGTGTGTGTGTGTGTGTGTGTGTGTGTGTGTGTGTGTGAGTGTGAGTGAGAGATGAGCAACGACTGATCGGCGGGGGCGAAGGGGGGGGGGGGGGCAGCCGGTGTTTTCGGCATGGTTTCCGGGTTTCAAGCATTGATTGTGTGGCCACATGTGGAGGAGGACCATGTATACGTCACGGGAGAAGGGAAAAAACGAAAAAGAACGTGTACACGTGATGCGGAAGTCTGCCGTGGAGGAGCTGTGGAGAGTGGTCGAGCGTACACTTGATGTACACTCGCTAAATGCGGAAGTGGAGAGCCTCCTCGGCTCCTCCACTCGACTCCACTCGCCTCCTCCAAGAAGCAACTGAATAATTGGACCCTGACTACTTCCGGTTTGAAGTCGGAGTGACCGAGTGGGAGTGAGCGAGTGGCCGAGATTTTCGGGTTTGGAATTTGGCTTTACTCTTCATTCACTCACTCACTCACTCACTCATTTGTTCGTTCTACTTCAGCAATTGTGATGGGCACCGTTCTCTGTGATTCACATGAACAGAAAAGTAGCCTCGGTAACCATGCATTTTTGTTTTGTTTGTTTAACCCATTAAGACCGGGAACGCATCTGAGTAATTTTTTGATTTATTTGGCGATTCAAAAATAGCAGATATACAGGTGCTGCCCTATGAGCTTGTAGATCTACTATTTTTTGAAAAATCATGAACATTTGTGCAAATCTTTGAATATATATAATATACATTTGTAACTCAAATCTCTGGAGGTTCTACAATTGTTGTCTTCTAAATCCTAACAGTTAAAAGAAAAAAAAACGTATGTTGCTATATTAGTGGTGCTCAAACTTTTTCATGTCAAGGACCCACAAAATGAAATGTATTTGGCCGCGGACCCCTAGTCTCACGTAGCCAGACAACTATTCCACAATCTCTGAATGCTATATAGAGTCTGGAACTACAACTCCCGAACTCCGAGAGAGGAAACTGGCACATTTTAAAAGATCTTTACATTTTACTTTTTAATTTACATTTCTGCTAAGCAGCAAGCTAATTGTACTAAATTTGCGCGACTGCAAAGACGAAACGGAAGTGAGGAGGATCCGGTTTATATTCTAATCATGATCAGAGCTTCCGAGTCCCAGACTGTATCACCGGAAACATTTGAAAATTGTGGGAGGCAACAGTCTGGCCACGCGAGACTAGCGGACCCCCATCTCAAAATATTTTGTTCCAGAGACCCCAGAAGCAAAGATTTGAGTTACAAACGTTTGCTTTAAAAAAATATATATAGTCAAAGATTTGCACACATCTTTCATGATTTATGAAAAATAGCAGATCTACAAGCTCAGCTCAGCTTCTTTTTTTTTTTTTTTATTCAGAACCCAAGATATGATGATTTGAAAATGTTGTGCTCCATTCACTCTTTGTTTAACTTCTTACTGAAAAAGGCTGTATCTCGGCTCCTAAGCACTTTTTTTTACAATGAATTTTGGCTGTGGCACTCAGAGCCAAACTGCCATAAATAAGCTGGGCACTGAATGAGTTAATGGGTTAACAGAAGAGTCTCCCCTGCTCTCTGTCTCCCTCTAGAGGCTGGTCTCCACATTCGCGGACCTCTACCAGGCAGCCGGCTCTCGGATCGGCTGGCTGGAGCAGGAAGTCTCCGCCCATCGCAGTCACGTGACCGCTCTGCGCGGCGAGCTGCATGACGCCTGTCTCCGTGACAACCTGGCCTACGTCCCCGTAAGATCACCAACGTTCCGTTTCAACCCGAAAGTGATCAGAGACCATGCAGAGGGTTGAGCTGGCAGGGAAACTCATTCACTGCCAGACTTATTTCTGGCTGCGTTTGCCCACTGCCAGCGATGTTGTTTTTCTTACCTTTTCAACTGGTCACAGAATATTTATATTCAGTGTGATCGATCCCAGGACGGTTGCTAAGCACGGAGGGTTTCACTGTGCTGCCGCGAGAGAGAAAAAAAACTCACCGCGACCCCCCCTTCCCTTGTTTACAGGCTATTGATGATTGATTGATTGATTGATTGATTGAAATTTTTATTAGGCAAAAGAATGTAAAACAACACAGTTACATTTATGATGCTTTTGTCTAAAAGGTCCGGCCAAAAAAGTCCTTGCGGACTTGTTTCCGTTGGGGTCCTTGAATTAATTTCATAGACATATATAGTAGCAACTAAACAGTTCAAAAATCAACATGAAAATACAGATAATACAGAAAAAATACCACTATGTACAAAAAAATGCATGAAAAAATACAAAAATATGTACAAAAAAAGGGGGGGGGAAGCATGGAAAAATAAAAATTATATACAAAAAAAGCATGAGGAAATAAAAAATATGTACAAAAAAGAGGAGGGGGGGGGTCGTCTGTCTACAGGGAAACTGGTACTAGCTCCTCTTTCGGCCTCCAGAAAGATGAGTTTTTAGGGCTGTTTTGAATGAGCCCAGCGAACTGCATTTTTTGAGGGATGGGGTTAGACTATTCCATTCCTTGGTGGCTGTGCTATAGAAGGAGAATTTGCCCATGTTTGTTTTATGGGTGGGTGGTACCAGATTGTTGTTTACGCTCCCTCTAGTTTCGTGGCTGTGGGTGTCACTAACTTTTTCGAGGTATTTATACAGATATGCGGGTATAGGGGGCATTTCGGGCAAATCTGCATTTACAATTTTGAAGACCAGTCCCATTTTTAGTTGTTTAACCCTGTCTTCCACCCTGAGCCAGCCTAGGCTGGCAAAGTGAGTGGGAGAGAGGTGGGTCATGGGCCCCAGTCCGAGAAGTAGTCGAATCAGTTTGTTTTGGGAGGTTTGAAGCTTAGTCTTCAGTGACACTGAGGTGTTGGAGTACCAAGAGGAGCTAGCATAGTCAAAAAGGGGCTGAATCAGGGCCCCTGAGAGGGTCCTGAGGGTTGACAAAAGAGGAAACTCTGCCCATAAATCTGGTTCTCTGGTTTACTCCTTTGACCACCTTTGTTGCCATGCTTTCACCTGTCAGGTATTTGTCAAGAATACATCCCAAATAGGTAATCTCTTCTTTGCTAGTGATGATTGTGTCATCGACTTTGACCTTGAAATAATTTACCTTCATTTTACTGAGGGAATGTTTGGTCCCAAATAGAATGGATTCAGTTTTCCCAAGGTGTATTATAGCATCTCTCGTCAAAAATGCACGTTTTTCTTACCTTTTTAACTGGTCACATAATATTTATATCCATGCATGATCGATCGCCCGACGGTTGCTAAGCACGGAGAGTTTCACTGTGCTGCCGCGAGAAACTTTCTTTTGTCACCGCGACCTCCCGGTGGCTTGTTATGGGCCGTTGAAAATAGCATGTCTCACCAAAAAATAAAAGAACTCCAGTTACAGCTGTTTCGCCACAGGCGCTAAACAGAAAGTAGATGGAGTAGTAAATCTTGGGATCACGTGATCTCCTGCTTCTGTGTGTACCTGGGGATGAAGTGGTCACTCATGTGTTAGCTTAGAGCGCCATCTAGTGGAAACACCCAAAATAACCTAAAAGACGTCAAAAACATCCTTGGCAGTCTGATCCTTTGGGAAAAAAGACATCAAAGACGTCCTTGGCAGTGAATGAGTTGATCTACTGTAACTAATCCATCTCATTTATTATTTAGAAAATAATGAATTTGAATGAAATAATCAATTTTGGGGGTCAACCTGAGCTTGTAGATCGGCAATTTTTGCTGTTTTTGCACGACGCCGTTGTACGACAAACTATAAAATAGGGCTTAACCACTGAAATCTCATTTGGTTGAACGGAGTTCCTCTGGGCTCTGGTAGTGTATTTTGAGTTTTCTGTTATTGCGGGGAAAGCTTTCGCTGGAAATAGCCGATCGACAAGCTCGCAACGCGTCGCAGCGCTTGTCGATCGGCTGTTGTCAGCGAAAGCTTTCCCCACAATACGGATGCTGGAGGTTAAGGGGTTAAGTGGTTAGTCAGGCTAATCGTTTTAGTTGATTGTGAAAAATCTCTCTCTGTGTCTCTCTCTCTCAGGTGGCTGAATTCTCCCCATTGTTACATCCAAACGCCAGTCATCCAAGCCCGCTCTCCGATTTGTCGAGGGAACTGCCGATCAGCCGCAGCCCCGCCCAGCCCTGTACAAACCCCGCCCCCTCCTGTATCTTTCTGTCTGGGGACCGTGAAGTTACACAGAAGAACTCGTGACAATTCAGCCAATAGTTTATGGAGATGCATAATGTTGTTCAATTGGGACCAAAGTGTTGGACATACGGACCGACTGACCGTAGCACTAAAAAGACCAGAGGCCAAAGAAGTGATTAGGAAGGTGTGGAGGATGAAAAATATGTAACCCTTTCAGATCGGGAATGCATCGGTGTCATTTTAAGATTTCTTTGGCTATTCAAAAATAAAAAATGCTATTTTTGAAAAATCATGAACATTTTTGCAAATCCTTGAATAAAGTTTTTTTTAAGCGAACATTTTTAACTCATGTTACAACTTCTGGGGGTCCCTGGAACAAAATATTTTGAGATGGGGGTCCACGGCCAAATACATATAATTTTGGGTGGTCCTTGACATGAAAAAGTTTGAGAACCACTGATATTACAGCAACATACGTTTTTTCAAAAAACTGTTTTGGAAGACATTTGTAGAATCCCCAGAAGCAAAGATTTGAGTTAAAATCTTCTCTTTAAAAATACATATTAAAAGATTTGCACAAAATATCCACGATTTTCCAAAAAAATTGCAGATCTACAAGCTCAGGCAGCTATGAGCTTTTATATCAGCTATTTTTGAATAGCCAAAGAAATTAAAATGACAGAGATGCGTTACCGGCTTGAAGGGGTTAAGAGAGAGAAACATGCTTGACTTGATGAAATACAAACTCATTTGTTATACTCATACTGTTAATTGAATACAATTTTATGATCTCATAACATTGTGTGTCTCAGTCTCCGTTTAATCTACAATACATTGTTCTAGCCATATTGTATAGTAACATATTGACGTTTTCTATCCGCAAAAGCCTTACGTATGTCCATATTTTACATCTTTGTGTCTTCAGAAGTTGAATGTAAAATATGTACATCTTTGTAAATTATGTGAACATTACAGCTATTACAGCTAATGCCCTACTTTGTCGCGTTGTAAGCTTTTATCTTGGATCTGCTATCTTGGTCCGCATTTGCATTGGTCGCAAGTATACTTGTATGTCAAATATGGTCTGAAGAATTAATAAAGAATTCGGGACATTTGAGTCTGGAAAATGTAGGAACCCTGTTTTACCATAAAGTGACAAACAACCCGTTTGGTAGAGCATGTTTTCAGAAAATTATTAGACCATTATTAGAATTGTTTTAATTGTATCAAGTTACATGATCATGTTAAGTAACAATATGACAACCCCAATAAGGTACTTGCTTTCACAACGATAATTTTCAAAACTGAAATAAAATAAATGAAAATTGTTCAGTTAAAACTTTTTTTTGTTTAGTTTTTTACAGCTGTACTGTACTGTATCACTCTGGTGTACTCTGGCCTTACAATTAAAAAAATTACTTTGGCATTAAACAATCCACGTCAATGCCGTATCAACCTTTAAATGAGCCTATAAATGAATACAGTATCTTATCTTGTCTGATATGCACCACTCCATAGGACTCTGATCAAACATTGCATTGTTATTTGGACTCGAGGTTGACTGTTTCCCTGTTACATTGTAAAACATAAATCAATTGAGTACATACGGATGGAGGAATGCAGGTAGGTATTGTACTCAAATGGTAAATATTAATTACTAAGATGGTCAAAGGGCAAGGGCCGGAAGTTGCCCATGTGTGCATTAAAGTGTAGTAGAAGAACAGCACCCAGCACCCATTGCATAGACCATCCATCTGTGAACTTGAGACAAGAGCCACTATGGAAAGCGGCCACCAGCCCCGTACGTCGGTTGAGACCTCTATGACATGGTCCATCATCAGCACTTTCTGCTGCAGTCTGCCACTTGGAATCGTGGCTATAATCGTCTCTCAAAGGGTGGGTGATTATTACATAACAGCCATTTATATGTAACATTATACTCTGTGGCGGAAGAAGTACTCAATTATTTTACTTAAAGGTAGGGTAAGTGATTTACTTTGGTTAAAATAAGTGTTAAATAGCTCTATATTCTGATAGTACTCATTGCTATAGAGTGTTTGTTGAGTAAAAGGAGTCTCCATGTCTCTCCCGCTCTTTATTAAACAGAAAATGCATTTTCAGTTCTCTCTCCTGATTGGCTTAAAATGTGTCACCTACTGTACCTGAAAATGTACTATATTCTGTTTATTAAAGAGCTGGAGAGACCCCTGTGACGCTCTGAAGCAATGATTACTATCAGAATATAGTACTTTTTAACAAAAAAAAGAAAAAATCACTTACCCTACCTTAAGTAAAAGTATCAATACTGCAATGTAGAAATACTCTGTTACAAGTGAAAGTCTGTCATTCAAAATGTGCTTGACTACTACAAAAGTATTGGCATCAAAATATACTTAAGCTGAACTTCATAATTCTAGCTTGACACTGCTTGCATTTTACTCACCTCGACGTGACTTTTAACATCCTTTAATAATAAACTGTGATTGAGCCTTGAGCCACCCAGACGCCACAGTCCTTCCAGTATTTCCAACACAATTTAAACATGAACTACATTACCCCCAACCCCATCAGTCAATCAATCATTCAATTATTCATTCATTCATTCAATCAATCAATCAATCAATCAATCAAGCAAGCAAGCAATCAAGAATTGGTAAACATTTACTTCAGGTAAGTATTACAATATATCACTAAAATAAATTATTACTACAGTTACATCCTATGTCAATCTGTCATGTTTACATTCATTCATTATTAAATCCAACGAGAGACTAGTAATATCAAACCTGCCATGGCTCTGTATTGTGTGCAAAGTGGTACAGCTTTCCCAGTGAAAGGCCCTCTTCCTGGCACACATTGCAACATGTCATGGAGGGCATGGGCCAGAGCATACACAGCCTTGTAAACATTATACTCTAGCCTGAGGTTAGACACATCCAACAGGGTAGTGTCTGCTGTTCCTAGGTCCTCTTGTCCAGTACACACCCTTCCACCAGCATTCGCCCACTCTGATGGAAGGGGTGCAAATTTACACTGAAATGTGTGCTCCCAAAACTGCCTCACCTGAAGAAACAAAATGAAGATAGAAATATAATACCTTGTGAATTTTAAAAAGCAGTCTTCAGATTGAAATTGCTGCTACACACACACACACACACACACACACACACACACACACACACACACACACACACACACACACACACACACACACACACACACACACACACACACACACACACACACACACACACACACACAAACTAAACTATTTCTTTGAGGTCACCAACGTCTAACTTTAACTAAAGACTCACTAGGATGTTTTCAGGGCTGTTGTTAAGGTCATTTTTAGGATGTATTTTCAAGTCCTTTAGGCCTGGTATCTCTCCACGACGGAATGCAATACCAAGGGTGCCCCTCAGGTACAGCATGTAGTGATGAGTCTGGGGCTTTGGTTCTTCCAGGAAGGTCATATCAGAAATCCACTGCAGACCTGTCACCTTCTGCTTTACCACCTGTTGATTGTGATAATCAACATTATTATTATTATTATTATTATTATTATTATTATTATTATTATTATTATTATTATTATTATTATTATTATTATTATTATTGTATTATCATTATTATTATCATTATTATTATCATTACCCTTATAATTATTATTGTATTATCATTATTATTATTATTATTATTATTAGTAGTAGTAGTAGTAGTAGTAGTAGTAGTAGTAGTAGTAGTAGTAGTAGTAGTAGTAGTATTAGTATTAATAATAATCATAATACAGTATTCTGTAAACTGTCACAGCAAATGCAATCTAATAAAATAGCAATGAGATGTGTGAATGGTTTGATTATTTGCTTATTGTGCAGAGAATAATGTGTAAAAAATATGCAATTACTGAGCATTTAATTTGATGAACCTAAGACTGATTACATTGCATTGCAATAAAACATGCTTGCAGGGAAATAGCATTTTTATATATGAATATATTTATGTATGTCTTCACTTCTATATAACTCATTTCAGAATCCTTATAATGATGATTTCCTAAATTAACATGGATCATAACTCCAACCTCGTCCATGAGTTTAATCGCACGGATCCCATATTCAAATACAACGACCACACGAGCTGTGGATGTCTTCATCATAGAGACAATCCTCTGGAGTTCAGCTGGGTCACTGTCCCAGGGCAAAACCTCCAAATATGCCAGGCAACCCCAACCAGACTGGGCCAGCTCAGACTGGAAGATTGTGGCTGCATCGCGGGCATAGGCTTGATCGCTAAACAACACTCCAACCCAGGTCCACCCAAACCGTCTCATAATCTGGATCATAGCTTGCACCTGATTGGATACAGAATGTTGGGATAACTGAGTGCTTAACCCATTAAAAAGCATTATTTTACACTTTGGCTATTCAAAAATAGTACAAGCTCGTAGCGCGGCACTCGGTGCCGAAAAATCGTGAAAATGTGTGCAAATCTTTGAATATATATATTCTTTTAAAGCGAACATTTTGAACTCAAATCTTTGCTTCTGGGGGTCCCTGGAACAAATTATTTTGAGATGGGGGTCAGCGGCTAAATACATATCATTTTGGGGGTCCTTGGCATGAAAAAGTTTGAGCACCACCGATATAGAAACATACGTTTTTAAGAAACCTTTTGGGATTTAGAAGACATTTGTAGAATCGGCTTCAGGTCTTAATGGGTTAAACTAGATTATTCCCATAGCGGTAAATCCTTGACCTTTGGCAACTGAATTTCCCCTGCGGGATCAATAAAGGTCGGTCGATCTATCTAGATATCTAAATCAGTAAACTGCTCATCGGGAGCAATTAGGGGTCCAGTGTCTTGCTCAAGGACACTTAGACACCAGTGTTGATTTTGTCAACTAAAACTATGAAGAAAAATGTTGGTCGACTACCTTTTTTCACTGACAAAAAAACTAAACAAAAACTAAATAAAAACTAAGCTATGATGACTAAAACTAGACTAAATATGTTGACAATTTCGTCAACAAATAAAAACTAGACTAAAATGTTAGGGAGGGACTAGTGGAGAAGAGATCCAGTAGAACTAAAAGACAAGTCATTTTATAATAATAAATAGCAGATCTACAAGCTCACAATGCGTCGCGCTGCGACACGTTGTGACGCGCTACGACACGTTGTGACGCGCTACGACGCGTTGTGAGCTTGTAGATATATTTAGCATGCAACCAAGTAATCAGCCATTATGACGCCATCAATACACCGCCAAAACACATTTTAGTCGACTAAATCAATTGTAGATTTAGTCGACTATAATCTTATGATATTTAGTCAACTAAAACTAGACTAACAGTAAAACATTTCAGATGACTAAAATATGACTAAAACTAAATGGAATTTGTTTCAAAAGACTATGACTAAAACTGAATAAAAATTTGCTGTCAAAATCAACACTATTAGACACTAGCTGGGGGAGCCCACGATTGAACTGGCAACCTTCCGGTTGCAAAGCGGCCGCTCTACCTCCTGAGCCACTGCCGCCCCTAATTCACTGAATCTCCTACACAGATCTCACAATTAACAGGTAATAATAATAATAATTGACAAAAAAACTAAACAAAAACTAAATAAAAACTAAGCTATGATGACTAAAACTAGACTAAATATGTTGACAATTTCGTCAACAAATAAAAACTAGACTAAAATGTTAGGAAGGGACTAGTGGAGAAGAGATCCAGTAGATCCAGTATTAATAACAGATGTTCATGTGCAGACATGTGCAGACATTATTTAAAGTATACGTGATCATTATTAGACAAAAATAGATCCTTGAACTTGTTTATTCTCAAAATGAAAAATGAAAGGCTATCACAGGTTGTGTGTGTGTGTATGTGTGGGGGGGGGGGGGGGTGTATTTGGCCCCATATACATATAAAATCAAATATAGAATATAAAATAAATACAAAATAAATAAATAAATGGTGCCCTGTGTTCTCTGGGGCCCACTGTTCCCGTTACCTATACATTGTATATATTATATTTGATAAACCGATACAGGTCCAGTGGGCACCAGGTATTTCTGGACAGTGGGCACAACCGCTGTATATTCTTTTCCAAAAAAAAAAAAAAAATCAGATGTATGGGTAAATGTATGGTATATATGATTTGAACATGCACTGTACATCATTATCAGACACATTTACCCTTCAACTTCTTGTGTATCCCTGGAATGACTGAATATCACAGATTTTTCAGCAAGACATATCATGTATTTGGCCCCTCATTTATAAAAAAAAAAATTAAATATAAAATCTGATAAAAATACACAAAATAAGGTTTTAAAAAATGGTCCCCAGAAATACCATGTGCCCACTGTTCCGGTTACCTGATACACAACCAAATCACCAAAATTAAGCATGTATCAAATAGGTGATGGTAAAAGGGGGTTTGAGTAAGACCAGGGGCACTCTGTACAAACCTTTACCCTAGAGATGGCAATAGAATGACTTGAGGAAGAATCCCCCACGATTCCGAGCACTGCCCCCACGATTCCGAGCACTGGAGGAGACCCGACACAGCTCTCATCCAGTTGAAACTTCTCCTCTCTCCCACTGATCAATGTCAACGCTGCATGGAATGCAACTCCAAGCGAGTAACAGGTATCATAGATACTATACCCCACTATTACCCCAGAGTCACATTGAGCAGCAGGCTGAGGTTTCTGTTGATCTCTGTGATGGCAAAAGCCATGGTCTGTGCCCATTTGAATGCGTCAATGTTGAAACTAACACACAAAATGTCACTTTTGTGACCTTGGTGATCACCTTGCATAATGGATCTTTGTAGAAATATAAAACATCGACCAATCCTATGGTACCAACACATCAAAACAATGTCCCTGTTCACTTTCTTGCTGTCGTATTATGTGTGATACTCACTCATAGCAAATTGGGGTCCTTTTTCTCAGAGGTGAAAGACAGATCAGGGAAGACAGAAGCAAGGTGGATCTCAAACACGCCACCCAGAACCAAGTCCCCAGGCTGGTTGATTCTATTGAGATTAAACTGTAATTCACAAGAAGAGGAAGATGAGGAAGACAAAGGAGAGAAGGAAGAGAACAATATCAAGCATGAAAGCAGGTGTGTGACTAGAGAAGCCCTCATGACTGTCCTCCTCTGTTCTCTAAATCCTTTGTCCAGTTGCAAAGTTTTATACACAGTGTTTTGCCGTCCCCTTTGCCAGTTTATGGCATTACGTAATCTTTCACAACACCCATCTGGGCAGAGGCAGAAGTAGAGGCAGGGCTTAAAGGGATAGTTCACCCCAAAAAATACGTTTTTCTATCAATTAGTCACCCCATGGAGACTTGAATTCATGGATATTTTAATGTTTTAGTCAGTCAAACAGTGTCACAAACTACAGTAATTACCCGGTGTCAATTGTTAAAATGGTAGTTATCACGCTAAATGCTGCTAAATGATGTTTTGTTTATTTACCAACTAATTTTAAAGGACAATTGCACGGCTGTCATGACAGTGTGATGTCACTGCATTATGATGTCATTATTGCGAACGCAGCGGAAGGAGGCGCGCCGAAGGTGGAGCTTACTATGAAACCGTGCTCGGCTTGTGTGTCTGTGTGTCTGTGTGCAGTATTGTGTGCGTGCACTGCAGCCATGAAGAACGCAGGAATGTAGACAATGCTCTGATTAAAATGCACAACAGCCTGCAACATGCCTAAACCAAACACATTTCAAAAACTACAAAGACAAAAAACATTTACAAAAAAAAAAAAAACACAACAAACAAACATAACAATTTAAAAAAGACAAAAACTGTACCACCCACTTCTCTACAATTGCTCATTCCTTTCGATTCTTCTTATTGTCATTTTCGAGCTGCGTTCGCTTCCCGCGTTTGCGCGTCTTACTTATAAGCAGGTAGCTGGCAACAACCAGTCTGGTAAGCCTCCTATTTCAAAGGGGCGGGATGTGCACAAACAGGAGAAAACTGCCCCCAGCTTCTGATTGGTCTGTGTGTATGTATGTTCTGCTCGCAAAGCAAACATGGACTCCCATGCACTTCAGTCAGGGTATTTTAATTCCTCACCAATTTAAATCTCAGGAATTAAAATTGGGACTCACCATAAATGTATGGCTTTTTGACAATAATTGGCAATATTTCAGCAACTAGGATTTCTTAGGACTTTTAGTATGTTGTTTTGGACACGCGGAAAGTGTGTGCTCCAACCGCTACACTAGGGCGGCCCTCATGTGTAAAGGGAGTGACATGCAGTAAATGGTCTGCCTGGTTGGGAATTGAACCAGAAACATGCTGATCAGGGTATGCACCCTAACCACTTGGCTATACCCAGAGAACTCTCTCTGATGCTGTTACAGCCACACGCACGCACACACGCACGCACACACACACACACACACACACACACACACACACACACACACACACACACACACACACACACACACACACACACACACACACACACACACACACACACACACACACACACACACACACAATATACAGTGGTTGGTTTTCATTTCCACATGGCAGCATTATTAGTCTCAGTGGGGTGTTCTTCTCACACCATCAGTGCACTGTACCTGCAAACATCCTCACAGCTCCTCAAAGGTCCAACAACGTTACTTTCAAGCAGAACTCTTGTATGTCCAAAACTGTTACTTTTAAGGAAATTAGCCTACTATATTGGTTGCTCGTTTTAGAAGAGAATGCACTTAAGACTTCTCGTGATTAGTAGTTTTGTTCCCTATGAATGCACTTATTGTAAGTCGCTTTGGATAAAAGGCGTCTGCTAAATGACTGTATGTAATGTATCACCTCAAATATATATCGCAGGTTAAATGACTTATGTCTCAGCAAGAAAAACTTGTCCATGCATTCATCTTCAGTAGACTTGACTACTGTAACAGTGTCTTTACAGGTCTCACTAAAAACAACCAGACGCAACAACCAGTTGATTCAGAACGCTGCTGTTCGAGTCCTTACTAATAGGGCTTTTCATTCAGCTTTATTTTACATGCAAATGAGAAATGACAGCAGGACATGCAGAATGGTTAGAGACCTTTACAGAAAAAAGGGATGTGTGGCGGTTTATATTTTACTTTTTAAGTCAGAGATAGGTTGTGCAGTGGTCTCCCATTGCTTGTTGAGACTTCAAAGTTCTCAAGCTGGAAAAGATTCGTTTTTCTGTTAAGGGCACCCCGCTAAATGTTTCCATAAGTGGAATGTCTTTTATTAACTATTTCAGTTCCTTACAAACATGAGGGCTGTGTGTGTGGTTTAAAAAGTTCGTTTTTGTAACTGTATGTGCTAGCTAAAGTTCAGTGGCTAAGCTAACAACAGGGCCTATTCTGTGTGTGTGAGCAGGCTATGTAGGTCTAAGCTAATACACCGTTCATGGCTCACTGCAGTGATGTGCTATGTGCTGTATCCTAGTTTGCATAGGATATTTAGTTCACTGTTTCCATTTCTGTATATTTATGTCATGATTTCTATCATTTCAGATACCATTCATCACAGTGTATGTTTGTGTCTGCCAACTTCAATTCTACATAAAAACCCATAAACTGCCATCAAGTGTCATCTTTGAATACATGCTCTATGACCGGAGCCCTGTGGTGGGCATAGCTTCAACCCCTCTGAACATACAGTTCTCTTTTAAAAACTAAAAATTTTCACATGGTCCTTCGAGCCGGATGCTCCACTCACCACAGCAAGATGACAGAAGGGGACTCAAAAAGTATACGTCATATGCCATCCCACCTACTCCAATACCAGGTCAACCTTCCCCACTCCTTACTGCCACCCCCAGTCCCTACCAGCACTCAGACAATAGTGCAAGGGGACGCCCAGACAACCAGCACAGCACAGATGTGGCCAATCAGTGGGCAAGCCAAGTTTGCCTCGACTGCAGACCAATACTCTATGCCAAGGTATTCAAGTGGGCAGTATAGACCAGACCCCCTAAGTCATCTCAACCAAAATATGGCATATCCTAACCCCCTAGCATACAATCAGTCACCTAGAAGCCTGCAAGATGAGGAGGAAAATCTGCAAGAGATCTCCATCATTAGCGATGCTGTTTCTCCTCCACATCAGAAGCAGCAAGATCTGCCCCCCATTCATACACCGTACCACCTCTCACCGGTGGTCAGACCTAACACTTTAAACATCTCTTTTACTGCCACCCAAGCACAGTAAACCCTCAACAGCATGTTATGTCTGACCAGCTAGCTCAGCTGTCCATGCACCAATGGCAGAGCTCAACCACCTACAGAAGTGTTGTCCAGGCACACCCCATGTCGGCAGCCCCGGTGACGACACCTACTATTGCATCGCCACATGCCAGTCAAACCTCCCCCTCATCAGTGGCCTCTCAGCAACACCAGACGCCTGCTTCACTGCAGCACCAGACGCCTGCTTCACTGCAGCACCAGACGCCTGCTTCACTGCAGCACCAGACGCCTGCTTCACTGCAGCACCAGGCGCCTGCTTCACCGCAGCACCAGGCGCCTGCTTCACCGCAGCACCAGGCGCCTGCTTCACCGCAGCACCAGACGCCTGCTTCACTGCAGCACCAGACGCCTGCTTCACTGCAGCACCAGACGCCTGCTTCACCGCAGCACCAGACGCCTGCTGCACTGCAGCAACAGACGCCTGCTTCACTGCAGCGGGATCACTGGTCACTGCAGCACCAGATGCCCGTTTCACTGCAACACCAGACGCCTGCTTCACTGCAGCACCAGACGCCTGCTTCACTGCAGCACCAGACGCCTGCTTCACTGCAGCACCAGACGCCTGCTTCACTGCAGCACCAGACGCCTGCTTCACTGCCGCAGGATCACTGGTCACTGCAGCACCAGATGCCTGCTTCACTGCAGCACCAGGCGCCTGCTTCACTGCAGCACCAGATGCTGGCTTCACTGCAGCACCAGACGCCTGCTTCACTGCAGCACCAGACGCCTGCTTCACTGCCGCAGGATCACTGGTCACTGCAGCACCAGATGCCTGCTTCACTGCAGCACCAGGCGCCTGCTTCACTGCAGCACCAGATGCTGGCTTCACTGCAGCACCAGACGCCTGCTTCACTGCAGCACCAGACGCCTGTTTCACTGCAGCACTAGATGCCTGCTTCACTGCAGCCGGTATACCAGCAGCACCCGATGCTGGCTTCAGCACAGCCAGCATACCAGCAGCATCCCCCGCTGGCTACCGCACATCCAGCGTACCAGCAGCATCCAACGCTGGCTTCAACACAGCCAGCGTACCAGCAGCATCCAACGCTGGCTTCAGTACAGCCAGCGTACCAGCAGCATCCAACGCTGGCTTCAGCACAGCCAGCGTACCAGCAGCATCCAACGCTGGCTTCAGCACAGCCAGCGTACCAGCAGCATCCAACGCTAGCTTCAGCACAGCCAGCGTACCAGCAGCATCCAATGCTGGCTTCAGCACAGCCAGCGTACCAGCAGCATCCAACGCTGGCTTCAGCACAGCCAGCGTACCAGCAGCATCCAACGCTGGCTTCAGCACAGCCAGCGTACCAGCAGCATCCAACGCTGGCTTCAGCACAGCCAGCGTACCAGCAGCATCCAACGCTGGCTTCAGCACAGGCAGTGTACCAGCCGCAGCCGACGCCAGCTTCCATACAACTGTCGTATCAGCAGCACCCGATGCCCGCGGCAGCCCAGCTGTACCAGCAGCAGCTGATGCCAATTTCACTACAGCCGGCACACCAGCCGCAACCGACGCCAGCCTCCCAACCGGCGTACCAGCCCTATCTGATATCGTCCGTCCGTCGGCGTGTCCGTCCGTCCTTCTGTCTGCGAGCAGCTAATCTCCGCCACCGTTGGCCCGGTCGCTGTGAAACTGCGCACACACACTCCCTGGATGCCACAGCAAAACCTCTGCCCCACATTTTTCAGATCAGCCTGTCATAGCGCCACCATGAGGCAGACTTTTGCAAAACAATTTTTTTTATATCACTCCTACAGATTTTCTCCAAAAAACATGCAAATCGGTACACAGTATCTCTATAGCCATGTGATCAACACGGATCTGTCAGATTTTCCCTATTCCATTGTGATTGGCTAAGATTGGCTTCCAAAGTTTGCAGGATTGCTTCATTTTGAACAAAATGTCTGAAATCATGCACGCAGCATGCAATTTCCGTGAAATTTTCCACGTAGATTCCCACTTGGCCCAGGTAGAAATTCCACTTGAAAACTTTCAAATCAGCCTCATGGTGGCGCTATAACAGACCGATTCACGTTTTAGCTATAACTGCACCGATCTGCGTGAAACTTTGCACGCACACTCCTTATATTGCCCCGGTAATATCATCATTTTTACCACCACGGCTACCTTTACCACCTACTATCTCTGATATTGATGTTAAGATCACTGACAATGCTCATAACATAACCACAATAGTGTCAATGTACAGATTAAATAAACAGATCACAGTAGAAACTGCCAATGCTACTAACCTGATTCATATCCCTTGCATATCAAGTATCTCAGACACTGTCCCAACAATGTTAAAACTTGCCCTTTTTAATATTAGGTCCCTGCGTACAAAGGCTCGGTTAATTAATGATTTTATAACCTCTTACAAGCTTGATTTTATGTTTTTAACAGAGATTTGGCTGGAGGCAGATGATGGAAATGCTGTTCTTATTCAATCTGCCCCACCAAATTTTATTTTTGAATTTGAAGCACGACAGGGCAAAATAGGTGGGGGTACATGTGCCCTTTTCAAGGATATGTTTATTTGTAAAAAACTGTCATTTGGAGAGTTCCTATCTTTTGAATATTTAGCATGTAAAATGGAAATGTAATGTTCTCCATGTATTTTATATGTAGTTATATATAGGCCACCAAGATCCCTACACTGTAACGAATTGGACTGTAGAATTTACAGTTAATAGCTGGCAGCAAAGTTGCCAATAAAGTACTGTAATAGCTACTGTAGTTACTGTAAAAAAGAACTACAGTAAATCAGAGTATAAGTGTTTTGCAGTTTGTTACTGTAAAAAAGAATTACAGTAAATTACAGTATACATTTTTACAGTTTGTTGCTGTAATTTAAATTACAACAAGTTATTGTAAAATCCATTTACAGCTACTTACTGGCAACTTTTGCTGCCAGTAATAGCTGTAATACTTATATACAATATATTATTGTAGATTTGTTTTACAGTTATTTCATTGTTAAATGCAAATTAGTGTTTAATCCAATTAATCAGTGCATTAAATTATCTTCAACAGTTAGATAAAAGCCAGAGTCAGATCTGCAATAAAACATTTATTAAAACTTTTTACATTAAGATTGTTTACCTGTAAAACCAACAATATTAAGACAAGTGCAAACTTATTTTTTTCCCCTGTCAGGGGTCAGTCATGATTCTCTTAATTGCATGCTTCTGTAGAAGGCCCGTAGGACATATCCATGTAACCATACAAACAGACATACACGTACCGTATACATGCAGACATGGATTATGGCACTGTCTCACACATCATGCACTGTATATACAGTGTCACATCATGTGACATTTCTGTCTGCATTACAATAATCACATATCCAGAGGCCATACTGGCACGCCTAACACCCCCCACCACGTGCACACGCACAGACACGCATATGGCTTTAGCAAGCTGGAGATGAGTAATCTGGCTGAGGGGATGTCTGTGGACCATCAGCTGAGTCACTGTAGCTCAGCCGCACACACATACACTCAACCCCTCTAGACACACTCACAGATACACGGACACCCACACGCTCTCTCGGCGTCACTCTAACTCTCCCTGTTCTGTCTCACACTAACACCTGTAAAACCAACAATATTAAGACTCTAGTGCAAACTTTTTTTTTTCTCATCAGGGGGCCCTGACCCAGAAAAGGTTGAGAACCACTGAGATTTTAAACATGAACCTCCCCAGCCAATCGAGTCAGCGGCAGGCAAGCCAGATCCAGACAGAGCATTGACAGTGCTGTTAGCCACTGTCAATGCTGTGTACTGGCACCCACAATCTAGCTCACCCACCGCTAGCCCGACCAGCTGAAAAGGTTGAGAACCACTGAAAACATGAACAGCAAAATGTCACGTGTCAGATACATTGTGCAAAGATAAAAGTGCAAAGATAAAAGTGCAAACTTTTGCAAACTTTGTGCAAACATCCATCCAGGAGAAATGGACGTGGAACCAAAAACATGGAGGTAGTCTTGAGGCATCAAACAAAGGCAAAAAAGTCTGTTAAGGAGATGGCATATGTCAAAATCCATTCAGGCAGGAGGTCTAAACCAGCAGGAATCCATGGAACACAAGGTTGGAAATCAGCAACATCTGTTAGGGCACAAAAAAGAACAAGAAAGAACAATATAAGTATTGAAAGCTGATTATGAGGTGCAGGTGGGAAACAAGCAGAGAAGCTCAGCTGGGGAGGTAATTGGCCTTGGGAGTAGTGACATCCAGAAACTGCCCTGTGATCCTTTCTTCTTACATTAGTTGACTTTCCCTTTTCTGAACAACACCTAGTAGGTATTCCTTTTGCACAACTACTTACACAGGAGATGACAGCCAAATAAGTCAATAAGTGGGCCTGCACACCATATTCACTTACTAAAGATTTATTTGAAGAAACATGTTTCGTATGTTAACTATGAAGGTCAGCTAATTGAAACCTTTCTTAACTCTTTGACTGCCAGAGTATTTTCATAAAGTACTCCCCCAGTGCCAGCAATTTTCGTGTTTTTTTATTTTTATATTTTGAATTTTTCTCATGAAAATAATTTAAGGACACATAATGTAAAGACCCAGCACAAATCCGCCACTAGAGCGCAGCACATGACAGCTTTGATCATGTCGTTGGGTCTCTCTCACCCTTCTTCATAGATTAGACAAGGAAAAACATGAAAACGGATGTGACGTCCCCCCCATTGTTTTGATCGGCGAAAATTACGTTGTGATATACGACGGCGATGACTGATCGTCACCCAGACCATAGATTATAGAAGAGAAACTGTCCGTTTGTCCGTCATACCGTGTGAAAGACCGTTTATTTACCTATTTTGGACGAAAATGACTGGGGGAAAGAATCAAAAACCGGAAACGGAATCCAGGTCATGAAACCGGATGCAGATGTCCGTGAAGTAAGTGGAACTTGAGAATAACATTGAATATTAAGCAGCATAGCGCAATCAGAGATTAAACAATGAACGCGCGTCCAGCGCGTCGAGCGCGTCGACGGCCAACTGGACAAAGTAGCACTTGACGCGTTATCGCGTCGTCCGCAGTCAAAGAGTTAAAGAAATAAATACAAAAAAATGTAACTGAAGACAGTGTTCTAGACCACTTTTCTTCTGAACAACTCCTAAAATCAGAGCATAAATTATAAAACTGTACTGCTTTATTATGTATAAAATATGACCTAAGATGGCAAAGCAACATATTAAGAATTTCATTCATATAGTGGGCAAGAGAGTGGTCCAAATTCTTTTCACATGACTTACACTCAAAGCCAATTGAAGTCCATCAGTCGCTTCAGGAGGGAGGCGACGGGAGGACAGACCGAATTGTTCCTCTTCTCTCTCACCTTCCCACTTTTTTGGCCGAGCAGCTTGGTTGTTTTGGTGCCACTGCCAGTGGTTGGGTTGATCCCAATGAAACATCTGCAATCACAAATCACATACTCTTTATGTAAAAGGTGCACTCACAGCTGCTCTACCAGAGAGCACATCTTTCGAGTTACACATGATGGTTCTACTTCAAGCAGAAAGTTACCTTTGTATGAACTCCAGAGTGTAGCAGGCGTGCTCCTGGTACACCAGATTTAAATTGTAATAGCTGGAAAATAGAGCTGCCATTCCAGCCAGGAAGTTGGTTTGTGGCGCCACAACGACCTGCCCCTCAATGCTCAGCATCCACTCAGTAGCTGTGAGAACATCACCTAAACATAATTAGACATATGGTTTGCATGTTAACAGTGTTTGTCTGTTGCTTTCCACATACTAAAACATGTCCTCCATTAGTATCCGTATCTGCAATGCTTTAAAACATATTAGAAACTGTATACACTACCTAGGACAATTAGACGCGGAGAGTCTGGAAGGTTCATTGTCCTTTCGACATCTGCTGCTGTCGCCAACACCTAAAAGACAGAAAAAAATATATGTAGTCAGGGTAACAGCTTCAACTTGGGCATAACACAAGTTTACAGGTGTACAAGAGTGAAATTATCTTTTGTACAAGCTAGCCACACATTTTGCATTAATTGTATTAATAGGGGGAAAAAAGCCAAACAACAAAACAGAATTCAAGTATCAAATGAAACTAAAAGATATACCAAAATTAAATACAAAATAAAGACATTGTGCATCTACAGTATAGTCACATAAAATGACAGTGCTGCTGCGAGGGCACGGTGGCGCAGTCGGTAGCGCTGTCGCCTCACAGCTAGAAGGTCCTGGCCTCGATTCCCACCGGGGACGCTGTGGGCGCTGGGGGCGTGTCTTCTCATCAGCGCCCATACCCTAGGTGGGATTGGTGAAAGGGCCTACTCTGTGTGGAGTTTGCATGTTCTCCCCGTGTCTCTCAGGGTAGTTAATAATACCCTCACAAAAACATGTGGTCGCTATACCGCCTCCCCCATGACAGCCGGGGCGCCTGATGGAGGGGAAAGGAACTGGTTGGGATAACGTGTTCCTTCCACACTCTACGTCCAACCAGGGAAACTCTCCCCTGTCAGGTGACAAGAAGGTCAGTTGGCTCTCATGCATTGAAGGAGGCATGAGCTCGGCCCTGGCCTCCCTAGGCTGGTGAGAGGAGTGTAGCAACCAGGATCACTTAGAAAATTGGCACCAGGTGGAAAATAAGGGTTACAAATTCGTGGGATAAATATTTAAGTTAAAAACATTTTTGACAGTGCTGTGCCAGTATAAAATGACACAGCATCTAAAGGCTGGTTTATACTTAGTTGCACGTCAGTGTCATGCACCGAAAATAGCAGATCTACAAGCTCAGAATGCATCACAATGCACACGTTCTGAGCTTATAGATCAGCTATTTTCAGCGTTCAATACTGACATGCAACTAAGTATAACTGAGACGTAAGCAGGGGCTCAGCACCTGTTCAGCAGCCTGACGACCTTGCTGTGGAAACTGTCCCTGAAGGTCAGTTAATTCAGAATTTAATGCTGCGATATCGCCTGCCTGACTGTAGCAGAGTGGGCTGATTGTAAAATACACAATATAAATGTCAAAAGCTTTAAACTATAATAATTTCATACTCACATCTGCCTGCAAAATGAGTCCATCTAGGTCTTCCTTGAAGTGTGCCATCAGCAGTAGGATCACACATGGTGATGGGTCACAGTTTTCTTCATGGTCGTACTTCACCAGGATGCGCTTGACCTCATCAGCATTAGACTTCCGCTGGAAAAACCGAAGGATCAGCTTCCCTTTTTCGTGCATAGCCTGCTCCATTTTATCCAGGATGCCAATGTCTGTGAGTAATTGGAAATGGCTGTACAGCAACTTTGGTGTGAACAGATATGGCCACTCATTCTTCAGCTCAGAAATCGAAGGAGATGGGCTGGCATTGATGTTTTTTCTTTGTAGGTAGTAGGTTTCTTGCATTAACTGAGTCAAATGTCCTCTCTCTGCCCCATTTGGCCCCTCGGTGCTGTACAGGTCTTTCATTTCCCTCTGCTTCTCTTTGAGACTCTCTTCAGTTTCATCTGGTGGACAGTCAGGCTGCCATCTCACACAGCCATATTGGTCAGCTGGTCCTTTTGCCATGTCTGCAAGTGAATTTGAGCTCTTCCTTTTCGGCGCCCTTCGTCTGGACAGAGTATTTCCACGATTAAGATGATTTGCTCTAAAAGTTATTTGAGCTGCTAGACTTTCATAGCCATTACCAAATCTTGTGTTGTCTCCTGGTATGACATCAGCAAAGCTGCTGTAATGCTGGTTTACAATCCTTTTGGCCACCATCTTGCACTGAGATAGTTTGGGATTCTCAGTCAGCCTCATTTCATCAACGATAATTCGTACCATTGCCTTGCGGTCTTTTTCGGATGGACGACATCCCTGTGCAATGGCAGTTGTGATACCAAGAGGCATTCTGTGCCAAGGCACACTGAAGTTCTCAATCCAGTCATCTAAATGGACAGTCATTCTGGAGCCATTACTGTGAGCCTGACTTGGAGTGCTGGGGGGTGAAAATGTAGACTGAGCAGCCTCTGTAGGGGTCCTGGGGGGTGAAAATGTAGACTGAGCAGCCTCTGTAGGGGTCATGTAGTCTGAGGGTTCTACAGGAGTCAGTGTTATCGTTTGCTCTAAAAAGGGAAACATATACGAATGTAATGGGATAGCTCAATAACTACAAATAATACAATCATATGACACTTCACAGTACTTTTCAGTACAATTAGGACCATAACATAATCTAAGACATACCGTCAACTTTCCATGCATTAAGAAGCTTCCTACACTGGATAAGTGATAGGTTGCCAATGGCTTTGAGATCATCCTCGCCAACTAAATGCAGGTCAGCTCGGGATTCCACTCCCATGTCTGCCAACTTGACCAGGAGGGACTCTAGTTTATCCTCTGGTAGGCTAGGTAATACTGCCAACACAGCTTGTTTAATTCCTTCCTCAAGTGTCGCCATGTCAGTATCTGGGAGAGAGGGAGGACACATGTTAGTATCAGGGAGAGAATGACACATGTCAGTATCTGGGAGGGAGTGATGCAATATAATCACTGATGTGCCATTCAGCTTGTATCCCATTAGTGGATGATAATCAAGGAGGTCTTCTTGCTTAACACACATGTAGTTTGCTTCCTGATCTACTTCTGTGAGACTGTAAACACCCAAATCAGCCATCTCCACAGCCTGCTGCCTCCCTACAACAAAGTAGACCAAATCGCTACGATGGATCAAGATCAGCCTAATCTCACCCATGTTAAGGCCCTCATCATCTTGTCCTAGAATTACATGCATCCCTTTCTTGTACTTTGTGCCTTTGAAAGTGACAGCATTAGTGGCTATAGTGTCATGTGTGAAGTTAAGTGGTGCTGTTGCTTCTTTGATGCTTTTGTTATAGTCCTCAATATAGAATTCAGTTCCTTTTTCAACCTGGATTACAGGAGGGAAAAGACTGCCAACACTTAGGTATGTTTGAAGGAGCTGGTGTCGCTCTGCAAGAGTAGCACACAGGTTCTTAAAGTTGTGCAGTTTTCTGGCACACTGTTTGAAGAATGTATGTTTGCTCTCAAATCTCAAAGTCCAAAGACGGATGAGAGGTCCGAAGTGTAGAATAAGCAGAGGATAGTGACTGAGATAATGATGCTTTGGTTTGATGGTATTCTGTGGAAACAACTCCACTCTGGACTGTATATATTCCTCAATGAGGACATGCAAGTATTCAATCTGAAAAGTGGTAATTGCTGGTGCACATATGTAAGCAACCATCTCTCTCATGAGCAAAATTAACTTCCAAACAGCATTGTCAGATGGATTCTTGATCCTGTCTCCAATTAAAAGAGGAAGCAATCTCAACAGGCACCAATTCTGGACAGCATGGCCACTTAACTTCTCACTATCTGGGTTGAAATCAGGGGGTTTGTCATTTGCTTCATTTCCAAGGTAGGTAAAGTTACTTATACTTCTGTTCAAATCTGTATAGGTGAACTGTTTTTCCTTGTTTACCAAGTGGTTGATACACAATGCCAGGTCAACAGAAACAATGCCCTCAAAAAGGTCATGTCCGAGACATGGTGGCAGACCAGGCTGACAAACATGAAAGTAAGATAACTGGTTGAACATGGAGTCAAATTTTATGCCATGCACTGAGTCTCTGCCACCTGCTCCTACTTCTTCTACATGCTGCTGATATAAATGTTTTGTTCTCTTTAAACCAATGGACAAGGGACTCTTGTCCCATGTTTTTCTCTCTATTTCACAAAACCTACAAAAAAAGTGACTCCTGCTGAAATTTTCTACAAAGCCTCCAATACAATGAGAACCAAGATTATCTCCAGCTATAGCACATACAGAACCTCGAATAACTTTGCCGTCCCTCAAAACAATACCACTGTCCTCTAGATCCTTGAGATCTTTTATCAGTGGACTGAAAACCTTTTCTTGTTCGAAAAACTTGAAGTCTTGTTCCCTGCAGAGAAGAACAAGCTGCATGTGATCAATATTTGATCTATTGTACGGCAAAATGTTACCAAGTGTCAGATACACTGCCAGTATCTTGTGTTTTTTTCGGCCTGATCCTAGTGGATTGGCGACCTCAAAAGCATCTTGATAAAGGATCAAGGCTAACGATGATGTTTCACTTTTAAATAAGACATTGTCTGTAGTATTCTGTCCATCCCATACATCCATGAACACATCACGAGTAGAGAGGCGAGAATGGGCCTTTTCATACTGCTGTTTGAAACCCTCGTTTTCAAACAGGGACGTTAGAGTTTCTTTTATTGGCACATATTGTGCAAAGCATTCTTTTCCTGACAAATTTGTACCTAGATACAAGGGGAGAGGTTGAACATAATTGAAGCTGTTTTTAAACACTGACTTACGACGCTGATCTGTACGCAAAATGTTGTTGCCCTTTTTTAATATGTCATCTTTTGCAAGCTCTTCAATTACATCTGTAATCGTCATGTCAGGCACCCCAAGCACGGACAATTTCTCTTTAAGCTTTGAAAAGAGATGTGACTGAACAACATCATGAATGTCTTGGACCTCTTCAATTATAGTCTGAATAACTGACGCAGGTAAAAGTAGCTTAGCCTGAAGCTTCAAATAAAACAAAGACAAGTTCTTTAAAAAGAGGTCTTTATCTACACTATCATAAAGTTCACCGGTCTCAGGCTGTTCATCAATCTCAGTGAGAGAGGTGGAGGGCTGACTCTCAGTTTGGGATGGGTTTTCAAACTGTGCTAGTTGGGATGGGTGTTGAAACATTGCCTCATCATGTAGATGCTCAGCTGAACTGTTTTTGTGTGTCCTCGAAACATGAGATGAAAATGTGGATTTCACACCAAATGTTTTCTCACAACCCCTAAAAGGACATGTTATTTTCCTGCCCTCTTGTATATGGCCTTTCAAATGATTAAGGAAATTCTTAAGATTTGTAAATGTGATCTGACAAAATTCAATCTGACAAATCAGTGTTGTGCCAATGTGTTGGTCTGTAACACTCCTCCTGTGAGACTGCTTATGATCTCTGTATAGGTGAGACTTGAAGGCTGCAAACTTTCTGAATGCACGGGTACAATCAGGTACACCACAGGTAAAAAGGAAGTTTGGCGCATTACTGTGAAGAGTCATATGACGAGTAAAACCTACTATGGTTTTACTCTCATGGGCACACTGTTTGCAGAGATACATTTCTGGGCTCTGAAGAGATTTGTTTTTTCCTAGTGATTTCACCTTTTCACTTCTTCTTCTTGACCAGTCTTTGCACTGCGCACTTTCAGCATCTGTAACAGACAGTAGAAAGTAACAACATTATAAGACATTATTTGTGCCATCGACAGTAAATTAAAATGTAATATTAACTCATCAGATTGCTCATAATTCATTCAGTTCTTCTGATGAACTCAATGCAGAACTGACTAATGAACTCATGTTATACATCAGTGGTTCTTAAACATTTTCGTGTCAAGGACTCAAGATTTGTGTTACAAAAATGTTCAACAAATATTCCACACTTTTTTCACATTTTGTTCACTTGGTTTAACAGCTGATCTATGCTCACAACACAACACATGCAATGCACTGTGAGCTTGTAGATCTGCTATTTTCAAAAAAGCAAATTTATAGGGTTTAAGTGGTTAAACTGATTTTGATGCTCTTTGCTAATGTAGCTGGGGACCACCTGGACCCCTCCCCACCACCTGGGGGTCCCTAGTTCCCACTTTGAGAACCACTTTTATGCATTTCCTGCTTTTGTTAGCTACTGTGTGCAAAGCAAAACAAAGTAACAAACTAAAAAAAACGGATTACCAAATTTGTCTGCACACTAAAGTCCTCAATGATAATATAATTCTCCTTAAGGATCCATTGGTACCATTTGTACTCTCTCTTAATTAAATTATTTTACTTTGTACTGTAGGCTCAAAACAAGATTCATAAATTAAAAAAAAAAAGGGATATGTGGCCAACATTAGCTCTCCTTTAAGAGCTAATGTTACAACTAACAAGTTGAATCACATTTTAACGTTTTAGGATGCCTGATCGCATTGTAACATCATCCATTTATATTAAATCGTGCAAACACATTGCTTTCTATTGATATACCGTTAGTCCTGAAACATGACCGTCATATCGACGTTTTCTACATTTACAACCCGTACATCTACATCAACGTTCAGATTTCAAATATAAAGCGCTTACCCCAGGGCCACGGATGTTACAATTTGAATCGGGCGGGTTTAAGTATCCGTACCTTCTGTATTGTTCAATAAAAATCATTTTAATCCTATCGGTGGCCATTTTCTCCGAGTTTTCTGCACGCTTTCAACTACGCGACCATCGGTTGGGGGGTGTATTACATTATAGACATGCATTATAACTATGAGAAAATGGCCACCGATCGGATTAAAATGTTTTTTATTGAACAATACGGAAGATACGGGTACTTAGACACACCCGATTAAAATTGTAACATCCGTGGCCGTGGGTTAAGCACTTTATAGTTGAAGTATGAACATTTATGTTGATGTACGGGTTGAAAGTGCAAAAAACAGGTTGAAGTTCCGGCCATGAGGCTCGTGAAAGGACGAGCGTCGTGTGAACCATGGCTAAAACACGGTCGTGCACGGTTACATGAACGTGTTAGTTCATGTAACCGTGCACGACCGTGTTTGGATAACATTTTAATTCCATAAACTAATTAAACTTACCTGTTATCTAGTACAGAAAGCACCCCGGTTTGAAAAACAAATCTCTCAGCCGACAGCCGTTTATCTGCCTCCCGGTGTCTGTGGCTTCAAAGCTACCAAGCTCCGCCTTGTCTGTGGTTCTCAACCTGTGGGTCGAGACCCCCAGGAGGGTCCCCACATATTTTGGTGGGGGTCTCCAGATGACAGTGAAGTCATCGATCCAGTTTAGAGGACCTTGTATTGTGAATTGTACTTCCATGTACTTTTACCATGTCTTTCTAAATAAAGTATTCAATCAATCAATCAAAGTGACATTTTAAGTAACCATTTTAATACCTTAAAAAATCTAAAGAAAAAAAATAAAAGAAAAAGACCATTACTGCATTACAAGTAATCAACAAACTATACTATAAAAACTGGTCAAACATGGTCCAAATTGTCAAATAATATAAGAAAGAGAAGAAAAAAAAGAAAATAGCCGATCTGCAATAAGAAGTTATAGATTTTTGAAATAGTTCAAAGTTTAGCTTTTCTCAAAAACATTTTAATATTTTATTTTTAAATTAAAAAACACTTTTTCAGACTCAGAAAGGGACGCTGAATTGAATGGAATAGGTCTCAATTTTCTAGGACCTTGGGAAATACAAAAGCTCACCAAAAAGATTGGTTGACCTTTGCCACAAAATTTAGCACAAAATCTGTAACTAATCGCTCCAGATATTTTTTTTAAATCTAAAACTTCTCTCCATCCATATTGAGAGTAAGCCGGATATTTTGGCACCAGCCCTGATTTTTTTTGACACTGATAAAGCTCAAAGTTCAGCGAAAAGACTGCAAATGTCAACCCTTGTTACATTTTTAGAAATTGTATTTTTCTTCAAGACTCTGATTTATGACTAATGTGATGACGCTGATTCCAAATATGTACATTTTATTTTTCTCGGAAAACAGGAAGTGCCTCAAAAGGCCACTTCCTGGTTGGTTTTAGGGTGTTCCAGGCCCGTGATTTCCCCGATATATATTTTTTCCAAATCTACACGTAAAATAATGCTAAAATTTGAAATCATCAAACCCTGATATCAAATCATGATTTAATTATCCTTTAATTGGCTATGGTTACGGCTTCGCTATCTTGCTCGATATCTCGAATACGATAAGGACTTAGGGTCCACTTTTTGGATATGTTGTAGAGCTGGCTGAGACGCACGCGTGGATGTCTTGTTTGTCCCGGTATGGCACTTTTTTTTTTCTGACTTTGTCCTTTGGTATGGTCTTAAGGTTTAAGACTCTATGTGCCTTCCGAAAGTATAGAAGGTCAACTTAGGAGTGTCGTACCGTGACAAACAAGACATCCACGTGTGCGCCTTAGCAAGCTGTACAACATATCCAAAAGGCGGATTCTAAAAATGTATCGTTATTGAGATATATTGCTTTATTGCACGTAATAACTTCACATTGGACCCTAGCCAATTAAGGAGAACGGTACGGCCTTGTGTGAGGAGAGTTATATGTTCGCGTTCGGGGCGACGCGCTGACCCAGAATTTGGTGTCCAATTTAGTTTTTACTCCTTTCAAACAGTTTTTCAGTCATTTTGAGGCATAAACAAGAAGTTGAAGGATAAAATTAATTATGATGATAATAACTGATAATGATGATGATGTTCACATCATGTAAAGCACTTTGTGATTTCCAAAAATGTAAAGTGTGGTATAAATGAAATATATTATTATTATTATGAATATGTATACTTTACATATTACTGTAAAACTACGTTCTACAGTTAGAATATAACCTGACTGTAATTCTTACAATAGGTTACTGTGGAAAAATGCAGTAAGTTTCTGTAATGATTTTTTTTCCCATGATGCATTGCAAAATACAGTTAAACATTGTAAAATGACAGAACAGTAAATTACTGTAACATTTTACTGTAGAAATTAACCTGACTGTAATTTCTACATTATGTTACTGTGGAAAAATGCAGTAACTTTCTGTAATGATTTTTTTCCCATGATGCATTGCAAAATGCAGTTAAACATTGTAAATTGACAGAACAATAAGTTACTGTAAATTTTTACTGTAGAAATTACAGAAATTCGTTACAGTGTACATTTTCTTGAGCACTTTACTGAGATGCTTTCAATTATTTGCACTGAATTTGACTGTTTAGTAATTTCAGGTGATCTGAACATACATGTAGATAATGTCAATGATAAGAGTGCCATAGAATTATCTGCCATACTTCACATGTTTGGTTTGTCCCAACATGTGAATGGCCCGACCCATGACAGAGGACACACACTAGATTTAATTATTACCAAGGGTGTTAACATCTCCAATGTCACTGTGCTAAATGTTGCTCTATCAGATCATTCTTGCATATTTTTTGACCTCTTTATTACACCAAGAACTAAGATTGGATCTGAAACTATTAAAAAGAGATACATTGATGAGAATACCACAACACTTTTTATGGAAGCCATCAAAGCTGAATTTGATCTAGCTCCAAATCCTATTGATGATCCGCTTGGTATCTTCAATACTAAAGTGCTGAATGTAATTAATGCCATTGCTCCTGCTAAGGATAAATTAATTACCAATAAGCAAACAGCACCATGGAAAAACACTCCCTCTGTAAGGGCCCAGAAAAGAGAATGTCGAAAAGCGGAGCGAAAATGGCGTAAATCAAACCTCCAGATTAATTTAGAAATTTATAAAGAAAACCTACATATTTTTAACATGAAATTGAAAAGTGCCAGGCAATCATATTTTTCTGAGCTAATCAAAAAGCACAGTAACAACTCACGCATCTTATTTGCTACATTTGACAGGTTAACTAATCCTCCAGCTTTAATATCATCAGAACTAGTCACTATCAGCAAATGTAATGAGTTTGCATAATTTTTTAATGACAAGATTCAAGGTATCAGGAATGCTTGTAACTCCTCAGTCTCAGTGTCAAACACGGCCATCCTATCACTACCACAGGCCTCCAGAAGCAACATGGTATGTATGGTGCAATTTAATTTCATTGATGACAAAATACTTGAAGATATTGTTTCTAGTTTGAATTCATCTACCTGTTGCCTTGATATTTTACCCACTAGTTTTTTCAAAGCCGTTTTGGGCAGTCTGGTGAAAGAACTAGTCAATATTGTGAATGGTTCTCTTCAATCTGGCATTTTTCCTGGGGACCTGAAAACTGCAGTTGTCAAGCCTCTCCTTAAAAAGAGTAGCCTTGATGCTGCAGTACTAAATAATTATCGGCCCATATCAAACTTACCCTTTTTAGGTAAAATTATTGAAAAGGTTGTTCATCAACAACTGAGTCACTTTTTACTTTTAAATAATTGTTTTGACAAGTTTCAGTCAGGATTTCGGCCCCATCATAGTACTGAGACTGCACTCATAAAGGTTCTAAATGACATTCGCCTTAATAATAACTCTGCCAATGTCTCTGTCCTAGTTCTACTGGATCTTAGTGCCGCATTTGACACTGTGGATCATTCAATTTTAATACAAAGATTAGAGCACTGTGTGGGACTCTCTGGAACTGTCATACAGTGGTTCAAATCATACCTTCAAAATAGGAAATACTTTGTCTCTATTGGAAACTGTGTGTCTGAACAGGTGGCCATGACCTGTGGGGTTCCGCAGGGGTCCATTCTAGGACCCCTCCTATTTAATCTTTATATGCTTCCCCTAGGACACATAATAAGCAAGAATAAAGTCAATTACCATAATTATGCAGATGACACGCAAATCTACATATCAGTTACATCAACCGACTATGGTCCTGTTGATTCCCTCTGTCACTGCATTGAGGAAATCAATGACTGGATGCGGCAAAATTTTCTTCAATTAAATCAAGATAAGACTGAGATAATTGTTTTTGGACCACAGAACCAGAGACAGAGAGTAATCTCTCACCTTAAATCCCGGTCTCTTATACCTAAGAGTCAGGTCAGAGATCTTGGTGTTGTCCTAGATTCAGATTTAAATTTTAACAGTCATATAAAATCTGTAATTTCATCTGCCTATTATCACCTTAAAAATATTGCAAGAGTCAGGGGAATTATGTCCAAGCAAGACCTAGAAACACTTATACATGCTTTTGTTTCCAGTAGACTGGATTACTGTAATGGTGTGCTCACAGGACTCTCAAGCAAAGCGCTTAGACAACTCCAACTGATTCAGAATGCTGCTGCTAGAGTCCTGACGAAAACTAGAAAATATGACCATATTACACCAGTCCTAAAATCTTTACATTGGCTACCAGTCCCCCAGAGAATTGATTTTAAAAATTTGTTACTTGTCTATAAATGTCTCTGTGGCTCTGGGCCCAGCTACATCTTAGACATGCTGGAGCCATATGAACCCCCTAGAACCCTTAGGTCATCTGGGGCTGGCCTATTAATTGTTCCATTTGTTGAAACAAAACATGGTGAAGCAGCATTTCACTACTATGCACCACAAACCTGGAACAATATTCCAGCTTACATTAGACAATCCCCAACCATAGCTGTTTTTAAGTCCAAGTTAAAAACATATTTATTTAACATTGCTTACCCTACCCAATGATGGCTAAGAACAGCTAGGTCTTGCCTGGTCTTTAAATGACAATGTCACTTTTTATTATTATCATGTTTTGTATAAAAGGTGGGAGTATTTATTTTAATTGTATCTATTATATTCTCCATTTATTTTTAAAGTGCATTGTTGCACTTTGTATTATGATTTTTTATTCTGTAAAGCACTTTGAATTGCCCTGTGTATGAAAAGTGCTATATAAATAAAGTTGCCTTGCCTTGCCTTGCCTTAGAGGAACCTTTTGCCCTGCATTTTTCACATATGCCTTTTAGAGCGCCACCAGGAGGCTGAGTTTTGTAAAACACAATTTTTGCTCTTACTCCTTCTACGCAAATCGGTACACAGTATCTCTACAGTCATGTGATCAAGATGGATGTGTCCGATATTTCATATTCCATCCTACTTGGCTAAAATTGGGCTTCCAAAGTTTGCAGCATAGGTCCGTTTTGAACAAAATTCCTCAAATCATGAACGCAGTGTGCGATTTCCGTGAAATTTTGCACACACATTCCCACTAGGCCGAGGAAGAAATGCCACCTTTTCCCCACTGGCCTGTTATAGCGCCACCAGCAGGTCTAATTTATGAATGCAGTGTCCGATTGCCGTGAAAGGCCTAAGAAGGAATGGCACCCTTTTCACATTGGCCTTTTATAGCGCCACCAGGAGGCCATAATAACCTACCTGACCTCCTACCAGGAGCACCTTTTCTAGTTAGTTTTTCATACTTTATTTGTCAGTTGCAGGATTCAAAAATGAAAAAAATCAGTTACAGATTAACCACCAACCATCCACAAACAACTCTAAAGGCGGTTACACACCGGCGAATATACGCAAATTTCGGACTCGTTCCGAATAATTAAAAGAAGCTTTTTTCGCTCCGCGAAACTGGTGTGGAAGCTTGCATTGACTTTATAAGGTTTTTAAAAAAAACGTATTATTCGCATGAAAAAAATCGCCCCGGTGTGTAAGGACCTTAACAGTCCACAAGATAGCAGCCTTATTCAAAATGTGCGTAATACGGCTTTAATTGACCTTGTATTTGAACTGTACTTTCATGTGCTTTTTTTATGCAAACTTCTAAATAAAGTATTCAACAATCAATCAAAGCTTATTTACTTATTTTTTCTTTTTTGTTGGTGACAATGCCATATTAAATATGTACAGTACTAATATGTGTGTTGGATAATAGAAGCACGCTCTTCACGTGCATGAGAACGTGGACATGTGAAATTACGCCATGGCAAGCAGACAGATCAAGGTGTAACTGGTTTAAGGCGGACTAATGGTCCAGCCTCTCGTGATCTGTCCTATAAATAGACAGGTTCCGGACCTCCGAGCGGGCTTCGCTGGGGTAAAATCACTCAGATGTTTTCCCCTTGTCATCAATTTTCTCCGGAAAAGAAAGACAAAATACTTATAGAAGATTTTGTCTAATTTGAGATCTCGTAAAAGCATATATTGCAGGTATGCGCCGCAAGTTGAGTAATCGATCCATTGCGTCTCTGAGGTCTTTCAGGGGACAGAGAGTTTGATCCTGGACATTTTCGCTGATGATTCAGTCTTGGACATCCTCTGCAGAGAGTTTGACCCTGGGTATTTTCATTAAGCGATTCGGCCTGGGACATTCTGTCTAGTCTCTCAGTCATTGACCGTTTATGACGTGATGTGAGACATTATTTCAAAAGCGATTCTGATATCTTCTGTATAAACATTTTCAAATTCATCGAAAAACTTCGCAAAATGCTATGTACATTTAATTAAATTTCTATTTACTGTAAATTGTGTCTAAATTGATGTAGAACCAGCCTAATATTTGAAGGCATTGAAAAGAGACCAGTTTGACTGATTTTTATTTATTTATTCTATTGTTTGAAAATTAATATTTATAGTAAGCCCAGATATATTGTACTGAGCTAAATAAAGTGAAACCCGAACTTGAAGGACTAATTATTTGTGTTGTTAAACAAAGTAAAATAGACTAGGTTTCTTCAAAAGGACTCTTCTACGCCCCTGGGGTAAGCTCGAGAATCTACACGACTGCAACACAAACTGATAAAAAATATTTAATTGTGGCAGGGCAGTAAACTGAGAAATTACTGGGCAAACGCTTGTATTTATAGTATATTCGTGCAACGTCAGATACGGACACTTTTCTATAACTGTTAGGAGATTCAGTCTAGCCAAAATAATAAAGTGGAAATGTTTCTCTGTAGCTGTTAGAGAATTAAATTGTGCCGGGCTCGATTATTGTAGATTTTCTACATCGTTATAGTTATAGTTTTTCTATAAATAATTCAGAGAAGCCATAAGTAAATAATTATCGAGCTGATAGGCTACTATTTTTGGAATAGGGCCAGGGGTTTGACATACTTCAGGTTAACCTTGTAGATCGACGAATACAATAAATATATTTAAATGCTTGGGCCAATTTGAGTTCATAATACATTTGTAGAATATGTATTCTTCTTTTACTATCAATGAAGGGACACCTACTTCTGTGGGTACAGATTATTCTCACTTTAGCCATAGAAAAGGTCACGGTCTGGAAGATAATTTGTCTTAATGGTGGCTTCAAAGGAATATATAATCACTAAACATGTCTATATCTAATTGACAGAGGTATATAGACAGGTGTATGCGCTTGTGTGTTGTCCTACCGATGTATGAAAGGAATACATCTGGGTGAGATCAGCCATTAGTGAATGTTAGGCCATAGTGGAAATCATATTAAGAGACTCTTCCCTCCGTAGTCTCTCCCCCTTCCTTTACCACTAAATCTCGAGGCACTTTGTGTTTGCGCTTAGCTAGGAATCGGGGTCCACTGGTAGAGACCGGACTGGACACTGTGGAATTAGCCATATTTCCCTAGAAGCCACAGGCTTGCAAACCCAGTTTTACCGCCACGCATATCGCCGCAGGTGCAACTACCGCACAATTTGCCACATCCAAGCGTGCTACTCATACACTGAGTTGGTGGTGCCCGGGGTCGAACCCATGACCTTGTGGATTAGGCACTATGGGAGTCAGTAATAAGGCAGCATTAGGCACTATGGGAGTCAGTAATAAGGCAGCATTAGGCGCTATGGGAGTCAGTAATAAGGCAGCATTAGGCACTATGGGAGTCAGTAATAAGGCAGCATTAGGCAGTAGGGAGTCAGTAATAAGGGGCCATTAGGCACTATGGAAGTCAGTAATAAGGCAGCATTAGGCAGTAGAGAGTCACTAATAAGGCAGCATTAGGTACTATGGGAGTCAGTAATAAGGCAGCATTAGGCAGTAGAGAGTCAGTAATAAGGCATCAGTAGGGAGTCAGTAATAAGGTAGCATTAGGCAGTAGAGAGTCAGTAATAAGGCAGCATTAGGCACTATGGGAGTCAGTAATAAGGCAGCATTAGGCAGTAGAGAGTAAGTAATAAGGGAGCATAATAAACTCAAACACGCAGCTTAATTTGCTCTGGGAGTGATTTTTGAAAGTAGGAACACCATAATCGCACATATTTTGTCTAAAGGTCCTATGACATTCACAGTTGGGGAAAAAACAAAACATTTTCCCATGTTTACCTTTTACAATATAGTGATCTTTTTAAACATAGAATAGAAATGGCCTTGCCTGTCAGGTCTAACATCCAAATGAGATGATTCATTTCCTCAAGCTCTCAATTTAACTGCTCCTTGACTCACACTTACACACTTAAAATCAACAAATACATGAATAGCCGATCTGCAAGCCAGTGGCGCAGCCAAAACGCTAGTATAGGCTGGGCCTATTTGCCTGTTTAGTTGATATATCAAATATCAACTAAACAGGCAAATAGGCCCAGCCCATCTTTTGCCATACTTTTGGACAGTTTGTCATGTAGACTTGTGAGTTGCCTCTTTGGACTCAGTTGAGAGTCCTTGTCCTTCATTGGTATTACTTAGCTCCGCCCCCCTGTTCTAATTGGTCAATGTTTATGACCACAAAGTTTTCCCCCCAAACAATCTCAAACATTATTTGTGAAAAGAAAAATGCCAGAAATAGTTTTCAAAATAATATTATACATTTCTTCTCAATAAAAGCGCAAGAAAGTTAGCAAGCAACACCACCTCCTATACAGCCAGTACATTACCAACAGTTTGTTATATTATGTAATCTACTAATTAAAGCTAATAGTATCTACCTATTTTCTATGTAGACTTGCTTTTTGTGTGTGACAACTGCCTTGTATTGTACTTCTGTTTATTACTAATTGTATGCTTTTATGCATGATTTTGAAATATTTGTTCATATTTACTTCATTTCTATTTTGATTGTGGTAGCAAAAGTCCTGTGAGTCCCCAAGAGGAACAGGTTGTTTTTGAGTTCCAGCACCTGGAAAATTACCAGTGAACATAGAGAATGATGCAATCTCTTCGCTTTCATTGTAACAATTGGGTGGAAACAATAGACCACCGAAGTCCTGACGTCACTCGTTCATCCCCAGGTTTGCGGAAGTAATTTGTCAATGGAGAATAACATTGGGTCATCTTAGAATCGTCTCATATAAGAATTGTGGTTCAAAAATAAACACACTGTCCCGGCGATATTGTCAGGGAGGAGGTTCTGTATCGTTTATGATAGTCAGTCACTTATATTTGAAACAGTCTGTTTCTGGCGAAAATGTAACTAATTCGGCGGAAGTAACATTAGCGTTTTCTCACCGTCAGTTGATGCTTCATATCCATAAGAGTCAAACCGCCGGGGTCATTTGTTTATTTTTGGAACACAGTTCTTATTTGACGCGATATTAAATACTTCTATGGGATTCAGAACGGGGGTGGAAAACTGCGAACCAGGTAGACAAACAAAGGATGTGTAAATGACGTCAGACTTCGGTGGTCTATTAGAGAGAGAAAACAAAAACTGTATTGCAGAACCAATCCAAAGTCTTAAGGGTAGTCCTTCATTTTGGGGTGGTGATATGATTGGCTGTTAAAGCAATGGGCGTAGCTTTGTGTTCTGGCCGTTGTTCTTGCAACTACCTTGCATTCAGAAGTGTCCAGATGTATCGGTAGACATCTTTGATTGTCTGACAAAAACAGACTATTCCCAGGTGTGTACAAATTAAACATGAGCTGGACAAGCAAAGGCAGGCGTGTGTTTCCCAGTGATGACATCTGGCCCAGGGGTGATGAAATAGTGACTCCACAGGTGCAAGGTTGGAAAATAATACATTTCCAGGGCCAACGAGATGAGTCACCGGAGACTAAACATTCATTAACAACGACACAGTGGTACTACTGTAGCTTGGTCTATTGTACATAATGGTCAACATACCAACTTACCAACTAATACATACCAACGGGTCAATCCTTGGTCCGTTATTATTTTGTATTTATCTTCTTCCTTTAGGCCAAGTTATTCACAATTTTAACGTCTCCTTCCATTTTTATGCTGACGACACACACATTTATTTTTCCTTAGACCCATCAGACCCTTCCACAGTTTCTTCGGTTTCTCTTGTCTCCCCTTTGATTGCCTGTCTTTCTGCCATAAAATCCTGGATGTCAAACAACTTTCTTATGCTAAACAATGACAACACTGAAATTATTGTGTTTGGACCAAAAACCTGTAGAGACAGTGTAACGCAGTTATTACACACACAGGGGTTACAGTGCACCCATGAAGCAAGAAACCTGGGAGTCCTATTTGACTCAGACCTAAACTTCACAAAGCATTTTTCTAACATTGCAAAAACAGCCATCTTCCAAATTAGGAATATTAAAAAAATCTGATAATTTATCTCATTCAGCGATGCACAAACCCTTATTCATGCCTTTGTCACAAACCACTTGGACTACTGTAATTCACTTTTTTCTGGACTCCCCAAAAAGTCAATCAATCGCCTTCAACTAATTCAGAACACAGCAGCTAGAGTTCTTACAAGAACCAAGAGATATGACCACATCACCCCTGTTCTTGCTTCACTCACTGCACTGGCTACCAGTGGCGTTCAGAATTGATTTTAAAATGTCATCGTTTGTTTTTAAAGCACTGAACGGACTTTCTCCTATTTATATTTTTGACCTCCTGTCTCCCCACAAACCCACCCGCAATCTTAGATCAGCACACAAACTTTTACTTGACCCCCCCCCCAGACAAACCTTGTGACGGAAGGTGACAGGGCATTCGCTGCTAGGGCTCCATTTCTGTGGAACCAACTCCCCCTGCAAATTAGACAGGCCACTTCGGTGTCCACTTTCAAAAATCTTTCAAAAACTCATTACTTTAGAATGGCCTTTAGCTAGAAGGAATAGTCAGCTAGTTCTCTGCTTTCACTCTTATTTTTGGTCTTATTATTGTTGTATGGTTCCTTTGTTTTTACATTTTCCATCATTGAATTGCCTTTATATTTCCTGTGTATGTATTGTATTTGTATTGTTAAGCACTTTGTAAACCTGTTTTTGAAAAGTGCTAATTAAATAAAGTTTATAATTATTGATACAAATTACTGCAAATGTAGATATATCATAATAGTATTGTAACGTGACACAACTACCCTTCTCTACCATACTGATGTGACACATACATTGATTAAAACACATGAGTCTGGAAAAGTATGGAATGTGTAATGGAAAATGTAGGAACCCTTTTTTACCATAAAGTGACAAACAACCCGTTTGTAGAGCATGTTTTCAGAAAATTATTAGACCATTATTAGAATTGTTTTAATTGTATTAAGTTACATTAATCATGTTCAGTAACACCTCTGAGACGATAATATGACAAAACATTTTCTATCTTACCTCTGAAATTTCAACCAAAAAGAGCCCACCTTTCAGGAGGGACTTCATTGCTTTTCACTTATTAAAAGGTGGCTACCTGAGAATTCATGTGACTGGGAAACAGTGACATCTAGTGGACGTTTTTGCCATAACATACAGGCAATTACATCCAAACCATACACAGGACAGATTTTTACAATCCAAATCTCACAGATATGTATCAATCTGAGTTTTACTTCAATAACTCATGTAGATGACGGGGCTTTTGTCTAAGTCAGGTTTAATTCTATTCAAACCTATTTAAATCTCTTAGTCAGTTACATAACTGACAGAAAGTGTTATTTTTTATCTTAATAGTCATAATGTGTTATAAACGTTTTGGGTGAAATGATTGAGCAATATCATGTAGTTTTGTTTTTTTATTTTTTCTGAAAAACTTTAAAAAAAATACTTAGGCTGTTAGTTTAAGAAGGTGACGATGTCAAACTCGATAAAAAAAAAGTTTAGCTGTATTTTCAGACAATCGACCTGTCATACTGTAATGATACTGAGTGGGACATACCAGACAAGTATTTTCTGAAGAATATACCTACGGTGTATTTGATTGGTTCTATTTGGTCTTTTAACTCCATCAGAAAGGCTCTACAGAGCCTTGATTCACTGGAGTAGCCTACAGCTGGGAGTACGATGTGTGGACTGGATAGACAGAAATCTCTTAAATATTATCTACAAAATACAGGGTAACATCAATGACAGCCTTAGTAAAACACTGTCACCTTGTACTCAACCTTGATCTATCACATAATAACCTGACTGAACTGTCTAAGATTCAATAAAACAAATTAAACAATTGAGTCAGCTGAACGTCACCGAAAACCACATTTCCAAAGTGCCAGACGATGTTAAGAATCTCTCTCCGTGCTTCAAATCCTCGACCTGAGTAACAATCGTATTAATGATTTAAACTGCTTCGACTTCTTAAATTTAACCAGAATCAGACACCTTCAGCTAGATTACAACCACATTATTTGAACTCAAACCGTGTGTTTTTCCACATCTTAATGAACTAAAGGTTCTAACTCTAATGGCGCCACATTCAAGACGGGCCTACACAAACTAGAATTTTTGGATTTAAGAATGAATGACTTATGAGTACGAAATCGTTCAAGCACTTACAATAGACATGGAATGCAATAAGTTGGCTGTCTACGATCCATGGAACAGCGACTTTTTTGAAGGACTAGATGAACTTGAAACACTTAGTCTAAATTTGAATAACCAATTCAAAATGACATCTTCACCTCCCAATGAGTTACACTGGCAAAACTACGATACCACCTTAATGCAGAGCCTGAAGTGCTTAACGATTAACAATTCAGTCCACAAAAAACTGTTTACATACATCGTATGGGACATGCTCTCAAATATGAAACATTTAGAACATTTGTATGTTGTCCATGGTGAACCACTGGACCCGAACTCATTTAAATATATACCACAGCTGAAGACTCTTCCTTAAAAAGCTGTAATCTGGCGTCCCTGGATTTCCTGGCACAAGCCAATCTGACTCAACTCTTTTGGTTGGACCTGAGCCAGAATGAGTTGACGGTGACCAAAGTCTCTGCGTTCAGTTTTCTCCATGCTCTCAGGTATATTAAAATGGGTGACAACCCTTTAGCTTGTGATTGTTCTAATACTGACTTTCAGCAGTGGATGCTGTACAACAACCAAACACTGGTAGTTGACGCTCACCGTCATCGCTACACATATGGCATTCCTCTGGCTAAAAAGGGAACCCGGTTTCTGGACTTTGACTATAATTCCTGTTGGCTGGACGGTGGACGCTAGCTTCATCTGCTTCATTTCCTCTACTTGTGCGATTGTGCCAACTATGCTCACATCCTCCCCCTACCACTCCCTGAGGTTGCATCTCTAATCTATGCCTACTACCTCTTCCTGGCTCTTTATGATGCCAAGGGAAGAAAGAGGGGGTCTCCTCAGCGCTACGATGCCTTCATCTCCTACAACGTTCACGATGAGCTCTGGGTTTACAGAGAAAAGCTTCCAGTGCTGGAGGGAGAGCAGGGCTGGAGACTCTGTCTGCACCACAAAGACTTCACGCCAGGTACAATCCTCCCGGTCTCTAAGTAATACTGTATTTATCTTAATAGATCTGTAGGAACCTCTCTCTGTCTGAAAAACTTCAGACAGAGAGAGGTTGTCTATAGTGGCATTATTATTACAGTAAGTGACTATCTATCTATCTATCTATCTATCTGTCTCTCAAGAAGTGAATTAGTTTTTAATGTGGTGTGAATAATGTTTGTACGGTTTGTTTGTTTCCAGGTAAACCCATCATAGAGAACATTACAGAAAGACCATCTGTGTGATCAGCCATCATTACCTGGAGAGTGAATGGTGCGCTAGAGAGATCTTAACCTCGCGTCACCAGTCTTTCCACCTCGAAGGAAAGCCTGGTATGCGTTACTAAAGACCCATATGATCCGGTCTAGGCCACGCCTACTGAAAAAAAAAAGAAAAGATAATCCTCTTTCCGGATTGTCGCGATCCGGTTTTGCAGTGCCGCTTTGTTTTGGTTCCCCAATCCCTATTTAAATGGAATAAAATTTCCCCATGGGATAATATGGATATGGAAAAATAAGCTAAACTACGCGCATCAAGGATTTTATTAGGACGGACCTATTTTGGGGTGAGACGTCTTTCCGGTTTGTCGCGATCCGGTCGCTGATGACGCGGATGACGTAGAGCTCCCGACCGGATCATATACCCGAAAAGGAATGCTGCCCAGGCTAGAGAGATCTAGATGGCCAGGTGGGGGCAGTATCGCTTAGCCTGGAATCCAGACTGATTCGCTCCATAGACCAATTATTTGTTGACCAACATTGAGACTGGACGCACAGGTGACTGTTTCATGTAATCAATTCCGAACAGACACCCAAACCTGTTGTTATGGGGTGCGCTGGTTTCAGTTCATTCAACCCCCTCTTGTGTGTTGGCTAGTGAGGTGCGCCCTAGCGAGACACATGTACTTCACCCCGCAACGGTATTGCTCGCCGAGAATAGCTGACATACAAGCTCACAACCGCGTCGCAGATGAGACCATTGTGAGCTTGGAGGTCTGCTATTCTCGGCCATTCTAAGCATTCTTCCTCCACACTGGGAGAAAAACAGCATCTGAAAGTTTGATGGGATGCATTTTTACACGTGAGGCTGTGACCACTTTTACATTGTATCTTATGAGCGCTGGGGTTCAGTTGGTGCCGGCCTGCGCGCGCATACTGGTTCTTATCAGTGTGACGTTGAATTTTTCCCTTGTTTTTTGGTCACTTCATTTTGGACGGAGGTATTTAATACCTTATTTTGTGTAACTCAACTATAGACCCTAAACCATTGACTGCATTGTTTGGAGTACCCCCGCAGGGAACACCAATATCGACTCACTAAACTAAAGCTACTGTATAGCATTCTCCACTTTACTTGCTAGACGCCTGATACTTTTTAGTTTGAAAAAAGCAATGCCGCCATCTCTCAAACGCTGGGTGGAGGATGTTATGTCACATCTTAAACTTGAACTTAAGTATACAATCAGAGGTTCCACCCATAATAAAGAAAAACATCACATGGATGCAACTGGGACGTATCACCAGTGTTGTAGCCTGGGGTCATCGGGTGTTTCGGGTCTCGCAACATACAACATACACCCTCGCCCAGGTGACCCAGCCAGGGTTGATCAAGCCCCGACTTACGTCCCAGTAGCTACCCACGGTCAGTCCTATAGGGAAAGACAGGGCCACTCAGTCCGCTTCTCCGGAAGTACTCTGCCGGGACTCGGGGAGGCTCTGGCACGTGGAGGGACTAGGCTCTGTGGGTTCTTTCCTGGCCGGGCTCCTCCTTCGTCTCACCAGGTCCAGGACCTGAGCGCTGCGCCACATCCGGTGCACCGCCCCGATCCAAACATTTCCTTCTGGCGTGATGGTTCCTTTGGCCGTGGTGGTACTGCAGGCTCCACTTGCGGATTGCTTGAATGGCCCTCCTAAAGGCCTCACCGTGGGTTTGTTGGGCTTCTTCCTCACGGAAGACACAGCCTGGGGCGCTAACCCACACTGCTCCCGGGATGCCGTCTACATTCCAGCTGTCAACAGTCTCTCCTGTGGTCACCAAACTATTCCTGGTTGTCACATAGTCTATTCCTATGAGCCACTATAAATAGAATAACTAATAAAGAAAAACATCACATGGATGCAACTGGAATATGTTATGGTCTTGGCAACCGTTTCTGTCTTATTTTGAAGATGTTTTTCCTACCGTTGCAATTTAGCCATGGGCCATTATTTTCTCCCCTCCCCTTTACCCCATCCACCTAGTTATAGTTAATTGTATTATATTGATTTCTGATTTTGCATTTTAATTTGTTCTATATTGATTACATTTTTTGTAGTATTGCACTCGCTTTCTGTGCCAAGACTTTCAAAATCTTAGTAGATCGGCTATTTTCACTATTGAACAGGCCTTAACCCTATGTCACCAAACGTATCATATATGATACACACATTACACTGATTTTTTAATAAATCAGTGTAATCAATACTTGGACCAAGAACCTGTTGTATCATATCTGACACATCCCCACTTCCCCCTGGACCATACCATTTGCACTGCAGGTAGTTACAGAGCCTCAGGTGGTCTGACCCAAAATGGCTGCCATCAACTAAACAGGAGAGGTTGATGCGCTACTAACAAATAATTATTTTTTAAGCAGTTCGGGTACGTTTTCCTAGTATATCTTTACTAATATTTTGAAATAAGTGTTGGATAACTTGAATGCACTTAAGAGCTCTCAAAATTTAGCATTTGAGTTTGTTTTTTATGATGTCAAAAGTGTTTGTATCATATTTGATACTACAGCTCTATAGTCCTTTACGATTTGTATCATATTTGATACTACAGGTCTAAAATGTTTTTTTTTGTAATGTTAAAACCGACTTGATTTTTTTTTTTGTTTCAAAATTTTATCCCACGATTTTGTAACCCTATTTTTTACACCCAGTGCCAATCTCTATGTAATCCTGGGCACTACACTCCCTCTGCCAACCTAGGGAGGCCAGGGCCGAGCTCATGCCTCCTTCAATGCATGAGAGCCAACTGACCTTCTTATCACCTGACAGGGGAGAGTTTCCCTGGTTGGACGTAGCGCGTGGAAGGAACACGTTATTCCAACCAGTTCCTTTCCCCTCCATCAGGCGCCCCGGCTGGCCAGGGGGAGGCAGTAAAACCGACTTGAAATACCCCTTTTAATACCCCTTGTATCAAATATGATACAACAAATAAATGATACAAAGGAATGTTAAAAAAAATAAAACAAAATCAAAAATGTTTTAGGACCCAATAAAGTGTCCCTTTTCAAAATTCTGGAATTTTCTGATAGTTTCATAGTTCAGGTTCTAGAGGGTTAAGTGGTTAATTCCTTATGTATTTTTGTAAGTTTGGGCCCTGGGTCTAGGGAGAATCTGTCTTTTGGGTCTCAAGCTCAAAGGTTTTGGAAACACTGAGACAGCAGGGGTTTTCAGGGTGAAGGTATTGCATGTGGTCTCTTTTATTTTAAATATATTTACTACTTTTATTTAGTAGTGTGGACAGACTTAGACCACGCCCCGTGTGTGTGTGTGTGTGTGTGTGTGTGTGTGTGTGTGTGTGTGTGTGTGTGTGTGTGTGTGTGTGTGTGTGTGTGTGTGTGTGTGTGTGTGTGTGTGTGTGTGTGTGTGTGTGTGGGTGTGTGCGCGTGCGTGCGTGTGTGTGTGTGGTCAGTAGATGTCCTCATAGTGACACAGAATTCCAATGAATAACCTCCATGTCCTCATCACTGACCGACATTCAGACCAATGGGAAGACGCGCACACATGATTGACGGCCACGTCGTCCACTCACGATCCAAAGCACAGGCCGTGGGCGGGTTCCTTCTGAGGAGCGCTCGTTCATGAGACCCAGTCTTTCCGGACGCAGATACAGTAAATCACCAAACTCACCTCTGAAAGCAACGTTTATGTCGACATACATACAAGCAAAAATAAATAAATAATATAACAATAATAATAAATAATAACACATCATAAACAAAATAAATATAAACCAAAAAAATATATATTATACATTATGATATATATCATGATGATAAATGTTTTGTTTGGTTTCTATCTAGTATTGGATCACAAGACGGTCATCTGTCATGACCGTCTTGGATGATCTTCAAAATAGTGTTTGCACTTTTCCCCTTTTCAGCCCGTACATCTACATAAACGTTCAGATTTCAAATATAAAGTGCTTACTCCATGACCACTGATGTTACAAGTATGTACGGGCCCTCAGAAATACATGTATCTTCCGTATTGTTCAATAAAAAGCATTTGAATCCGATCGTTGGTCATTTTCTCAGCATGCTTTCAACTACGTGACCCTATCGGTTGGAAGGTGTATTACACTTTGATACATTATAACTCTATAAGAAAATGCCCACTAATCGAATTAAAATGCTCTTTTATTGAACAATACGGAAGTTACGGGTACTTTTGAGAGACCGGACATAATTGTAACATCCATGGCCATGGGGTAGGCACTTTATATTTAAAATTTGAACTCTTATGTAGATGTACGGGCCAAAAAGGGAGTAAGTGCAAACACTATTTTGAAAATAATCCAAGACTGTCTTGTAATAAAGGCTAGTTTCTACTGTCTAACTGTTTTTACCCCCCGCCCGCCGGCGGCAGGGCAGTAGGCCATTCGCCGGGTGTTGTGGAATCAAGCGCGCCTCGGCGCAGTGTTTTTGTTGTTGTTCTCATCGACGGTGTGAGAGACGGTGTGTTATTGTTATTGTTGTTGTTGTTGTTCTACATAACCACAGCGTCGACATTAGGAGCGGATGATCGGGGATGCACATGACTAAAAAGTACCTTTGATCTTATTATTCTACAACACGATCGTTAAGAAACAAGCATTAAAGGGGAAATCCACCCATTTTCAATATTTAACTATGTCATTAATATAGCATAAAGGAGTTGTGTGGAAATAAGAAAAAATTAAAAAAAAAATTAACATTGCAAAAAAATGTAACATTGCAAAAAAATTAACATTGCAAATTACACTGTGATGACTCATCATGGTGTAATTTGCAATGTTAATTTTTTTGCAATGTTACATTTTTTTGCAATGTTAATTTTTTTTTTAATTTTTTCTTATTTCCACACAACTCCTTTATGCTATATTAATGACATAGTTAAATATTGAAAATGGGTGGATTTCCCCTTTAAGTAGACACGGTAGCTGTAGCTGGGGTTAGCAGCCAGCTAGAAGCTAACTTAATAACAATATTTACTAAACGATGGCTGCAGCTGTCGATTCATCGACAGCTGCAGCCATCGTTTAGTTAATATTGTCTTCATAGCGGTTATTCTGTCGATCACTTGGTCGATTATTGTGTTAATCGAGAATGTGTGTGTTTTTTTAATATATATTTTTTGTAATTATTTTATTTATGTATCAACTCATCAGCGTACACATTGCATTGATTAAACAAAAACGATCGATTTGTCTGATTAAGCCCTATTTTATACGGTGGCATCATGCGTAAATAGCCTAGAGATCTAGAAGATCACACCATGGCATGTTATCGAGCTTACAGATGACGTGCTATTTTACACTATTATGCTATTCAAATTTTTAAATAATCGATTTGTGTTGCATCCCTATCTAATAACATTTATAGAATAGTAATGATGATGTTGACATTCATATCAGGGTCGATTCGGTGCATTGTTTGTGATGTTAGTGTGTAATCTGGGCTGGTGGCACCATGTCAGCTGACCAGCCTGCTGGGCACTTACCTCAGATCAACTTTATTGTTCCTTCCAGTGACCAGTGTTGCCATGTCTGCTGATTATTATGAGCGACTTTGGGCTTGTTCTTTTCTGTAAAGTCGCTTGTAAATATTGGTAGTTGCTTATTTGGGCTTAATTGTTTCTAAAGTTTAGTTGTTTTTTTGGGCTTAATTGTTTTAAAGTGTAGTTGTTTATTTGGGCTTGTTTCTAAAGTGTAGTTGTTTATTTGGGCTTGTTTCTAAAGTGTAGTTGCTTATTTGGGCTTGTTTCTAAAGTTTAGTTGTTTATTTGGGCTTAATTGTTTCTAAAGTGTAGTTGTTTATCTGTGCTTGTTTCTAAAGTGTAGTTGCTTATTTGTGCTTGTTTCTAAAGTGTAGTTGTTTATTTGTGCTTGCTTCTAAAGTGTTATTGCTTATTTGGGCTTGTTTCTAAAGTGTGGTTGCTTATTTGGGCTTGTTTCTAAAGTGTAATTGCTTATTTGGGCTTGTTTCTAAAGTGTAATTGCTTATTTGGGCTTGTTTCTAAAGTGTAGTTGCTTATTTGGGCTTGTTTCTAAAGTGTAATAGCTTATTTGGGCTTGTTTCTAAAGTGTAATTGCTTATTTGGGCTTGTTTCTAAAGTGTAATTGCTTATTTGGGCTTGTTTCTAAAGTGTAATTGCTTATTTGGGCTTGTTTCTAAAGTGTAATTGCTTATTTGGGCTTGTTTCTAAAGTGTAGTTGCTTATTTGGGCTTGTTTCTAAAGTGTAATAGCTTATTTGGGCTTGTTTCTAAAGTGTAATTGCTTATTTGGGCTTGTTTCTAAAGTGTAATTGCTTATTTGGGCTTGTTTCTAAAGTGTAATTGCTTATTTGGGCTTGTTTCTAAAGTGTAATTGCTTATTTGGGCTTGTTTCTAAAGTGTAATTGCTTATTTGGGATTGTTTCTAAAGTGTAATTGCTTATTTGGGGCTTGTTTTAAACCCTTTTTTAACCCTTCATGGTGCACTGTGCTACTACCCGTTTTGGTGCCCCCCAGGACCGTTTTGTCAGTATTTGGGCTTGTTTCTAAAGTGTAGTCGTTTATTTGGGCTAGTTTCTAAAGTGTATAGTTGCTTATTTTAGGCTTGTTTCCTAAATGCTGTTTAAACCAGTGGTTCTTTTCATGTCAAGGACCCCCCCCCAAAAAAAAATATCTATATGTAACCGTCATCTGAAAGCATTTTTGTGCCAGGGGCCCCCTTACCAGATTTGTATTTTCACTTTTCTTTTTTTTTTTTAATAGCAGATCTACAAGCTCACAACACGTCGCATCGCGACGCATTGTCTATGATCGGCTATTTTCAAATAGCCGTAGCCTATTAGTAGTTGCTTCTTTTGGGCTTGTTTTCAAAGACCCGGTTGCTTATTTCTCTCACAAAATCTGGCCACACTTGCTAGTGACACCCAGGGAGAGCCCTCTCACTGTTGTAATAACCAGCTTATAACGTTAGAACTAATCACTGTTTTATTTTTTCCAGGACAAGAAACACAATGAAGCCACCGTCACAGAGTCAGTCATCTCCCGTAAGTATTTTAATGTCATATTCTTATTTCTGGAACATTAGAAAAGTTTACACACAAACCAGACTCTTCTGGCTCAGTGATTGATTCTCAACCCTATTCAAGGACCCCCCAGAAATGCAGTGGTGGAAAAAGTACTCACATTTTGTACTACTAAAAGTATCAATACTGCAATGTAGAAATATGAAATATGTTACAAGTGAATGTCCGGAATTCAAAATGAACTTGAGTAAAAGTACAAAAGTATTGGTATCAAAATGTACTTAGAGTACCAAAAGTAGAAAGTACTCATTATGCAGAATATCCCATTTCACAAGTTTTGAAATGGATAAAATGGATGCGAATCATTTGAAAATAGCAGATCTACAAGCTTGTGAGCTTTTAGAGCTGCTATTTTCAAATGGCCGATATGTATATAGGGCTGAAGTGGTTAGTGTATGTTTTGTAATAATAATCAAAATCTACAAAGTAACTAGTAACTAAAGTTTTCAAATAATTGTAGTGGAGTAAAAGTATAATATTTGCCTCTGAGATGTAGCGGAGTAGAAGTAAAAGTACCGAACATTGGACATACTCCAGTAAAGTTAAAATACCCCAAAGATTTACTCAAATACATTACTTGAGTAAATGTACTTAGTAACTTTCCACCACTGACTAAATGTATATACTATCTTATCTCCGTATTTTCGTTTGTGTTTTTTTGGTAAATGAACGCCCTACTTGATCACACTACAACGTCACGCTGAAGCATCTAAAGTAGCAGAGCCTTCACAACACATTTTGAGCTTGTAGATCTGCTACTTTTGCTATTTTTGTATTTGAATCCTGAAAACAGTTTTGGACATACAGTCCAAATGTAATTTGGTTTCCACCCGACAGAGAAGATATACTGTACATGTTGGTGGCAGTTAGGGTAGCTTGTTATGGAGCTTTTTGAAACAAAAAGCAGCCATCTTTCAGGATTTTGCCGTCACTCTTTGGACAATTAGCAGCATTTCCCCCCAAAACTATTTAAACTAGTATACACTATCTCTGGCACACAAATCTGCACTGTAAAATCCTCAGTGTTCATTTAACCCCATTAAGACCGGGAACGCATCTGTGTCATTTTTAGATTTCTTTGGCTATTCAAAAATAGCAGATCTACAAGCTCATAGCTATGAGCTTGTAGATCTGCATTTTTTTGTTTTTAATCGTGAACATATTTTGTGCAAATCTTTGAATATATATATCTTTTAAAGCAAACATAGCAAACAAAGCAAACCCGGCAACAGTGGTGTTAATATAGCGCCACAGTCATTTGAACCACTGTATCCATTTATATGTTGGCTATTCAATAAATGCAGATATACAAGCTTGTAGCGTGACACTTGGTGCCGCGCTGCAAGCTTGTACATCTGCTATTTTTTGAAAATGTTCAAAAAATATTTGGATAAAGTTTGAATAATTTAAAAAAAAAATTCTAACACAAATATACTCTTCTGGGGGGTCCCTGACACACAACATTTTTAGATGGGGGGGGGGGGGGTCGCGGCCAAATACATTATTATTCTTTGTGTCTTCTTTCCTCTCTCTCTCTCTCTCTCACACATCAAGTGGCATTAGTCCATTACTGACACATTTCCACCAAAACATGGATGTATTATGTAATGTTTCTCAAGTCAATCGCGTACATTTTTTAAATTGCGTCGGTCAAGTGCAAAAGACACCATTGGAGTGCATTGTCGTCACAGGGTCGGGAAAGCAGCAAACCCATGGAAGTCAGCATTATTACACCATAGGGGGGTGTAAGTGATATGTTTTTGTTTAGAATAAAAAGGTCAAAGTTCAAAGCCATCGTGTCATTTGAGAGCCTTGACCTTGTCCTTGTTGTTGTGTTGTCGTTGCCTGCAGGTCTTCGAGGGCGTCTACAGCAATGCCCGCATGCTTCATTTTCTCACTGCCGTTGTGGTGAGTCCTGTTACGCACATACGCTCGTGCTTTTGTATCGGAGGTCCCATTTGGATTTGACATAATATTAGGGCTGTCAGAAGATTAACCCATTAAGACCTGGAACGCATCTATGTGTCATTTTCAGATTTCTTTGGGCTATTCAAAAATAGCAGATCTACAAGCTCATAGCGCGGCACCGAGTGCCGCGCTACGAGCTTGTAGATCTGCTATTTTCTTTTTAAAAATCGTGACAATTTGTGCAAATCTTTGAATATATATATATATTTTAAAGCGATTTTTATTCCTCAAATCTTTGCTTCTGGGGGTCCCTGGAACAAAATATTTTGAGAAGGGGGGTCCGCGGACAAATACATATAATCTTGGGTGGTCCTTGACATGAAAAAGTTTGAGAACCACTGATATTATAGCAACAGAAGTGTTTCAGAAAACTGTTAGGATTTAGAAGACATTTGTAGAATTCCGAGAAGCAAAGATTTGAGTTACAAATGTTCGCTTTAAAAAAACATATATATTCAAAGATTTGCACACATTTTCAAGATTTTTCAAAAAAATAGCAGATCTACAAGCTCGTAGCGCGGCACTCGGTGCTGCGCTATGAGCTTGTAGATCTGCTATTTTTCAATAGCCAAAGAAATCTAAAGTGACACAGATGCTTGCCCGGTCTTCTACTCGTCGCCTATTTCAAATGAATTGTGATTAATCCCCATTTATAAATATGCCCAAAATATGCCAATTTTCTCTGTATGTTGTTATATACCCGGTCGTGTGAATTCACATTAATGTTCACATTATCATGTGTGTTCTGTAGACCGGTCTGGGCCCAAGCGCTATGGGTGGGCGTTTTGCAGAAACCAAAAAGTGGAAGAGCCAATCATGTGTCTGCGCTGACCACCTACCCATACATTATCCCGCTTATTACACGGCTACTTTAAAAAAAAAAAAGACCCAAAAGTAACAACAAAACAAAGTATTTCCTTGCTTACGGCAATGAAAGTATTCCATGTGTGTTGGGCTGGGCGGAATAGTTCGCCTCGGAAAGCAATTTAAAGTATTCCATAACGTGACCGGAAGACTCGCCCCAAAACACGCTCGCCCCCCATTCTATATACCGCCGGATTTGACCAATTGACCAATCAGAATCAAGCATTCAACCAAGCCGTGTAATAATGAGGTTTATTAACTAGCTACTTATAGTGTGTGTGTGTGTGTGTGTGTGTGTGTGTGTGTGTGTGTGTGTGTGTGTGTGTGTGTGTGTGTGTGTGTGTGTGTGTGTGTGTGTGTGTGTGGGGGGCTGTCTGCAGTCAGTAACGGAGCCGTTCTGTCACAAATACCAGCTAGAAGAACCACACCTAACATGAAAAGCTGATTCAAATCAAAAGCAATGCATTCATTTCATAAATCAGGGGTCTTCAACATTTTTCAGACCAAATACCCCCTAGCTGAGTCAGAGATGAAGCAGGGACGGGACCCCCTCTATATTGTTTAAAATTGTGTTTCAGATTAAACTCTTTTTTCCCCCTACTTGGTCTGCTCTTTTTTCCCTCTACACCAAACCTCTTTAGCCAAAAATAGCAGATCTACAAGCTCACAACGCCTCGCAGTGCTAGGCGTTGTGAGCTTGTAGATCTGCTATTTTTGGCTAAAGTTCTCCTCAGAAAAGGGATGCTAGGGTTCAAGTGGTTAATGTAAAAATACATTTAATCATATCACACAAAGATTTGGCGGGCCCCCCTGTAGTAACTCTGAGGACCCCCCCAGGGGTCCCGGAACCCCTGTTGAAGACCCCATGACATGGAGAAACAACTTGAAGCTATGTGTCATTGTGGTTGTCTGCAGGGCTCCACCTGTGACGTGCAGGTGAAGAACGGCACAGTGTATGAAGGGATCTTTAAGACACTAAGCTCACAGGTAAACTAACCCAGCGGTTCTCCAACCTTTTTCGTGTGTCAAGGACCCCCCCGAATTGATATGTATTTGGCCCCATCTGAAATGGCTTTGTGCCAGGGACCCCCCCCCCTCCCAGAAGATGTATGTAAAATATATATATATATATAGGTACTAAATATTAAAAAGTTTTTTTTCAAATATATATATATATTTTTTAAGTAGCAGATTGCAAGCTTGTACGTCTGCCAGAAGAGAAGATTTACATGAAAAAACAATCATCTAAATTATTCAAAAGTCTTCCAAACATTTTGGATTATTTTTCAAATATTTTCAAAAATAGCCTATTGGCAAGCTTTGGCACAAAGTGACACGCTGTGAGCTTGTAGATCTGCTATTTTTTAATAGCCAATGTATAAATGGATAAAAGGGGTTAACTTAAAATGATTGTGATGATGCTGTATTAACATATTTTGCTGAGGACCCCCTGGAACCCCATTATAAGCATACTTATAATGCTCTATACTTTGCTTATAACAGTGTACAATTATAGTTTTAAGAACTCACATCCTAAAGCCTTCTGTAATGACTTATACTGTAAGGTGAAGTATAAATGCAATACAATCTGCTTTTAACACTGTATTATTACAGGTATAACAAAAATCACACCCTGTGTGAAGTGGGCGGTGTCTTGCTAGCACATGTACAAAAGATAAATACATTTATTGAAACACTCTTTATGATGGACGAAACCATAACTTGAAAAAAACAAATTTTTGTTTTTTTTCAAGTTATGGTTCCTTATATAGGGCTATGCACATGTGTCATGTGACACTGGCCAATCACAGTCCTGAATAGACTGTGATTGGCCAATCACAGCGCAGGATAATTCTACAAATTTCCTGGGCCCAGATCACAGCGCAGGAAAATGTACATTTTTCCAAATCTCACTTATAGGGGCGGTTTCACCGCCCAAAAATTATGTGAGTATCCAGCAATTATGACGTATTATAATTCTTGACGTTATAAGTCATTATAGAATGCCTTATAATGTGTTATAATTATGGTTATAAAGCATTATTAGTATTTATGAGTTCTTATCTTACTATAAATGCACCGATTCTCTGTATGTCTGTAAGCCACGTATCTCAAGAACCGTTCGTGTCGTGTTTTCTTTCTTTCTTCTCTTCTTCGCAGTGTGACCTGGCTGTGGACGCCGTCCACAAGTGTAGCGATGGCGTCACCGCCGGAGAAGGAGGCGGGGGAGGAGGAGGAGGAGAGGAAGGGGGAGGGGATGGGGGCGGGGGAGGGGGCGGGGGCGGGGGCGTCCCCCCCGAGTCGTCGGCGCCCCCGCCGCCGCCCCCCAAGATCGAGGAGATCATGGACACCATGGTGTTCAGCCCCGCCGACCTGGTGACCATGACATGCCGCGACGTGGACCTCAACTACGCCATCAGAGGTATGGCCGCCACCAGCGTGACACTATAATCTAAACTAGGGGTGGAAAATAAAATCGATTCATAGATTAATTTAGATTCTGGCATGGACGATTATGAATCGATTCACAAATGTCAAAACAAAAACAAAAAAATCATCATCCTCCTATAATTCCACAAAGCTCTGTGTGGGTGGTGAGCCCAAAATCGGGTGGTGAGCCCAAAATGTCTTCTTCCCGGTTCTCCTCAGTGGCTGGAGCAATTGATCTGAATTTGCACACAGCCATTCACCATTATTAACATGTGCATGGAACAGCGAAGCCCGTTTTTCGCTTTCCCCACATGCCAGCTGTTTATTAGCGTTTTTGTGTTCAATGTGCGCATTTTTTTTATTATAGGCAAATCCGCTGGTATATAGAATGGGGGCCATTGTGTTTTGGGGCGAGTCTTACCGTACCGAGGTTACCTTATGGACTACTGTCATTTGTTCACTGGGCGAACTTCTCCGCCCAGCCCAATACTTATGTAATACTTTCATTGCCGTAAACAAGGAAATACTTGTTTTGTTGTTACTTTTGGGTCAATGTATTTATTTATTTATTAAGTAGCTGTGTAATAAGCGGGATAATGTATGGGGAAGTGGTCATTATTGAAAATTAAAGCCCTTCAGAGTGATTATTCACCTCTGCTCCACATCGGTGAATAATAACCCTGTCGGGCTTTAATATTCAATAATGACTGACCACCTCTCCATACATTATCCCTTGCATAATCGTCATAATCGTTTCCATGTTGAAAAATGTTCAGACATTTTCAAACATTTTCAAAAATTGCTGAAAAAGCTTTGTGATGCGTTGTAAGCTTGTAGATCATCTATTTCCGTTATTATAATTTTTTTGGAAAGTATAACATTATTAAATGTGTCAAAGTAATTTCTTTGTAAGTTATTTGTCATATCTGCCCTGTGCAATTTGTGAGTATGAAGCCTAAAAACCAAACAGAAATTAAAATTGTATTCTGTTCCAATGTTCAATGCCAAAAACACAATGAAATCGCAATTATTTGTGTGACAGTTAATCGTCAACTTCAATTTGTAACCATAACAGCCCTATTGCTGTTTACACATCGATATACTTGGATCGGTGAAGTTAAAATCGATGCATCGATACAGTTACCGTATGGTTACATCCCTATTGTGTGTGTGTGCGTGCGTGGGTCTGTGTGTAGACTCGTTCACAGACACGGCCATCAGCTCGTCGCGGATCAACGGCGAGCACAGAGAGAAGGTTCTACAGCGCTGGGACGCTGGAGACAGTAACGGGGAGAGCTACGACCTGGAGTCTGACGCAGTGAGTACACACACGCACGCAGGCACGCACGCACGCACACACGCACACACACACACACACACACACACACACATACAGAACTCTCTTACTTCATTATTATTATTATTCCATTGCCTTAACTTAAAGGGATAGTTCACCCCCATAATGCCTTTTTTCTATCGATTAGTCACCCCATGGAGACTTGAATTCATGAATATTTTTTTTAGCTTTTGTCGCATTCCTAAGCCAATAATTTGATGACCGGCAGCGGTTCCGGTAGGAGACACAAAGAGTCTCCTTTGTGTCTCCTACCGGAATTGCTGCCTACCGGTCCGCTGGTCATCAAATTATTGGCTTAGACAAAAAAACAAAAAAACATCCATGAATTCAAGTCTCCATGGGGTGACTAATTGATATAAAAAAAGTATTTTTTGGGGTGAACTATCCCTTTAACCATTATGCCACCAGCGCGCAAATAAGTATAAATCCAGGGTGCTCGGGTGGCGCGGTGTTTAAGTGCCTGCCCACAACCGCGGAGGTTGAGGGTTTGAATCCACCGCGGTGCATGCCATTGCGGGAGGAGTTGGACGAAGACTCTTATCGTCTCCCCGGTGGGGGCTCCTCACTGGCAGGTGAGTCAGTAGGATACAACAGTGGTGACCCCCCCCCCCAAAAAAAATATATCCAGCTTTACTCTAATGTTAACCTAAGCCTTATCTAAGCCCTAACCATAACCTTATGAATCAGGCTTTACTGTAACATTAAAGGAGAACATTTTGTTCAATAAACAATGTGGACTCGGGGCACGGTGGCGCAGTCCTGGGTTTGATTCCCGCCAGGGACGCTGTGGGCGCTGGGGGCGTGTCTTCTCCTCCGCGTCATCAGCGCCCATACCCTAGGTGGGGTTGGCGAAAGGGCCTACTCTGTGTGGAGTTTGCATGTTCTCCCTTTGTCTCCTAGGGTAGTTAATACCCTCACAAATACATGTAGTAATCCTGGTCGCTATACCGCCTCCCCCATGACAGCGCCTGATGTAGGGGAAGGGAACTGGTGGGAATAACGTGTTCCTTCCCCGCGCTACAGCCTACCGGGGAAATTCCCCCCGGGCCCTGTCAGGTGACAAGAAGGTCAGTTGGCTCTCATGCATTGAAGGAGGCATGAGCTCGGCCCTGGGCTCCCTAGGCTGGTGGTGCCAATTTTCTAAGTGATCCTGGGCGCTACAGCCCAGGATCACTTCGGAAATTGACACCGGGTGAAAAAAGGGTTACAAAATCGTGGGATAATTATTATTATAATTATTTTTAAAACAATGTGGACTAGGCCAAAAGTGACTTTCATGAAGAGTAGGGAAAAGAAAATATTAAAATTGACCCAGTTTTATAGCGTGTTTATCGAACATTTCTTGGCGGGTCCACGCACATAGCTTTTGAAATCCATATTTCATCCGGGTTACACTCGTGGATTTCTCTACAACCTTTGTCTCAGTCTTGCTGTGAGAACGACATTGTGTAAAAACATAAACTGTTGCTAACACAGTGCTAACACAGCCTTTCTGGGCACCGAGTGCATCGTTTTCCCAAAGAAAGGCAGTCCATCTTTCAAACGGTGGGTGAGGTTTGTCCCGGCAAAGAGAGCTTAGTTAACCCATTCAATCCGGGAACGCATGCTGTGTCATTTTAGATTTCTTTGGCTATTCGAAAATAGCAGATCTACAAGCTCATATGAGCTTGTAGATATGCTATTTTTGAGGAAAAGATTCTTGAAAATGTGTGCAAATCTTTTAATATATATATACATTTTAACTCAAATATTTGCTCCTGGGGGTCCCTGGAACAACATATTTTGAGATGGGGGTCCGTGGACAAATACATATCATTGTGGGGGTGACCTTGACATGGAAAAAGTTTAAGAACCACTGATATTATAGCAACATACGTTTTTATTTTTCAAAAAAACTGTTCAGATTTTGAAGACATTTGTAGAATCCCCAGAAGCAAAGATTTGAGTTACAAATGTTCGCTTTAAAGAATATCTATATTCAAAGAATTGCCCACGAAAAAAAAAGCAGATCTACAAGCTCATCCAGAGTTCATAGCGCGGCATTCGGTGCCACGCTATGAGCTTGTATATCTAAAGTATAAAATAATGGTTAAAGTGCATTCCCAGTTTTAAAGAGTTATTTCACTGCATTTTCGGTGCAAGAAAAGCACTTCAGACACTTCAGGACATGAGGGGATCTCCTGGATTCAGAGCTCTGGGGCGTGTTGTGCCTTCTGGGGTGGGGTTTATACGTTAACTTTACCTGCTCTCTTGTGCCCCCTGCAGTCAAACGGCTGGGACGCCAACGAGATGTTCAAGTCCCACGAGGAGACGTACGGCGTCAAGTCCACCTACGACTCCAGCCTGTCCATGTACACGTGAGTTCACCCTCACAGCCCTCACATGGTGACACTCGCTTTCATTTATACACGCAGCGCCGTGTATAGGGTCGGGATCCGGAAACCGGTAGGAACCGGATCCAACATTGAGGAACCGGAATTCGTTCCATCACATTTGGACAGTGGTGGGAAAAGTACTCAAGTAAAATGATCAATACTGCAATTTAGAAGTACTCAAGTAAAAGTCCAGAATTCAAAATTTACTTTACAAATGTATTGGTATCAAAATGTACCAAAAGTAAAAGTACTAAAACAGCCAATCTACTGTAGATTGGCTATTTTCAAATAGCCTAGGTATAAAATAGGGCTAAAGTGGTTTTCAAATAATTGTAGTGGAGTAAAATTACAATATTTGCCTCTGAGATGTAGTGGAGTAGAAGTAAAAGTACTGAACATTGGAAATACTCCAGTAAAGTAAAAACATTGTATTCAACATTGTACTTAAAGGTAGGGTAAGTGATTTTCTTTGGTTAAAATAAGTGTTAAATAGCTCTATATTCTGATAGTACTCATTGCTATAGAGTGTTTGTTCAGTAAAAGGAGTCTCCGTGTCTCTCCAGCTCTTTATAAAACAGAAAATGCATTTTCGTTTCAGTTTCATTTCCAATTTTATCCAATCACGATAGAGAACTCAATCAGGATATAGATTAAACAAGTGAAATTGGAAGTGATGACACTAAGAAATGAGCAGGCAAAATTGGAAATGGAACACTATAAAAATTGGTACTTTCTCCTGATTGGCTGAGATTTTGACACCTACCGGAAAATGTATTTTCTGTTTATTAAAGAGCTGGAGAGACGGGGAGACTTCTGTTACTGAACAAACACTCTATAGCAATGATTACTATCAGAATATAGTGCTTTAACCTTTTAACAAAATACTTTTTGTTTTAACCAAAAAATATCACTTACCCTACCTTTAAGTACAGTACTTAGTTACTTTACACCACTGCATTTGGAACCGTTTTCTCAGAGCTAGTATGTTCTCAAAAATGTTTAATTTCAATGTCCACCATAACTCTGAGAGTGTTACGGGTCCATTTGGCTCCATTTGTACACTCTCTGGTTGGGCACCAGCCTACTCGGGAACGATGCAAATAGGGAATGCATGCCCCACCCTGTTATGCCATTCCCGTTATATCCGTTGCCATGGCAATCAATTGGCTAATTTAGGCCAATTTCTGGCGGCTCTGGACAACCGCCCATCCGACCGACTCGACGCCGGGCACGGCACTCCCTTGGGTCGGCGGCGACTCACGTGCCAAGTTTGAAGTCGGTCGGTCGGACGGTCCTCGAGATACGTGGATCACAGACATACAGAGATTCCTTGAATTTATTGTAAGATTGTACAATAAGATGTGGTCAGGTAGGACACCTACTGGTTCACAGGGGGTATTGCATACAACTCAAATGAAAACAACTCGCCAATTTTTGGGACTCCTGGGGAACACAAAAACAACCTTTGTCTCAGTCTTGCTGTGAGAACGACATTGTGTAAAAACATAAAACATCTGTGGGGCTAGTTCTGGGTGGGAGGACATGGAAGTTATTGATTGCAGCTTTAACCCATTAAGACCAGATTCTAAAAAAAAATATTCTAAATCCTAACAGTTTTCAGAAATAAATATGTTGCTTATCAGTGGTTTTTCATGTCCCCCAAGGACCCCCCAAAATGATATGTATTTGGCAACGGACCCCCATCTCAAACTATTTTGTTCCAGGGACCTGCAGAAGCAAAGATTTGGGTAAAAAAAAAAAGGTTTTTAATGTATATATATTCAAAGATTTGCACACATTTTCACTATTTTTGAATAGCCAAAGTATAACATTATGGTTAAAACTGTTAAACTGATTGTGATGCCATATTAACTACTTTTGCTGGGGACCCCCTGGAACCCCCCCAAGGACCCCTGGCCTGGGAGTCCCCGGACTCTATTTTGAGAACCTGTGTGTGTGTGTGTGTGTGTGTGTATATATATATATATATATATATATATATATATATATATATATATATATATATATAAATGGGTCAAAGACATGTAAGGTTTTCTAGGTATCAAACTATTTGAACAGCAATTACACTTCCCTTAAAAGTTTATGTTCATTGGAATGTCAGTTATTCCCTAATAACATTATATTCATGAATACACTTAATAGTAATTCTATTTTATTGTCATTCATATAAATGTACCCCATACAATGTCATTCAGTGTAACGCTAAGCGTTTAAATTAAATCAAATCAAATGATGCCCTTTTTTCACAATCACAAGGTTGTATATCAACGCTATAGACTGTCAGAAATGTTATTACTTTGGAAAAATGACTTTATTTTATTTTGAATGCCACACATTTGATGATAACGCCTCCTCCCCCTTCGTTGCTAGCGTTCCTCTGGAGCGCGGGAACAGCGACATGTTCCGCCAGAGGGAGGCGCGGGCCGCCCGGCTCGCCACCGAGATCGAGAGCAGCCCGCAGTACCGCCGCCGCGTCTCCCTGGAGAACACCGACGGCAAGACCGAAGAGGAGAAGTACAGCGCCGTGCTGCGCGACAGAGACGACCAGAGGGCCAGCCCCGGGTTCAGCCCTAGTGGCAGGTAGGTGACAGTGACCGAGAACCCATTAAGACCAGGAAAGCATCTGTCATTTTAGATTTTAACCACTTTAACCATTATTTTATACTTTGCCTATTGAAAAATAGCAGATATATAAGCTCAAGAGCTTGTATATGTGCTATTTTTGAAAAATCTTGAAACTTTGTGCAAATCTTTGAATTCATTTTGAAAGGGAACATTTGTGACTCAAATCTTTGCTTCTGGGGGGTCACTGGAACAACATATTTTGAGATGGGGGTCCGCGGCCAAATACGTATCATTTTGGGGGTCCTTGACATGAAAAAGTTTGAGAACCACTGATATTATAGCAACATAAGTTTAAAAAAAATAAGTAACTGTAGGCATTTGTAGAATCCCCAGAAGCAGAGATTTGAGTTAAAAATTTGCGCTTAAAAAATATATATATATATATTCAAAGATTTGCACAGATTCAGATTTTCTTTTCCTAAAATAGCAGATCTACAAGCTGACAGCACGGCACTCGGTGGTGCACTATGAGCTTGTATATCTGCTATTTTTTAATAGCCCAAACTATAAAATAATGGTGGTTGCACACATGCGTTCCCTGTTTTAATGGCTTTATCCATGTATCATCATCCAATTTGTCCTTTTCTTTTCCCTCCCACAGGGAGGGGAAGTACATCCCGCTGCCTCAGAGGGCCCGTGAGATGGGCGGGGGGCGGCGGGCGAGGGGCGGTGGGAGGCTCCGGCCGCCTAGGAGGACCCGCCTCCTCCAGACACGGCCCTCCCCCTGGCTCCTCCCCCTCCTCCTCCTCCTCCCCCTCCTCCTCCTCCTCCTCGTCCGACAGGAGCAGCCCGCTGTCCGTCAGGGCGGCCTACTCCCCCATGCACCAATCAGGGCAGCAGGGCAACAGCCCACCCCCGCCTCCCCCCGCGGCCGGCAGCCCTCCCTCCGGTCCGTTCCCTCACTCCCTGTCGCATCCGCAGGCGCTGGGTGGTGGTGGCGACGCCGCCGCCCGCTCTGCTGTCAACGGAGGTACGCGCTTTACAGGAAGTGACTCAGTTTGCAGTGGTGGAAAAAAAAAGTGGAAGTATCAATACTGCTATGTAGAAATACTCTGTTTCAAGTTAAAGGACCATTTCACCCCTGGAAGAAGTTTTCGGTCTTTTAATGAAGTTTAGGAGTCAAGAAACAAGATCCTGGGTTTTTTTTGGTGAATAATCTGTGTTTTTAGATATCTAGTAATCTTCGCATTCTTCGTGACGTTATTTGCGTCATGAGAGATATGTCTCATTCCTTTCCGCACTACATGTTGTCTTGACGCGTCTCAGTCAGACCAGCTCCAAACGACAGCCCCCGTAACACTTTGTTCAACCTTCTTTCGCCACTCGGCCACTCCCATTAGCTGCGGCCAGCGGGCAAACCCCCTTGCAGAGTGAGGCATTACTTTACCTGAGTTATCTTCTGATAGTTGTACTTGAATGTTGACATGAAATAATAATCCTGTGTAGTGTTTCATAAGCGCAAGCTTGAAAAAAAAATACAGCGTGGAGTGGCAGCGCTGGTAAACAAACACCGTCGCAAAGGCTAGGATCATAATACCAAGGATTCGACAGTGATGTCAATACTATGCGACACGGAAGTAGAACACCAGAAAGATACCAAGGATGTCCCAGTGATATGACATCACTAACGAATCCTTGGACATATATGTAACTAGATGAACGTGCGCGAGTACAGCCAGTGTTGCCAGATATTGTGAGAGAAATAAGCAGCCAGGTCTATGAAAACAAGCCCAAAAGAAGATAACTAGGCCAAGAGCACTTTACCTAGACATGGGATATTATATATTTGAAAATTGCCGATCTACAAGCTCACAACGCTTCGCGACCCATTGTGAGCTTGTAGATCTGCTATTTACAAAAAAATCTTGAGGGGGAAAAAGTGCAAAATGTGGATTTCTTTTTTTTTTTCATTTACTTTTTATTGGATTTTTCAGAACATGAAAACAAACATACACAAAAAAAGAAAAGACTAGCACATTACTAACAAACAAACCGAACATACAAAACATACAAATACAAACATATAAGGGGAAAATGTGGAATATTTTTTACACATATTTGTTAGGGGCTCCCTGGCACAAATTATAATTTCAGATGGGGGTCTGTGGAAAAATACATGAACATGTTTGAGAACCACTGGTTTAAACAACAATCAAAACATTTGGAAACAAGCCCAAATATCAACTACATTTTAGAAAGAAGCCGCTTATAATAAGCAGACATGGCGACACTGGCATGCTGTTTGGATGTTATTGTTGGAGATCACACCCACATGGAACCTCCCCTGCCACAAGGCACCAAAGCATTATGGTCATTGTAGTAATGCAGCAGTCCAGTCAAACCCTAGTCAAACACACAGATTTCATTATTTTTCTGGCCATAGGGTGCAAATTTTAAATTGTGCTACTGTTATCTACTACAAATACTATTACCATTGAGTGATTGCAGTTTCTTCCAGGGGTGAAATGCTCCTTTAAAGTCCGAAATTCAAAAGTACAAAAGTATTGGTATCAAAATGTACTTAAAGTGCCAAAAGTAAAAGTAGTAAGATGTTTGAAAATAGGCGATCTACAAGCTCACAACAGCTTGGGGCGACAACGGGTCACAGCTTGTAGATCGGCTATTTCCACTATTTATTTGAAAGTGTAAAATTATTAAATATGTCTGTGCATTCTTTGTATATTTAAGTCATGTGTCATATCTGCCCTGTGCAACGTTTGATTTATTAACATGTTCCAATATCCAATGCCAAAAACGCCCAATTAAATCGTTAATCACAATTATTTTCATGACAACTAATCGTCAACTTAAATGTTGTAGTTGTGACAACCCTAGCTGGCTTTTCTCCAATATGTGAATGACCACTATGACAAATGACATCCGTTAGAGAGCCGTACTTTTATTTTTGAGCGGTGTAGCCGCTCCTATAAGGGGAAACTAATGCCATGTCTATGCAAGAAGACACGTACTCAGCGCTGATCGAGAGAGAAAAGCATCAAAGTGCTGCGTGATGTCCGCGGCCAAACACATATCATTTTGGTGGTCCTTGACATGAAAAACCACAGATATAGAAACATACCTTTTTCAGAAAACTGTTAGGATTTAGAAGAAATGTTGTAGAATCGGGAATGCCGGTATGTTGAAAATATGGGCGTAAATTGCTCAGTGAATCGTGCCCATTTGTCTCTCTCCTCTATAGTTGTGTTAAGAACCTCCCCTAAATCCCAGCGGCCACAGAGCAACAGAACACTGCGCACCCCCAACTCCCAGGCATCACCCGCAGGTACACACACACACACACACACACACACACACACACACACACACACACACACACACACACACACACACACACACGCACTCGCTATCCTCCCACTCTGTCCTCTCAGCCTCCCTGAAGCCTGAATTATACGTCTTAAAATATTAGATCTACAAGCTCATCACCACGATGCGAGGTCACGCTGTGAGCTTGTAGATCTGCTATTTTAGGCACGCGACTACCTGTACTGTTACTAATCGTGTTAATAAAGTATTCAATCAATATTCAATAAATTTGATTTACAATGTCCATCTCTCTCTCTCTCTCACTCTCCCGTCAGTCTCTCGCTCGCCCAAACCCGACAGTGCTCCTGCACAGGACCTTCCATTGGCCGGCCCCGCTTACCTGGACTCCTCCCCCTTCTCTGTTGCCGCGGCAACCTCCAAACCCGCCGGCCCCACCCCGCTGTTCCCTGTCGACGGTGAGAGACGATAACCCTTGTCTAAAACAACCTGCTGCCGTTGACAGGCCGTGTTCTATTTCCTTAACCCATTAAAACCGGGAACGTGTCTGTGTGTAACCACTTAAGACATTATTTTATACATCAAAAGTAGGAATTAAAAAAATCCCAAAAAGGTAGCACATCCAAAATTTCAAATCAATGGAGGACTCACATTTCCACTTTTTTTATTGGCACACACACCAATAAACGAACGCTTACGCGTTTCGGCTATGAGCCTTCATCAGAGCATTGTATCTCAATGTCGTAGATATGGCATATAGATGAAGGGTTCCCAAGCTTTTCAGGCCACAACCTGCCGCAAAATATTCATATTTGAACTGGTGGACTCTTTGAACTGGGGAATTGGGGTCCCCCCAAAATAGTTTTTGAGAGTAGAATAGAGTTGAGGCATTACATTTAGTTTGACTCGGTTCCACAGATAAACATTGTGAAAATAGCCGATCTACAACGCCTCGCAGTGCGAGGCGTTGTGAGCTTGTAGATCGGCTATTTTCACAATGCTTGCCTCTTTCTTACATAATATTTGACAATTTGGCCAATTTGGTATTAGAAAGTTCTTAAAAGTCATTAAATTGTCACTTTATAAATGTGCAGATACCCTGTATTACACTTATGCTGTATGTTGGTTTGTTTACTGTTGAGTGAGAAAACTATGTTGCACATTAAGCTAATCATCTGGGGACCGCCCAAATAATTTGGTGACCCCCAGTTTGGTAACCGCTGATATAGATGACTTGATGTCACAGGTGGTCACATGAAGTCTGATACACATAGAGTACAGTACAGAAGTCCTGACGTCACTCGTACATCCCCTGGTTCGTAAGGTAATTTCTCTATGGAGAATAACATTGGCTCATCTAAGAATCGTCTCATATAAGAATTGTGGTCCAAAAATAAACAAACTGTCTCTGCGATATTGTCAGGGAGGAGGTTCTGTATCGTTTATGATAGTCAGTCACTTATATTTGATACAGTCTGTTTCTGGGAAAATGTAACTAATTCGGCGGAAGTAACATTAGCGTTTTCTCACCGTCAGTTGATGCTTCATATCCATAAGAGTCAAACTTAAACTCTCTCTCAATCATTAGTTTATTTTTGGAACACAGTTCTTATTTGACACGATATTAAACACGTCTATGGGAATTCAGAACGGGGGTGGAAAACCGCGAACCAGGTAGGATGTGTAAATTACGTCAGACTTCGGTGCTCTATTGGAGCCATGTGTATCCCGAGGTCCTCATGATTTATTTTTGTGTGTGTGTGTGTGTGTGTGTGTGTGTGTGTGTGTGTGTGTGTGTGTGTGTGTGTGTGTGTGTGTGTGTGTGTGTGTGTGTGTGTGTGTGTGTGTGTGTGTGTGTGTGTGTGTGTGTGTGTGTGTGTGTGTGTCTGCCTCCCAACAGTGAATGAGATCCTGAGCTCAGCGGCTAAGGAGCGAATGGAGGGTCTGGCCGTTCCACAGGATGGAAAGAACAGCAAAAGTAAGGCTGTTTAATACTGAATAAAATAGACGATCTACAATCTCACAGCAGGTCGCAATCGGTGGTGTAAAGTAACTAAGTACATTTACTCAAGTACTGTACTTAATACAACTGTAATTAGTACAATTTTCAATACTTTTACTTTTACTCCACTACATCTCAGAGGCAAATATTGTTCTTTTACTCCACTACAATTATTTGATAACTTTAGTTACTAGTTACTTTGTAGTAATTATTATTACAAAACATACATTTACCACTTCAATCCTATATACTTTTCGGCCATTTGTATATAGCAGATCTACAAGAACACAATGCGTCGCGATGCAACGCATTGTGAGCTTGTAGATCTGCTATTTTCCAAAGATTTTTATCCATTTTCTACATTTGAATTTTGAATTCAAACTTGTGAAATGGGACATTCTGCATAATGAGTACTTTCTACTTTTGGTACTTCAATTAATTACATTTTTAAACCAATACTTTTGTACTTTCACTCAAGTAAATGTTTAATTCCGGACTTTTACTTGTAAAAGAGTATTTCTACACTGCAGTATTGATACTTTTACTTAAGTAGAAAAATGTGAGTATTTTTCCACCACTGGTCGCAATGCTCTAAGAATGATATCTCTCTCTCTCTCTCTCTCTCTCTCTCTCTCTCTCTCTCTCTCTCTCTCTCTCTCTCTCTCTCTCTCTCAGCTCCCTCAGTGCAGCAGAGGACACAGTTGGAGGAGCTACGAAAATTTGGCAAAGAGTTCCGGGTAAGAGGATCAGATAGCCTCTCGTTAACCAGACCATCAGAGATCTCCGCCTACTGACACATCTAGTGACCTCTGAACTCAACGTCGTCGCTAGAACAGCAGCGAGAATGGCCGCTAATGCTAATGAAACCCAGACCAGTGGTTCCCAAATTATTTTAGAGGGGGAGTCCCCACATGATAAGATTAACGTGCAACATTGTTTTCTCACTCGACAGTAAACAAACCAACATACAGTATAAGTGTATACAGTAGAGATGCGCGGATCGCGGTTTTAGCCGCGGTTGCCGCAGTTAACCGCGGTTTGGGTGGATTCGGGTCAATCAAATATGATTATGAATTAATATCGGATAAACCGCGGGTGAAATATTGCGGTAAATAAATTAATGACATCTAATATATCTATCCATAAAATAGCTAAATCTCTGCGTGCTTGTGTCTGTGTGAGTGTGTAGAGCAGCCTCTGTGCTATGCGATCACAACATGCATTGATTTAGCCTATGGAATGTCGGTGCGTCTTTTTTCTTTTTTTTAAACCGGTGCTGCGCTCTGTATGTTGGATGCCGCATGTATGTTGGATGCCTGTATGTTGGATGCCGCACAGAGTCTGTATGTTCAGTGCAGCAGAGCAGTGCGCTCTGTATGTTCAGCGCAGCACCGGTTTAAAAAAAATAAAAAAGACGCACAGACATTCCATAGGTTAAATCAATGCATTTTGTGATCGCATCGCACAACTAACGGGGAATACCAGAAAATAATAATATTTTGACATACGGGAAAAACGGTTGGTGCGGATATTTAAATTGGATAATATAATTATTGCGGTTGGATAATTAATTTGTACATGCGGATTCGGGTGACGTGAGAGGCCATCCGTGCATCTCTAGTATACAGGGTATCTGTATATTTTAGGCATGTAACGATTTATCGTAAATCGATTTAAATCGATTAAAACGGGTGACGATTTTAAATTATTTAATAAAAAATGAATCGTGATGTGAAAAATAGCCAGAAGAAACATTTGGACTGGTGGAAAACTTTAGTTAAACTTGCAGAGTGACGCATTACTTTACCTGGTTTACATCTTCTGATAGTTGTACTTGAATGTTGACAAGAAATAATAATCCTGTTTAGTGTTTCATTAGCACAAGCGTGAAAAAAATCTAAATACAGCGTGTAGCGACGCCGCTGGTAAACACACGTTGAAAGGCTAGGATCAAGATACCAAGGATTCGACAGTGATGTCGTTGTTATGCAACACGGAAGTAGCACGGACGTACGCCATTATGTTCGAAGCTGGTTATAAAGATACCAAGGATTCGTCAGTGATGTTAGGCCGTGTTGTGACCCTCCAAAAAGTGCCTAGAAAATGAATTTCGTTCCCACGTCTTGGGTCTACTTTTTCAATGCATTTTTGCATAGACAATACCCTTGTGGACTTTGGGTTAAAATACCTCCGCACAAAATCCTGCAGTATTTTTTCACAAGCCAGAAATGTATATTAAAGTGAATAACCAAAAAACTAAAATCTTGTGCTGCTATTTTTGCTTGTAAAATATTGAAAATTGATTTTGGCAACACAAAATCTTTCTCAAATGTTATAAATACGTGTACCTAACATCTGAAACAAGTACTGGTGCCTTAGGGTACTCATGTTTGAATTTTGATCATGAAATGTAGAAAGAAAACGCTTCTACTGAAGTGATTGGTGCCCAGCACAATGAAACATACACATAGTACATTTAGCTAAAAGCATATATTTCATACATAGAAAATGTCACAACCTACTGTGTACTGAAAGGTAGGAGAAAAAAAGCAGCACTCCTTGGCCCAAAATGGCTGAAAATCAGCCCCCTAGATTGGAATAATGCCAAAAATGGACTAGAGTAAAATAAATACACTAAAGCTCCAAATTATTACAACATATGGTATGAAATATTTATTAAAATACCACAGTGTGTCACAGCATGTGTCATTTGTACATCAACCCTCCCACCCACCCCCCAGATCAGGCCTTCTGTGTCACTCACAGGTATGAACAGAGAAATGTTGGTTGACAGTGCAACGGCAGCAAAATAGTATACAAATATGACAAAATATGAAAGTGCAGACTGCATCTCCTGTGGATGACCACTGATCACACCATTGATGGATTTGGGGCACCAACTTGACTCAATGAGTATGTCTTGCAGCCCTGCATCACCAAACCTTTTTCCTAAAATACCTAGGGAGGACATGTTCAGAGATGTTGCACTTGGTAGGGCAGTGAAAAACCAGCTGGGGGAAATCAGGGGTCAACCTCCACTTCAATTTATCCTGCCTGCAACATAAAATGTTAGGGAAAGATGAGCAAAAGTGTATAAATAAAGATGTATTAACAATGATAGCCAATTTAGTTTAAATATACTCTCATAGACGTTTTTGTGAGGGAATACATCTATAATATACTTTTCAGCATAAAGGTTTTTGTTTTGTTTCCCAGAACTGTCAAAGACACACATGGTATTTGAGTTACCTGTAGTTTGAAGCATGAAGATCCTCATGCTTCTTCACTGTGTTTACGAACATCCTTCGTAGCTGGTTTATTTTCAGCACCTCTTGGTCAACTATAAGCCATGGCGGATGACTCTCACAGAAGATCTTGTAGCGGTCAGCGAAGGGTGGTTCATTTCCCCCCCCCACACACACACACACACACACACACACACACACACACACACACACACACACACACACACACACACACACACACACACACACACACACACACACACACACACACACACACACACACACACAAACCATTTATTTATGTTCACATAAAGGAGCAACATACAGGGACACAAATATTATAGGTGCAGTAAGGTTACATTCACATAATCCTGGCATATGTCTTCACGATACAATAAACATGTCACTCAGTACTCTATGGGTATAAGTAACACCGTCTCCGCCATATATGGCGGCTGCCAATTACAGCACAATACTTTGCCAACCCTTTTGCCTCCTTTTTGGGCATCCAAAGTTGTTGAAACCCTCTAACAGCCAGTATGTGGGTATGTCCTATAGGCTGCCAAATATAAAAACAAATAGTCTGCACCTAATAGCCCAGCTCTGAGATGGTATGTAGGAGTGGTTGGTATTTAATGACCTTTGTCATAAAGGCTTCCTCTAGGCTAGAGTCAAAGGTGCAGGCTATCTAATACAGACACTTCCCTGGACTCTTTATCAATCACAACATCTGGTGTATTAGCTGTTAACGATGTAAAGATGTCTGAGTTATCACAGAGATGGAACATGGATGAAATGACACACAAATGTTTAAAATACAGTAATAGCACCCATACAATCATAAAATGACATTCAATATTTGACAGTCCAATATTGACATGCATGTTTTGTTTACAATCTCTTACTTGGCCATATTGCCAATTAGCTTATGGGCTTTATCAGCACTGGTGAGATGCAGTGGTGGACATTCACTTGAGTACTGTACGTTTTTTTTAGTACCTGTACTTTCAGTGGTGTAAAGTAACTAAGTACATTTACTCAAGTAGGCTACTGTACTCAAGTAGAATTTTGAGGTAGTTTTACTTTCACAACACGACGTGTTGTGAGCTTGTAGATATGCTATTTTCAATTGATTTTTTTCATGTGATAACAAATGTGTCTCCCCCCAAATAAATCTATTGAAAATAGCAGATCTACAAGCGCACAACGCGTTGTGATGTGTTGTGAGCTTGTAGATCTGCTGTTTTCAATGCTTTTATCTGATAACACAATACATTATTTCAGTCTCATGTTAAAATGTGAGCCCCCCCCGTGTGTGTGTGTGTGGCTCACCTGCTGACGTTTCTGTTTGAGAGAGTTGATCCTTCTGCCGTTTTCCTCTCACATTAATCACATTAATGTATTTTTGTCAATAACACGCTGGTAGAATGTTGCGTGAAACCCAGCGTCCTTAGGAGGCTTGTAAGAACCCATATCCACACAATGTTGATGTTTATATAAGTAACGTTGACGCACGTTCTGTAGTAGCCTTGAAACATTCAACCAGGTGTTTGCACTTTCTCCATTAACGGCCCGTACATCTACATAAACGTTCATATTTCAGATTTAAAATGTTTACCCATGGCCATGGATGTTACAATTATGTACGGGCCCAGAGAAGTACCTGTATCTTCCGTATTGTTCAATAAAAAGCCTGTTAATCCGATCGGTGGCCATTTTCACCATATCCTTTCAACTACGCGACCCTATCGGATGGGAGGTGTATTGCACTCTGATACATTATAAATCTGTGAGAAAATGGCCACCGATCGGTTAAGAATACTCTTTATTGAACAATACGGAATATACGGGTATTTCTGCGGGACCATACAGAATTTTAACATCAATGGCCATGCGGTAAGCACTTTATAGTTGAAATCTGAACGTTTATGTAGATGTACGGGCTGTAAATGGAAAAGTGCAAACACCTGGTTGAAGTTCGGTCGGGACAGACGACCGTCGCGTATCCATGGCTTGTTGTACATGTATCCCATCTTGTCCGTGTAAATTCCTGAACCTCTTCTTTCTGGACAGACATAAGATTCATATAGCATCGTTTCGAGTCCTTTTGCCGTGCATTTGAAGGATATTTTCTTTGTTTTGACTTATTTTCTTCAGACGTTACCGTTGCTATGGCTGTTGTTGCAGGAAATGGTGGAAATAGAGGCGACCCCATTGGTTGTAACGGGAATCACGTGCCAAAAACCGCACCACCCCTTTGAAAGTATTACGACGCTGCTAAGAAAATAGTACAGAATTTTAAACTCTAATTATAAAAATACTGCGCCAGATCAGATGTCGGTAATTTTTTTTCTTACTTACTACCAATAGATCTTTTTTAAGAAGCAGAGATTATTTAGGTCCACTTGATGGGAACGAAACTGAACGAAAAGGACCTAGACAACATGGCCTATGTCACTGACAAGTGAAAAGACATGTGCAAAAGAAAATACAGGATCATTGTAAGAGAATTGATAGAGTTTTCAGTCATTTGCTACTGTATTGAAAAGAGGATAAGAGAAAACACAGTATTGTAAAAAAAAAAATTGTCTGGAAAATACTTTTAGTTAAAGAAAATCGTGAAAAATCGTATCGTGAACCTAATATCATGATTCGAATCGTATCGTGAGTTGAGTGAATCGTTACATGCCTAGTGTATTTCTAAAGCTTCTCCTTATGGGAGCACAGTTCTCAACATTACTGCGTTTTGTGTTCAGCCGAGTGCTTTTCTACGTAGACATATTATCTGATAAATCGTTAGGAAAAGTAAAATACCAATAATTACCAAATAATGTCTTCTCTGTGCTTCTGTTCACAAGACCCATTTCAAGTAAGGATGTTTAGAAAGTATCGATCGTTTGGTCCATAAATATCAAATATCACTTTTAGGTCTTAAACTTTAGAGCTTAAGAGCTCTATTGTGGTTTTAATGAACAACTTTATTTTGTAGCGATTAGGGAACATAATGAAAGAATTGTAACTGTCATATCGCCTCTGTCAGGTGGAAACCTGTCCAAAACCGTTCCTTTTTTATTATCATGTAAAAAAAATAAACATTTTGGCCTGGGCCGTAGCGTGACGGTCCAGGCACCCTAGGCTGCAATGCCAGCCTGACAGCGTGTCACAAGCTCACAATGCCTCGTTGTGAGCTTGTGGATTCGCTATTTTCACAACATTTGTACATTTATGACACTCTTGTCATAAATGTACGAAAAAAAACAAAAAGTTAAAATATGGAGGTAAGAGGTTTCTATCCGACAGCAACGATATACTTAATAGTTACTAATAGTCTCCCTCTCTCTCTCTCTCTCTCTCTCTCTCTCTCTCTCTCTCTCTCTCTCCCCCTCAGCTCCAGCCCAGCTCCAGCTCCTCCTCATCAGCTCACCTCGCCAGTTTAGAATCGTCCTCGCCGGCCGGCGGTGGCGTCGCCGCCCCCCAGCCGGGGGACTCCACCTCGGCGGTCACCAAACCCGCTCAGGAGCAGCAAACACCCGAGGCAGTGTCGTCCTCCTCTGCCGCTACGCCCACCCCTACCACCCCCACCTCCACGCCAGGTGCAACTATAGATCATTTATAGAAATGTTTATATTTATATACCGTTGCTGTCGGGCAGAAACCTCTTTTTACTGTTTTTGTAAAATTAACACATTGAGTGCCAGGTACTATGCATCCAAATCATCCTCGGAGTGCCTGCGTTTTTTAACCGTGTTTTGACGATCTATGGAGCGCCGCAGAAGCCACAACGTGCACCTGGATGTAAAAAATAAGTGTCCGGGGGGTGGGGGAGGGTCCCGTCTATCCACTGGAAAAACATTTTTTTTACCGCCATCGGCCATTTTAGAGCGATAGCCCGTTAAAAATGGCTTGTTTTCACCATAAAAAAAATAATCAGAACTAGAAGTGTTTTTCTCCCAATCCTATGATTGGAGTGGATGTTTTTTGGAATGACGTCACATCCGTTGATTCCTTCTAGGAGAGTCGTGGGATCATTCATAAGCTGTGTTAGAGCGCCCTCTTGTGGAATCTTCAAAAAAAAAAAGACTTAGTTTTACGTTTATGGCACCCAATGTGTTAACTGTCACCCCCCCCCCCCCCTCCCCCCCACACACACACCAGGTGTCCCCCAGTCTGCGGGACCAGACAGGCAATCCGCCGGGACGCCTCAGCCGCCCAGCGCCGGGACCCTCGCCACCGAGGACCCCAGGCCGGACAGCGTCGAGCGCGCCAACAACTCGCCAGTGGCCGTGGTGTAAGTCACTGTCTCTCAAACTTGTTCAAAGTCAAGGACCACCCAAATTGATCTGAAAATCTTTTTTTTCGATATTATTCAAAACTTCTTAAAAAATAGCAGAGTAAGCTTGTAGATCTGCTATTTTTTGAATAGCCAACATATAAATGGTATAAGTGGTTACAAATATTGTGATGCTTTATTAACTACCTTTGCTGGGGACCCCCGTGGAACATACTTACAGGCAGGTGAAGAACTCAACATTAAATCCCAACGCCAAAGAATTCCTTCCCATCAAAGGACCCATTGTCTCGGTCAGTCTCTCTCTCTCTCTCTCTCTCGCTCTCTCTCACACCCACACACACACACACACACACACACACACACGCACCTTTTAGCAAACTCTCTCTTCAGTTTCTTTTTTTTTCCTTCTTTTTTTTCCTCACCTTTTTTTCCCCCACAGTAGAACACGTCTCAAACGCTTGATAACAGCCATTGTTTTTTTCCCCCCCCACAGAAGCCTGCTCCGACGCCCACCCCCCCGCGGCCCACCCCTCCCAGCCCGTCAGTGGTGCTGCCTCCCCCTCCTCCCCCCACACAGGGTGGGGGGGGTCAGCTTGGCGGGGGGGTGGGGGCCATCTACAGCACCCAGCCAGGACCCTACCTGTCCTACGTGTTCAACCCTAACTCCATGCAGGGACACGCTGTCCAGGTATACCACGGCGTCGTAAAACCAGTGGTGTAAAGTAACTTCAGTACATTTACTCCAGCACTGTACTTGTTTTGAGGTATTTTTTTTACTTTACTGGAGTGTTTAAAATGTTTCAGTACTTTTACTTCTGCTCCACTACATCTCGGAGGCAAATATTATACTTTTACTCCACTACAATTATTTGAAAACTTTAGTTACTAGTGACTTTGTAGATTTTGATTATTATTACAAAACATACATTAACCACTTCAGCTCTGTATAAATAGTGTAGTTTAAACGAGTGGTTCACCCCAAAAAAATATCGTATTTTCTATGAATAGCACCATGAAGCCTTGAATTCATATCATTTGGATGACCGGCGGAGTCTCAGGTAGGAGACTCAATTGAGTCTCCTACCGACCGGCCACCCCAGTCATCAAGGTATTGGCTTAGGAATGCAACAAAAACTAAAACAAAATCTCCATGAATTCAAGGCTTCATGAGGTGTGTAATTGATAGAAAATAAATAATTGTTTTGGGTGAACTACTCCTTTTAAATGTTTTTGCATGGTGGATGTGTGAGCTGTTGACTTTGGTGTCATTATCGTTTTGTTTCTCAGGCTCCTCAGATGTACCAGTACATGTCTGCAGTCGCCCAGAGCAAATACCCCAGAGCTAAAGGTACATACACACACACACACACACACACACACACACACACACACACACACACACACACACACACACACACACACACACACACACACACACACACACACGTTTGCATTACTATACTTGTTAGGACATCAACATTTTAGGAAGCCGATTTTATGATTGATTTCTGATTTTTTGGGGGTATTTTTAGCTAGTCTAAAGCCGGAAAATAGCAGATCTACAAGCTCACAACGTGTCGCACTGCGACACGTTGTGAGCTTGTAGATCGGCTATTTTCCGGTGTTTGACATTGCCCCACAACTAAGTATAACATAGGGGAAAAATCAAACCCCAACCCCCTAAACCTAACCTCTAAAGGTCTAATCCTGAACCTGACCCCAACCTGAATCTTTTTCTAATTGTAAACATCTTTTTTCAACCATAAAGTAATGATTTTACAGCATCTATTTCTCATGTTCTACTATTCTTGTGGGGATGTTTGGTCCTCATAAGTACACACACACACACACACACACACACACACACACACACACACACACACACACACACACACACACACACACACAGTGTTGCCATTAGTGTTGCCATTCTTGTAAGGACATCCACAACAAAAAATCATAATTCCATAACGAGTCAACCGCAGCTAAAAACCTGAGCGTAATAGGCTGTGTGCTAGATCGCCTATTTTAATAGCTTTTTTATGTCGGATGCGCATCTCCGGAAGTCTCGCACGACGAGATTTCGCACGTGACGTCATCCACGTCACTTTGTCAACAGTACGGCGGCCCATTTGGGACAAAAACAACGTGGAGCGTTTACTGTCCTTAACTCATTGAGTGCCCGAATTATTTCTGGCTATTTCAGGCCAGTACGATTTAGATTTTTTTAAGTAAAAAAGTTTTTTTAAAAGTGCTTAGGAAGCGAGATACAGCCTTTTTCAGTTATAAGTTAAACAAGGAGTGGATGAAGCTGCAATTCAGATAATGATATCTTGGGTTCTGAATTTTTTTTAATATACTTTTTTTTTGTTTTTTTTTCAAAAAAAAATCACAAACACGGGAAACACGTTAATGGCACGTTGCACCATAGCGGTAAAACACGTGAAACACGTTAATGGCACGTTGCACCATAGCGGTAAAACACGTGAAACACGTTAACACTTGCGTGACTAAGCCATCAATATGACCGATTTTGAGAATTTAAAGTGGATTATCTTCTCTCATGAAGCTCTGAGAAAGTTCCCCTTTCATGACTTTTCCTAAATATTTGTTTCTAATCATCTCCGTTTTTGTTTTTTTTCCTGAAACGTATTATAAATATGAAATATATACCATATATACCATCCCAGCCGTTATATTTCGGCTAAATTGACCGATCTCACCCTCTCTCCCCCAGGGAAGAGCAGTTTACACCTCGATACCCCCCGCAGAGCGGCCCGTAGACGAGCAGACTCTGCTGCGCAGCGAGTCTATGTTGCCATGTCTGCTTATTAAGCGACTTTGGGCTTGTTTTTCACGTCTTTCTATTATTATTATTATTATTATAATTATATATATAATTACATTATAATGGTAATAATTTTGTACTCCACTACAGCTCAGAGGCAAATCTTGTACTTTTACTCCACTACAATTATTTGAAAACTTTAGTTACTAGTTACTTTGCAGATATAAATATCTTTTCATACTTGTTTAGATTAGAGCTTCATGCATGTCCATGATTTTTTATTAGGTAAATATTTATATAGAAAGGTCTAACCAGGGACTGGGGTTGCAAATTAGCCTCGGCTATAAACCCCATTCATGCCTCACTGTTTTCTCAGGGCACAACGAGGCATGCAGTAACATTTTCATAGACCTGACTGCTTATTTCTCTCGCAAAATTTGGCAACCCATTTTCAACTTTAACTTTCATTGCAAAGCGGCGGAAAAAATATCAGATCTACAAGCATACAGCTTGTCACGCAGCAACTGTTTTGTGCTTGTAGATCAGATATTTTGTGCAGGATTGGGCACATGTGGAAACATACCAACGTGTTCACGTGTTGCGCTGTTGTCAGTGACGTGGAAAGTGATGATAGAAGGAGACGCTTTATGCTTAGGCATAATAGGCAAATAATGTGAATAGTATTATTATGAATAATAATAATATTGGTTTGTCAAGAGATATCCATGTGTTTTGGACGATGGAGACAGTCACGTATATTAGACAGAGGCTTCATATAGGATAAGGATAAGGATAATTCCTTTTAACAGGTCGTTCATGAAAGTCCTTGCGGTCTTGTTTCCAATGAGAACCTGTGAGCAATTGGGGTTAAGAGTCTTGCTCAGGGACAAATTTCATATCATCGGCGCATATGCTGGGATAGCCTGGAATCGAACCTGGGGCAACCAGGGCCTCTGGTTCCCTAGGCGGGCTCACTAACCACCCAGCTATGGCCGCCCCGGATATCCATGTTTCACTCAAGAGTTTAATGTACTGCTACAGATTGAGCTGTTTTATACGCTTTTTTAAAATAAAGGTTTTACATACAGAATCTGCAGTTACCATTACAAGTTAGCCTATTTTATTATGTTTCTGCCTGCCTGCAACAAGTGAGTGAGCTCACTGACTCAGCAGAGTGCAATTGAGATGTTAATAGCTATTTAGAAGACAATGGAACCCCCCACTGTTTGGGGGAGAAGGTGTGAGCTCGTCTGGAGCACAGAGGGGAGACAGTGACCAATAGAGACACACGGGGACTACAAATTTCACGCCCACTTTTGAGACAGCGCCGCTACTCGAGGTCCGTTAGAACGATGAACTGCAGCTGCCAATGCATTCCCTATGAGAGGATATGAGAATTAGCCTACTTTTAAAATTATCCTACATTAACTGAAGACGATATTGATTTAAATAAAAATATGTTTCCAAATGTATGGAGTGTCTTTGTCAACATATCTTCTTGTTTTCTTAATAGTTGATGTGTTTCACATTTAATTTGCCACTTTAACGAGTTACCCATAATGTTAACACAGCAGAGGGTAGACAGCAGACGGGCATTTCAGTGACATCACTGTCTTTATGAGCGCCGAGCGCCGACCAGTGGCGTACCCACTGTAGAGGCAGGAGAGGCGGTCGCCTGCCCAACTAAGATCTCGCCTCCCCTAAAAAAATAAATAACCCGAAAATGGGTCATTGCGTGCTTAACTCATTCACTGCCAGAACTTTTTTATTTTTGCGTTTGACAAACTGCCAGAGATTTTTCATAGAAAAAAAAAGTACTCAGGAGCCAAGATACAAAATGTTTAAGTTTTAAGTTAACAAGGAAGTGGATTGGAGTCTAGATCTTCAACAAATCATATCTCCTTGGTCTTTAGGTTAAAAATTAAATAAATAAATAAGAAAACAAATTTTTTTTTTTTGAAAAAATTAAAAGTCGTTTTAGTCGTTCTTGGCAGTGGGGGCTTAAAGGACAAAAGTCGTTTTAGTCGTTCTAGGCAGTGAATGAGTTAATGGCCTCAAAGTCACGCATCCAACAAGCTTTGAACTGAGCATATTGGACCTTCTGTTCCAGAGATAATCACCAAAACCTATTGAAAACGGCCACTTTCGCCAGTTTTCTGGGTATTGAAAACCTCAAGGGATGCGTCCGTGACGTATATACCATGCGACCACTTAAACTCTGGATCTCCGATGCTAGCGGTTTTGACATACTGATGGAGTATATTACAGTATATTGTGGGTAGTATATCGAGATGAAAGATATGGGACATTAAAAAGGACAAATTAAACAAATGGGACAGATTATTAGAACACAAAAAAAATCGCTACAGCCTCAGTAGTTAACCAGTGAAATGACGGTATTTTACAATGCCTCTCATAGAGATTGCATTGAGAGCTGCAGTTCATCGTTCTAACGGACCCCGAGTGTCAAAAGTGGGCGTGGATTTGTAGGCCTTCCGCTTCCGGCCGTGTGTCTCTATAGAATAGCCTGATTTGGGGATCAAAAAGACAGTTTTTCAGGCTGTGTGTGGGATAATGAAACCCCAGTCATGCTAGTGTTAATGGCACGTTGCACCATAGCGGTAAAACACGTGAAACACGTTAATGGCACTGAATGAGTTAAGAACGTTAGATCTCACCAAGAAAAAAATAATAATAACGGGATTAAAATACGCGATCTAGCACACAGCCTATACGACTGGGGTTTTTAGCTGCGGTTGGCTCGTTATGGAATTATGAATTTTTCTACTGTCCCACTCGTCCTAGGATATCATAACATCATAGAAAAGGAAAGAAAACCGCTGGGCGAAATAAATATGTTGTTCCAGGGACCTCCAGAAGCAAAGATTTGAGTTTAAATGTTTAAAAATAATATATGTATTCACAGATTTGCTCAACATGTTCAAGATTGTTCCAAAATATCAGATCTACAAGCTGCTGTTCTAAAAAATGACACCGTATGCGTTCCCGGGTCTTAATGTGTTAACACGTTAAGGCGGTACAGCGGTGAGAGATTATGCTAGGGCGTACCTCAAACAACACCCCTGCCTCCCTCTTCCCCGCTGTGTAGGCCCAGTGGTGGTGGGCCCTCGTCCGGACCACCACGTCACCCAGACGCAGGCCAGCATGATGCAGGCCGCGGCCACGGCCGCGGGGGCTCCGCTGGTGGCCTCGCCCTACCAGCCCTACCTGCAGTACGGACAGGTCATCCAGGCCATGCCTCCGCACTACCACGGACAGGTTGGTCGTACCCTACTGGCAGACACAGTGGTGTAAAGTAACTGAGTACATTTACTCAAGTACTGTACTTAAAGGGATAATTCACTTTCCCCAAAAAAAATTGGGTCATTTTATCGTCTACTCAGGCTTTTGTTTTTTGTTATTTTTATTTTATTTTATTATACTTTTTAGTTGTTATACTTTTGTTAGTTTTTGTTGTTTCGTTAGTTTTTGTTAACTATAATAACCTTGATGTGTAACATTATTTTTTATTTTATTTTTAAACTTTTTTATTGCCATTCATATTCATTGACAGGCAATTTATTGCAAAAAAAGTATACATTTTTCCAACAAAAAAAAAAAAAAAAAAAACTGAAACAAGTACATTAAAGAAAAAGAATAATATAAATGAATAAGTAAATAGACAAACAATAGTAAAGAAAAAACAAAACACAACAAAGCGTAACTTTTTTTTTAAATATTTTTGATTTTGAACATTCTTTCATGTATTGTTCTTGCAGCCCATGTACTCCATGCTGCAGGGGGGAGGAGCCAGGATGCTGACGTCCCCTCAGGCCATGGGGGCCCCCGGCCCCCCCCAGTACCCCGGCCAGGCCGAGGGGCCTCCAGGACCACAACAGGCCATGTATGGTAAGCAGGGAGGGGGGGTATTTGGACCCCCATCTCGAAATATTTTGTTCAAGGGACCCCCCAGAAGCAAAGATTTGAGTTAAAAATGTATATATTCAAAGATTTGCTCACATTTTCACTACTTTTTTCCAAAAATAGCAGCATAGCGCGGCACTCGGTGCCAATTATTTGAGGGCCCACTTTGCAATAACCTCGCGAGTGGCATGTTCTAACTCTGCTCCCCCTCCTCCTCCTCTCTCGTGGTCTGGCAGCCCCGCAGGCCTTCTCTCAACACTCTGGGTCCATGCACCACCCGCAGCCCCCCAGCACGCCCACAGGGAGCCAACCCCAACCCCAGCACTCAGCTCCCAGTCCCGGACACGCACAGGTGAGAGGGGCTAATGTCTTCTCGGGCAATGGTTCTCAAACGTTTTCAAGGACCCCCAAAATGATATGTATTTGGATATGTACCGCTAGGCCAGCGGCCCGGGCCGCTGATGCACATTTAACCACAATCAATTATTATTGCTTACATTTTTTTTAATAGTTTCTTTTGTAAAATTTGTATCCCACAATTTTGTAACCCATTTTTTCACCCAGTGCCAATTGTCTAAGTAATCCTGGGCGCTACACTCTGCCAGCCTAGGGAGAGCCTAGAGTCGAGCTCATGCCAATGCCGCTATTCCAGCCAGTTCCTTTCCCCTCCATCAGGCGCCCCGGCTGACCAGGGGGAGGCAAACCTCAGTCATGGGAGTGTTAACACATTGATTGCCTAGATCAAGTTAACTCGTTTTTCAAATCCATCACTTGATTACCTAGATCGAGTTAACTCGTTTAAAAAAATATATATATGGGGGCATAATGGGGGCACGGTGGCACAGTCGGTAGTGCTGTCGCCTCACAGCTAGAAGGTCCTGGGTTCGATTCCCGCAGGGGACGCTGTGGGCGCTGGGGGCGTGTTCTCTCCTCCGCGTCATCAGTGCCCATACCCTAGGTGGGGTTGGCGAAAGGGCCTTTCTGTGTGGAGTTTGCATGTTCTCCCCGTGTCTCCTAGGGTAGGTACCCTCACAAAAACATGCAGTAATCCTGGTCACTATACTGCCTCCTCCTGGCCAGCCGGGGCGCCTGATGGAGGGGAAGGGAACTAGTTGGAATAACGTGTTCCTTCCACGCGCTACGTCCAACCAGGGAAACTCTCCCCTGTCAGGTGATAAGAAGGTCAGTTGGCTCTCATGCATTGAAGGAGGCATGAGCTCGGCCCTGGCCTCCCTAGGTTGGCAGAGGGAAGGTAGTGCCCAGGATTACATAGACAATTGGCACTGGGTGTAAAAAATATGGTTACAAAATCGCGGGATAAAAATTTAGTAAAAATATATATATATATATATATATATATATATATATATTTTTTTTTATATATATATTTTCAAATTTGACCCAAAGACCAAGGAGATATGATTTTTCAAAGATATAGACTCCTATCCACTTCCTTGTTAAGGGGTCTATGACGGGTGGTTTTCACCAAAAGCAAATGTTTCCAAATCCTTTAACATGGAAGCAAATGTTTGTTTGTTTTTTGCGATCACGTGATTTTCTGCTTCATGGGTTCACTGGGACTCAAATGATGACTCTGAGTTTAGAGGCGTTGAAAACGTTGAAGGCCCCTGGTCTAGAGGGTTTAAGTTGTTTAACTTGATCAGAGTTGATTGTTGTGGTTCTCGCTCCTATAACTTGCTCCTAACATTGCCTCTGTTCCCCTACAGTCGGGTCAGGGGGGTCCTCAGCCTCAGTCCATGTACCACTCTGGTGGTCTGTCAGCCTCCTCTCCTCCTAACCTCCCCCTGGGCCACAGCTCCCCCCAGGCCTCCTACCCCATGCAGAGCTACAGCCTGCAGGCACACCAGCACATGGCTCACGGATTCCCCTCCATCAGCCAGCTCACACAGGTACAAGCAAGACTGACATTTACAATGTCATTTACAGGGTGGCTACCGATATGAAGAAAGTGTGTGTGTGTGTGTGTGTGTGTGTGTGTGTGTGTGTGTGTGTGTGTGTGTGTGTGTGTGTGTGTGTGTGTGTGTGTGTGTGTGTGTGTGTGTGTGTGTGTGTGTGTGTGTGTGTGTGTGTGTGTGTGTGTGTGTGAAATCTCACACCGCTGTGCTCTGCCATGTCTCTCTCTCTCTCCTAAATAAACCCCTAACAGTACTGTTGTTAGGGTCATATTATGGTCACTGATGGACAGTAAACAAAATACATTCATTTGAGTACTGTACTGTGACGGGAGCTGCTGTTCTTTTCCATGTTTCCTTTAGCAAATGATTGAATATATGTCAGTCGTTTCTTTGTTTATTGAAGTCATTCGTCATATCTGCCTTGTGAGATTATTCTTTTTTTTTAATAAAGCCTGAAAGGAAAACAGAAATGTAATTTGATATGTTCCAATGTTCAAGGCCAAAACCACAATTAAATCTGGACAGGGCAATCCGCCCTCTAGATATATTATAACTCTATGTAATGGGTTTAAGTGGTTAAACGTCAAGTAAAATGGTAACGACCCTAACTGTCCCCTCCTCCTCCCTCTAGGCCCACGTAGCGGCGGGGATGTCGGGCCCTCACCACCACGCCACCGGCCCCCACGGCCCCCCGCCCCAGCAGGTCATGCTCCACTATGCCGCCGCCGCTCCCCAGCAGGGCGGCGCCAACGCGCCTCAGCACGGCCCCCCGCCACAGCAGGGCACACACCAACACTACTACATAGGACACCCACAAGGTACACACACACACACACGCACACGCACACGCACACACACACACACACACGAATAGGTGGTGCAGATTACACTTTTTCATAGATTTCATAGATAGCTCCATTGACTAGCATCGGTGTTGTGTAAATAGTGTTTTGTTTATTTCATACATTTAACCACTGAAATCCTGAATACTTAGAAAACTTGACCTTTCCCTGTCCCTCCCTGTCTCTCCAGCTTTTTGGAAAACAGAAAATACCCTTTAATGGCAGGATACCAATTTTGTCCAATACTATCAAGAGATAGCCTCGATCTCCGGGCTTTTATTTTCCTTCGCGTTTTGCTCAAAATGAAAGCCTGGACCTAGTTGTTGAAATTTCTAGGAATAGGAGTCAAACTAGGAAGTGGGAGTCAAACTGTAACACTTTAACACAGTTTTTTTTAAAGCTGATAAATGGGTTTTCTCTCCTTATTGGCTGAAATTGGCAAACCACCTGAAAATGTATGTTGTATTTATTAAAGAGCAGGACAGACAAACACTGTAATATAGCAATGATTACTATCACAATATAGAGCTTTAAAATGTTTAACAAAAAAAAAAAAAAAAATTTAACCAAAGCATATCACTTACATCACATTTTAAAGGTAACATGTTCTTCCAGCTCTCCAGGTGCAGGCTCACCCCAGCCAGCAGCTGTCCTTCCACCCCGCCGGAAACTGAACCTTTCCTGGAGGGGGCCTCGCCACCGACCCACCCACCCAGGCTCCCACAGGGGCCGCCCCTCCGGGGGCCCCCTCAGCAACCACTATGGAGTCTTTTTCGCAGGGTCTCCGAGGACCCCTTCAAGTTGGAATCCTACCAGAATAACGGCCACACCCCCCTCCCCCCACGACCCTCCCTAAACGTCACCCATGTTCATCACATTCCCCACCCCCCCTAACCCCCACCAACACTACAAAAGTAGTTCTAATGTATTATTTTTTTTAAGAACCCCCTAGTCTGGGGGCGGGGCGAACATTCGGCGGAAAACGGCCGACGGACAAGCTCACAACGCGTTCGCGTTGTGAGCTTGTCCGTCGGCTGTTTTTCCGCCGAATATTATTTAAGCGCTGTAGCGAAAACAGGAGAGGTCCCGAGCATACAGCCCAGGGGGAACTCCAGGTCGACTAAGTACATAGGGTTTTTTAAGTGGTTAACGGAAAAGGAGGGGAGCGAGGCGGTATCGGAGAATGAGTTTATTTTTTTTGGAATTCCACGATGAAGACGATTTGTAAGACGTGTGAACACAGACTGTTTTTCTTCCGCGGAGGTAGTGGGATTGAAAGAGGGTGAAACCCGGGATGAAATGTGATTTCTAAACTTCTGGACTGGCTACAGCGATGATATCAATCCCTCCCTCTCCTCTCCCCAACCTTTTTTTTTAGCAAGCGACGCCACACTACAGATGAAATGATTGAAAAGGTCAAAAAAATTATTTAAAAAAAAAAACGAATAAAAACAAAACGTTTTCAATTCATTCTCAAGCTGTGTCCCCGGTGAGTTTCTTAACTCTCAGTGCTTTGTTTAAAGTTTATAGTCATACGGTGTGTAACCTTTTCAATTAAACAAAAGTTTTGTTTTTGATATAATCTTTCATTGCTTTGTTCTTCACAAAAACCACAATTTTTTGTTACCTGGAAATGTATTTGTTTATGTACTGTATTTTAAAGTTTTTAAAGACTACTAAAGACTACCTACACAGTATGACTTAAACTTCTGGATTTCATAGTGGGATTATATATATATATATATATACACACACAAAATAAAATTTTTAAAAAGAACATTTGTAACTCAAATCTTTGCTTCTGGGTATTCTACACGTGTACAAAAAATATGTACAAAATCATATGTATTTGGCCACGGACCCCAAAATATGTTGTTCCAGGGACCCCCCCAGAAGCAAATATTTTAGTTAAAAATGTTTGTTTAAAAAAAAAATATATATATACATATATTCAAGCCATAGACAGGTAAGCACCATAGATGACACGTAAGCACCATAGTAAGCACCATAGACAACAGGTAAGCACCAAAGGAAGCACCATAGAAGACGGGTTAAGCACCAGCTGGTCTTCACTCTTTGAATGGGTTAGTACAATGATAGCAAAAATAGCAGATCTACAAGCTCAAAACACGTCGCAGTTTTGAGATTGTAGATCGGCTATTTTTGCTACTTTTGTGTGACATAGACTGGCAAAAAAGTTAAAATACGGAGAGACAGTATTATGCAATGTGGCCCTCTGGAGTGAGTGTGGAAATATAGTGGTCCTCTCCATCATCAAAGTTGCATCACCCCTGCTGTAGTGTGATCAAGTAGGGCATTAATAAACAAAAAGTAAAAATATGGAGATAAGAGGTTTCTGCCCGACAGCGACGATAAGCATTTCAGTGTGAATTTGAGGAGGCTGTGAGACGGACAGATGATTCAAATGATATATCAGAATGGTTTATTTAAACGTGACACACGGTGTTAACTTAGTTGCCAAACTAAATGAAAACACATAAATACAATACTGTGTACAATAAATGTTCTCAGGACTCGTCAGTGAATCACACAAAAGCACAACAGTGACAATGCATAATTCCATTGTCACTAAAATTACATACACTAGTAGTCCATACCCGTGGGGGGATATGTGCACATAATCTGGCAACCCCATTCATCCCATAGCTCGCGTGGCCATCCCACAGCTGGGCAGCCGTAACCATGGCGATTTTCTTTGACATAAAAACGCTAATAAACAGCGGACAGTTGGGGAAAGCGAAAAGCGGGCTTCGCTGTTCAGTGCACAAGGTAATGGCCAATGGCTGTGTGCAAATGCAGATCAATATGCTCAAGCCACTGAGGAGAACCGGGCAGAACAATTTTGGGCTCACCACCCTCACACAGAGCTTTGTAGAATTATAGGAGGATAGGAGGATAGGATAGGCTATAAATCCATAGATTAAAAGCACATACGTACATAATACACCACACACTGCATCTTTGCTCGTAAAAACATGCACAGTCTGCATATACACTCAGTATAAAAATAAAAAACTCACTTAAAGCAACTTGTTGACTTGTGGGTTGGCTTATTCCAAGTTCTCATTGACCAATATTCACAGGGCAGCCATTTTGTTTGTACATCACACCCAAGGTGGGTTTCCCACCCTGAGAATGTCCACTCTGTTTTTATAAATATAGTACATACTGTCAATGTTACATAAACTGCCATATGCCATGAAATAAACAATCAACTCATAGTTGACAACTGATGGTCAAAATGTTAACAATTAAAACATGCCACACAAAAAAAGTGGAGAGTCCAATGCAAAAACAATAGAGGAAGGAAATCACTGTATAATACAAAAACAATTAAATGTATTAATGCCTTCAAAACAGCTATTTTACAACTTTTTGTTTAAGCAAACAAACATTGGCATTACAATTATTTTTGCATTATTTAGGCAAACAAACAAGGCATTACAATTATTTTTGCATTATACTGTGGTCTCCCTCCTCAACAATTACAACATGAAATAACATGATATGGCAGCCTTTTCTCCTCCCTACACTCATCATATCGTTGCTCTCGGGCAGAAACGTTGTATCTTATTTAAACTTAGCTTCTTTCAGTTCAGGGACATTAAAAGGTCCCCGACAAAGTGTCAAAATATGATATGACGAGTAGGGTATGAGAATGGGTTAGATATGGAATGTTTTATATAGTTTCACACTACAGAATCAAATGTGACATGGAGGCCTATCTACATCCAGCCATGGATCTCACAGAGAAAATAATATGAATATTGTACATTTTCTCACTTTAGGTGAGAGCATTTAGACAAGCACACTGTTTAAAAGTTCCATAGAAACCTCACGTTTCCTTCAGTTATTCTCTGTCATACGATGCATCATACATGTCATACATCAATAATAGCCTATAATATACCGCAAGGCGTTGTGAGCTTGCACATAGGAGGAACCATAGACCCAGAGTCTTAAAGGACCATTTTCTAACGTATCTTCGTTTAACTGGTCTTCACTAATGCTCATTATACATTGGTCGGCTATGGACAGTACAGAAACCGACCTACCATCATCACCGATGCCATCGATATCGATACCATCATCGATGGGGATTCCCAGCTAATAGACACTACCGCCTTTCTCTTCCTGCCTACCAATGATGTCATTGGCAGGCAGGTTTCTGAACTGTCCACAGCCCTCCTCTAAGACACAGAATTTAGGGTAGATTATTAGACAATCGTGGACAATATTATTTAACCAATTTTATGAAGATAAGGTTGAAAATGGTCAAAAAGTTGAAAGTGCTCCTTTAACCCATTAAGACCGGGAACGCATCTGTGTCTTTAAACATTATTTTATATTTTGGCTATTTTTGAAAAATCGTGAAAATATAATATTTTGAAATGGGGGTCCGCGGCCAAATACATATAATTTTGGGGGTCCTTAATTTGAAGAAAAAAAAACACTGATTATAGCAACATACGTTTTTTCCAAAAACTGTTAGGATTTAGAAGACATTTTTAGAATCCCCAGAAGCAAAGATTTGAGTTACAAATGTTTGCTTTAAAAAAATATATATATTCAAAGATTTGCACACATTCTCTAGTTATAAAAAAAAAAAGCAGATCTACAAGTTCATAGCCCGCGCTATGAGCTTGTAGATCTGCTATTTTTGAATAGCCAAAGAAATCTTAAAATGTCTAATGCTTAATGGGTCAAGGCTAAGCTTTTCCTCTTTGACTTGGGGTTTGATGTTCCCTATACCTATCTCCGGTGACTGATGTTTCTCTGTGGGTCATGCCCCAAAGTGCCTGTTACCCTCTCCATGTGTCCATCAGTCCAAGCAGTCAGCTTGTGTCCCATCATGCAACCGGCTGGCTATCTGTCAATCATCTGTAAACAAAACATATGAGAGATGGTCACCAGGCAAGTTGAACATTGTTGCTATTGGGTGGAAACCTTGTATGTCCAAAACTGTTACTTTTCAAGAAATGGATCCATTGTAGATCACCATTGTAGTCACCAAGCTCATGTTAAAACCTTTCATTGGTTTAATATTGATAAAAACCCACAGATACACTTAACCACATACCTAAAAATATCACATCTACATTGTGAGCTTGTAGATCTGCTATTTTTCATACTTAAAGGGATAGTTCACCCAAAAAAAATATTTTTTTCCCTATCGATTAGTCACCCCATGGAGACTTGAATCGGATTGGATATTCTTTTTGTTTTTATCGCATTCCTAAGCCAATCATTTGATGACCAGCGGACCGGTAGGCAGCGGTTCCGGTAGGAGAGACAAAGTAGACTCTGTGTCTCCTACCGGAACCGCTGCCGGTCATCAAATTATTGGCTTAGGAATGCGACAAAAACTAAAAAGCATCCGTGAATTCAAGTCTCCTTGCGGGTGACTAATTGATAGGGAAAAAAACATTTTGGGGGTGAACTATACCTTTAAGCGTGACACCGTTGGTCGGCGAAGTAGGGCTTTCATTCACGAAAACAAACATAAAAAGAAATATGGACATAAGACAGTCTTTTGCCCTGACAGCAACCAAACATGTGTGGACTTATATTTGACCGTACCGCTGGTTGATTGACATAGTTGCCATCATCGTCATCATCTTCATCATCGCTGCTATCGCTAAGGTCGTTACAGTAATCAGCCTTCCCACCTGGAACAGAGGTTTGGAATAGGGATGCGTTAGGGTTCACCAGTGGTGGAAAGTAACTAAGTACATTATATACTTTTGCTTCTACTCCACTACATCTCAGAGGCAAATATTGTACTTTTACTCACTACAATTAAATGAAAACTTTAGTTACTAGTTACTTTGCAATTATCACTTATTATTATAAAACATACACTAACCACTTTAGCCTATATAAAACCAGAAAAGCCGTGCATAGGAGCCGCGAATCCCCTCCATTGACTTTGTTACGTTTTGTTACGTTTTGGACCGCTTTGGACGTTCGCTTGAACCTACTCAGCGCCGTCCGAGTTATGTACCGATAGGCACAGAATCGTACATCATGTTGTGGGGACTGCTCTGCTTCCGGGTTGCAACCCATGTTATTTCACAGTGGGTTTCGCGGCTCCTATGAACGGCTTTTCGGGTTTTCTGGTCGTCTATTTACGGAATTCAGTCAAGTCAATCCGTGCTATTTCACCGTGTTCTGTGAGATCAGGCAGGCATTATATATGTATGTATTGTATGTCTTACTGATAAATTGAGTACAATGGACCACAATGGAAACAAGGCCCCTGGGGCCATTTTTGTTCCATTTGTACGCTCTTATGGGGGTCCATGGCCTAATGCATACTAAAGTGGGGCTCCTTGGAATAAAAAAGAAACTTGCTTAAAACACTGGCTTATGGTCAGTGAATGACTGAGTTTCCAACTCACCTGATCTCTTCCGGGGGTCCCGGGGGTCCCGGGCTTTCAGGGGGTTCAGAGGGTTCAGAGGGGTCAGGGGATTCAGGGGGTCCACATTCAAATAATCACCTGACCAACAGCAAAGAAACAAAGTGACAATGATCAAATCCTAACCTAAACGAGGACATTTCTGAACATAGACGTTTGTCTACTGCAGGGGTCTTCAAAGTTTTTTAGGGCTAGGGCCCCCCATCTGAGGGAGAGCGATGAAGCAGGGACCCCACACATCATATTGTATACGATTGTGCAGCAGATTAAACTTTTTATTAGATTCCATACAATAGATGATGTTAGATGTTAGATTCATGTTAATGTGTATTTTCAGACATCTAACCATCTAAAATGCATTTATAACCCAAATCTTCTTTAACCCATTCAAACCGGGAACGCATTTCTGCCATTTTTAGATTTTTTTGGGCTATTAAATTTTTTGGAAACATTGTGGAAAATGTGCGCAAATCTTTGAATATATTATATATTTTTAGTGAACATTTGTAACTCAAATATTTGCTTCTGGGGGTTCTAGAAATGTCTTCTAAATCCTAACAGTTTTTTTTATTTTTATATCGTATGTTGCAATAATATCAGTGGTTCTCAAACCTTTTCATGTCAAGGAATATTGTATTCCAGGGACCCCCAGAAATGGTATTACAGAGTTAAAAATGATAGCTTTAAAACATATATATTCAAAGATTTGCATACATTTTCACGATTTTTGAATAGCCAAAGTATAAAATAATGCTTAAAGTGTAACATCTAAAATGACAGGTGCTTTCCCGGTTTTAATGGGTTAACACTGGGGACTTTACGGTGTGAACTGGGGTCCCAGAGATAAAAAAAAAACATATCAAATGGGGGTGATCCCTTGCGGGTCTCGCCCTAAGTGCAGGTAAACTTCACGGGGCGTCTTACCTGAGCCACATCTGGGCACCTTCTCGCTTGGATCGACGTTGACGTAGGCGGGCTCTACATCCACTGTGGAGAAACAGCAGCAGTTTGGATAGATCGAATACTTTGTTAACAATATTATTAACAGTACAGGTACAGTCAAAGGTTATGCTAAAAAGCAGTGGTTCTCAACCAGTGGTCCGGGGGACCACCAGTGGTCCTTGAGGGGGTTCCAGGTGGTCCCCAGCTAAATGATGGAGAGTTGGGGGTAGACGGTGCTACTACAAAGGTGTTCTACTAACCCTGATGGTATTTTAACCCAGGAACGTATCTGTGTCATTTTAGATTTCTATTCAAAAATAGCAGATCTACAAGCTCGCCGCGCTATGAGCTTGTAGATCTGCTATTTTGACCGCCGGCTTGTAGATCTGCTAGAGACCTAGAGACCGCCGGCTTGTAGATCTGCTAGAGACCGCCAGTCTTAAATGATTGACTTAGGAATGCGACAAAAACAAAACAATCTCCATGAATTCAATGGGGTGTGTAATTGATAGAAAATAAGTATTTTTTGGGGTGAACTACTCCTTTAAATGCAGTATTTTTTACTACAAATTCCAACTTGTTATTCTTTTTGAAAGCTGTGATTGAATCTGCAGCGTTCATCATCACAAAAGGCTTTTTTGGGGGTCTATAGACCCATACGCGTTAGATTAAAGCAGCACTACGTAACCTTCGTCTTCTACCCCAGATTTGAACCCGGTTTCTGAGAGTGCTGATTTTAGAGCCTGCCTGCTTGCTCAGGGGATAAATTGAATCTTGACCACCAGGTCATAATTCGTGTCAGATCCTGTGTCTAGGTGAGACATGACCTTTGACACCATCTAAATGTCTCAATAGAAGAGCAGGGAGACAAAACACAACCACCCCAATTGTAGAAGTATTAGATTGGAAAAAAATAAAGTTACATAGTAAGGCTTTAACACAGATGGTTTTAGAGTGTACCAGAACTGTGCGTTGAGGCCAGACTGGAACGGGACTGATGGATTTCAGCTGGTTCATCAGGCAACACCTTCCTACAAAACACACACACACACACACACACACACACACACACACACACACACACACACACACACACACACACACACACACACACACACACACACACACACACACACACACACACGTTTGTATTACCATATTTTTTTACCATTTGATCTGCTATTTTCAGTGACACCAGCATGCAACAATAGAGCACGTAATTTACACATCCTACCTGGGTCGCCGCGGCTCCCCCCCCATTCTGAATTCCCATAGACGTGTTTAATATCACGTCAAATAAGAACTGTGTTCCAAAAATAAACAAATGATCCCAGCGCATTGACTCATATGGATATGAAGCATCAACTGACGGTGAGAAAACACTAATGTTACTTCTGCCGAATTAGTTACATTTTCGCCAGAAACAGACTGTATCGAACATGAGTGACCGACTATCATAAACGATACAGAGCCACCTCCCTGATAATATCGCAGAGACAGTTTGTTTATTTTTGGACCACAATTCTTACAGTATATGAGACGATTTTAAGATGACCCAATGTTATTCTCCATAGAGAAATTACTTCCTCAACCCAGGGGATGAACGAGTGACGTCAGGACTTCGGTACTCTATTTATATACTATAAATCATAACTCCAACCCCAACCCCTAAACCTAGCCTCTAAATGCCTAATCCTAATCCCAACCTGAATTGTAAAACTAACTCTATTTATTCATTGTTTACCATAAAACAACCATTTCATCTTGTGAAAAACAGTAATGTACAGAGCCATTGCATACTGGGATGTGCTCCCCCCACATTTGACTCTAACAAGAAATACATTTGGTTTCAAAAAGAAACTCAAGGAAGCAATAATCAGAAAGGAAATGAGATTAGATCAGGTTATTATTTTGGGGTATTTTCAACAGACAAACCTGTTCTCTAAGTTTGTGTTTTTGTTCACTAACATTGATTATGTTGTACTGCATTTTATGATTTGTATTGTGATGTTTTTGCCTGGACCCCAGGAAGAACAGTCTCCACTAAGGTGTAGTACTAATGGGGATCCTTAATAAACAATAAAACAATAAATAATAAAACTATTTCCATTACTATTTAATATCTATATTACTATTACTACGTACACGTAGCCTTCTGCATCGCTGTCGTCTGTGTTCACGTAGTCAGCTGCTGTAAAGACAACAAAGAGTCACGTCAACGCCAGTTCCAGACACAATTCACAAGTAAGACAAAATGTTATATCATTACTGTGTCTGTGAAACAAGGAAATAATTGAACTATTGTAAGGGTTCCCAAACTTGTCAGTGCCACGACCCCCCAAAATAATCATATTTGAACTGGGGACCCCCCCACCACCCTGACAAGCACTTGGAATTTTAGGCAATACATTTAGTTTGACTCGGTTCCACAGATAAATATTGTGAAAATAGCCGATATGTGAGCTTGTAGATCGGCTATTTTCACAATGTTTGCCTCTTAGGTAATATTTGACAATTTGGTATTAAAAAGGTATTAATTATTATTATTGTATTATTATTATGTTTGTTTTTAAATCTAATTCAGTGGTTCTCAGACTTTTTAAGTGTAAGGACCCCCAGTTTGGTATGCATTAGGCCACACCCCCCCGTAACTCTCAGAGTTACAGACCTGTAAGGGTCCATTTGGTTCCTAACTATCTTTTTTTTCTTCTGGGGACCCCCTGGAACCCCCCTCAAGGACCCCTGGGTGTCCCCGGACCCCACTTTGAGAACCACCGATGTACAGTAAATGTTTGGTTGTTGTTTACGTTACCATCTGGCGGATTCTCATAACTGGGATTGCTTTCTGCATGGAAGAGAAAAGGCTCATATTATTATTATTATCATATTTTACAGACATTAACCCTTTAAGACCGGGAAAGCATCATCTGTGTCATTTTAAGATTTCTTTGGCTATTCAAAAATAGCAGATCTACAAGCTTGTAGCGTGAGAGCTTGCAGATCTGCTATTTTAGAAAAATCGTAAAATTCGTGAAAATTTATTTAGTTCCAGGGACGTCCAGAAGCAAAGATTTGAGTTACAAATGTCCGCTTAAAAAAAGAAATAAATCAAATATTTGCATGGAGACTTGAATTCATGGATATATTTTAGTTTTTGTCGCATTCCTCGCATTAAGCCAATCATTTGATGACCAGCGGACCGGTAGGCAGCGGTTCCGGTAGGAGACTCTTTGTGTCTCCTACCGGAACCTCTGCCGGTTATCAAATTATTGCCTATAGGAATGCGACAAAAAAAAAAAAATCCATGGGTTTCTAATCGATAGAAAAAGGCAGGAATAAGTTATTGAAAAGGAGACTAGTAGAAGAAGAACTATATACAGGTTACTGAAAAAAAACCAGATAATACAGAAATATAAGTTGTTGAAACATATACGTACCATTTTCTGTAAGAAAAGAGTGGTGCCGTGTTGGGATGTTTAATGAGGGAGAACTGAGGGAGAAATGGAGCACATCGTTTAGACAAGTTACAGGATTTAAGGATACAGGATAGGTGGGCACTAGGGCACTATTTTGTCCAAAATGTTAAAAAATAACACATTTGAAAAATGGTCTTAAGTAATGTAAAGTATACATGATTATGATCAGACTTAATTTTATTGTTCAACTTCTTGTTTTTGTCGCAAAATGACTGGATATACAGATTTTCTAGCGATTGTAGAAATATTAGACCTTAATTGTCGAATGTTTAAGCATGTTCTAATCATGTATACTCTACTTTACTTAAGACCATTTTTCAAATATTCTATTTATTTTTTTAGAATTTTGGACAAAATAGCCAATTGTACATTGAGGTGCCCAAATGTCCCTAATGCCCATCTATCCTAATACCAGTTCAAGGGTTCACAAACTTTTCAGGCCCCCCCCCCCCCCAAAATAATCATATTTGAACTGGGTGGCGGACCATGAGAAGCACTTGAATTGTAGGAGTTTAGGCGTAGGTAGCATTTAATTTGACTCGGTTCTACAGATAAACATTGTGAAAATAGCCAAACTACAAGCTCAGCTACAGTTTGGAGGTAGGTACTTTTACTTTACTGGAGTATTTCCAATCGTCTATACTTTTACTTACTTACTCCACTACATCTCAGAGGCAATATTATTGTACTTTTACTCCACCACAATTATTTGAAAACGTTAGTTACTAGTTACTTTGCAGGTATAAATGATTACATTATAAAACATACATTAACCACTTTTATCCTATATACAATTGAGAGATCGTCTCTCTTCCGGTGGTGCGACTGAAGGCACTTCATTTTTAATCATTTGTTTCGGCGAAATAACGACAATAACATCTCACATGTCACTACAACACCAGTCATAACGTGCGCAATTCATTCACGCAGTTATTCGTCCACTTTTCATTGCTCAACACACATTTGCTCCCTCACACCATAATTAAATCCGTCCAACACAAAATTCCCCACACATTACCGACACACCGGAAGGTGAGACCTTTTAGGTGCCTCAAAGACGTTGCCAGGTTGCGCGAGAGTAATACGCAATCCGCTCCGTCAATTTTCCTCCGGACGACAAAAGGCCAGCAACAAGCCACCAGGTTGATGCCAAAAACACCACAGATGGGGACAGACACGCTGGATCTATATAAATAACATACCTATGCCTATGGACCTTTCAATATATTCTACATATACATGTTATATATTATTAAACGCACTTTCTCTAACCAATTTACACCCACTTCCCGCTTACAACTCCTGGACATGGCAACGTCGCTCATCGTTCTGTGATTGACAGCAAAAGTTGGCCAATCAGGTGGCGAGTTCGCAGCCTCAAAAAAGACGAACGGCAGCCATTGTTGGTTGTGCGAGTGCCTTCACTTCTTATTTTCGCTTATTAAACGCTCTCAAACTTCTTCTTTGAGGCAAGGAATTCACTTATAACATATCGTTTGGATAGAATTCAGTTGTTTCACTTCATATGTGTGGTCAATTAATCATGACGGAGCCTATTTTTTTTTTTTAAATCAGAGAACCGGCAGGGTCGAACAGTCACACGCATGTATCCGAATAAGTCAACCTATTTTGCCAATAGCCATCTCAAAAGTCCCGCTGCGTCATGGCTGTACCCCCCGCCCCACCCCCACCACACACACACACACACACACACACACACGCACGCACGCACGCACGCACACACACACACACACACACACACACACACACACACAGGGAGAGAGAGGGAGGGTGGGAGAGAGAGAATAGTCAGCCAAACAGCGAGAGATAATTTTCGTTGACGGACAGACACAGACAGAGAGACAGAGAGGGAGAGAGAGAGAGAGAGGAAGAGAGGGAGGGAGGGAAAGACAAAATAAGCGAGCCCTCGCTTATTTTTGCGCGGACGTAATTTGTTTGTCATTGTGGTGAATGTTTGCTGCTGATGTTTGTTGTGTGAAGCTTAATGTCAGAGTGTTTTTGTTGGAGCGCCTCAGTGCGGCTGCTGAGTTCATGTGCAACATCTTGCATGCGTGGCTGTGTTCACAGTTTTCCTTCGCCGTGTCTGTAGGTCACGGCCTGGAGACCCCAGGGTCTCCAGGGACCCCTAAGGGTTTTTTGTTTTTTTTTATCCCATGATTTTGTACCCCCAAACGACATTTTCTTTGGCGGGGTTGGGGGGGGGTACTAGAATTCTGCCCGCGTAGCGGGCAGAACTTCTAGTACATTTACATTATTTGAAAATAGCAGATCTACAAGCTCACAACGCGTCGCATGACAACGCGTTGTGTGCTTGTAGATCGGCTATTTTCAAACATTTTAGTACTTTTACTTTTGGTACTGTAAGTACATTTTGATGCCTATAGTTTTGTACTTTTACTCAAGTAAATTTTTAATTCCAGACTTTTTGCTTGTAACAGAGTATTTCTACATTGCAATATTGATACTTTTACTTAAGTAAAACATTTGAGTACTTTTTCCACTGGGTGCGCGCGTGCGTGCGCGTGTGCGTGAGACTCACAGGGTTGGGTGAAGGGAGGAGGATGGATGATGGACGGATGAATGGACCGGGTCGACGGAGTGTGGATCTGTTGAGTTGAAAACAACAAGACAAATCACTCACATCATCACCTTATCTAATGCACTGGTTCTCAATATGGGGTCTGGGGACCGCCAGAGGTCCTGGGGGGGGGTTCCAGGGGGTCCCCCCATAAATTATATATTATTCCTGAATTAGCGTCCTACTTGATCACACAACAGCGTCACACAAAATCATCAAAAGTAGCAGATCCACAAGCTTTCGAGCTTGTGGATCTGCTACTTTTGATGCTTTTGATTTAGAATTCTGAAAAATAACAGTTTCGAACATAATGAGGTTTCCACCCAACAGAGACAATATCATCAGCAGCAGCAAACAAAAGTGTCTGTTATGTCCACAAATGTCTGTCCGGGACTATCACTCACTCCTGGAGTGATAGCCCTAATTGTCCCCGATTTTGGGTGTGATCTTCAGATAAGCCCTTGATCAGTGGTGGAAGTAAAAGTATCAATACTGTATGTAGAATTACTCCATTACAAATAAAAGTCCGGAATTCAAAAATACAAGTAAGTACAAAAGTATTGGCATAAAAATGTACTTAAAGTATCAAAAGTAAAAGTACTCATTATGCAGAATGTCCCATTTCACAAGTTAAAAAAAAAAAACACATTTTGAAAATAGCAGATCTACAAGCTCACAATGTGTCGCGACGCATTCTCCACCACTGATCATTTCTTTATACTCACATTGATGGATGACCCTGAAGTTGGGTGACCTGTGTGGAGGAGAGAAGAGACAAAATGATTGTTAACATGTGTACAGATTTAGGGGACTGATACGGATTACCCTCCCCCCCTTTTTTTTATACTTGGAGGACCTAAAGTATCATTCAATATATATCAGCTACAGTTGATTCAATATGCAGTATTAGACACATGATACGGACACATTTTGCATTGGGTAACCTCCTTTCTAATAGGAATAATTTAAAAGAAGATCCTGATTTTGCGATCGGGAAAATTTGGCCGAGTCTATTGATCGTTATAATGTCTCGAATGTGAAAGAAAATATGTCAAAAGAAGAACAAGAAAATAATAAGGGTTATTAAATAGCTATTATATTATGTGGTGACATCTGGAGAGACAGAGGACGGCCGGAGAGACGGCGACCCGGGGTGGAGATGGTTGGCAGCCCAAAGTACCTCTTTTTCTGTGAGGAAGAACCCAAAAGCTACAGACTGCGGTAAAACCTGCAGGGAGGGTTTAATCCATCAAGGCAGAATGAGATGTTTGTGCGCAGTAGTGTTGATTTTGACATAGTTTTTCGAATAAAATTCCATTTAGTTTTAGTCATATTTTAGTCATCTGAAATGTTTTAGTTTTTGTCTGGTTTCGTCGACTAAATATCATAAGATTATAGTCGACTAAATCTACAGTTGATTTAGTCGACTAAAATGTATTTTGGCGATGCCTTGATGGCGTCATAATGGCTGATTTTACACATGGTTGCATGCTGAAAATAGCTGATCTACAAGCTCACAACGCGTCACATCGTGACGCGTTGTGAGCTTGTAGATCTGCTATTTTCAGAGCGCAACACCCGAGCGCAACCAAGCATAAAATGACTTATCTTTTAGCTCTACTGGATCTCTTCCCCACTCGTCCCTCACTAACATTTTAGTCTAGTTTTTATTTGTTGACGAAATTGTCTATATATTTAGTCTTAGTTTTAGTCGTCATAGCTTAGTTTTTATTTAGTTTTAGTCAGTGAAAAAAGGTAGTCGACGAACATTTTTCGTCAAAGTTTTAGTCAACGAAATCAACACTGGTTGGCAGCCCAAACCACTTCTTCTGTGAGGAAGAACCCAAAAGCTACAGACTGCGGTAAAACCTACAGGGAGGGTTTAATCCATCAAGGCAGAATGAGATGTTTGTGCAGCAACGACGACGCAATGCACAGAAGAATGCTCACTTCTGGTCAGACGAAGGAGGAGCCAGGCCCGGAAGCAACCCACAGTGCCTATAGCATACATGAGCAACTGGCGGCCCGGGGGCCACATGCGGCCTCCACCTTCACTTAATGCTGCACACAGGTTAATATCGGAATACTGATATATTATTGAGTTCAGCTGTTACAATTCCAAACATGCAAACATGACCCGCTTTAATTACTTCAGTCTATATTAGTAGCTTAATGACTAGTATTAAAATGTTATTGTCTTTTTATGTCCAATGTATTTGTATTTAAGTTCATAAAGTTAACATAAATATAACTAAATGCATTTGAAATTAAATAAAATGTTACAAGGCAGTATAGTATTGTATAAGTTACATTGTATATTAACCCATTAAGACCGGGAAAGCATCTGTCATTTTAGATTTTAACCACTTTAACCATTATCTTATACTTAAGCTATTCAAAAATACAGTAGCAGATCTACAAGCTCATAGCGCGGCACTCGGTGCCGCGCTATGAGCTTGTAGATCTGCTTTTTTTTTTTAAATCAGGATTTTTTTTTAACTCAAATCTTTTGCTTCTGGGGATTCTACAAATGTCTTAAAAAAAAAAAAACGTATACAAAACTTATGTTGCTATAATCAGTGGTCAGTGGTTCTCAACTTTTTCATGTCAAAATGATATGTATTTGGCCGTGGACCCCCATCTCAAAATATTTTGTTCCAGGGACCCCCCAGAAGCAAAGATTTGAGTTAAAAATGTTTTTTAAAAAAGCAGATCGGTGCCGTGCTATGAGCTTGTATATCTGCTATTTTTGAATAGCCAAAGAAATCTTAAAATGACACACACAGATGCGTTCCCGGTCTTAATGGATTAATTTAGATTTGGTATTATTTATGCGTTTATTGACAGGACAGTAGGTTGACAGGAAATGGGGAGAGAGAGATGGGGAGTGACATGCAGCAAAGGCCGTCGGGATCGGGACTCGAACACACGTCAGGCTATACTTTGGAGCCTATCGGTGCCCGGACCGCCGGCAGGCCCACTTCAAGGATGTTTAGATTGCTATAGCATTCATTTGAGTTTCAGATGAAAGGAAGAAAAGTCTTACTGTATGTACTCCTCATCCGTCGTTTGGCTGATGGAGACTGTGTGAGGAAACAGAGGGAGAAGAGGGAGATAGAATTGATTAAATTTGATTAAATATGCAAATTTTACTTACCCATTAAGACCTGTGTCATTTTAAGATTTCTACTTCATTCAAAAATAGCCGATCTACAAGCTCATAGGCTAGCGCGGCACCGAGTGCTTGTAGATCTGCAATTTTTGAAAAATCCTGAACATTTGTGCAAATCTTTGAATATATATTCTACAAACAGTTTTTTGGAAAACACTTTTATGTTGCTATAACCAGTGGTGTGCTCCAACTTTTCCATGTCAAGGAACCTCCCAAAATTATATGTATTTGGCCGCGGTCCCCATCTCAAAATATGTTGTTCCAGGGACCCCCCCAGAAGCTCAGATCGGAGTTAAAAGCATCGTTATGCTTTAAAAAGTATAATATACTTTCAAAGATTTGCACACATTTTCACGATTTTTCAAAAAAATAGCAGATCTACAAGCTCATAGCGTGGCCCTCGGTGCCACGCTATGAGCTTGTAGATCTGCTATTTTTCAAATCCAAAGAAATCTAAAAATGACACACAGATGCGTTCCCGGTCTTAATGTGGGTTAAAGGGATATTTCACTTTCAAACAATCCTAGATAGTCACTGCTCTCCAGACCTTGAACTTTTAATCATAGCCTGCCGTCCTTTCTACCTACCACGCGACTTCAGCATTGTGATTGTAGCCGTTGTTTACATTCATCCTGGAGCTAATAAGGACACAGCTATGAGGGAATTACACCAGGCGATCAGTGCACAAGAAAATCGCCACCCGGACTGCGCAGTCATCTGCCTAGGCAACTTCAACCGGACAGACTTAAAAAAGGTCTTTCCCAAATTCCACCAGCATGTCACCTGCAGTACCCGTGGTGACAATATTCTTGACCACTGCTACACGCCCTTCAAGGATGGATACAAAGCTCTCCGCCGCCCACCGCTAGGAAGCTCTGACCACTACGCCATCCAGCTGCTACCTACAAACAGAGGCTAAAAAGGGAGCCGGTCGTTGAGAAGGAAATCCGAATCTGGTCTGAGGACACAGATGCTATGCTACAATCCTGCTTCTACCAGACTGACTGGGGGATGTTTAAGAACGCCGCTGGGAATAACATCAACGAACTCTCAGACTCAGTCACTGGCTTTATCAGTAAGTGCATAGATGACATAGTCCCAAAAAAGACAGTTCGGATCTATCCCAATCAGAAACCATGGATGGACAGCGGAGTACGTGCACATCTGCATTTCAAATCTGGCGACGTGGAAACGCGCAACACGACGCGCGCGGCCCTAAACAGCGCCATCAGGAAGGCGAAAAAGGCCTACACAAAAAAGATGCAAGACAAACTCAGAAATGGCGACATCAGGAGCACATGGCAGGCGGTACACACCTTGACAGACTGCAAAACAAGAACCAGAAGCGAGGTGAACCCGCCTGCCTCCCTCCCCAACGAACTGAACACTTTCTACGGCCGGTTTGAGATCAGCCCCAACCGCGGCAGCCAAGCGGGGCCATCAGCAGCACCAGCAGAGGAGAACCCTCTAACCATCTCGGAGAGAGAAGTGCGTACAGCCTTCGCACGGGTCAACATCCACAAGGCAGCCGGACCTGATGGGATTCCAGGCCGGGTCCTTAAGGCATGTGCAGACCAGCTGGCGGGTGTCTTCGCTGACATCTTTAACCTCTCCCTCTCCCAGGCTGTGGTCCCTGCAGGGTTCAAAATGTCAACCATTGTGCCCATTCCCAAAAAGGCCAAAGTGACATGCCTGAACGACTGGAGACCTGTCGCTCTCACCCCGATCGTCAGCAAGTGCTTCGAGAAACTGGTGAGGGAATACATCAGCTCCACGCTACCTGCCTCGCTGGATCCGTGGCAGTATGCATACCGCAAAAACAGATCCACCGACGACGCTATTGCCATGGATCTCCACACCGTCCTCTCGCACATGGACAACAAGCTGCTGAAGGACAAATATGTACGTATGCTGTTCGTGGACTACAGCTCAGCATTCAACACCATTGTCCCAGCAATACTTGACAAAAAGCTCAGAGACCTAGGGCTACACCCAAGCATGTGCGACTGGATACAGGACTTCTTGTCCAACCGACATCAGGTGGTGAGAATGGGCAGCATCACATCCGACCCCCTGACCCTCAACACCGGAGCACCCCAGGGATGCGTGCTGAGCCCTCTCCTCTACTCCCTGTACACGTATGACTGCATAGCCACACATGTCTCCAACACCATCATAAAGTACGCGGACGACACGACAGTGATAGGCCGAATCGTCAACAACGACGAGTCTGACTATAGAGAGGAGATCAACTCACTGGCGCACTGGTGCCGGGAGAACAACCTCTCTCTTAACGTCGACAAGACCAAAGAACTGATCGTGGACTTCAGGAGGCCGCGGAGAGACCATGCGCCCATCCTCATCGACGGTGCTGCAGTGGAAAGGGTCAGCGAGTTCAAGTTCCTCGGAGTACACATCGAGGAGGACCTCAAATGGGAGACGCACACCACACACGTGAGGAAAAAGGCTCAGCAGCGACTGTACTGGCTCCGCCGCCTGAAGAAGCTCGGAGTAGGACGTCGCATCCTCAGGCTGTATTACAACAGTTCTGTTGAAGGCATCCTAACAGGCTGTGTCACGGCCTGGTACAGGAACTGCACTGCCCGAGAAAAGATCAGCCTACAGCGAGTAGTGCGATCGGCAGAGCGGACAATGGGAATCGAGCTCCCAGCGCTCCAGGAACTGTACAAAAAGCGGTGCGTGGTCAAAGCCAAGCGCATCATCAAGGACAAGCACCACCCAAGTCACAGACTGTTCAAACCCCTACAACGACCGCGACCGGGCAAGGGGCTCTACCGCAGTATCAAGAGTTCCACCACCAGGCTCTGGTGCAGTTTTAATCCGGCTGCTGTCAGGATGCTGAACGAGGCATAAGCCTTGTTCAGCAGCCTGACAGCAGGCAGTGCAAAAACTTTTCTGGCTCTTCCTGAACACACCTGTGGATTATACCAGGGACAATGACTTGGACTTAGCTCCCCCTCGGACACACCTGTGGACTACACCAGGTACAAATGACTTTTTTGTTGCACTCCCTCATGGAGCTACTTGCGGATCATACTAGGGTCAGTCCACCCTAGGTGGACACGCACTGACCTTTTGCACCTTAATCCCATGTATAACGCACTGACTTTTTTTGTTTTTTTATTGTGCTCTTTTTTCTCTAAGCACCTTAACGTCCATATGTATATCATGCACAGTATAAGTATAACATGCACAGTATACATACATTGCTGCTATGCTCAGGCACCTTAGTTTTTTATTATCTCAGGTACTTTGTAAATATGTAGATAACTTGTCTGGCCTTCTGTTGCTCTCTTGTTTTGATCTCCTTCCCACTTGCCCCCCACCCCTCTTCTTCTCCCCCCCCCTCTTCTTTCTATGGAAATTAACGTTGCGATGGGAACGATGTACAAAAACGAATTTCACCCACTTCTTTACCTTGTAAACCTGTGATGTGACAATAAAACTGATTCTGATTCTGATTCTGAAACATGTTTCGGGTCATTTTAACATCTAATCCAGACAAGTTGCTTGATTCAGTATTTAGATATTTGATATTCATTTTATCTGACACGCCCCCTTCCTATATAAACCCATTGTAACTTCAAACTACATTTTAATTATGTTAGATTAATTGAAAACACCCATCTTTGGTTCTGGTTCTAATGCATAGGCCATGTTTTTTCAATTATTTATGTTTTCATTTATTATTTGTATTTATTTTTGTGGGCCCCCTCACGCATTAGGACAAGATCAGCCACCAGAGCCAAGTGTTTTCAATGAATCCATCATGGTTAAAATGGCTTTATATAGGAAGGGGGCGTGTCTTATAAAATTAACATTCAATATCTAAATGCTGAATCAAGCAACTTAAAAACTGGTGCAAAAGCCTACGTAGACGTTAAAATGACCCCAAACATGCTTGAAAGTGAAATATCCCTTTAATTAGCTGTTTGCGTATGTACTTACTTAAAGGAACACCATTTTCAACCTATCTTCATATAATTGGTCCTTGCTAATATGCTCATTATAATACGGCACCATTTCTGTCTACTCAGAGTGTCTCAAAGGAACCTGCCTACCGGTGACATCGTCGCTAGGCAGGTTTGGTCATTTCAAACAAGATTTCCGACGGCAGAAGGCTGAGTGTCCGCGTGACTGTCTACAGCTAATCTTCAGCACAGCTGGACCGATGGGCATTTTGCACACACTCCCAGTAGGCCTGTGGTTCCCAAAACTGGGGGTCTCCAAATTATTGTGGGGGGTCCCCAGATGATTAGCTTAATGTGCAACATAGTTTTCTCACTCAACAGTAAACAAACCAACATACAGTATAAGTGTATACAGGGTATCTGCACATTTCTAATGTTAAAATGTAATGACTTTAAGACCTTTTTAATACCAAATTGGCCAAACTGTCAAATATAACCTAAAAAAGAGGAAAACATTGTGAAAATAGCCGATCTACAAGCTCACAACGCCTCGCACAGCAAGGCGTTGTGAGCTTGTAGTTTGGCTATTTTCAAAATTTTTATCTGTGGAACAGAGTCAAACTAAATGTAATCTCTCAAGAACAGATTCTGCTCTGCGTTGGAATCTGTCGTGAAGGCTCGTCATAACATGTACGCACTGGGCTACAAGTGGGCGTGCCTTCAGATCAGGAAGCAGGCCGCGCTTTACCCAATCAAATGTAGTGGGCGGGATTCACGTGTCCGTCGATCTTTCCCCCTCGAAACAAACCCAAACTAATTTAACAATAGCTTCCGCGGAGCAGACAAAACCACGGAAAGATATTCACATTTTAACTTACTCTTTCATCATAGAAACAAGTGGGCTTATAACCAAAACGATCCATGTTCTCTGGGAGAAGTGGTGTTAGTGTTCCGTGTAGAAATATTGTTAGTGGGAATGAAAACATAGTGGCACCACCGGAAGTGAAAGCTTCCAGACCAAAACCCCGGTTTCCTTTGCGCACGGGTGCTACGTCGCCATTGTCCCAGAGCCAGTGAGAGATAGTACAAACAGCAGAGGGCGCTGTTTTTCATTCTCACTGGCTCTGGGTTCCCAGATTGAACTAAATGTAATGCCTACAATTCCAAGTGCTTGTCATGGTGGGGGGGTCCCCAGTTCAAATAATGATTATCGTGGGGGGGTCGCTGCCTGAAAAGTTTAGGAACCCTTGCAGTAAGCCAAGGAAGAACCCATATTTTCCAAATCGGCCTCATGGTCGTGCTATAACAGGCCACTTTACACATGGCCTATAACTCTTGAACCGTAGGTCGTACAAAAAAAAAGAATACAAAATAAAATCACTGGATTCTTCTTCTTCTTTCGTGTATCGTCGTCATATGTCCAGCTCAGTGTCACAAAGCCACGCTCTCGTCTCTGGTCCCACTTGGAAGAGGCCAGCCTCTGAAGGAGGTCTGTACAGAGGACAGGTGGTGATTATATGTTCGGCAGTCTGCTCAGGCTCGCCACACTCGCATACTGCGCTGTCTGCCAGGCCCCACTCCTTCATGGACGATTTGAAGCGACCAACCCCAGTACGGAGGCGGTTCAGCAGGGTCCAATGCCGGCGTGGTAGATGTTCTCCTTCAACTCCATCTCCCGGGTCTTCGATGTGATGGTGCAGACGTGTGGGTTCAGCCGACTCCCATTCCTGCTTCCAGGAAGTTGCTAGCCATGCCCTTGCAGACAGGTCCTCAGGGATGGAACCAAGCATCTCTTGTGCTGTCCTGTTGTAGGGGTGACTTGAGTCTGCTTGGGGACGCTGCCTTAGTTGTTGTATCGTGCAGGATATGCCAGTCATGTTCTTGGGCTTTCCTTGCAAGTGCGAGCGTAGCGGCCTCTCGTCGGAGACCGGCCGGGGCAATTCCCGCTAGGACTGGCAGGTAGGATACGGGGGTGGGCTTCAAGCAGCCAGTTATGATCCGAAGGGCATTGTTGATGATAGGATCAACCTTCTTCACATGTGGGCTTCTACTCCAGACTGGGGCGCAGTATTCGGCAGCAGAGAACACCAGGAATTGTGTGGAGATTCGTAGAGTCCTGGCGGAGGCACCCCAGGTTGTTCCTGTTCCTGGATTCTTCCTTGGTTCATGACGCAACCCCCCCATATAGGCCACGCCCATTTGTGACAGACTAGATTTTCCACCATTTCTTCAAAACACACCATATGCTACAATCAATTTTCCAAATACTCACGCAAATCGGTACACATTATCTCTGGAGTCATGTGATCAAGATGTGGCAGCCATATTTTCCATATTCCATTCCGATTGGCTATGACTGACTTCCAAATGTGTGGGCCCTGGCTATAGGCAACCTGGCCTGGCGGACACCTTTTCGAGTTTGACCTGTTTCTATCCTGTAATTTTGTCCTGCCCTCACTCTATCCTCTATAGAATTTCACCATCTTCTTTACACCTGTAAACCTGTGATGTGAAAATAATGTTGTTTCTGAATCGGATTCAATATTACCTTCACAGTTTTATAGACAAATAATGCCTACACATGAACATACTGTGGATGTGTACACAATATAAAAAAGTTGAGAGCTTATTTCCATTGTGGTCCTTTGGGGTGTAAATGTGTGTCCAAACGGAGTGTCGCATTGTGAGCTTGTGGATCTGCTATATATGAAATGTATATATGTATATAGGGCTGAAGTGGGTTATGTATGTTTTGTCTACAAAGTAACTAGTAACTAAAGTTGTCAAATAGTGGAGCAAAAGTACCATAAATTTGCATTCATACAATTTCAATGCACGAGACAACATCAATATCAAAACACAACATGGGTACTGTAAATGGAACATAATACTACCACTGTAATTGGGTCCATCTGCTACTCAGCCAGCTCTTTACACATAACAACAACAGCGTTGGGTGTGCTGGCTTGCCATATGTGACTCATTTTGAATACAGCTGAGTTATCAGCTTTTTAAAATTTCATATGAAAGCAGGAAATCATAGCTACAAATTGATATGGCTTATAGAGTGATGTCTTTACACAGATATACAGAGCTGAGAAAACAGCCCCGAAAGGGCCACTTCTTTGTTCTGTGCTAGTTCACGCGTATCCCAGAATTCCTAGCTTAAAGGTGGGGGTCTGAGGGTGACCTCAGAATTTGTCCCAGAGTGTATTGTTCTCAAATAGGGGTTCAGAGGGCACATGAGGGAAGGGGGTTTCCATTAAATGAATGAATCTGTAGAGAGTTAACTCCAACTAAAGAGTATAATATTTGCCTACTATAGTGGAGTACTGGAAAAATGGACACACGCAAGTAAAAGTAATAGTAGGCCTACCTCAAAATTGTACTTAAAAGAATCCCTGGCTAATATATCAAATATGCCTTAATACATTATAATTGCCCTCTATAACTAACCTTTTTAATTAAAAACACATTAAATATTGTATTTATTTTAGAAATAGTTCTCTTTTACTGAAGGGGGACAACACATGTCGCAGGTTGATGATGTCATTCGTCTATGTGTGGTCCAGTCCTATGGAATGTATGGAATGCATGTGCTAATAAAAATGAATTTAAAATATTGTTTTGACGTTCATATTAGGAAGTATTAAGTTGTTTTTTATTATGACATGCTAATAACATTCCATAGGGCTAGACCACACATGGACAAATGACATCATCAACTTGTAACGGACATTGTCCCCCTGTAAAACAACTAAAATATCTAAGGTGTTTTTAAATTGTACATTTTAGTTATAGAGGGCAATTATTATTAGCCAGGGATCATTTTAAGTAGTGCATTTGAGTAACTCTGAATCAAAGTCCTTTATAACTGTAGAGCTCTCTCTCTCTCTCTCTCTCTTTCTCTCTCTCTCTCTCTCTCTCTCTCTCTCTCTCTCTCTCTCTCTCTCTCTCTCTCTCTCTCAGTCATTGGTCTACACGCAGTGGTGGAAAAAGTACTACAATTTTGTACTTAAGTAAAGTACCAAAAGTAAAAGTACTAAAATGTTTGAAAATAGCCGATCTACAAGCTCACAACGCGTAAGTAACTAGAAACTAAAGTTTTCAAATAATTGTAGTGGAGTAAAAGTACAATATTTGCCTCTGAGACGTAGTGGAGTAGAAGTCAAATAATAGAAATTGGAAATACTCCATTAAAGTAAAAAATACCTCAAAATTGGACATTCAGCTGCTGAATGAAAATGACATTGAATTCCGTGACCGGGTGCTTTACCAGCCTATCAGTCTCCACCCATTGTTTTGAAATATTCTAAATATAAACCATGAACTCTATTCATTTTCTCTGTTAGAGCCGTTTTCACCACTGTGGTTCATCTCTCTGCTTCTCATACACCTAAACAGCTGCAGCCTCCACACACACACACCATGGATTATCAACACAAAATGTGTACAGTCAATATTACTAAATTACTAAATTACAAAGGGAGTCTACCGGTATTTGCAGTATACTGTATAAATAATATAACAGGCAGTCTGGCATAATCCTACATTAATGGGTGCATATTCTCTCACCTAAATTATTGTCAGAAACTATTTTTTTATTGCTGCTGCTGCTGCTAAATAAGTTCAATAGAGCTCCTCATCTCTCCACTTCCTCAAAAATAAAGCTGTGTTCCTTTTTCCTGCAAAGCTGAGTTCCTTTTTACATTTTCCATTTCAAAATTCCATACTTTTCCAGTCTCAAATTTCCAGAATTCTCTGTCGATTCTTCAGACCATATTTGACACACGTATAAATAGCTACATGTAGATGCTTATTATGTAAATAATTGGCTGTTAGATAAGGTAAATCAGACTTTTAAAATTTGTTTAAATGACTTAAGTGCTTACCGGTTAACCCATTCAATCTAGGAACGCATATCTGTCACTTTAGATCTTTCAGTCTTTGGCTATTCAAAAATAGCAGATCTACAAGCTCATGAGCTTGTATATCTGCTATTTTTGAATAGCCAAAGTATAAAAATAATGGGTAAAGTGGTTACACAGATGCGTTCCTAGCACTTATATTTTGAATCTGTACATTTATGGAGATGTACAGGGCCTTAAACATGGAACTGGAGAATTATTTGGGGAAGTGTCCAAGGCTGTCATAGATACTCAATTGCTAGAATCGATCAAATAAATGTGTGACTGTCTTGATCCAATGACAGGTTTCCTTATGCAGAAAAGATAGCCTGTTTACTTTTCTCATAATTAGCTCTACATGACTGCATGAATGTTCAAAGTGTTGGAAATTCTAAATTGTATATTTTATGAACAGAATAGGGGCTATAGTCTGGAAGCACATGTTTTCCCATATTCTCTTTTATTTTTTCCACTTACCCAGACCTGGAAATGACTCAAATTAAATACTTTTCCATACTCTCCATACTTGCGTAGGAACCCTGAAGTAATCCAATAATCAAGATGTGTGTTGTTTTTATTGCCTATAATGACCATGGCCAAAATAGGGAATGATTTAAAAAAAATATGTATAATTATAATCGATTCAATCGAGACTGACCCTTTCTGTTTGTGAGTTTTCTGAAATAAACTGCTCACAAAATGTAAGAAAACTTGAATCTGGGCCATTATATCTCCCCTTTACTAATACCAGTAAAGTGTTGTATATCATTTTTATCGGTGATTAGTCACCTTTACAACGAGGTACAGCTTGTAAGCATCGGGCATTCATGGAATGAGCAACACAGGCAAACGTGTGGGTAGCGCCGAGCAAAAATGTGCCAAAATGGCCTGTTAGACTTTTCTGCTGATATTCAATGTCGTGACATTCATGACATTCAATGGGCTTAAGGTGTGTGCCAGTCACAGGTGTGTGGCATCACAGGTGAGTGACTGGCACCTGAACATGGGTTCTGCAACTTTGTTGAGTTTGTGTATGCTCCAAGCAGCAACACTGCCCCCATGGAAAGATGCCACTTTTGTCAGGATAAGGCCCGTGCAACAGGGCAAGTGAAGCTGGTGTTCCGTTATGCAGAGTGACAGCATTATTTGGTGTTAGCCCTGGTACCATTTCCAAACTTAGGACTAAGTTCTGTGAGACTGGTGAAGTCAACAAGGAAGACAACAACCCAGACCCCTTGCTTCACTGAGGAACCATAGATTTACAGGCAAGATTTGCACAACGGTACCAAAGACAGATGTCAAAGTTGCAGGGCCCATGCTCAGGTGCCAGTCACACACCTTTGACTGGCACACACCTGTCTGCAAATGGTACCAGGGCTGACATCAAATAATGCGTAATCTGTGTAACGGAACACCAGCTTCACTTGCCCTATTGCACGGGCCTTATCCTGAAGGGACAAAAGTGGCATCTTTCTATGGGGGCAGTGTTGCTGCTTGGAGCATACACAAACTCAACAAAGTTGCAGAACCCATGTTGCAGAACGCAAAGTTGCAGAACCCACCTCTCAGTAGGTGTGGGCTGGCAGGTCGCTCAAAACAAGAGCGATTACCAGCAAAAGCATATTGGGTGATTTTGGCACATTTTTGCTCGGCGCTACCCACACGTTTGCCTGTGTTGCTCATTCCATGAATGCCCGATGCTTACAAGCTGTACCTCGTTGTAAAGGTGACTAATCACAGATAAAAATGATATATAACGCTTTACTGATTGGTATTAATTAGTAAAGGGGAGATATAATGGCCCAAATTCAAGTTTCCTTACATTTTGTGAGCAGTTTATATAGCTGCTGTTTTTCTTTCTTCTTTTTAACAGTTCGGGAATTAAACAGGAGAGCTTCCAATATGTTTTGTTGCTACCCTATAAAGACGATACGGTTTTCAGTATACACACACACACACACACACACACACACACACACACACACACACACACACACACACACACACACACACACACACACACACACACACACACACACACACACACACACACACACACACAGGCACGTGCACACATAGACATGAAAGGGAGCTCGAGCACCTGCCCTTTTACCCATCGGTAAAAAAGTTGGATAGAGCTCAAAGTGAACTTTACTCAGGTATCTAGTTTGTCGCCGTCCGACCTTCCTAGCCTGTGTTATTAAAGAAAAACATGACAATGGCCAAAACTCAATCGAAAATCGGCGATCGAAAACCGGCAAAAGCGTCCGTTTTCAAGATGTTTTGGCCATTATCTCTGGAACAGAAGGTCCAATCTGCTCAGTTCAAAGCTTGTTGGGTGTGTGACTTTGAGGACATTAAGCACATACTGACACCTTTTCGAGGTTTTTCAGGTTTTCGGGGCTAAAAGTATGGTAATTGTTCGTAAAAAAAGAAAATCCAATAGGTGCCCTTTTGAAATTCCAGCCCCTGCCTCTCCAAATCCCTCTGCATATCCCTGCACACACACACACACACACACACACACACACACACACACACACACACACACACACACACACACACACACACACACACACACACACACAGAGCACGTTTCATTCATGGTCCAGAGCACGTGTCTATGTAGTATTCAGTCCCCCCCCCCCAGGTTTCTGAACTGTCCCACAGCCCATCAATGAGACACAGAGTAGACAGAAATGGTGCCATCTTATAATGCAAGGGTTCCAAAACCTTTCAGGCAGCGATCCCCCAGAACAGTGGTGGAAAGTAACTAAGTACATGTAGTCAAGTCCTGTACTTAAGTCCAGTTTTGAGGAAATATTACTGGAGTATTTTCCATTTTCAATGCTTTTACTTCTACTCCACTGCATCTCAGAGGCAAATATTGTACTTTTACTCCACTACAATTATTTGAAAACTGTAGTTACTAGTTACTTTGCAGTTATAAATTATTACATTATAAAACATACATGAAACACTTTAGCTCTATTCTATACCTAGGCTATTTTCAAACATTTCAGTACTTTTACTTTTGGTACTTAAAGTACATTTTGATACCAATACTTTTATACTTTTACTCAATTAAATTTTGGATTCCGAACTTATACTTGTAACAGAGTGCTTCTATATTGCAGTAGGCCTATTGATCATTTTACTTAAGTAAAACATTTGAGTACTTTTTCCACCACTGCCCCCCACCCTGATAAGCACTTGGAATTGTACTGTAGGCATATTACATTTAGTAATATGCTCGAATAGACTTGAATCCACAGATTGGGCCCACCTATGGGCCAAGGGAAATTGATTGGTCATGGTCCCGTTAGGCCAGGCCAACCGGAAATGGCCGTAGCCTACTTGCAAAATGGCCGACCGGACCCAGCCAGGTCCCTTTCAGTGATCCCGATGTTCGATCGTCTCGACATTTTTACCAGAGCAGATTTTTCCTTTTTTTTTCTCCAAAAAAAAGCAGATGTACAAGCTCTCAACGGGGCGCGAAGTGACGATCTGAGAGCTTGTACATCTGCATCTACATATTTTCTACATATCTTTGAATAGCCAACATAAAATATGGATGAAGGGGTTAAAAACCACTGCCTTAAAGCTACACTATGTAACTTTCCTCTTCTACCCCGGATTTGAACACGGTTTCCTGCACAAGTGCTGACATTTTCACCATTGAGCTAATAGAGCCTGCCTGCTTGCATCAGGGTCAGAATTTGTGTCAGATCCTGTGTCTAGGTGAGACATGACCTTTGACACGATCTAAATGTCTCAATAGAAGAACAGGAAGACAAAATACAACCACAACAATTGTATATAATTGGTTTGTATTAGTTTTAGCTCTTACTCATTTGATTTTCCTATTTGTCTCATCTGTTTAAGAAAGTAGGTATAGCTGATATATTGCACTTTTACCTTAGCGCTAGGTACAGTATACTCGTAGTTGCTTGTTTTAGAAGAGAACGCACTTAAGACTTCTGGTGATTAGTAGTTTTCTTGCCTACCTAATGCACTTATTGTAAGTCGCTTTGGATAAAAGCGTCTGCTAAATGACCGTAATGTAATGTACAAGTTATATTGTATTAACATTACCATACAGATTGGACAAAATTACATTTTTTGTCATTAAAAACGTTACAGGAGGCTTTTAATATAAGATCACAAGTCTACTCACCCAGTGGGCCTTTGGTTCCACAGTTGAGGCAGAGAGAAGTGAGGACGACGACGCAGACGAAGACGGCTCCAACCACCAACCAGTTCACATCCATGGTGACATCCACACTGCTGCAAGGACAAGTTCAACTGTGGCACTCGAATACTTAGATCAGGGGGTCTTCAATGTTTTTCAGGTCAAGGACCCCCTTAGCTGAGAGAGCGATAAAGCAGGGACCCCCCCACCCCCACACACACTACATATTGTATAACATTATGTTGCAGATTAAACCTTTTCATAGATTTCATAGATAGTTTCATAGACTGTCATATGTGTATTTTCAGACCTACTTAGTAAACTTGACCTTTGGCTTTGTACTTGGGTCTGCTCTTTTTCCTTCTACGCCAAACCTCTTTGCCGATCTACAAGCCCACAACACGTGGCAGTGCGACGTGTTGTGGTTTACCAGGCTAGTTCTAGGCTGGATACCAGACGAATCTGCCAGTGCAAAAAAATATATATATACATATAGCCCTCTGCAGATTAGTCTGGCCCTGCTTGGTTGTGATTGGATTTCACTTCCCCCGAAGTTGTGGGGCACACAGTATGCAACATTTAGGGCGGGTTTATCGCCAGAGGCATTTTTTGTATCCATCCCTCGAAATGCAGGTTCCACACAGAGATTCCAGACTATAATATCTACGCAGTGATATTAGGCCATGCCAGGCTAATAATGTCAGACCCCTATTAGGGGTTCCGGAACCCCTGTTGAAGACCCCTGACTTAGATTTAATAGACTGAAAACAGACCATCTACAAGCTCACAACGCTGTGAGCTTGTAGATCGGCTATTTTTGGCGAGCGACACTCGCCGTAGGAAGAAGTATAAATTGCAGTTTTCTTTTTTTTTGCAGATGACACGTGGTGGAAACCATGAACTCTATTCATTTCCTCCGTTAGAGCCGTTCTCACCACTGTGGTTCATCTCTCTGCTTCTCAGACACCTAAACAGCTGCAGCCTCACACACACACACACACACACACACACACACACACCGCATGGATGCAACTAAAAACCATCCATTTTAACGAGAAAAGGTGTACATTTGTAACTCAAATCTTTGCTTCTGGGGGGTCCCTGGAACTAAATATTTGAGGTGGGGGTCCACGGCCGAATACATATCATTTTGGGGGTCCGTGACATGAAAAAGTTTGAGAACCACTGGTTTATACCCCCAGAGCCCCTTGGGAATCCAGTCAACTCAACTCAACAAGTATAGGATGTAAGGGGTTGCATTTGAGTCATACCGCCTACAAAGTGTTTGAAACTCAAGAACAAGAGGGACAGGAATATATAAGCTCTTAGCTTCTTACTTTTCGATCAATAGTTCACCCCCAAAATGACTTTTTTTTCTATCGATTAGTCACCCCATGGAGACTTGAATTCGTGGATATTTTTAGTAAGCCAATAATTTGAAGACCGACAGCGGTTCCGGTAGGAGACTCCTACCGGAACCTACCGGAACCGCTGCCTATACCGGTCCACTGGTCATCAAATTATTGGCTTAGGAATGCGACAAAAACAAGAAAAATATCCATGAATTCAAGTCTCCATGGGGTGACTAATCGATAGAAAAATTGTAATTTTTGGGTGAACTATCCCTTTTAACTATGTTACAGCTCAAATGACGATGGAAAATAAACTCAACTAAAGACAATGGCATTCACAAGCGTTCCAATGGCGTGCCATTGTCAGCCCTGAGTGGCAGCCATCTTGTCTCTGTGTACCCACTTGACATTTTGGTCAGGTGTGAGGATGGCACACAGCTACACAATCAAACCGTTTTGACCTACGTCAAAGGTACACGGCTTTCAGTGGTAAAAAACTAAAATGAGGATGTCGTAAGAACGACACAATTATGACCACAAATCTCAAGAAGAGTGTGACCCAACAAAGTTCAAGACACATTTTGCCATATGAGTTTCAATTTGGCGTTTTACGTTTTCATTTTGAGGCATTTGCCGGGTTAAATGTCGCTTCTGTCGGGTGGAAAGCTCATATGTCCAAAAATGTTACTTTCCAGGACTCGAATTAAAAAGTATCAAAAGTAGCAGATCGACAAGATCGAAACGCGGCACGACGCGTTTCGAGCTTGTCGATCTGCTTCTTTTGATACTTTTGTGTGACGCGGTAGTAGGGCGTTAATTTACGGGAAAAAAACACAAAAATGTTAAAATATGGAGATAGGAGGTTTCTGCCCGACAGTGACAATATGGCAAAAAGAAAGCCCTTACCTTCACCTGACGATGATGAGACGGCTCACGTTAACAAGAGTGGGTTTGGAGCACTGGCTGAGCGCCCCCCCCCCAGCCCCTCCAAAAAGCGACGACAACAGTACAGTTATATAGTTAGTACCTGTTATTTCCACCAAACATCTGCCATCACGGTCTCCTCAGTTAAAGATCCCTCTCTTAAAAAAAAAAACTGAACCAAAAAAATAAAAAATAAATAAAAAAGCAGTCCTTTCAAGCCTCTCTCTACCCTTTCCTCTCGTCTCCGCCTCAGCATCTGAGCCTCAGCGCAGCAAGCGGTGTCTGCTTGCAACCCCCAACCCCTCCTCCCTGTCAGCAGAGGATGCAGCCACCCAACCAACCACCGCCAATCAGCTCAACTCACTTGTTCTCACCAAGGTTACGAGAGTTTGGGATTATTCATTTTAGTTTAGTTTTAGTTGGTTTTGATTCTTTTTTTTTCTTTCTAATTCAGTTAGTTTAAATTAGTTTTTAGAGCGGGTTTGCTCGTTTTTATTAGTTTTCATTTTCGAAAATGCTAATAGTTTTAGTTTGTTCTTATTAGTTTTAGTTTTTTTTATACTTTGGGTTATTTGTGAGGGGCAGGGTTGAAAAGGTAAGTATTATGTAATAAAAACCACAAACGAAAACTAAGGGCATTTTGTCTATAATTTCACTGTATTTTAACTAACTGAAATACAGTTTCAGTTATTGTAGTTTTAATTTAGTTGAGTTAATTTTAGTTTTCGTTATTTTGTTAGCCCCTCTCCTTTAAAAAAAAATCTCCTTCACTCTTAAACCCATTAAGACAGAGGCTGATTCTACAAATGCCTTCTAAAGTTCTCAAACAAGGACCCACCCCCAAATTGATATACCGGTATAGTATATTTGGCTGCTTCCCATCTGAGGGACCCCCCCCCCAACCCAGAAGAGAAGATCCGATGAATAGGCCTAGCAACAAAACGTAACAATTCACTGTCTTAAAATTCGCTGGACAAGAAGATTAAAAGTAACAACTAATAACATATTGACTGAAGGAAACCGTTTTGACTTCCTGCAGCGGTGAAAACTGATCAAGATACTACAAGATACTGTAGCAACCCGACGACCTTTCCCTCAGTTGACTCACGCATGCCTGATCTCTATACTTCACCATGTCGAGGCTTTTAGGTCTGCTTGCCATTTTCGATGCACAACACCGGGGCTCAACTAAGTGCAGTGATTCGCACCAAATCACTGCACCGAACCCCACTCTCCCACTCGGCAAAAACCGACACACAACCCACTTTGCAATAGAGCCGAGCTCACAGCTCAAGACACCTCACAACACGAGGCATTGTGAGCTTGTAGATCGACTATTTTCACAATGTTTGCCTCTTTCTTACATAATATTTGACAATGTGGTATTTAAAAAGGTCTTAAACGTCATTAAATTGTAACTTTAGAAATGTGCAGATACCCTGTATACACTTATACTGTATGTTGGTTTGTTTACTGTTGAGTGGGAAAACTATGTTGCACATTAAAGGGATAGTTCACCCCCAAAAAGACTTTTTTTCTATCGATTACACATCCCATGGAGACTTGAATTCATGGAGATTTGTTTGTTTTTGTCACATTCCTAAGCCAATAATTTGATGATCGGCGGCGGCTCCGGTAGGAGACACAAATAGTCAACTTTGAGTCTCTTCCCGGAGACATTAGCACTTAAGTACTGTACTTAAGTACAATTTTGAGTTACTTTTTACATTACTCGAGTATTTGCAATTTGCAGTTCCTTTACTTTACTCCACTACATCTCTGAGGCAAATATTGTACTTTTACTCAATTACAATTATTTGAAAACTTTAGTTAGTTAGTTTTGAGTACTTCTTCCACCACTGCTGAGTACAACCAATCAGACATGAAAGTCGCCTGTGCCCATGCAGTGTCAAAGGTCTCCTATAGATGGGTTTCCTGTTTGTAAACATGAGAGGATGATGCGCGCGCAGTGGAGGGTTGAGCAGTAGAGGGCGCTATTACCCGCAGCAGCTCTAGTCAAATGTACATTCAAAAAAGAAATGGTCTTCACCGGGTTTAATGAAAGTAGATTAAATGATGCAGTTTGTAATATCTTCTTTACTCAATAAAAATGATTTGTCGGAAGTTGGATCTGTTTGTATATAATAGCAGCATTATGCCTATTATGCCTAAAATAGCAGCATTATGCCTATCTAAATCCCGAAAATAACAACAGAGTGAATGGCGCTTCCGGTTCGTTCTACCACCCGCATGCGCAGATTGCGCACTCTGCTCTGTGATGACGTCGCGCGGAAACCCATCTATAGAGATGAGCGTGTTGCCAACTGCAAAAAAAACACACGGGTGACTAACGGACTGCCAGAGAACGTGCCCACTTCTCAGAACAGTAAAAGCTAAAAAGGTCAGATTTGTTGTGCTGCGGCTACACTGCCGCCCCAAAACGCCTTCTGTATGATTCGTCGCCTCTATCACACCTCTGGGTGCATATCAGTGGTGGAAAAAGTACTCTCAGTTTTTACTAAAGTAAAAGTATCAATACTGCAATGTAGAAATATTCTGTTACGTAAGTAAAAGTCCGGAATTCAAAATTGACTTGAGTAAAAGTACAAAAGTATTGGTATCAACATTTACTCAAAGTACCAAAAGTAGAAAGTACTCATTAGGCAGAACGTCCACATTTCACAAGTTTACAAACGTAAACAAATTTTGAAAATAGCAGATCTACAAGCTCGCAATGCGTCGCATCACGACGCATTGCGGGCTTGTAGATCTGCTATTTACAAATGGCCGAAATGTATATAGGGCTGAAGTGGTTAATGTATATTTTGTAATGATAATAAAAAGACCAGTAACTAAAGTTTTGAAATAATTGTAGTGCAGTAAAAGCACAATATTTGCCTCTGGGATGTAGCGGAGTAGAAGTAAAAAGCACAGAAAATTCGAAATACTCCGGTAAAGTAAAAAAAAAACTCAAAACTGTACTTAAATACAATACTTGAGTAAATGTACTTAAGTTACTTAACACCCCTGACTATCACACCTCTGGGGTGCACACATATCAGAGCGAGAAAGAGCTGTGCTGCAGACGCGCGGCCTCGAAGCGAGAAAGAAAAGCGTTTGCTACACACCTCCCCATGTCTCTCATCTCACATCCTCCCACATGCATACAGGAAACCACACTGAAGGAAGCTGTGTAGCGCTCCTCTCTCCTTCTATCAGGGGGAGAATCTTCGTCACACGACAGGAAGAAGAAGAGAAGCAGTGAAATCCCTGAGTTGATAGAGTATGTATTTGGCCGCGGACCCCCCCCCCCCCCCCCCCATCTAAAAAAGAAATTCCAGGAACCCCCCAGAAGCAAAGATTTGTTTGCTTCAAATTCTCATATTCAAAGATGTGAGCACATTTTCGCGATTTTTCAGAAATAGCAGATCTACAAGCTCATAGCGCAACACCGAGTGCCACGCTATGAGCTTAGATCTCACACACACACACACACACACACACACACACACACACACACACACACACACACACACACGCACGCACACACACACACACACACACGGGGGGGGGGGGGGGGGGGCAGAACAAAAAGAGGGGGCTCACCACCTGCTGGATGACGAAGTGGGGTTCCGGGGGTCCCCCAGCTAATGAGTTAATATAGCATCAACGGTTTAACCCACTGTGTCCCAAACAGTGGGTTGGGACCCATGTTTGGGTCACGGTCGCATTTTTTATAGGTCACATGAGTAAATATCCTCCCCCCCAACCTTATTTTTTCTTTAACTATAAAAACATGTTTTTATTATTATTTCGAACATTTTGAAAAAAAACGTGTTCAGAAATTAATAGAAAGTTCAAACATTTTTCCAGAGAATTTCAGAAATTCAATAAATTAAATCAAAACTAAAAACTTTTAAAATGATCCCTGTCTAATAAGCCAAATATGCCTTAATACATTATAATTGCCCTTTATAACTAAAATATCAAATTAAAAACGCCTTAAATATTTTATTTATTTTAGAAACAGTTCATCTTTAACTCAATAGGGGCAATGCCCATCGCAAGTTGATGATGTCATTTGTCCATGTGTGGTCTAGCCCTATGGAATTTATGGAATGCATATGCAAAAAAAATACATTTTAAATATTGATTTGATGCTCATAACCTTAGGAAGTATTATAGTTGTGGAAAGGCATTATTTAAAATTATTTAAAAAATCATATAAATTGTGCACTTGGTGACAAGCTTTAGATTTTTGGCATGGTGTTAGGTATGGACATAAGGTTTTCAAAAACCATCGCAAGCAAGTTGGGATCGCCCCCTAGTGGTCTGCTTGCAATGATTCCAATATTGGATTGGTCAGTATATGGTTGAAACCCCAAATAATTGATAGAACATTTTTTGTTCAATGGATTCTGTTAGTATTGGGCATGCTAAATAGCATGCAAAGAATATGTATTCAAATAGTTTACTCATCATTATTAGTGTAGCCCCCATTGCACTTGCACAATGTGGTACAGCGAAGTCCAGCTCGGTGGCACTTACAGTTGCCCTTACAGGCAATCACACAGCAACAGTGGAGGATCATGCCTTGCTGACATCTTCCAGATCTGTCCACTACGGCACCCACACTTTGCTTCTGGCATTCCATTCCCAACCCCATTCACTGGGGTCTGGGATCTTGGGAGTTTTGGAGAGGGACAGCTTCCAGACAAAAGCTTCCAGGGCACGTTTCCCATGCTGGAATAAAGCGTGCTGGGTTGGGGGGATCGAATCCAGGGATTTGAGGCTATGGGTGAACAGGAGTTTCCTTGCTTCATTCACCGAGACTGCGCTACAATTCTTACTGTACATGAGTACAGTCCAGTGTTCAAGGCGTTGCATGTACACTGATTCCAGTGTGAGGCCGGTCGGGTCTTGGGTGATCGCAATGAGTGTCTGTGACTTCAGGAAAGGCGGCCCATGCATTCCATGCAGTTTTTTTGCCAATTCCAAACATTGCTGACACAACGTCACACCCTGTGAACGTGTGGAAAAAGGGCAGTGCTTGGCATTTTTGAGATCCCAGCATTTGAGAGATGTGGTGGATCGAGATATCTTTATATGCCTTTCCTGATGCAAAGCCGATCCACAGCTCTGAGAGGCCTAGCTCCTGGAACAGGTTGATGGCCAGCACCACCACATCACTATCCACTGTCCTGAGGTAGGCCTTGGTGTGACCTTGCTCGGCAGCATGACGCAAATGGAGCATCATCCGTGTGTTTGCTTCTTCTTGCTGACATGGTGACAAGGCTGCTAGGTCAGTAGGCTTGTTGTTGAGAACAAGGTCCGCCTTTGTTGTGAAGAGGTGGTACTCTGAATGAACTGTTTTCTCCTGAAGTTCCTGACTGATGAATTGAAAGAGCTGGTCTTTATTTTGACTATCTTTGAGGAACTTCTGCCATTGGGCTCCCTTTGGCAGAGGTATCTTGGCTGAGACTCGTGTTCGACACCCTGCAGTCCCACCCCGCTTGACACGAGTTTGGGATTTGAGGCTTGTCTCTAGATATGTGTCCCAGACCGCATCCACTCTTGTCGTGCTGTCTGTCATCAGGCTCTGCAAGTATGGCAGCAAGTGCATCTGTGTGTACTCCCCAAATACCCTGGCACGCTGGGTTTTTATAATGTGTATTACTGCAGCCATATCAAGAACAACTACAGAAGCCTCTTTGACGGCTGGAGAGTGTCCAGGACCAGGCATACCTGGTAGACACCCAAGAATGTCAGACTTGGTTCTGCAGTTTGTCTTGATCAGACAAGGATGGAGATTCACGTTGATTCTCTTGCTTGAAGAATTCATCTATGTCTGAATCAGGACGTACTTGTAGGGACAAAAAAAGCTTGGTGATGAGAGCTGTATTTGCCTTAGCAGACCCCAGCTTGTTAGCACCCTCCTTCTTCAGATCCACAGGTGGCCTGTTGGTGAATGTGAACAATTTGGCCCTTGGAATGACATCAGATAAGGGTTTGGTGGCTTTTTCTATTCTGTCCCTTACAAACTCCATGAACATGGCTTTGCCAATCTTCGGAGCTTCCCGAAGATCTTTTAAGCTCCCGGCTGCCTTTCCACAACTCAGATTGTCCTAGATTTTCAGTATGCTTTTTAGCATGCCCAATAGTAACAGAATCCATTGGAAAAAAAATTCTATCAATTATTTGGATTTTCAACCATACACTGACCAATCCTATATTGGAATCATTGCAAGCAGACCACTAGGAGGCGATCCCAACTTGTTGCGGTTGTTTTTGAAAACCTTATGCCCATACCTAACACCATGCCAAAAATCTAAAGCTTGTCACCAAGTGCACAATTAGTATGATTTTTTACATATTCCCTTCCAGCTTATAGACATTTTAAGCTCCCGGCAGCCATCGTGGACGCCATCTTGAAAATAATGCTTTTCCACAACAAGTTTTCCTAGATTTTTAGTATGCTTTTTAGCATACCCAATACTAACAGAATCCATTGAAAAATATTTTCTATCAATTATTTGGATTTTCAATAATTTACTGGAATCTAATATTGGAATCATTGCAAGCAGACCACTAGGGGGCGATCCCAACTTGCTTGCGGTGGTTTTTGAAAACCTTATGCCCATAACACCATGCCAAAAATCAGAAACTTGTCACCAAGTGCACGATCTTGATGATTTGGGCCAAATTGCCTCCCAGCTATAAGGTCTTTTAGCATTTTTATTTTAGTTATAGAGGATCGCGACGCGTTGTGAGCTTGTAGATCTGCAATTTTTGCAAGTTTGGGTCCCGGACTCAGTGGGGGACATCAAATTAATTTTTGGGGTCTCGAGCAAAAAGGTTTGATTTTTAGATTTGCTTACCTTTTCAAGTAATCACAGAATATTTATCTCCAGTATGATCGATCCCTTGATGGTTGCTAATCACGGAGGGTTTCACGGTGCTTCCGTGAGAAGAAAAAAAATTACATCGCGACATACATAGGCTACAATATAGCAGAATCCGACGAGAAATCTTGTCGATGAGGCAAAGAGTTAATGGGGGATTTTGTAGTTTTGTTTTGTGGTTGAGGTTAAAAACTACATGAGGGCACAGCCACCGTAGACCTACGGCATAGAAACCTCTTATCTCCATATTTGAACTTTGAACTTGTGTTTTTTTCATAAATTAACGCCCTACTTGATCACACAAAAGCATCTCAAGTAGCAGATCCACAAGCTCGAGCTTTTGAGTTTGTGGATCTGCTACTTTTGCCATTTTATCATTTGAATCCTGAAAAGTAGCAGTTTGACATGAGGTTTCCACTCGACAGAGACGATATAATATAGACGCCAACTTGCCAATATTGCAAGAAATATGCCCTTTGTAAGCAGTAGTGTACATGAGACCAAAATCTTTTTTTCTTTAATCACGTAACCAAAATCATAACACGTTTCACATTTGTAATAAACCAAACCACTTGAAAATCAGTTGAGAATTCAGTGAGATATGATTTTAACACATTAAAACCAGGAACGAATCTGTGTAACCACTTAAACCATTATTTTATACTTTGGCAGATATACAAGCTCATAAGCTTGTAGATCTGCTATTTTTGAAAGATCGTGAAAATGTGTGCAAATCTTTGAATATACATTATGTTTTAAAGCAAACGTTGTTAACTCAAATCTTTACTTCTGGGGGTGTCCCTGCAACAAAATATTTTCAGATGGGGGTCCACGGCCAAATACATTTGGGGGGGGGGGAATCCTTGACATGACAAAGTTGGAGCACCACTGATATACAACACACTGTTAGGATTTAGAAAACATTTTTAGATTATGTATTTGGCCGTGGACCCCCATCTCAAAATGCTTTGTTCCAGGGACCCCCCAAAAGCAAAGATTTGAGTTACGAATGTTCGCTTTAAAAATATATATATATTCAAAGATTTGCACACATTTTCACAATTTAACAAAAAATTGCAGATCTACAAGCTCGTAACGTGGCACTTGGTGCAAAAGAAGAAATAAGAATAGGGTTGAGAGCTTGGAGGTGAGCTATTTCCGGAACGCGACACTGGTGTACAACTACTTTTAAATCAGGTTTAATTGAGCATTTAGACATTCCCACGAGACAAGCCAACACAGGGAAATGGCTCTCTGACAACTGCATGTTTAGAAGAAGCAAACCCGGCCCGGTCCTTACAAATGATGTCTCTGTAACTCAGAGAGTGTACAAATGCAACCAAATGGACCCGTAACTCTCAGAGTTTGTCTGTGCACAGCGCATAACCCAAACTGCTATACTTTGGGTGCTCATATCCCCTGACGGGTATGTCTATATAGACTTGTGAATATAATTATGATGAATTACATTCAGTTGGTTGCTCATCAGACCAGAGCACTTCAAATCAAATCAAACTTTATTGATATAGCACATTTAAAAACAACAAATGTTGACCAAAGTGCTTCACAGGAGAGAACAACACTCAACATACACTTGTGACAAAAGAGTGTATGTTGAGTAAAAATTACTGTTAAATATCTCTGATAGTAACTATTGCTATTATGTTGATCATTGTGTTTGTTCAGTAACAGCGGTCTCCACTTCTCTCCAGATCTTTGATAAAGAGACAATACATGTTCAGGTCAGAATTTTATCCAAAGAGGTTTTTGGAAGCTTTTGGAAGTGGAAACAAATTGGAACTAGAGTTTACTCCCCTGATTGGATAAAATTGGCATCCTGGCCTGAAGATTTATGAAGAGCTGGAGAGATACAGGAGACCATTATTATAGGCCTACTGACCCTTGCAATGATTACTATCAGAATATAGATTTAACAATAATTATCATAATCATAATAAATGAATAAATAAACAAACAAACAAACAAACAATATAAAAGACAATTGAACACATCACACCCCCTTCACCTCTGTTGGTCATAAACTAGGTTTAAACATTTATTATATATATTCATGTAATATACAATAATATGTTTAAACATGTATTCTATATTTATATAATGTACAATGATATGTTTAAACATGTATTATATCTCTGCTGTCCGGCAGCAACCAGCTAACTCCAAAATGTCCATTTTTCAGGAAATGACTAAAACAAAAAAAAGGGGATTTAGGAGGTTTTGTTCATCATTGATAAAAACAGCTGAATGGACCTCCAAGCTCACAATGAAGTTTGAGGTCAAAAGGGGGTGGAGCCTTGAGTCAGCTAAACCAGCTAACTCCACCCCCCTTTGGTGAACTTAGCTGGTTTAGCAGAAAGTTTGATGACCCAATGGAGTTAGCTGGTTTTGTCAGAAGCGCTTTTTAATACTTTTCATTGGTTCAATATTTTTTTAATCAACACACAGACGTAAAGGGTGTTCAATGGCCCTGATTTATGGAAAAAAATGCAAAAGCGGAAAAGGTTTGCTGGTTCCTGCCAGACAGCAACGATTCATATAATGTACAATAATCAGTTTAAACATGTATTCTATATTTATATAATGTACAATAATAAGTTCTATATTAATAAAATGTACAATAATAAGTTTAAACATGTATTTTATATTAATATAATGTACAATAATAAGTTCTATATTAATAAAATGTACAATAATAAGTTTAAACATGTATTTTATATTAATATAATGTACAATAATCAGTTTAAACATGTATTCTATATTCATATAATGTACAATAATAAGTTCTATATTCATATAATGTTGTACAATAATAAGTTCTATATTCATATAATGTTGTACAATAATATTCTATATTCCAGAAGGTGATAAAACAGCAGAGCAACAGCGACATCTACTGTAACACTAGCCATGGTTCACATGAAGGGACCATCATGGATGAACTTCAACCTGGTGTTTGCACTTTCTACATTCATAATCCGTACATCTACATAACCGTTCACATTGACCTCATCCGTGGCCTCATGGCCACGGATGTTACAATCTTACTCGGGCCACATAAGTACCCGTATCTTCCGTATTGTTGAATACAAATAATTTTAATCCGATCGGTGGCCATTTTCTCATAGAGTTATAACGTATCAGTGTGCAATACACCACTCAACCGATACGGTCGCGTAGTTGAAAGCATATGGCGAAAAAACTGAGAAAATGGCCAGCGATCAAATTAAAATGCTTTTTATTCAACAATACGGAATATACGGGTACTTATGCGGCCAAATTATACAAACAATAATTTTCACATTTATAATATTTTTTATGTTCTATGTTCTAAATTTTGGCTTTTTACAAATTTCTTCTGTAAGCTTGCATTCATTTTGCACGGATTATGTTTTTAATAAGGTAGAATTACAACATACATGGCCATGAGTTAAGCACTTTATATTTGAAATTTGAAGGTTTGTGTAGATGTATGGGCTGTAAATGGAGAAAGTGCAAACACCAGGTTGAAGTTCATCCATGACTCGGTTCAGGTAGCCTGACACTCAGCCTGAATTTTCATTTCGTTTCACTCCATTATTCAGTCTGAAAGCCCTCTCAGCAGAACCATAGAGAGAGAGGGTTCTGACACTCACATTCACTTCTTCGTCCAGGTCTTGTACATAGCCGTCTATTGGCGAATAGTGACAAAGCCCTAGACCGGAAGTTCATGGAATGCATTGAAGTCTATGGCTCCTTGTCACTATTTCCAGTTTACATGAACCACGTGACCGACACTGTTTCTGCCCCCTCATTGGCGCAACTCTCTAATACAAGGCTCTGCCTCTCAGTGCAGCTGAGATGGGGGCGTGGCCAAAGTGGGGCTCTTTGAAGATTGGTTCATACTGGATTATCCCGATCTCAATTGGGCCGGGCCGCAGGTTAGATTTTCAACCGAGAAAACCCTGCCTTCAGACCCTGAATGACAGGCTAGCCATTCAGGGGCTGGAACCAGGCTACGGTTCAGGGCTACTGTGACACAAACGAAACCGAAAGGATCTCATAAGATCCTTTGTGGAGGAGCAACAAAACATGGAGCTTCACGCCATCTCACATTTGTCTTTAAAACTCAGTGTTTTAACAGCAAAATCATGTATTTATTTCAACATGTTGCTGATCTGGAGCAGCCGTTACAACACATCTGTCACAGGTAATGTTAATACTTATTTATATGGAGTTATGGACAATATTCATACACTGTACTGACTGTACACACAGTAACAAAGTGTCAACATGTCTCATATAACTACTCAGTGTTAATTTTGTCGACTAAGACTAAGGCTAAAAGACTAAAAGAATAAGGTTTTGATATTTAGTCGACTAAGACTAGACTAAGACTAAACTATTTCTGAAGACTAAAATAGGACTAAAACTAAATGGTGTGTTATTCAAAAGACTAAATCAGAATGTGCTGTCAAAATTAAGTACTGTACCTACTACTACTATATCCTGACATTATGGCCAGACTAACATTACTGTCTAGTTTCCAGTTTACTACTAACTAACTATGTAGTTTTAGTGGAGTTTCAACTACTGTTTGATGTTTGTGTCTGACTCCCTGACCAGGGGCCTGTTCCTCAAAAGGTGAATTAAAAAAGCCTGGCCTTAAGCCAAATCCAGGCTTGACAAAGTCGGGTCCGAAAAGCCTCGTTTATTCCGTTCCTCAGACGCCAAGCCAGGCTGAAAAGGAGCAACTTTGTCGAGCTAGGCTATGTCAAGCCAGGCTGTGTCCAGCCAGGATAATGAAGCCAGGCTGAATGGGCGGTGATTCGCCAGCGACGTATTTCTATAAAAGACCATGAACTCGAGCGCAGATTCCTTGAACTTGACCAATCACGGAGTCCAAAACCAGAGCAGCGTTCTTCTCTGTGGCTGAATATCAGCACTGCAGCAGCTCATGAAATCATACAAGGAAGTAAAATGTATTAAGCAAGAAAGGAAACGCGACCGCAATAAATAGATCCAGGGAGAAAGCATGGCAAAGTATTGCAAGCACACACAGTTTGTGTGTGTGTGTGTGTGTGTGTGTGTGTGTGTGTGTGTGTGTGTGTGTGTGTGTGTGTGTGTGTGTGTGTGTGTTTGAGACGGACGGGCAACGGGACGAACGGGAACGGGACGGGACGGGACGGGACGGGACGGGACGGGACGGGACGGGGGACGAGGGACGGGGGACGGGGGACGGGACGGGACGGGACGGGGTTGACCGCGACAGGGGGCCGTGACGGGATGAGCGGGGGGACGGGACGGGACGAGACACGCAATAAATAACCCCATATTTGCAAGACCACTTTGGTAGAGGTTTGGGTTGTGTAGTTACCTTGCCATCATGATGTAACTCCAAAGGTGGACAAGAAATAAAAAAAAAATTCTCCATTGACTAGAAATTGATAATTTAAAATATGCTCCTCATTGACTTACAAAGAGGCTCCTTTAAACCCATAACTAATAATTTATATATATATATATATATATATATATATATATATATATATATATATATATATATATATATATATATATATAAATGATTAGTTACGGGTATATGTGTGTGTATGTATGTGTCAGACTTTTTTTTATAATATAAATTGTTTTTTTAAAATATATTATCAAACATCTAACAACAAGATGAACTATAGTGTTAACTATAACAGAGTGACAATTACATATGATTCATGGTCACACACTATTTCAGTAATTAATTAGATTATATCTTATTGTATTTATTTCATTTTATTTGAATGCAGGGTCATTAAAATGAGTCCATATACAAACACATGTTTTGAATTAACTGTGGAAAAACTTGAAGAACAAGGCACTAGATTAAGTAAGCTTGGCTGTTAGCATGCTCCTGACCAGGCTAACTTCACAGCTAAATTGCCATGGTAACTAAGCTAGGCTTGCTTCAATTCTCTTTTGAGGAATCGGATAAGGCTAAACTTAGCCAGGGTGAACTGGCTAAACTAATCTTCAAGATAATTCACCTTTTGAGGAACCGACTCAGCTCTAATCCTGGCTAAATTAAGCCAGGATAGGTGGAAAAGCCAGGCTTTAGCTCTAATTCACCTTTTGAGGAACAGGCCCCAGACCGGCTTTACCGTGAAGTTTAGACACACAAAAAAAAAACAACCACTGAGTCTGTGTCAGTGCAGCCAGGACGGGGGGGTCCAATATTGCCTCGTTTATAAAAAAGAATCCAGCAAACAGCCCAAACAAAGTAATCCATTGAAGTAGATAGGGGTTGTCGAGGTAAGCACAACATTTTAGATCCCTTTAGAGCAGGGGTTTTTCAGGTGGTCCCTGAAGGTATTGCATGTGGTCCCTGACCATGTTGCAATATGTTTTTTTCTTCTTGTTCCATGGAACAGTGCATATTATCGACATGGTGACCTACGATGACGTGTCAATGTTGTCAGTTTCTGGGAAGTCGGAGGTCAAGAAATTCCACAGAAGGGAAGTTAGAATCTCAAGAAGGGGAAGTGTACTGGATTGCCTGATGGAGTCATCATTATTAGGAAATGTGGGGCATATAATTGCATGTGCAAGTGTTAGCAAAGCACTACTCTTAGCTCTAATCTCACCCAACACAACAGTGGTCCCCAGGTTGATTCTTAATCAGGGTGGTGGTCCCTGGTTCACAATCAGTTGATGTCAAAATCGGTAGACAGTATCTCTCTCCTCCTGCTGCTTGACGAAGGCAGTCGCACCCTCTCCTCTCCTCCCATCCTATCCCCACAACTTTCCAGCCTCTCTCCACTGCACGAGCGAACAGTCTCGGGATAAAACATGGATTACATTATTAACTGGTCGTTAAACGCAATTGACAAAATTTTCTCAACCCGGCAATCTGGCCCAGATGAGCCGATCTGTCCAGACCGCACCTATCTGAGTGGATACATGGGTGATTCTGACTTCAAATGGAGGGTTCTGTGTTTTGAAGTGCTGCAAATTGAGGATGCGGAAGATGTTTATATCTTCGCAGCAACGATAACAGGTTTCTTGCTAATTGGAGCGGGCATTACACTTGTGTATCGAAAAATTGCCAAGATGAGAGCTGCCCGGGACGGTGCGGAGGCGGGTAGAGCGCTGGCTACTCTGACGGGTATGGCCACTGAGCTAAGACGCGACATGGACAACATCACCGAGTGGATCCCCAAACTGGACGCAAAGTTGGGCAACATCACTGAAATGAGGCACGAGGTGGACAACAACAACGAAAGGGTCCGTGGTTTGGACACGAAGCTAGACAAGATCATGGCACGTGCGGAGGTCGAAGCCAGAGGTGCCGCTGAGCGAGCCGGTGTTCTTCGCGCCGACATAACCGCGCTGCAAGGCTATTTGACCATGATCAGAGCGGGCATGGACAGACTGGAAGGCCCACATTTGGATAAATAGTAGATAAATTGTCTGCTTTGGATTTCTAGGATCGATTTGGACCCCCCCAAGCCAAAAACCTGGACTTTTTCACCCAGCGAAATGCAGAGGAGTAGATGCCCACCCCCCCCCTCCCCAGAACCGTACCCATACCAAGAACCCACCCCCCCTCCACCAGCCCCCCCTCATGGACACCTGGTGTTATGACTTTGGTTCGGAAGCCATTCAAGGACGTCTCACGCAGCCTTAATTCGCTGCTATCGCATAACAACAACATGCGATAAGCTCTGCCATCAGCTAGAGACTGCTCTGAAATGGGTGAAAGCCCAAGGACATGTCACAGAGTTCCACATACACACACACACACACACACACACACACACACACATGTCTGCACTACATGCCTTCGCACCCCCCCCCCCCCCTGCTCCTATCTCGTCCTGCCCCCTCCCCACTCCACCCTGGTGTTTTTTGCTCCTTGGACGCTCTGCTCCCTTCTGGGAGCAGAGCGTGCGCGCAGTGTTTTTTTTTTGCCTGTTTACCCCATTCTATCCCACCCCCGCTCTCCGTCCAAAACTCTTCTTAAGAGGGATCGTTTAGCGCCATGGTGGTATATGGTTATGTTTGTTGTTCATGTTTCATTGAGAGGCAACAAGTTGCCGCCTTGTATCATGTCATCGTTCGTGCCAGTCCACTGTTTACGGCTGCTGTGGTGTTGTTTTTTATTAAGCTGCACTAAAATGAATTTCACCCACTTTTTTACTTTGTAAACCTGTGATGTGACAATAAAACTGATTCTAATAGTCATGTGATCAAGATGGATCTGTCCGATTTTTTCATATTCCATCCTGATTGGCGAATTCCGAACATTGCTGGCCCACAATAACCTACCTGACCTGGCGGAGACCTGTGCTCCAAGGAGCACTTTCTGTCGTTTTTTTATGCTATGTTGATGAATCGAATACATAGGACCACAATGGAAACAAGTCCCCAGGACTTTCTTGTGTTAACCTTTTAGCTTTAAAGTCTGACTGTACCTTGTAGCCTACTGTTTACATTTCTGATAAAGTATTCAATCACGAATAAGAAAGAAAAACATGTGCGCTTCCTCTGGATGCCTTTTTAGTTTCGGCAGTGGGTGCTCAGCTATGTGTATAACTTAAATCAAATAACACCGAAGTGAAAAAAGTGACACTCCAAAATAAATAATGCAAGACTGGCTCAGATGTCATTTCTCATTTTTATTGAGAGAACGCTAGCGTTTTTCAGCCTTTTTAACCGTTTATATCTGAACAGGGCATAAGTAATACATTGAATCAGATTAAATTGAGAAGTGACTCTTAACGGTAACCGGAACGCTTGCCCCAAAACCTGCCCGCCCTAAAACACACTCGCCCCCATTTTTTGAGCGGACCGCTCGCCTCCAGCGGCGGAACACTCGCCCTGCTTGGTGAGAACAGACTGCAGCCCCTAATATTAATTTAGGAAGTGTGCCTCAGTTACAACAACTGAGGCACACCGTCTGAAGTGGACTTGAGCTCAGGCGAGCGAGTCGCCGCACCGGGGCGAGCGTTCTTGTATTCCTCTGAACTATGAAGGAGACTGGGGTGGAGGATGAAAGCTTGCAGCATCATCAGCATCAGTGTTTATCAGTGTTTAACAGCATTGAGAAACAGTGATCAAATGAAAGAGGAAACTCTATTTAAAGAGACCACCCTGTTGAGAACATGAGCTGTGATTGACATGTAGAAAATGTTGTGGCTGTTTGTAAACAACCAGCTGACTGACAGCTGATTACACTAGTACGAGTCCAGTCTGCATCATGAACTAACACCATGATTCATTTGGTTTTGTTTTAAGGACAACATCAGGTGATCGGGTCTCAGGACATCCTGGTCAAAGTGGGGGATAATGTGATCTTTCCATGTCACATTGAACCACCGTTCAACATGGCCAGGAAGACAGTGGAGTGGTTCAGACCTGACATTACGTGCATCTCCTCCAAAATGGAGATTACAATAATGTCGATCTGAACCCGTTGTACAAAGAGAGAACGTCTCTGTTTCCTAAGGAGCTTCCTAATGGTAACATCTCACTGAAACTGTCCAGGGTGAAGCTCTCAGATGAGGGGAAGTACAGATGTTTTGCTCCACAACTGCAGAGCCTCACTTTGATCCAGCTCCTTGTTGGTGAGTTTTATTGTCCTAGTGATGCTGTGACTCAAAAGATTCAACTGACCTGAGTCACACTTCAACACAACATTGTACACTTCACATCAAAGACAACACTGCACTCCAGAGGCAGAGAGGCAGAGAGAGAGAGAGAGAGAGAGAGAGAGAGAGAGAGAGAGAGAGAGAGAGAGAGAGAGGCAGTTAGAGAGAGAGAGAGAGAGAGAGAGAGGCAGTGAGAGAGAGAGAGAGGCAGTGAGAGAGACAGTTTGAGAGAGAACAGACAACCCCACAGCTATGACTGATTGTTGGGGAAAGGGATCGAACCAGCAACCTATGGATTCACAGGCTGGCTCTCTTCTCATTGACAAATAATGTGCTAACAAACTCTGCTTTATTGGACAAAAGGGCAAGGTTTCAGCTCAATTGGAGCCTCATGATTGAAGTCTTTCATAAAATTAAAGTAAAAAAATATTTTAAAAAAACGTAAAACAAGTTACAAAACAAAACCGAAATAATTGTGTAGGTACTTCTTTGGGCTACTGGCATATACCATTATTGATGACCATAAGTAGGGGTTAATTAGGTATAATTGTGAGGTATGTTTTACTTTAGTGGAGTATTTCCAATTTACTTTTACTTCTACTCCACTACATCTGATCTCAGAGGCAAATATTGTACTTTTACTCCACCACAATTTTTTGCTAAGTTACTAGTTACTTTGTAGATTTTTATCATTATTATTATTATTATTACAACACGTACAGTAACCACTTCAGCCCTATACATTTCGGCCATTTAAAAATAGCAGATCTACAAGCTCACAGTGAGCTTGTAGATCTGCCATTCAAAACATTTTTATATATTTTATACATTTGAAAACTTGTGAAATGGGACAGTCTGCATGAGTACTTTCTGCGTTTGGTACTTTCTGAATTCCGGACTTTACTTGTAACAGAGAGTGTTTCTACATTGCAGTAGGCTATGGATACTTTTACTTAAGTAAAACAAGTACTTTTTCGGGCACTGCAGACTAGTAGAAGGTTAAATAAAAAGAACATTGCCAGGAGCTTACCTTTATAGTGAGGATAATCTCTCAAGAACAGATTCTGCACTGCGTTGGAATCTGTCGGGGAGGTTCGTGATAACGTGTGCGCATTGGCTACAAGTGGGCGTGCCTTCAGATCAGGAAGCAGGCCGCGCTTTACCCAATCAAATGTAGTGGGCGGGATGTCCGTCGATCTTTCCCCCTCGAAACAAACCCAAACTAATTTAACAATAGCGTCCACGGAGCAGACAAAACCACGGAAAGATATTCCCATTTTAACTTACTCTTTCATCATAGAAACAAGTGGGCTTATAACCAAAACGATCCATGTTCTCTGGGAGAAGTGGTGTTAGTGTTCCGTGTAGAAATATTGTTAGTGGGAATGAAAACATAGTGGCACCCACCGGAAGTGAAAGCTGAAGGCAGACCTAAACCCCGGTTTCCTTGCGCACTGGTGTTACTTTTTCTTCCGCCCAGAGCCAACAGACATAGAACAAACAGCAGAGGTCGCTGTTTTTCATTTTCAGTTGGATCTGGGTTCCCAGATTGTAGTGAGGATAACGTTCCAAAAGTTATTTCACTCACAGCGCAGCATTTGAAAGCAGACTTCAGCAGCAGCCTGATCAACGCACCTGCGCTTTATAAAAAAAGGAAAGAGAAGCTGGACAGAATGCTCGCTGATTGGTTGCAGTAAACGAATCAGGTGTCTCCAAATTCTTTATATCCAAGTCCATCTTTTCCCCACCCAGTTGGAATCGAGCATTTCCATCAAATGGGAATAAGGAGGCGTGATTTGAAGAAAGCAGTCAATGAGAGTGTAGCTTTCCCATTTTATGGGGGATTAAGGAAATGCTGAAACCTGATTGCACGTTAGGTATCCAGACTATCCCTCTCCCGGCACCGCTAGAGATATGGCCTCCCTGATGGTGTCTGTTGATATCTATAGGTTTTTCCGTCCGTTATGAACCAAGCCTCTGTTTCGCTAACTACTCTAGAGATCACTGGTTCACAAAACATTTACCAATAAAGATTGTTTTTGTCTCCTCGGAATGGAATCTAGTGAAAATAGTCGACCTACAAGCTCACAACACGTTGCTATCTGAAAAGGTGTGAGATTGTAGATCGCTATTTTCACAAGAAAGTATGTCATCCATAAAAAACTACTCTCAAAAAAGCATTTCATGTTATTGTTTAAAAATTGCACATGTCTGAATTAACAGGGTCATGTTTTGTACAATGTAATCTATAATGAGTGGGGTTTGAACTGGGGACCTTTGGCACAAAAGGCTCACCTTCTACTGATTGAGCTATTCAATCCTCAGCCTTCATTAGTGAGAAAGGAGAATCCAACAAAACAAAACAAAAGGGGGTTATGAATACGTCATACATTGAAAATAACTACCCTCAAATAAGCATTTCACGTTATCTTTAACAATTGCACATGTATTCATTGATACAGTCATGTTGTGTGCAATGCAATTATAATAATAATAAAAGTCTACATGAGGAGGGATCCGAACCGGCGACCCTGTGGTTTCAAGGCAGATGATTAAGCAATCAAGCTATTGGACCAACAGACCTGAACCTGTGAAAAAGGTGCTCACAGATTTGACACAGTTTCACGCAAATTGCTTGAATTGAATGTTTTTCAAACTGCTCAATATGGCGTAAAATCTGAGGGCGGAGCTTACTGGTCAAAATGATAGATGTGTTCCTCATGAGTCAAGGCACATGTGTAAGCAAGTTTCACGGCTGTCGGCCAAACGGGGCATGACTTTTGCCTGTTTAAAGTTTGCATTTTCAAAAAATTGCTATAGCGCCCCCCTTAGACCAATTGGAGTAAGATTGGTTTCAGTGATACTTGGAATGACCCTCTACATTACTGCAAAGTTTCAAACAAATGTGAGTCTGCATGTATGTGCTAGGGGCAGACGAATAATTTTCATAAAACTGCAATATTCATTGGCTCATAAAAGCTTCATTATTTCACTTGTGGAAAATCCGCTTTGCGGGTTTGTCGGCATAGGTCCAAAGCTCATGTGCAAAAAGTGTTGTGCAGATTGCTCAAAGATCCCAGGAGGAGATAGATTTGTACTGTTTTTCATATAATTCAAAATGGTGGGAGATCTAAAGGTCAGAGGTCAAAAACACGGAAGTTGTTCGGCATGAGGAGACGCATGTGTGTATCGAAGTTTCATGGCTGTAGGTCAAAAAGGGCATGAGTTGTACCTGTTCAAAGTTGGCATTTTCAATTGAGTGCTACAGCGCCACCCTTTGGCCAATGGTTGTGAGTTTCGGGTTTTCGCGTTTGGCATAGCCCTCTACCATATTGCCGAGTTTCGTAAAAAGTTACCATGCAGTTAGGCCAGAACTGAAAAAACAGCGGAAGAACGCCTACAATCTCAATAAGGCTTCGAGCCTGATAGGCCTCGAAACCTTCATAATAATTTATATAAAAGGAGCAGGACTATCAAAACTTGTAGCTTCACCTGCCGCTGTTACATGCATTTAGGGGAAACACTGTTGTTAATAAAGTATTCAATCAATCAATCAGTCAATCAATCAATCAATTAATTAGAACTCGAGCTGTGTCTTTAAATAATATTTTACATGTTCTCGCTTGTTGTAGCATCCATAGCTTTAGATTTTAGATTTGTAAATATTGTCAGCATTGTAAATGGATGGATATATTGATTGATTATCATATTTATATTTTTATATTTTTGCAGGGAATGGGTCTCAGCCAGTGATCTCTTCAAATGGACCAACAGACGGTGGTTTATCTTTGACATGTGACTCTGGGTGCTGGTATCCACAACCTGAGATGTCTTGGCTGGACGGTGATGAAAACAACATCACTGCTGAACCCTCAGTGAGACAGAAACCTTCTCAACACTGTTACATTGTCCAGAGGAATGTGACAGTGAGGCGAGCAAAGAACGTGACCTGTAGAGTTCACTTGCCACACATCAACTACACTGTTGAGACACAACGTTACATCACAGGTAATGTTTATGTTTATTAAATGATCCCCATTAGAGACACATGAATGAGCCTGGCCCTCTATTCTTCCTGAGGTCCTGAACAAAGCAAATCCATTACATGTGTACAACTAAAAATACACATTAAAGTAAAAACTAAACCGAACAAAAATGAATACAAAAAGACATTTTTGTAACATTATGCGTATTAACCTGTAATCTTTCTCCCCTGTGGGTCTGAAACAGAATCATGGTAAGATACAATCCATGATACTGAGTTCCACTGCATGCAATCAACTGCTGAACTGCATCTGTTATTTTACTATAATTAAATAAAATAAAGAATACATAATAATATGTATTAATACTATTAATACTGTTTTCATGAAGTGTTACCTCACATAATGTAAGCTCCAGTCTACAGATTAACACATGATTTTACTCTAATGTGTTTCAGAGACGCCGTTGTTGGTGAATCCATCAGACCAGCCCATAACGTATTCAGGTAGGTCTGTTTTATTATCACTCTGTATTCTGCCAAAGGACCTCATGTTAACTAGCTCACTAACCATAGGCGGCGGGTAATGAAGGCTATGGTAGGCTAAGCCTTCCCAAATGTTATGCTGGGAAATTCTGGGAATTATGCAAATTATATATAATATATATAATAATATATATTATTTAGTAAATGTTTTGATAATAAATCAGTAAAATCAGGCAAAAATAAGAATTAAATAACCTAACCCTAACCCTAACCCTAACCCTAACCTAACCCTAACCCTAACCCTAACCCTAACCCTAACCCTATAACCGAAATAAATTAACCAAAAACCAAAAAGAAACTAACAAAATTCGCCCAAAACCCGCACGGATTTCGGCGCCCGCACGCTTCGAGCGCCGGCGACCCCAAGCCTTCCCTATTGTCAAGCTCATCCGCCGCCTATGTCACTAACCTCTTAAATCTCTTTTAAAAACCAACCGTTGAACAACCTTATTGTCTCCACCAGGCCGAAAGGCATGACCGAGACTATGTTTTGCACCCTGACCGTCCGTCCGTTTGTGAACAGCTAATCTTCGGCACCATTGGCTTGATCGCAGCGAAACTGTGCACACACAGTCCCTGGATGCCAGAGCAGAACCTCTGCCCCAAATATTTCACATGGGCTTTTTATCGCGCCACCAGGAGGGCAATTTTTGAAAAACACATTATTTGACAGTACAGATTTTGTCCAAACATCACGCAAATCGGTACACAGTCATTAAACTAAACAAGTATTTCAGATTTTTTATATTCCATCCTGATTGGCTAAGATTGGCTTTCAAAGTTTGCAGGAGTGCTCCGCTTTAAAATCATGAACACAGCGTGCAATTTCCGTGAAAATTTGCACGCACATTCCCACTAGTAAATTTCAAATCAGTTTATGGTTTGATTGATTGATTGAAAATTTTATTAGGCAAAAAGAATGTAAAACATCACAATTACATTTATAATACTTTTGTTTAAAGGGATTCTAGGCAACATTAAGCCAAAATCTTCAATATATTTATATATATATATTTAGCATTTTTTCCCCTCTATCAGCCACTATTTAATGATGCTGGGGTGTTCCTGCATTGAAACACAGTCCTCTTTCTGAAATCCGTATTTTCCCTACAGTTTATGTTTGTCCGGGACGTAAATGCATGGACGCGCATGTGCACGTCCGTGCGCGTCCGTGTCCGTGTGAACTGTTCGAGTGAGACCGAATGGAACCGAGTGCAGCCGACAAAAATGGAACGAGCCGCCATTGTTTTCTGTGAGCAGTTTCTACTTTTTACTTTCGGTTTTAAAACGCTCTCAAACTTCTTTTTTGAGGCACGGAATTTACTTTTAAGATATCGTTTGGATAGAATTTAGTTGTTTAACTTCATATATGTGGTCAATTTATCATGACAGAGCCTATTTAAAAATAAAAATTCAGAGAACCGGCAGGGGCGGGCAGTGACACGCATTGTATCCGAATAAAGCAACCTATTTTCGGCATGGCCCGCTTAGAAGTCCTCCCTGCGTCACCCCCTGGTGGTCGGGGAAACAAACTGCTGATGAGGAGGGGGGCGGGGGGAGTGGAGGAGCGGTGTTTGACAACAGTTTTTTTTTCTTTTTTTATCTCTGAACTTTCCTACAATCCCTTTAAAAGGTCCGTCCAAAAAAGTCCTTGCGGACTTGTTTCCGTTGGGGTCCTTGGTGGCGCTATAACAGGCCGATTCGTGTTTTTTTGTCTGCGGAGCAGACAAAACCACGGAAAGATATTCACATTTTAACTTACTCTTTCATCATAGAAACAAGTGGGCTTATAACCAAAACGATCCATGTTCTCTGGGAGAAGTGGTGTTAGTGTTCCGTGTAGAAATATTGTTAGTGGGAATGAAAACATAGTCGCACCACCGGAAGTGATGCGCTGAAGGCAGACCAAAACCCCGGTTTCCTTGCGCACGGGTGCTACGTCAACTTCCTCCCAGAGCCAACTGAGATAGTCAAAAACAGCAGAGGGCGCTGTTTTTCATTTTCATTTGGCGATGGGTTCCCAGATTGCAGTTTGGTAGACACTAGTAGCTCTTGCGGTGATGTCATGTTTCTTTATTCAACTCTAGCTTATGCTTATCCAACAAAGGTGCAAACGTGTGGCATTAATAACAAAACGGGTCGCGACCCGCTAGTTTCACTACTCGCGATGGAGTGAAGTTGATCTTGTATTCATAGCCTGCTGTTAGAGCACGAAAATAGCAGATCTACAAGCTCACAATGCGTCATGAGCCGTTGTGGCCGCAAAGGTCTGAAGTGGTTAATGTATGTTTTGTAAATCGGCTGTCATACATTCTTGAAATCGGCTGTCATATATCGTTGTGGTTTTCACCCTATAGATTGATCCCCGACCAGGGATTACACACTGTAGGATAGTTCACTAGGATGCTATCTCCAGAGTCAGACCCAATACATACATTTGTGTTTATTCCAATTCATTTTAATCAACGTCTCCCGTGATATGCCTCTCTTCCTCTCCCTCTCTCTCTCTCTCTCTCGTCAAGTGACAGTGTTGTCATGTCCGCTTATTATAAGCGACTTTGGGATTGTTTTTCTGTAAAGTTGCTTGAAAGTGTAGTTGCTTTTTTGGCCTTGTTCCTAATGTTGTTTGAACCAGTTGTTCTCAAACATTTTCATGGCAAGGACCCCCAAATTAATATTTGTCCGCAGAGGCGCAGACCTCCCCCTTCTGATATGTTGTGCCATAGACCCCCATACAAGATCTGTGTGGATTTGGAAAATATTCCACAATTTTATTTTCCCCCCCCAAGATTTCTTCTTTAAAAATAGCCTATCTATAACGTGAGCTTGTAGATCGTCTATTTTCAAGAATCCAATGTATTTGTATATAGGCTTAACGCTTAAAGTGCTCATAGTCGCTTTTGTTGGGCTTGTTTTCACAAACCTGGTTGCTTATTTCTCTCGCAAAATCTGGCAACACTCACAGACACCGACACCGACACCGACACACACACACACACACACACATACAGATCGCTCGCTCTCTGTCTGTCTCTCTCTCTATCTCTGTGCTATAGTCTCAAATAAACAGCCCCCCTTCGAGCACGCTTGCTCACTCTCATTCTGTTTTATAATAATGTTTAACTTAATACAGGAATGGACGGTAACTATGCGGGGGATCTGTTAGTTGTGGTCAGGTCCACCGACCTTCCATAGCCACGGTGGCTGTAATGTGCTGTCATTGGCTGTAGCGTACATCTCCTCGCAAGGTGGTCGCAGCTCCTTTCATACTGTATGATATTGTCTGCTGTCCTATCTGAGACACAGCCGAATATCTAACCCGCTAGATATTTGAAAACGGTCGGTAAGCCATCGCCGAGCGTAATTATCACGACCGCATCCTCTCGTAGAGCCTTTCACACACAGCGACCAAAACCTCGCCAATCACAGCCCGACCTGCGTCAGATCGGGGGGTTTTGACGGCGAGCCCAAAAAAAGGTCCCAGACAGCATAATCGGACCATATATCCTACAGTGTGTACCTGCCTTAAAACCACCCGCAAGAGCGCACAGACTGCAATGGATTCGGAGACGGCCAGGACGCACACCGTGCACCTCTCTCTACTAGGCCATTATTGTCAACAAATCTATGTGATTCTAATTTTACTATATTCAGCAGAAGGGAGGGTGTCAATTACTTGTGTCAATTGTATTTATATAAGATGATAGTCTATTCAAAGAAGACAATTTGTGCATCGCACAATGGAATGCTCCAATTTACACACCAGTTTTATTCATCGATTAAGCAGGAAATAATGAACTGATTACAAAAATTAAAAATTCTCTCTAATCAGTAGCATGTAAGTGATACTTATGTCTATCAAATGTGGTTTTATTGAAAGGCAATCAAAGTCCAGAGCTTAAAAACCAAACTTCGGGTGTATGTTTCCATGATAAATCCTCCTCGCACAGGACCTGTGCTGCCAGAATTTGCGAGAGAAATAAACAACCAGGTCTATTAAAACAAGCTCAAAAGAAGCGATTATAATAGGCCACATGAGCACTTCAAACCTATATATTTCGTCCATTAAACAATGTGCATATTTATATATGTTGGCTATTTGAAAATAGACGATCTACAAGCTCACAACCGATCTACTATTTTTTACAAGCAACTTCAGAAAAACAATGTGGCTTATAATATCAGACCATGCAACACTGCAGACAGGGAGATAGGAGAGCGTATATTGGATTGGGGATAACGGCTAGCGCAGTCTTCTCTTAAAGGTAATGGCATCTGGCACGGTGATTGGTTTTATCATTGTAACACCCAAACCACACCTATGCATAATGTAACGGGTAGCGCAGGTGTTTAGCGGGTAAGGGAGGTGTCCCAGAATAGCAACTTTTGCGGGGGAACGCCCCTTGCCTAGTCCTAAATCCGATATTAGTGGCTTTAGCAACTTGAACCTGGAATAGGGCCCTAGGGGTCCTGATCCATAGTTTGAGAACCTCTGTTTTAGATGTTTTCACTGTATTCCTTGACCATCTAATAAGAGGTAGAATCACCTCTCAGGAACAAGCACACCATTCAAAGTAATAGGGTGGCAGAAAACAACATGGCGGCCTCAAACATTGAAGTTCAATGTGACGTCATGTTATATTCAGTTCCTCAAGCTTGATTATGTGTTGTCATGTTACATCACAAATACATCATTTGGTTGTAAAGGTACAACTTAACTTAAGTCCAAAAGGACTATTAGTAGAAAGACAGGTGATTGCTGGATGGAAGACAGCCAGATAACTGCCCCCCCCACCCACATGTGGAATGCAGCTCCAACCTGGTTGACAAAGAAAGAGAAACATAGAATGTCAGAACAGACAGGGCAGTCAAACTGCCATGACATTATTATTAGTTTTCCATGTAAAATAACTTGAAACTTGAAAAAGTGTGGTATGGAATTAGTCATTTCTTAGTCACAAAATATCAAAAATAGTTTGACTGATAGTAAAAAAATATATATATATACACTGCTGACTAGGCCTGTTGTTACACCAGTATTTAACTAAATAAAATGAGTACAAAATACAATGATAATTCTAGTGAGAGTGATCGCCTTCTATAACTTAGAGTGCCTAAACATTAAATTATGCAATACATAACGGATGCCGTCATTGATGTCTTTCTTTCTTTCTTTCATCAGATCTCAAAACAAATGATGAAGAAATTTGTATTGTGATGGTTGGGAAGAATGGAGCTGGAAAGAGTGCCACAGGAAACACCATCCTGGGTTCTGAAGCATTTAAATCCACGTTTTCACCCGATTCTGTAACAAAGAGCTGTAATAAGGCCAGTGGTGTAGTGGCTGGTAGAAAGGTTTCTGTTATTGACACTCCAGGCTTGTTTGACACTGGGTTCAGTGATAATGAAACCATTAAAGAGGTCAAAAACTGTATTTCGTGTGCTGCTCCTGGTCCTCATGTGTTCCTGGCTGTGATCAAACTAGCGACATACACATATGAGGAGAGGAACGTTGTGGCAAAGATTCAGAAAGCATTTGGACAAAGTTCAGACAAATACACCATGATTCTCTTCACTCATAGTGACAAGCTTGAGGGTTCAATTGAAGAATTTTTGAATGATTCTCCAGAACTACAAGAATTAATCAGCAAATATAATGGTCTTTATCATATCTTCAACAACGAAATTGAGGAACCCTCTCAGGTCAATGAGCTGCTGAAGAAAATCAACCAGATGGTGGAGGAGAATGGTGGAAGCCACTACACAAACCAGATGTTCCAAGAAGAAGTAAGGAGACAAGGTGAGAGAAACAAGTCATTACTCATTAAGCTGAGCTGATATTGGAGGAGTAACTGGTGGAAGAGTCTTGTCATACAGGGTATATAGGCCTCAGGATTTGATTTGATTAATATTTGTTTGTTAACTATTTGATTTGATCCTATGATGCATCTCAATTTTCTATATTACTGTACATGGCTACTTTTTGTGTGCTGCTTGTTCACAAATATATGCTCTGTGAGTAGACAGCAGCCTGGAATCCAGACGGAGGCGCTCGTTCAGCGTTTTTTTTTTTTTCTTTCACTTCTCCGTCTGGCTATAATCCTGTTTGAGGGCACGCTCCCACCAAAACATGGTCGGCTAGCGTTAAACGCAGGTTGTGCGCGGCCACAGTTTTTTGCGGCCAACGGATTCTAAAAAACGGGAGTGTCGCGCCTGTCACTCACTTTCAGGACCCTCTTCGTAGCCCGCACCGCCTGCTGCCTTGAGCACCATGGTGCTTCCTGAGTCTTGGGACGGTCCGCCTTCGACTCACCCGATTGGACAAAGGGGGAAAATCAGCTCCTGCCTCCAGCAGTTTTCTGCTTCAAATGGAAAAGTCGTGTAGAGCGGATAAACGCACGGTCTGTGCGACAGGCGGAAAGATCCGCTCTTGCGTGAATCCATGCATTTACATTGAAAAAGCATTGGCAGATTCTGCCCCAGAGGTAAAATATAAGTGCGGTGGGAGCGCGCCCTAAGCCAGATTTCCAAACGTCATAGGCAAATGACTCAAATTTTGCATTGGAAGCCACTTGTCCCGCACCAGTGACCAATCAGAAGCCGCGGCTCCTGGGTGCCCGTCCCGCCCTGCTCCCCCCCTTGGACATTTCCAGACTGAGAAGCGAAGTGAGAAAAAAATAATCTTCGATCGGAGTGAATCAGTCTAATTAGTATAACCAAATGGACCCGTGAAGCCTTGTCGTACATTGGTAGTATTCACCAATGATAGCAGACCTATAAGCTCATAATGTGTCACATTGCAATGCATTCTGAGCTTGTAGATCTGTTGAATGTTTGTAAGTATGTTGTGTGCTTGTAGATCTGATATTTTAAATTGTATGTTACTGTAAGATTGCCACAATGGACATTGTGCTGATCCATAATGCAACTCATTGTGGGCTTGTAGATCTGATATTTTAGAAAAAGCGAACAGTTTTGAAAAATGTGAATACTTTAAAGGTAGGGTAAGTGATTTTCTTTGGTTAAAATAAGTGTTAAATAGCTCTATATTCTGATAGTACTCATTGCTATAGAGTGTTTGTTCAGTAAAAGGAGTCTCCTTCTCTCCAGCTCTTCATAAAACAGAAAATGCATTTTCGTTTCAGTTTCAGTTTCATTTCCAATTTTATCCAATTAGGATAGAGAACTCAATCAGGATATAGATTAAACAAGTGAAATTGGAAGTGATGACACTAAGAAATGAGCAGACAAAATTGGAACCGGAACACTATAAAAATGAAGCTCAAAATAGGTACTTTCTCCTGATTGGCTGAGATTTTGACACCTACCGGAAAATATATTTTCTGTTTATTAAAGAGCTGGAGAGACGGGGAGACTCCTGTTACTTAACAAACACTCTATAGCAATGATTACTATCAGAATATAGTGCTTTAACCTTTTAACAAAATACTTTTTGTTTTAACCAAAAAAGATCACTTACCCTACCTTTAACTTTGATACTGTAAGCTTATTTGAATGCCAATACTTTTGTGCATTTAGAGCTATCGCACTTTAAATCAGATGAAGATCTCACAGTCTTTTCAGGGTCAACATAACACCACCCACACACCCATTTGGCCAGGGCATATAATGAAATTGTCAAACAAAAATGTCCCAAAATTGTAACCCCCCCAACCCCCCCCACACACACACACACACACACACACACACACACACACACACACACACACACACACACACACACACACACACACACACACACACACACACACACACACACACACACACACACACACACACACACACACACACACACACACACACACACACACACCACCACCCCCAAAGAACAACAAAAAATATACAAAAAACTAATAATTTCACTTTTCAGCATTCTTTAAATGAGTGGAAATAGCTGACAACAAGTTCACAACGTAACATGTTGTGAACTTGTAGACCAGCTATTTTTGTTATTTGTCGTAGAAAGAGGTTAAAGCAATGATTACTAATATCGTAAAATATCAAATTGTCTGTCATGTTTCAGAGCTGAAAAAATGGATGGATTCATTGAACCTGACTGCAGCATCTTCAGGTGAGACCTTTATTTATTGAATAACTGATATTCAGACAGACTTAGAATAAACCTTACTGTTTACTAGTGCAGGCCCATGTTTGGGTTACTACACAATTATTGTGTAGTTGTGCTGATGTTGTGATGGTATTATGTAGTTTTGTTAATGTTGTGTATTTGTGTCGATGTGATGGTATTGTGTAGTTGTGTTAATGTTGTGTATTTGTGTTGATGTAATGTTGTGCTGATGTGTGTAGTTGTGGAGTGTTGTCCAGGGTGAAGAGAGAAGAGTCTAGGATGTGTGGAGCGTTGTCCAGGGTGTTTTAGAGAAGAGAGAAGAGTCTAGGACGTGTGGAGCGTTGTCCAGGGTGTTTTAGAGAAGAGAGAAGAGTCTAGGACGTGTGGAGCGTTGTCCAGGGTGTTTTAGAGAAGAGAGAAGAGTCTAGGACGTGTGGAGCGTTGTCCAGGGTGTTTTAGAGAAGAGAGAAGAGTCCAGGACGTGTGGAGCGTTGTCCAGGGTGTTTTAGCACCTGATTCGGATGCTCGTGTGGAGCGTTGTCCAGGGTGTTTTAGAGAAGGGAGAAGAGTCTAGGACGTATGGAGCGTTGTCCAGGGTGTTTTAGAGAAGGGAGAAGAGTCTAAGACGTATGGAGTGTTGTCCAGGGTGTTTTAGAGACGGGAGAAGATTCTGGGACATGTGGAGCGTTGTCCAGGGTGTTTTAGAGAAGGGAGAAGAGTCTAGGACGTGTGGAGTGTTGTCCAGGGTGTTTTAGGGAAGGGAGAAGAAAAAGGTGAGCTTTTTCTATTTCAGTTCAATACTTGAGGTAACCAGTGAGTAGGTTGTTGGCTTATGTGTGGATGTAGAGATGCAGGAGCTTCATTTTCTGTGGTGCATTTATCTCAACCACTCTTCTCTTTTCTTTTCCTTACAGAACAATTTGTGATGCAGAACAGGACACAATTGATTCAAGACCTTCCACCTTCCACAGTCATGTCTATAGTACAGTCTTACAGTCTAGGAACCAGGGTCCATCCTGAGCTCTATGCTGAGATTAAAGGTGCAGAGACGAGCATGGACCAAATGAAGACACTGTACACATCACTGCTAGACCCTGGAGAAACATCTGTTAGAGCAGTCTTTTACAATGCTTTTACACAACGTCTGGTAAGATCCACATGTATCACTAAATGACTTGATTTCTTTTTATTGACGTTTATAATTTTTTTCAAAACACGTATCACTTGAATTTAAAATAAAAAACACAATAACCTAAATATAATTTGTAGTAGCGTTCGTACTCATTTGTGAGACCTCGAAGGATAAAATACCTTTTAAATAATGGAATTCTGAAATACTTTCAGTAATGATTTTTTTATCTGATTTAAAGGAGTCTGGTGGTGTGGAATCACAAAAACAAAACATTAGCCTCATAATTGCCTACGTAAGTTTTTGGTCAAAATGAAATTTCTGCCTAACTCTACTCTCCTAACACTGCTGCTTCATTGTGCCTTATTGCCTTTGTCCTCAGCCAATCAGAATGCTTGTTACATTGCAAAATCACTTTCTGCTTAAGTGATGACTTAAGTCATTTTAAGTCAATTTTTTGACAAGTATTCTGATAGGCTGAGGACATAAGCAATAAGGTAGAGTGAATCAGCAGTGTTAGGAGAGTAGAGTTATGCAGATATAAATAAAGGCAGATAAACATGACTTGGGCAAAATATATATTTTTTCTCATGATTGCCCAAGTCAACTAGATGACTCAATTAGGCAGAAAGTCATTTTTATTTCTTCTTTCCTGAAAACCTTAAAAATATGACTTAGGCAATTATGCTATGAGCCAAAGAAAATTAACTAAGTGACCAGACACCCGTGTGTGTGTGTGTGTGTGTGTGTGTGTGTGTGTGTGTGTGTGTGTGTGTGTGTGTGTGTGTGTGTGTGTGTGTGTGTCATAGACATTCCACTAATGGCAGAGGATCCAACATCAAACGTGAACAGTGAGTCATCACATGGTATGTATGTTTCTGTTACTACCCGTCTATGGTTTATTATGTCAACTGATATTTATTTCTCTAATTTTATTTGCTTATCGTTGTCTCTTTATCATTTGCTTTACCCCACCTCCCCACAAATGTTTGTATTGTTCTGTGGCGTTTTCTCTTAATCTCTCCTGCATTCTGTTGGAGACAGGAGCTCCTTCTCTCTCCCTCTTCCCCTTTCTCTCTGTCTGTCTCTTTCCTTCTTTACCCTCTCTCCCCCTTTCTCTCCTCCTCTCTCTCTTTGTCCCTCTCCCCCTTTCCCTCTTTCCTCTTCTCTTTCCATCTCTCTATGTTTCCCTCTCCCCTTCTCCCTCTCTCTGCTTCTCTTTCCTTCTCTCCTGTATTGTCTAATTTAGTTTTCGACAACTTTAGGAAGCAAGCCTTAATAAGAAACTGCATTTTGGAAACGAGACAAAAAACCCTGCAACTACCAATATTTACAAGTCACTTTACACAAAAACAAGCCAAAAGTAGCTTATAATAAGCAGACTGGGCAACGCTGATTGGAAGTCATGGAATAAAGAAATGAATAAACAAAATTTGAACTAGAACACTATACATTTTAAGCTGATAAATGGTCCTTGTGGGGTTCTCTCTACTGATTGGATTAAATTGGTAATCCAAACTGGAAAAGTATTTTCTTTTCACCAAAGAGCTGGATGGATGGGGAGACCCCTGTTATTGAATAAACAGTAACACTCTATACTTGTAGCAATACTGTCAGAATAAAGAGCTTTAAAGGTAGGGTAAGTGATATTTTGGGGTTAAAACAAAAAGTATTTTTTTTAAAGGTTAAAGCACTATATTCTGATAGTAATCATTGCTATAGAGTGTTTGTTCAGTAACAGGAGTCTCCCCGTCTCTCCAGCTCTATAATAAACAGAAAATACATTTTCCGGTAGGTGTCAAAATCTCAGCCAATCAGGAGAAAGTACCACTTTTTAAGCTTAATTTTTATAGTGTTCCAGTTCCAATTTTGCCTGCTCATTTCTTAGTGTCATCACTTCCAATTTCACTTGTTTAATCTATATCCTGATTGAGTTCTCTATCCTGATTGGATAAAATTGGAAATGAAACTGAAACGAAAATGCATTTTCTGTTTTATAAAGAGCTGGAGAGACATGGAGACTCCTTATATGGACAGGACACTCTATAGTAACGAGCACTATCAGAACATAGACCCATTTTGCAATTATTTGAATAATTGCAAATCACTTACCCTACCTTTAACGATTTAACAAAACATTTAATTTCGTAACAGATACGTATCACACCCTGTTTATCTTCGTAAAGTTAAAATATCATTAGTACTTCAAGTATGACTTCACTTGACAGTCAAATTTTTTGGTGTTCAGACCGCTAATGTTATATAGTCTTCAACAGAACAGAATTGTAATTAGACTAGAAGATAATGATGTGACTGACCACTAACGATGTGATTAACCACTTTCAACCTGTGCTCAACCAATTTTCTAAAATGTTTTAATGTATTTAAAAAAGGTGAAATTAGCTACAAGTTATCTACAAGCTCACAAGCTGTCATGACGTGGCACGTTGTGAGCTTGGAGATCAGCTGTTTTTTGCTGTTTGTCGTATGATGAATTCTATAGGGGTCCATAGTAAATCCTACTGACAGTACATGGAAGACTTTTACATAGCTCTGCAGCTACAGCAGACACATGATCCCTTTTTGACTTTAGAATGACCAAGACCTCTCATTTTAGGACTACATTTGCATTACATTTACATGCACTTATTGATATCTTCTGTTCTTTTGTCTTTTAGAAACTCCCGCTCCTGTGTGTCAACGACAATGAAAGTCTATGCTGTGGGAAAAGTTTCAATGTATGTTGGAGTGGATGACAAAAGAAGGACATAAACAACTTCTGAATGAGATCTACACAGAGCTGTACATCACAGAGGGAGGGAGTGGACAGGTCAATATGGAACATGAGGTCAGACAGATTGAAGCAGCTTCCAGGAAAACAACCAGACAAGCACAAACTATCCAATTAAATGACATCCTTAAACCTGGAAAAGAAAAGACATTCAGAACAGTGATGACAAAGGGAGTGGCTGGCATTGGTAAAACAGTCTTAACTCAGAAATACACCCTGGACTGGGCAGAAGACAAAGCCAACAAGGATAGCCACTTCATCTTTCCGTTCACTTTCCGAGAGCTGAATTTGATGCTGAACGAGAAAAAGAATTACAGCTTGATTCAACTTATTCATGACTTTTTTGGTGTTACCACCAACGAAGAAGAAATCTCCTGTTTCCACGGATCCCAAGTTGTGTTCATCATTGATGGTTTAGATGAATGGCGGAATTTTCTGGACTTCGATAACAGTGAGATCTGTACGGATGTCACAAAGCAAACCTCAGTGGACGTGCTGCTAACTAACCTCATTCGTGGGAACCTGCTTCCTTCTGCTCGCATCTGGATAACCACACGACCTGCAGCAGCCCCTGCCCCTCTGATCCCTGAAGAGTATATTGACAGGGTGACAGAGGTGAGAGGGTTCGATGACCGCCAGAAGGAGCAGTACTTCATGAAGAAATTCAGTGATAAAAACCAGGGCAGTACAATCTACAAACACATCCAGACATCAAAAAGCCTCACATCATGTGCCACATCCCAGTCTTCTGTTTGATCATTGCTGCAGTTGTCCAGGACATGTTGACAACAGTGAAGAATATAACATTGCCCTTGACCCTGACCGAGGTGTATCATGACATAATGACGGGGGCCATGTTGTCTCTGGGAAAACTGGCTTATAAACAGCTGGAGAAAGGCAACCTGTTCTTCTATGAAGAAGACCTGACAGAGTGTGACATTGATATCAGAGATGCAGCAGTGTACTCAGGAATGTTCACAGATATGTTTAAACAGGTACAGGGTGGGTGGTACAAGGACCAGGTGTTCTGCTTTGTACATCTGAGTGTTCAGGAGTTTCTGGCTGCTCTTTATGTCTTTGTCTTATTCATCAACACTGGTGTCAACCTTCTGTCAGAACCACCCTCCATGCCGCCCGAACCTGACATAAACCACCTCTACCAGAGGGCTGTAGACAAGGCCTTACAGAGTTCTAATGGACACTGGGACTTGTTCCTTCGTTTCCTGCTGGGCCTCTCAGTGGAAACCAATCAGACTCTCTTAAAACCACTGTTGGGACAACAAGTAAGTTGGTCACAGACCAATCAGGAAACAGTCCGATACTTAAAGATGAAGATCAGAGAGAACCCCTCCCCAGAGAGAAGCATCAACCTGTTCCACTGTCTGAATGAGATGAATGATCATTCTCTAGATGAGGAGATCCAACGGTACCTGAGCTCAGGAAGTCTCTCCACAAAATAACTACTACTCTCTCTCTGAAGATGTTACCATGGAAGATCAGTGTAACTCTGGAACAACATAGTTAGACATGATGATGATGAACATGACATGAGTCTTTAAAGGGGATAGCAGTAATTTTTTTATTCTATATAATGTTGGATGATGTCATCAACATATCTATGATGAGGATGTCATGTTATGGATCATGTCTACTTTCTATAATCAATCATTCTATATTCAATAATCAATCATTATAAAGTTATAAAGTGTCCATGGTATATGATACATGTTCTATGTATTCATATCAGTAATGCTAGCAATAATAACAGGATTATTTGAATGATCTTAAAGGAGTCAAGTTACTTTAATATAAAATACTCATATAATGATTTTTTTTTTCTGTTTTACTTTACTGTACTGAACTATTTCACATATTTTCCTCATAAAATATAGAATCACCACTTTGGATGAATCTCAGAAGGTTTTCATTCATGATCTTTTTACATATTCTGCTGACATAATAATAATTCATCAATATGACTGACGAGTTCTAATAAAATGATATTGTTTGTAAAAAAAATAACATTTAAAATCAAATAAACATCTACCACGCATCTCTTATGTGATTTGAGTTCAGTTGCATCAAAAAGCTAATATTTGTTCCACATTTATGACATTTTATATGATGGTTAACAGAGGTCTATCTGTAAAATTGTACAGATGTTTTATGAAACCAGGGCTGAGGTAACCTATAAACCCTGCAGTCACTTGAATCAAAGATACAAATTTAATTAAAATAATTAAACTTGGAGGTGTTGTAGGTTTAAATATTAATTTTGTCACTCACATGACCATTCTGAAATGCTGCTTGACAAAATAATTGTTTTTAACACAAAGTTTCTACTGATATTATTCAGTTGAGAGACTATGTCATTTTCTTCCATGGGAACCTGATACATATGTTGAAATAAGAGAAGGGAAACATTTACATTGACACCAATGGATTCAGCAAGTATAGAATCTAATCCTTTAATTCACTCTCTGTTTAAGGCTGAAGGACATATTGACAACCATATCAGGTTCATTCAATTCAAACCATTATTTATCCTCGAAAGACATTGAGGTTGCCCACATTTGCAGTATCGTTGAGATACATCACAGTACAATTTCATTTTCACATCAATATTAACATACAGTAAAACAAAGTTTAATTAACGTCATATAAAGAATATGGTTATAAGTGTCTGTAGGTTTTATAAATAATGAACCAATTAAAATTATTAAGAGCTTGTGACAAAACAATAACTAACTAATAATATTGGATCCATTGAAACACAGGTTCTTTTTTTTACATTTCCTGAAAAGTAACAATTTTGGACATACAAGGTTTCTACCTGACAGCAGCAATATGTAGTGAGGAGTTTTGAAGCAATACAAGGTGTATTTTTTGGAGAAATCTATTAGACATGATATGATAAATGAGGCGCAGTTTACGGAGCTAGTTCAGGCCAGGCAACTTAAGGGATTGGGGCAACCGATCAGGTGACTAGTCACATGCACTTTTCCTCCTGATCGGGTGGTTATAGGTACTGCGCTGTTACCTGCTCACTCTGGCTGCCCTGTCTTGCTGAGCTGACGTGTGTCGCTACTGCTGCTGCTGTTTGCTGAGATCCTGCTACCGCCGTTCGCTGCTTACCTGCTGCCGCCCATGAAGTCATCCCACCCGCCTCCCCGGCATCCACCTGTAGGCTCTGTTTCTAGATCCCTTTGGGGGTTTAATTCATTCCCTGTAAATGCTAATTGGCATGTAACATTCATTAAAATGTTATCCTTACAGGGAATGAATGGATTCAGAGGCCTGACGCCAAACTATGCTTCCTCTTGTTTTCTATACCATGCTCAAGCTTGCAAATATATATTGTTAATAAATATATATTCTAATCCAATCTAAGTGTTGTCTGACTGAACTGGACGTTTGTACTAGATTTAATCACATTTCCTCCAGACGTTCCTGAAACAGTATACTCATACAAATGAGACAGACGGGGTCACAATGACTTTGACCGTTGACCTTTAAACACCAGTTCTAGCATACAATACAATACAATATATATATATATAAATGAAACAATAAAGGCCCCAAAATAATAAAAGAAGGGGAAAGGTGATTCTTTCTCATAAAACTATGTTTTCAGAAGAGATTTAAAGATGGCGCTGAATTTGTTTATCAGGCAGGGTGTTCCACTTTTAATGACTTGCTCTTGGCATTTTAATTGTCCTTCTACCGTTTTGATTTCCTGTTGTTTTGTTGTTAAACAAGTGTTCAAAATAGGGACACCAGGTTAAAAGTGTTTAACAAAATAAGTGTAGAACAGATGGGAGGATTTTCATGAAACATGGTGGTGATAATGATCAGTAGGCTAACCTGAAGAGATGAAGGTCAATGGCACCATGAGTTGGTTGAAGTATGATCATCATCTTCCTGCTCACTGTTTTAATCTCTACTCATCAGTAAAGTGTCTTACCCTGTCCTGTACCAGCGGTCTCTGGAGAGGACCTCCCTGGTTTTCTCCGGCTCGTCCCAGTAACTGTATATAGTAGCTGTATTGCTAATAAACTAAAACAAATGTTAAAAGCCAGAACACAATAAAAATATCTTAACACAGTCATGATTTCAATAAACCAAAAATCATTTTTTTTTAAAAACATTGCGAGGCTATAGCAATATTTTCATATACTTATTTATATTAGTGCTAGGTTTAGGGATAACTTCACCAACACAAATGTCTCAGGAATTAGTTTTCAGAAATGTAGTACAATAGCCCCTGATCATCAGCTCTCCCGCACACACACACACACACACACAAGTTCATGCAATTGAACATTTCTCCATGTGTTTGCACGCGTTCAAATGTACAATTGCACGAATGCAGCCCCCGAGATCTCCGAGATGAGGTCCCGCTGTCCCGGCAGAGGTAGAGTCCGTCCAAATGCAGTGAAGATCACCGTTTTTGCCACATCATATCGTATCCCCAAAAAAATACTTTATAACACTTATTTAGTCAGACTGTGCCATGTTTTCCCATTCAACTTTTTCGTTTTTTTTCAACCACGTCGGTTAAATTTTACTTTCCGGCGAAATGTCAAACATCTGTAGGTTTCTCGGACTACCTTTACTTTTTGGATACGATGTTGCGAAAAAAGGTGATCTTCAGTGCGTTTGGACGGACTCTGCCGGGACCTGAGACAGCGGGGCCTCATCTCGGAGCTATCGTGGCGAGTGAGTTCCAAACGGGGGCTAGAAAGCATATGGACACACGCACTCGCGGTGATGATTTAGAAGGACAAAAGCAGGGGGCCGAGGATAGAGCCCTGAGGGACCCAAGTCAACAAAGTATAGGCTTTAAGTGGTGAAAACAAGTATAAATTAGGGGTGGGACAATATATCGATATCGCGATATATCGCGATACTTTCTCCCGCGATAACTAATCGATATACTGCCGAAAAATATCGATTTTTAAAAAAAGTTTGTGATATGTTGTTTTTCCTACTCTGTATTTGTGTAATGATGATTTTGAACTGTTTGGTGCTATTTTATGTGTTTATGAATTGAATACAAGGACTATCGTTGGTGAAATTTCTTGCAATATATATTGAATATCGTGATATCGCAATATATTGTTATCGTGGGCCTAATATCGTGATATATATCGTATCGTGAGGTACCCATATCGTCCCACCCCTAATATAAATGTGTTCAAATATTCCTTAGCCTCAGTGACTTTGAGTACATCTTCCACATGGATGGTTGACACATAATTCTACACATAAGGGACAATAGAGTCCCTGATTTTTCTTCCTCTTTTGAAACAGAACCTTGATGGTAGTGGATCCCCATCTCATAATGTTTTGTTCCAGGGACCCCCCAGAAGCAAAGATTTGAGTTACAAATGTTCGCTTTAAAAAATTATAATATATATATATATATATTCAAAGAATAGCAGATCTACAAGCTCGTAACGTGGCGCTCGGTGCAAAAGAAGAAATACAAAAGAATAGGGTTGAAAGCTATTCAAAGCTATTTCCGACACGCGGCACTGGTGCACAACTACTTTTAAATCAGGTTTAATTGAGCGAAATATCTATCTGACAACCGCATGTTTAGAAGCAAACCACAGAAAGTAATTCCTTACAATCATTTTCATTGTTTATTGTTCACAAAAAGATTATCTAAAACAAATAAGAGGTTAACGAGATCAAATATTAACAACTGACAATCATTTAAAAGTAACATAACCATTATTTTTTACATAACCATTATAATATATGTACATGTTTTTTTTTATGTAGAATGTACCCTAAATGTCTTCACTGGAGTTGATATTCTCCTCAGACAACTTGAATGAAGCACACTAAAGACCTGATTTAACCTTCTGTCACATCATTAACGTCTCAAAAAACGGAAAAAACGAAACCCCCAACAGAACTGGAAAAAAATCTACTTCTGAAAAACGTTGTTTTTAAATGTTTGAAACGCTTTAAAGTGCCTTTAACCAGCCGGGTACATTTCAAAGTCCTGAAAAGTCCAACGTTCCTCATACAACTAACCTACACTTGCACACTTCTGTCATTATCCAAATATTGGAAATTCTTTCAATTACTTCTGTCCGAAATCAAATGTCCAACAACAAAAGCCCAACCAGGATCAATGGCTAAAAACGTACGACCAGAAAGATTTGAACTGACATAATTAACTTTGTTACTTTCTGTATAATGAGTCAGTTTATGGTTAAAATGGCCAAAACAACTGCATATCGATGCTGTGGGGCAGAAACATTGTATCTCTGTTTCTAAATTAATGTTTTCGTAAATGAATACCTTACTTCATCATACAAGACAAAAGAAGTGAAAATAGCTGCTATTTTCACAATTTCACTTTTTTTACTAATCATAATAAAACTGAACGGTTTTGGACATACAAGGTTTCTCCCTAACAGCGACGATATGTAAAAATGGATTGAGGCTTTAATGTTGTTAAAAATGAAAACCTAAAACACATACAAACATCGTTTAAGAAAGGAAATAATGAGGAATATAAAACTGCTTAAAGACAAACCGATACTGCAAAAAGGTTATACTGGTGATTATTTAGAACAATTTATATTAACCACTGAAACCACCAAAGACAGTCTAAATTGTTTCGAAAATGGCAGATCTACAAGCTCAGGGACGCGTCGCGGTGCGACACGTTTGCTTACGGCCATACCATACCACCCACCCATCCTGAACACTTGTGAGCTTGTAGATCTGCTAGTTCAGAAAGAAAGAGGGAAAAAGTATTTATAAACATTTTTGAATATAATGACGCCAATTTAAACCCAGCTTTAAAGTGGTTCAGAGGTGACTGGTGCAGTGTCTCCGATCAATCAAACCTATGTCAGCATGTTTAGGGCGTTACCATGACAACGCGGTGGCCAATCACGGCTCCCGCTGTGTCAGTTCCGAGTCGGCATACTGGAACCCCAATCTGCACTGTAAAATCCTCCCTTAAATGTAACTCTGAGAGTGTACAAATGGAGCCAAATGGACCCGTGAGGGTCCATTTGGCTCCATTTGTACACTCTCAGAGTTACGGACCCCTAGGCGTCCATTTGGGCCCTTGGTGCGGTAATGAAAAGTCTTGGCGTTCCGTCTCGGATAAAAGATAAACAGAGCCAGCAGAGGGCGCTATGCCGCACTTGTCAGCGAGTGGCTTCACCTCGTAAAAAATACAAAATAAAAGTCTATCGCTCATCGTCCACTTGTTGGCTAGTCTTCACCTTTTTAGTCCCCGGTTTATGTCACCAAATGGCCACCGGGTGTCATCCGAAGCTCTGAAAACTTCTCCCGAATTATTGGCAGAAGAAGGAGGCAAGGTAAAATCAATAGTCGCGACTTAAAACGTTTAAAAATAAATAAACATAAAAACTTCTCTGGATGTAGGGGGTCAGGGGGGGGGTGTTCCCAACGTCGTCCACCGTCCTTAAAAAATGCAGCTGCCCGATTGGCTGTGCGTGCGGAGCAGATACTTGTCCAACGGGAGCCCCGGCTTAAAGCGCCGCTTTCTTCCGTCAAATCAGAACGCTCGACACTGGCACTCTGGTGGACCTGCCACTCTTTGGCACGACGATTGGCTCGTCATCTGTCAAAAGAATAAATACAACAAAAAAGAATTAGCCCAACCAAATGCCATAAGAGCAGGATTTTGGAAGAGCCCAAAAGAACATTTTTTACCAGTCCTCCCTCAACCACGGGACAGAGCACCAGAGCTGCTGCAGAGGAGGAAGTGTTGTGGGAATTCTGGATCAATCTGTAATATGCTCTATGCATGGCAGCCATATAGACCAATTATGTGTTTGCAAACATTGAGACTGGACGCACAGGTGACTGTTTCATGTACTCAATTCCCAACAGATCCCCAAACCTGTTGTTTTGGGGTGCGCTGGTTTCAGTTCATTCAACCCCCTCTTGTGTGTTGGCTTTGGCATTTCTGTAGGATTAGCTTGCCGTGGCGAGACATATGTACTTCACCCCGCAACGGTATTGTGCACCGAGAACAGCTGACGTACAAGCTCACAACCGCGTCGCGGATGAGACCGTTGTGAGCTTGGAGGTCTGCTATTCTCGGCCGTTCTCTGCGGCCGTTACCTTCGCGGGACGGAGCATAAATTAGGATTGACGGGCTGCAGCTGTGCGAGCAAGAGCAGGCTCTGGTGCCATGTTCATAGAGCGCTCCCTCCGGTCTTATGACAGCCACTGGAGGAGGGGTTTGGAGGACAACTGCTTTGAATTGCTATTATTGTTTACACACAACAGAAACCAAGGATTATATATTTCAAGAGCGAGAGATCACAGTAAAAATCCTGAGCATTCTTCCTCCACACTGGGGGAAAAACAGCTTCTGAATGTTTGATGGGATGCATTTTTACACGTGAGGCTGTGACCACTTTTACATTGCATCTTATGAGCGGTGGGGTTCATTTGGTGCCGGCCTGCGCGTGCATACTGGTTCTTATCAGTGTGACGTTGTCTGTTAAGGCAGGTACACACTGCAGGATATTTGGTACGATATTGCTGTCGCCGACCTTTTTTGGCGCTCGCCGACAAAACCTCCCGATCTGACACAGATCGGCCTTTGATCGGCGAGCTAATGCTCGCTGTGTGTGAAAGGTTCAGCGAGACGATGTGGCCGCGATTATCCGCTCTGCGACGGCTTTCCGACCGTTTTCAGATAACTACCATGTTAGATATTCAGATGTGTCCCAGACAGGACAGCAGACAATATCGTACAGTATGAAAGGAGCTGCGACCACCTTGCCAGGAGATGCACGCTACAGCCAATGAGAGCACATTACAGACACCGTGGCTATGGAAGGTCGGTGGACCTGACCACAACAAACAGATCCCTCGCATAGTTACCGTCCAGTCCTGCATTAAGTTAAACATTATTATAAAACAGAATGAGAGTGAGCGAGCGTGCTCGAAGGGGGGATGTTTATTTGAGACTATTGCACAGAGATAGAGAGAGATAGAGAAAGACACAAAGAGCGAGCGATGTGTGTGTGTGTGTGTGTGTGTGTGTGTGTGTGTGTGTGTGTGTGTGTGTGTGTGTGTGTGTGTGTGTGTGTGTGTGTGTGTGTGTGTGTGTGTGTGTGTGTGTGTGTGTGTGTGTGTGTGTGTGTGCCTATATACAAATACATTGGATACTTGAAAATAGACGATCTACAAGCTCACGTTGTAGATAGGCTATTTTTAAAGAAGACATTTGGGGGGGGGGGGGGGATTGTGGAATATTTTCCAAATCCACACAGATCTTGTATGGGGGTCTATGGCACAACATATTTTCAGAAGGGGGAGGTCTGCGCCTCTGCGGACAATTAATTATTATTATTAATTTGGGGGTCCTTGCCATGAAAATGTTTGAGAACAACTGGTTCAAACAACATTAGGAAACAAGGCCAAAAAAGCAACTACACTTGCAAGCAACTTTACAGAAAAACAATCCCAAAGTCGCTTATAATAAGCGGACATGGCAGCACTGTCACTGACTGCTTCACCGCACTTGACGTGCGAGAGAGAGGGCCAGGGGGGGGGGGGGGGAGAGGGAGAGGGAGAGAGGCATATCACGAGATACGTCGATTAAAATGAATTGGAATAAACACAAATGTATGTATTGGGTCTGACTCTGGAGATAGCATCCTAGTGAACTATCCTACAGTGTGTCAGCCCTTGTCGGGGATCAATCGTGTTGTGAAAACCACAACGATATTATGACAGCCGATTTCAAGAAATAAACTCCTGCAGTGTGTTATGCTTAACGATCAGATGACCCCCCGACCACTTTAAGGTCCTGCAGTGTGTACATGCCCTTAAGGTGTCTATTGGAAAGAATTTGGGCCTCTTCCTTACTTCCTTCACAGGTCTTACCAATTACACTAATTAAGGCTCTGTTCCATTCTGGTTAAACAGAGTCAGGGTGCTGATATTGTGCATGTCTCAAAGTGTGGTCCAGGGACCCTCATGGTTCCTTGAGGGGGTTCCAAATGGCCCCTTACGGGTGTGTAACTCTGAGAGCGTACAAATGGAACCAAATGGTTCCATTTGTACGCTCTCAGAGTGATGGGGATTCCCGGGATACCGACGGCTGAATATCCGGTGCCTAATCTCAGCGTGCGTTCTCACCTGAGGGGATGTAGTTCTCGGCGCGGTGGCGGTCCTTCTCGATGAAGACGGCGGTGGCCAGGAAGAAACCCCCGCCCGCCACCGCCACGAAGGAGCAGAGGAGCAGGGAGATCTGCAGCGAGCGGAACTGCCACAGGTACGAGTCCGTCTTCCTCAGGGAGTCGGACACCTGAAACACAGACAACCGGGAGATGAGTCCGGAGGAAAACAAGAAGCAAGAAGTGGCTAAAATGTCACGTACCTGAAATTAACTGTTATTTGGATACAAGAGAGATGACGTGTTGCAAACACCACTTACTACACAGCCAGAGAACTATTAAAAGTGTTCAAAAGAATTTAGCGTTAGCCACCACAGAAAAAACGAACGAAAAGACAAGTAGCAGCATATAACAATCAAACAGTCGTCCATTCATCAGTAAATCCTTACGAGAAAACGTCCAAGCGCCACCGAGAAATAACAGAGGCCATGGCACGTTATTTGGACATGAAGCCACTTAACCCATTAAGACTTGAAGCTGATTCTACAAATGTCTTCTCAATCCCAACGTTTTTTATGAAAACGTTACGTTTCCATATCAGTGGTTCTCAAACTTTTTCATGTCAAGGACCCCCAAAATGATGTGTATTTGGCCACCGACCCCCATCTCAAAATATGTTGTTCCAGGGACCCCCAGAAGCAAAGATTTGAGATACAAATATTTGATATTTGATAAAAAGATTTGCACATATTTTCACGATTTTTCAAAAATAGCAGATCTACAAGCTCGTAGCGCGGCACTCGGTGCCGCGCTATGAGCTTGTAGATCTGCTATTTTTTAATAGCCAAAGTATAAAATAATGCTTTTTAGCTCAAATAAAAAAATGACACAGATGCGTTCCAGGTCTTAATGGGTGAAAACAGTGAGCAGAGAGGAATCATTTTAGACTTTTTTTGGCCACAGGCACACAGCTGCATCTTGCCATCATCGGTAAGTGTGTACCGTATTTTCCGCACTATAAGGCGCACCGTCAGTGCGCCTTATAGTGCGGATGCGCCTTATAATCCGATGCGCCTTATATATGTATCAATATTGGTTCCCTTGGTTTCCGCACTATAAGCCGCACCGTCAGTGCGCCTTATAGTGCGGATGCGCCTTATAATGCGGTGCGCCCTATATATGTAAAATAATACATTTATTGAAGGTGCGCCTTATACTCAGATGCGCCTTATAGTGCGGAAAATACGGGTATATGACTGGGGGAATACATTGATCTGCGTGTCACAGTAACGTTCCGTTTTATTGAATGTAGGCCAAATCATGAATTATTGATAACATCATGATAGAAGATAATTTGCCCATTTGATCACCTCATCAATTCGAAATGAAAGTTTCCCAATGGAAACCACAGCTGGACACAGACCGGAGTTCATATCCAGAGTAAGAAGGGGCAGTATGGACATTTCTTGTCCTCTACGGGTAAAATGCTTTGGCTTTGGTTGATAGAGCATTGTTCGCGTGTGTGTATAGTAGGAATACAGATAACAGGTCTATAGTGTTAATATTATATTCGGCTTGCCTGTGGAATTCACTTTTACAGAGCTTACTGCTCTTTGTCTTGTCATCCAAAATCAACTAAATTAATTCCTGCAGAGTCCTCTCTGCCATTAAAATTGAATTGTATGAATTGATTTACTATGGATTATTCATTAATTAATTCAAGTGCCTTCCTATTCTGAAGAAGGAGACGGTGAGACTGTGTGTGTGTGTGTGTGTGTGTGTGTGTGTGTGTGTGTGTGTGTGTGTGTGTGTGTGTTTTACAACGTACCACTCCTATGAGGTAAGGACTTCCCGCATCTCCCAGCAGGTGAGACAGAACGATCTGGAAGGCTGAGGCCGTGGCGCGACGCGTAGGGACCACCACGTACTGTCAACATAGAGGGACAACACACACCCGTTAGGACACAGAGTGCCACGCTATGAGCTTGTAGATCTGCTATTTTTGAAAAATCGTGAAAATGTGTGCAAATCTTGGAATATGTATTTTTTTAAAGTGAACATTTGTCAAATATTTTGTTACGGGACCTCCCAGAAGCAAAGATTTGAGTTACAAATGCCCGCTTCAAAAAGATTTTCAAATATTTGCACAAATTTAGATTTTCATGATTTTTCAAAAATAGACAATCTACAAGCTCATAGCACGGCACTCGGTGCTGTGCTATGAGCTTGTAGATCTGCTATTTTTTAATAGCCAAAGAAATCTAAAATGACAGAGATGCGTTCCCGGATTGAATGGGTTAAAAACCAAAACATCTTGTCAACACACCAAAAACAAAACCTAACATTCAATCACTTTACAAGGACCCCCAGTTTATGCATTAGGCCACGGACCCCCCATTTGATTTTTTTATTCTATTTCTGGGACTCCAATCTATACTGCAAACGTAGCAAATGTAACCGTCCATTCGGTTACATTTCTGCACTCTGAGTTACAGATCCGTAAGGGTCCTAACTATTTAGATGGGGACCCCCTGCATGGACCCCCCTCAGGGACCCTTGATGACGGTGACATGAGTCCTATTATTTATTTATATATTTATTTGACAGGGACAATACAAATAACAATGAATCAAGTTATACAACATGAAACCGTTGCATTGTACAGTATATGGGGTTTATAGCCGAGGCTAATTTGCGACCCCAATCCCTGCTTAGACCTTTCTATACAAATATCTACCTAGTAAAACAATTATCAGTTACAAAAAGCTCTAATCTAAACAAGTACAAAAACAATAACAATCTCAAATTACATTCATGAAAGCAGTGACGTTAACGTTTTAAAACCAGTATTTTAAATATTTTGAGAACATATATATATATATTTTTCAGTTGGTAGGGCATTCCACAAGTGTATTAGTGACAGCTACTGACCAGCAGTATGTCTGCTACGATGGCCCAGTTCATGGACAGGAAGGTCTCTCCCAAGAAGATGAACACCTGAATGGACAAAAAACAAACAAGAAATGACAAAGTCATAATATACCCGCTTGTGGCAGGCTGTTTTTGCCCCAATCTGCAGCACAAAATGTAAAAGTTGTCATCAAAATAAAATCTCAGCCATTCGAATGCAACAAAAATAACTCCACAGAGGTTCATTGGTTGGCTACCAATATAAAGTGTGTGTGTGTGTGTGTGTGTGTGTGTGTGTGTGTGTGTGTGTGTGTGTGTGTGTGTGTGTGTGTGTGTGTGTGTGTGTGTGTGGTGTGTACAATATCAATGATAGTGAAAATAATTGATCTACAATCTGACAGATCTGCTATTTTCACCAGCTGATATAGTTACTTCATAATGTAGGCTACCCTTACCCAAGTCAAAACTACAGTGTTTCACTTAGAAATGTATGAACAACAAAAATTACGAGACACACACACACACACACACACCCAGGAGGACTGGTTGATAGTGTTGTATGCATTGTTCCTGGACAAAAGACCGGTGGTGACCAGTTAGTATTCATTTATGTATGAAAGAAATAAACTATTTTCACAATAAACTAAGTGAGTCCATAGAATACAGGTAGCGTAAGGGCAGTCATGTTAAAAACATCAACAGTGGTGGAAAAAGTACTGTAATGTTTTACTTAAGTAAAAGTATCAATACTGCAATGTAACCCTAACCCTTTATAAAAGTGAAGCTCACAACGTGTCTTTTCATTTCACTGTTTGAAACAGCTAGGCTTGAGTTGTAATGCATAACTGCAAGTTTGCCCTTTTCACTACTGGCTTAAATGAAAGAAAAAGCCAAATGGGTCCATTTGGTTTCATTAATGTCTTTTGTAAATGAAGTATTCAATAAAACGTCATAATAAAAAATAGCAGATGTACAAGTTCACAAGGCGGCGATGCGTTGTGAGCTTGTAGATCTGCTTTTTTCTGATAAAATGCAGCTGATTTTAGCGTCATACCTTACATGAAAAATGTTGCTACAGTAACCTTGGTTGTAGTGTGTAGTCATTCATTTGTAAACAGGGCAGTCATGTTAAAAACAGCAACAGTGGTGGGAAAAGTACTCGTACTAGTGTTGCCAGTGTGTTGCCATGTATACTAATTACCGGCGTCCGAGTTATGTACCGATAGGCACAGAATAGTAAATGATGTTGTGGGGACTGCGTTTGGGCCAACTCGTTTCACTCAACTCGCCGGTCTCTCCCCGCACCCGCCCCGCCCCCCGCTACTGAGACCGGGGGTAAAAAGGCAGGTCGCGTGAAAGACAGTATTATGTTGAGAAAATATGAAGTCATTACAGCACCATAACATGGTGAATAAATTTTGTTTTGGGATGTACAATACATGAAAATTACGAGAGTAATAACGCGACTTGCGTCGATAACTAATGGGGAGCGGACAGTAGCGCGCTTGGCTAAAAACAGTTAGTTAGTAACATCATACAAGCTAACTATTAGCCAAATTCGGCTAGCGCTCGGAGGACTGCATAGTCCCATAGCTTGGGAGGACGAGGCCGTCCGTTCAGAGTATGGGAAAGTATCCCATTGGCTTAAACGACAGCCAATGACGCAAATCTGTCGAACAAATCTGTCGAATGCAAATTTATCTGTCGAATGATGAGTCGTAGGTCTGCCTCTGCATAGACCCGCCAGCTTTCAGCAAGCGGGTAAAAAGGAGAGATCACCATCACCATCACACCCTGTCAGTTGTTTTGAGTTGAGTTGCATGTAGTGCAGTACCCCTTGTCAACCAGTAGGTGTCATACCCGACCACAGGATCTGAATGACTCAATGAAAGAGTAGTAGGGAGACCATCTACATATATTGCATTAACATTCTCAACCATACAATTTGGTTAAAATAACCTTTCATTTACTAAAACAAGTTATGGGTTGCAGCTTTAAGACTTGAAGTGAATGAATAAAACATACTATACAATACACAGGACAGGACCCCAATGGAAACAAGCCATAGTGCTTTCTTGGGTTCAATCCTTTTAGCATTGTATTTGTATTAAACTGTACTTTATTTTGCAAACTGTTAATAAAGTATTCAATCAATCAATCAATCACTTGGGGCCATTATTACTATAATTTTTATATTTAATAAGGATTTGCAGGGACCTGGCAACCTAAAATGTTAAAGTGAGCCTATAAGTCCACTGAAGACCAGTTATCATCTAGGCTACAAACACTCACAAGGGCTATTTCACTTAAAAACACTTCTGGGGTAATTTTAAAGTCTACTCTGGCTTTTGTGTAGATCCCAGACAGCTTTTGAGTTGCTTGAGTTGATTTAATATTTTGATATTTGATATTCATTTAATCAGACACACCCGCCATCCTATATAAACCCATTGTAACTTCAAACTCCATTTTAACCATAATGTTAGACCCTTTGAAAGCACACGTGCCTGCTTCTGGTGACTGATAATTGTCCTTCTAATGCACAAGGAGGCTGTGTTTTTCCCCCCAATTATATTTCTATTTTTTTATTACATATTTCACATGTTATCTTAAAATGTTTTGGGAGAAAAAAGAAAAGAGAAAAAAAAGTAATCGAAAAACCACAGGCCCCCTCACACATTGGAAGGACAACAATGCAGTTTGAAGTTCAATGGCTTTGTATAGGAAGGGGGGCGTGTCTGATGTAATGAATATATATCTTAAATATTGAACCAAGCAACTTAAAAACTGTCTGGGGTGCAACACGACAGCCAGAGAAGACGTTAAAATGACCCCAGACGTGTTTAATAGTGAAATACCCCTTCAACACAGACACTATTGCAGGGCGAAAATAGCTGACCTACAAGCTCATATCAAAGCTAGCGTTCCAGTGGTTAATGAGCTAAAATCCTGTCATTGAAATGAAGCCAGTGTGGCTGTGTGTGTCCTAATCCGTCTTGTTAAGTAGCTGCTACATTGAAAGCATGTGCTGAAGACGACCCTGGCAGTAATTAGCAGCATTGCTTAGTAAATTGTTGCTGTCAGGTGAAAACCCTGACAGCAACCCTGACAGAAAAGTCCAAAACTGTTTTTTTTATTAAAAAAGAAAATATGTCAAAATTGCAAATCTACAAGCTCACAACGCGCGTTGTGAGCTTTGCAGATACAAATTATTACATTATAAAACATATATTAACCACTTTAACCTTATTTTATACCTAGGCTGTTTGAAAATAGCCGATCTACAAGCTCACAACGCGTTGTGAGCTTGTAGATCTGCTATTTTCAAACATTTTAGTACTTACTTTTGGTACTTTAAGTACATTTTGATACCAATACTTGTGTACTTTTACTCAAGTAAATTTAGAATTCCGGACTTTTACTTGTAACCGAGTACTTCTACATTGCAGTATTGATACTTTCGCTCAAGTAAAACATTTCAGAACTTCTTCCACCATTGAACTACTGTATTCGAGTAAATGTACTTTGTTACTGTGCACGGTTGGGAAAAAGGTACAGCCAAGTAAAACCATGTTAACGGTTGTGGGAGGAACACTCACGTATGTGGCGATGGTGCTGGCCTGCGCGAACACGATGGCCAGGTAGAGGAAGGGGGCGGAGAGCAGCAGGCCCGCGGCACACACCAGGGGGTCGGCCCGCGCCGTCCGGATCCTCAGCCACCGGCTCAGCTCCACTCCGCTCCACACGCCCAGCACGCCCGACACGCACGTGATGATGCCAAAGTACAGGCTAAAACGACAACACAAAAATATATATGTATAATTAACTCATTCAATCCGGGATACGCATCAGTTTCATTTTTAAGATTTCTTTGTGGCTATTCAAAAAAATTGCAGATCTACAAGCTCATAGCGCGGCACCGAGTGCCGCGCTATGAGCATGTAGATCTGCTATTTTTTTTGAAAAATCCTGAAACATTTTGTGCAAATCTTTGAATATATATTTTTATGTTGACACTTTATGTTGCTATAATATCAGCGGTTCTTTGACTTTTTCATGTCAAGGACCACCAAAATCATATGTATTTGGCCGCGGACCCCCATCTCAAAATATTTAGTTCCAGGCCCCCCCCCCCCCCAGAAGCAAAATTTTTTGTTACAAATGTTCACTTTAAAAAAATTATATATTCAATACATTTTCAAATTTTCATGATAAAAAAAAAATATATCAGATCTACAAGCTCATAGCGTGGCATGCAATTTTTTTTTAAATCGTGAATATTTGTGCAAATATTTAAATACCGGTATATATCTTTTTTCAAGCTAACATTTGTAACTCAAATCTTTGCTTCTGGGGGTCCCTGGAACAAAACACTTTGAGAAGGGGGTCCGGGGCCAAATACATATAATTTTGGGGGTCCTTGACATGATAAAGTTTGAGAACCACTGATTATAGCAAAATAAGTAAAAAAATAAATAAAAAAGATTTAGAAGACATTTGTAGAATCCCCAGAAGCAAAGGTTTGAGTAACAAATGTTCGCTTTAAAACATTGACATGTTCAAAGATTTGCGCACATTTGCACGATTTTTCTATCAAATCAGCACTATGAGCTTGTAGATCTGCTATTTTTGAATAGCCCAAAGAAATCAAAAAAATTACGTTCCCGGTCTTAACACATCCACCGCCAGAGGTTAATCTCATAATGTACTCACCAGTGCCAAGGTGTTTTTGTTGTTTTTTTGTTTTTTTCATGTCGCCATAGATCTTGTTAAAATCCTTAAGATTGAGCGCTACACGGTCTGTTTACATCCGCGCGATCTCCCTGTATCTCCCAGTGAAAACCACGTGTCAAACGGGGCATCCATGTTTGAGTTAGAGCGGATTACGTTAAACAGTGAAATGCGAGGAGAAAAAACTACAGGAAGAGAATTGAGTTTCAGTTTCGTCTGTAGAATGGGAGCGGGCGTGAGCGTCAAAACCGGATCCCAAATAATTCTATTTCCTGTCATCAAACCGGAAACGGAAGTGGATCAAAAAAATTCCGAAAGTGCACCCGGACCGCGCATGCGCGAAAAGACCGCAGCCCGTAGGACTACGGGCTCGGCGCTTAACCGTTGGATTTAACGGCCCGTAGAACTACGGGCCCGGCGGTAAAGGTGTTAATGGGTTAAATAAATACCACTAAAATAATTGTATTTCGTAGAGTGTGAATCTGGCTGTGTGTGACCGTGTGTTTGCTTACCTGTCTGAGGTGTCACAGGGCCCCTGGACGCAGGGGGCCTTCTCCCCGTTGAACACGGCGGCCCTGAAGAGGAAGGCGGGGGCCCACAGGGCCAGAGAGCCCGTCACAAAGGCCACCGCCGTGAAGCCGAAGGTGGAGAGCACGAAGCTGCGGCTGCAACGGTGACACGGACAATGGCATTAGCAGCATGGTCTACAACAGGAGTTCTCAACCTGTTCAGGCCGCGACTCCCACAATAATTATATTTGAAATGGGGACCCCGCAAAATAATCATATTTGAACTGGGGACCCCGCAAAATAATCATATTTGGACTGGGGACCCCGGAAAATAATCATATTTGGAACTGGGGACCCCGCAAAATAATCATATTTGGAACTGGGGACCCCGCTAAATAATCATATTTGAACTGGGGACCCCGCAAAATAATCATATTTGGAACTGGGGACCCCGCAAAATAATCATATTTGGAACTGGGGACCCCGCTAAATAATCATATTTGAACTGGGGACCCCGCAAAATAATCATAATTTGAACAGGGGACCCCGCAAAATAATCAGATTTGGAACTGGGGACCCCCCACCCTGACAAGAGTTGTGGCATTCTAATTTAGTTTTACTCAGTTCCCACAGATAAATATTGTGAAAATAGCAGATTTTTCTCAATTTCTAAACTTATATCATATTTAAATATCTGAATTTGATATCAAATTTGTTATTGAATATTGTGTCCTTCGGGGTGGAAACCTCACAGAACGGTTACTTTTCAGGATAAAAAAAAAAGAAAAAGCAAACGTAGCAGATCTACAAGCTCAAAACGCGTCGCTTCGTGCCGTGTTTCGAGCTTGTAGATCTGCTACTTTTGAGTGACGCTGTAGAAGGATCAAGTAGTAGGGCATTCATTTACGATTGTTTTTTTTAAATGGCGATAAGAGGTTTCTGCCCGATAGCTACGATATGCTCGGATATCAGAAGCATACTGTAGTTCTACTTCATTCCTACTGACCGCCAGAGGCAGTGTTTTCAACACCTGGATATCATCGCGCGCTCGCGCATAGGTCGAATATTAATACCAACAAAGTCACTCGTGACCTGTGTGCACGCACGCCACCTATATAGGGGCGGGGCACACAGCGTTCATCCTCTTTCATCTTTTCGCCTCCAAAGCGTAGGTCGATACTTGCAGCTGCGCGTCAAAGTTTCGTAACCAACACGGTTGGGGCTACGGACTACGGTCCGTCCTCCAGAGACTGCGTAGCCTGCTACCATGGAATTACGTTACCCCGTTTATAGGGGCTGTCGGAAAGGAACAAGGAAAAAAAAAAGCATGCGAGATGCGACGGTGAATGGAGTTAGCGGCTTGTAGCATTGGAGCTAACGACAATAACACCGTTAACTTTCCCCGCTCCACCGTTGTTGTTGAACCTGGCACGGGTAACTATGGAGCCATAGCTGTACATTGGCGACGGTGAGTGCATGTATTGTGCTGTTTACAGACAAATAAAGTAAAAGAGGGGAAAGTATTCAGCGTTGAGGATGTATCCCATTCTGCCGCTTTGAGAAGACCGTCTCTCGCCTCGAGGACACGACGGCGGTGGAGCCAGATTGACTGTTTAATGTGTCTCATAGAAGGTGTTCTTTCGCCTCGAGGAGACGACCAAGGCGTTAATGCGCGCAGTGGCAGATAACTAGGCTCCATTAAAGTACAAATACCTAAGCGAAATTGTACTTAAGTACAGTACTGAGTACATGTACTTAGTTACTTTACACCACTGTATGAGCGCTCTTCTGTGAATGTTTTTGCTGAAAGTGGTTCTCACTTTGACGCAGACATTCTATCTACCAGACATATGGCGCGTGTTAGCTTGATTGCTATCCGGCTCAGTCAGTACACTGTCTACCTGCAAGTCTGTAGGTCCCTGGTTCAAACCCCAATTTAACCAGTCCAAATATAATTTAGCTGCAGCTAATAAAGGACATCCATAGTGTGCTTCACTCTGTCGTTATTGGACGATATACTGTGTACCTATTACTACATGTACTTGGGCCGCGCTATGAGCTTGTAGATCTGCTATTTTTGAATAGCCCAAAGTGTAAATAATGCTTTTTAGCTCAAACCTAAAAATGACACAGTTCCAGGTCTTAATGGGATAAAAGAGGTCTCGCTGATCAATGACAGCTGACTTAAGCAGCATATATGCCAATACTGCCACTGTGTGTGCTTAACCTCACAGTTTGAGTGTGTATCATAGCTTGAGTGTGACTCGCTGCTGCTATTCAGGTTATACTGCTTTGTGCTTGGTAGTAAAATGGAATTATAATACTGGTATGGTTCAAGTGTGTCTTGCCTTGCCATCACTTGGTTTTCATACTGTGGGTACTTGACACATGACTTGACACTGTGGCTTGAGTGGTTGTCGCTCCTTGCTACGACAAAGTTACATATTAGTAACATTGTACTCTGGGTACTGATAATCAATAAGCTTTGTTTATTGGCAATGGATCCCCATTAGCTGCGGCAAAAAGGGAAACCAGCAGCTATTCTTCCGGGGGTCCAAGACAACATTAATTAACATTAATGTTAATTGTGTTAATTGTGTCCAAGACACAATACATTAACAAGTACATATGTACTTGACGCTGTAGCTTGAACGATTCTCGCTCTGTTGCTATGGCTACGTTACCAATAGCACAAGTGTATCTCACTCTGCTGCTGTTACCCACTAATACTGTGTGTACCTGGTACTCACTACTGCTATTCAACATATGCAGTATACTGTGAATACTGATGTCATAGCTTGAGGGTATGTCGCTCTGCTGCTATCCAGATAATACTATGTGCTTGGTAGTGAAATATTCTTAAAGAATTCTATATGACGATTGAAGTGTGTTTCGCTTTGCCACTTCTTGACTATCATACTGTGTCCTTGACACTGTAGCCTGAATGATTCTCGCTTTTGCTACGGCTACGTCATCAGTAGTATTGAGTGTCTCACTCTGTTGCTGTTGCCCATGGATTATTGCAACAATTGCTGGTCCCAGAAGGGAAGGTCCATTACTTGGGCCGGTCATGTCCTGACTATGGTGCCTGACACAGGCTATGGCTGTGAATGTTTGGCTAATTGCAGCGGCATACTGCTGGCAGAAAGGTCGACTGGGTTGGCCGTGGTTGTGGCTGATTTGCCTCCCACAGGGATGCTAGCATTGAGCCCTCAGGATGCTTTCTCAGCTAGAGGAATTGTCAGGATGACGAACTCTGGGCCACTGAATTGAAAGCAGTACATGGAAGTACAAATTCACAATACAAGGTCTACTAAATTGGAAAACTCATTAAGCACTGAGCTTGTTTAAGATGAGATCCCCATGCAGACAAATCATGATGAGGCTGGACAGGGAAAAAGAAACGAGAAATAATGACTGACAATCATGCTATACCAGCTGCATGCTGTATTTTGCATTTGTAAGCGCCACTGCGGCGTGCCCCCCCAATGGAATATACCCCTAGCATTGGGAGTGTGTCTCGGGGACTGCTTGTCAATCGACGAAAGAAGGGAAAAGGATTAGCGTTGAGAGTGCATCTCGCTCTGCCGCTTTGAGAAACCATGACGGGCGGCCCACCGCCATATAGCGTAAGCATTAGGAGTGTGTCTCGCTCCGCTACTGCTTGTCGCTGGAAGAAAGGAGTGGAAAGTATTAGCGTTGAGAGTGTGTCTCGCTCTGCCGCTTTTGGAGGGACCACGCCACTGCGGCGTGCGCCCACTGGAATATACCGCTGGCATTGGGAGTGTGTAGCTCCGCTACTGCTTGTCGCTGGACGAAAGCGTTGAGAGTACATAGCCCAGCTGGCCATATAACGGCTTGGCCTAAATGGATGCGTCCAACAACTATCGTCGTTGTACACCCTCGGTGCCGTACATCATGAGATTTGGCATGTGGGCCAGTTCCAGAACCTCTTACCAAGGACTGGTCAGCCATGGGGAGTACAGCCCAATATGGCCTAGACCTAAGGCTAGTGGTTGATGCCAACATTGCTTACTTTACTTACATTACCTTACTGTAAGTCGATCCGGGTTAAGAGCGCCTGCTAAACGCCTAAACTGTGAACATTGCTTCTCTGGTGGTGTCACTAGATGAAGCTGTTGAGCTGGATGACCGTTGCTCATGGCCACAGTTTTAGCTGGTCTGCTAACTAGAGCCATGCCACAGCGGCTGGAATGTGACGTATTGGACATTCCCTTGACTACCTCGCCCTGGCCCTCCGGCATGCGAGTGTTGATGCGCAGACACAGCGCCTATCCAGCGCCTATCCAGCGCCTATCCAGCGCCTATCCAGCGCCTACCCAGCGCCTACCCAGCGCCTATACAGCGCCTATCAATCTAGGCGTTTGCTTGCATGATTAGAGAATTGGCACTGTTTACTTTGGTAATGAGCCAGAGCCTCTGGGTGTCCCGGGTTCGACACCAGGCCAGAAGTGGGTCGATGTGTGTCCCTGTCTGAGCCCCTAATTGCCCCATGAGCGCCGGAGAATGGCTGCTCACTGCTCCTAGTAGTTCTAGGATGGGTAAATAAATACAGCGGACAAATTTCACGCATGTACAAATGGGCATGTATATTTGTGGCTTGGGCCTCAAACCCCAAGACTGCAACAGAATGGTGAGGGTCTCCAGCCAGTGTCGCTAATGCACTGGACCTGCGTGCAGTGCACCTGGCCCTCAGGATGTTTATGCCGTGTTCAATAACACAATATGTCAACAGTCTGCCTTCTGGGGCGCTTGACCCAGTCAGTCTCTGCAGGAGGCTTGGAAGCTCCTTTCATGGACCTTGCCTCATCTTGCAAATTTCATAGCAATGCGCTTGTTGGGTGTACAGTCCAGGCTGCGGACTTGTTTCCCACTGGAAGCCTCTTGGATCCGATAGCAGTTCGGATCACGTGCATAGGTATGGCAGAGCGGTAGTACCGTTAGCCTTGAGGGCATAACGCGTTGTTGACTGTAGGTCTCCCTTCCGGGACAGACCAGTCCGTTACGGCAAGATGCTTTGGCCTACTGCAGCTTCTCAATGAAGTGCCTTGGCCTCTCCACAGAGACAAGATCTCCTGTCACAGTTAGGGGGGGAGGTGCATGGGGCATCCTCACTCCTAACCTTCGGCTGCGTCATTGACCACTGAAATTCAAAACTATTGTCCAAAAATTACTGGATTTTTGTGCATCGTACACCAGGGCGTTGCACGCCAGCGAGTGTAGACTGTGCTCTAGTCGGGACAAGGGCCACGGCATAGGTTGGAGCGTTGCTCTGTGCTTATGCTGCCCTAGATATCTGCGGATGATGTTAGAGGGTTCAGCCTCTCTACCATTGAGATGCTCTCCGCGTGTGGCCCCCACAGGTTGCATGGGTGCCTTCATGATGCTTGCCTGTGGTATTGGAAGCTTTGTCGGCCATAGCTGAGTGGTTAGTGAGCCCGCCTAGGGAACCAGCTGGCCCTGGTTGCCCCAGGTTCGATTCCAGGCTATCCCAGCATATGTGCCCATGATATGAAATTTGTCCCTGAGCAAGACTCTTAACCCCAATTGCTCACAGGTTCTCATTGGAAACAAGACCGCAAGGACTTTCATGAACGACCTGTTAAAAGGAATTATCCTTATCCTGTCCCCAGCCGGTACATCGGGCTGCTCTCAGATGACTATCTGCTAGTACTCTTTGTCCTCACTGCTCCATCTGCAAAAGTGAGTAGATGGGCTTCATGCCCTGGCCATTGCCAGAGACTGTTAGAGTGGGATTCCGATGGGTCTGGGTTTACCATATGGCCGACCCCTCCTTACGTCCTCAGAGGCTTTCTGCATTTCACGTCAGCTAGCCTGTTGATTTGTTAGTTTGCTCCTCAACCAGAGGTGGAGCAACTGCATTCTAGTACCTGCCTATTGTGTCCCGTCCGGGCTCTGTGGCAGGACATAGCCGTGATGGCTGGAGTTTGGTTGTATTTGTCTGGGAGGAAGGGCACAGCTGTGCCTTGGCTTAAGGGAGACTTTCATTGCTGCGTTCAGGCAAATGTACGTCTTCAGGGGGCCTCCAGGTTCCCCCAAGGCCTTTCTTGACCGCGGGGGTTGCCAGAGCCTCTCCCTCAGTGATACAGGCTTGGAGCAGGCCAGGAGATGCAGCCGAATGAGCTTCATCTTTCATGGGCTTTTGCCCGCTCCTATATATAGTCAACCTGGCCGTCTCGCATCCTGTGGCGACGGCTGTGGTGTTGTCTGTTTATTCTATCTGCAAACCGACTTCGGTAAGCGCAGATTCCTCGTGACTATGTTGGTATTAGTCATCCAGGTGTTGAAAACACTGCCTCTGGCGGTCAGTAGGAATGAAGTAGAACGAGAGTTATGCATATAACTAAGGTTCTACGAATTCCGGATGACCGCCAGAGTTGACTGTCACTCGGAATCTCGTTCTCGACGAAAAGATTTCATGAGGATGAACGCTGTGTGCCCCGCCCCTATATAGGTGGCGTGCGTGCACACAGGTCACGAGTGACTTTGTTGGTATTAATATTCGACCTATGCGCGAGCGCGCGATGATATCCAGGTGTTGAAAACACTGCCTCTGGCGGTCATCCGGAATTCGTAGAACCTTAGTTATATGCATAACTCTCGTTTTACTTGGTGCTCATAGGACACGGACACACACACACACACACACACACACACACACACACACACACACACACACACACACACACACACACACACACACACACACACACACACACACACACACACACACACACACACACACACACACACACACACACACACACACACACACACACACACACACACACACACACACACACACACACACACACACACACACACACACACCACTGTCTGTAATGAGTTTAAAATGGAGCTTAACGTCTGTTCCCAGGAAGGCCAAATAAGCAACCTAATTAAAAGGACAACGTTGCTGATTTGTTTTACTTTACTTTAATTCTATCCTTGTATTGCAACGGTTCCCAAGCGCTCACAACAACACGTTGCATTACGAGGCATTGTGAGCTTGTAGCTCAGATATTTTCACTATGAATATGCAGGTGTTCCTTGAGAGATTTTTGACTTGCCAATTGGTGTGCCTTGGGCACAATGTTAACATTTAGATAGCAGGTTATTTAGACAGATGCTTGAAACAGATCGTTTACCTGGCATCGTATACATAGGTTTGTCTTAGGTGTGTCTCCTACCGGAACCGCTGCCTACCAGACAAATTTTTGTCTTAGGAATGCGTCAAAAACAAAAAAATATCCACAAATTCAAGTCTCCATGGGGTGACTGATCGATAAAAATGTTATAAAACACAATACCAATTGGTATTATTAAAGGGGAGATATAATCGACCGAAGTTAAGTTTCCAAACTTTTTATGGGCAGTTTTAGGTCAGACCCTCTAGATTCAGTACCCGAGTTGGCTCTGTATTTGGCATAGAGGTATAATATAACTAGAGGGCGGAAGCAGGGAACATAAAACCCCGGGGAACATACAGTAGAACCCGGGGAACATAGGGATGGATACAATCTACCCCCCAGTAGAAAGAAACATGAGCGGTTTAGAGGAACCTACTTCCTGACGAGGGCCTTGATGTCGGCCGTCCAGCTGGTCCTGTGCAGCTGGTGCTCGGGGCGGGCCTCCACGGCGCCTCTCTTTGGCTCCTTGACCACCAGCATCAGCAGGAACACTGCAACCAGTCCCAGGGCCGGAGTCACCTGAGGGAACCACACCACATGACGAGACTGTTACGCTGCCTGAACACATTAAAGGCCTTTGAAGACAGGGTGCGATTTTCCGCACGGAAAAAACGGACAATATCATTTTTTAAATGAACACATGGTTCTCAATGACCTCATGCACACCCCGTGCGGCGATGCGATGTGTTTTTTTTTTCAATCGAACCCAGTTCGATTCGTGCGTCTTTTCGCATGCGGTTAAAACTGATTGACTAATCGCACCCTGTGTGCAAAGGCCTTAAGACCGGGAACGCATCCGTGTCATTTTTTTGATTTCTTTGGCTATTCAAAAATAGCAGATCTACAAGCTCTACAGCTTGTAGATCTGCAATTTTTTGAAAAATCTTGACAATTTGTGCAAATCTTTGACTAGATATATTTTTAAAGCGAACATTTTCACTAAAATCTGTGCTTCTGGGGGGTCCCTGGATCTAAATATTTTGAGATGGGGGTCCGCGGTAAAAATACATATAATTTTGGGGGTCCCTGACACGTTTGAGAACCACTGATATATAGCAACACAAGGATTTAGAAGACATTTGTAGAATCCACCAGAAGCAAATATTTGAGTTACAAATGTTCACTTAAAAAATATATATATACATATACATACTGTACATTCAAAGATTTGCACAAATTTTCACGGTTTTTCTAAAATAGCAGATATACAAGCACAGAGTGCCGCGCTATGAGCTTGTAGATCTGCTATTTTCGAATAGCCAAAGAAATCGAAAAATGACAGATAATTTCCCGGTCCGGTCTTAATGGGTTAAGACATTTTAGACCGCAGCCAATGCCCATGGTAATGCTTCAGTTATACGAGCTCACAAGGTTGCAGGTTTTAGAATGTTGTTTTGTGAACCGGTTAGTATAGTTTTGAGGATAATAGAAAAAAAAAGGCTAGGTCTAGGACTTTTTCCATTGTGGTCCTCGACATAAAAACGTGGGAAATACACTCAAGTACAATAAATAATAAACCCATTTTTCATAATGACAGACAACACAAATTAAAACAAAAAATCTCTATGTTCTGATTAATATTAATAATAATATATATTCTGATTTGAGAAATCAGGGGTCTCTCCTCCAGCTCAATGGTATCCTGACCTGAAAACAAATGTTCAGGTCAGGATACCAACTTTGTCCAATCAGAGGTGAGAATCCCTGCTTCAATGTCAGTGTTTCATTTCCATTTTTGTCTGCAGTTTCTTCACTTTCAACAACCCTTACATGTTCTATTGTGATGATTTAATCGTTACAATTAAGATCTACATCAAACAGGAACCTTTTCCAACAGCCCTGATTTTGTTCAAAGTTTAAAATCTTGTTTTTCAAAACAATGTTAAAACCCCGGACTTCCGCCTTTAGCAGGAGGCTGTAAAGGGTTTATTAAAAGGTCTTGACACACCAAACTGACTTGTTAGACCAAACTCTGTGACTGATGGGAATTTGCTTTGGGTCAGGTGACGTTTCACATGTAAAGTTGCATTTGAACACATCGTACAGGCCACAGCTGACAGCGGTGTTCTGCACCTACACGTGATGTTGTTGGGATTTCACAATCATTACTGACTTAACTTTAAGTTTAGAATACTGTAGCAGCAAAATAAAAGTGAACAATGGACTATGTTCCACGATGGATATGTATGTAGTCTTTGGAGTTATGGAGTTGGAGTTATGGAGTTGCAGATTAGATCAAACTACTTACTGGTCGACTCACTGTGCATTCCATGGTTCTTTAACCCATTAAGACCGGGAACGCATCCGTGTCATTTTAAGATTTCTTTGGGCTATTCAAAAATACCAGATATACAAGCTCATAGCACAGCCATGAGCTTGTAGATCTGCTATTTTTTGGGGGAAAAAAACTTGAACATTTGTGCAGATCTTTGAAAATATATATATTTTTAAGCGAACTTTTTTAACTCAAATCTTTGCTTCTGGGGGTCCCTGTAACAAAATATTTTCAGATGGGTGTCCGTGGCCACATACATATAATTTTTGGGGGTCCTTGACATGAAAAAGTTTGAGCACCACTTATATTATAGCAACATAAGTTTCGTTTTTTTTAACTGTTAGGATTTAGAAGACATTTGTAGAATCCCCCAGAAGCAAAGATTTGAGTTAAAAATGTTTTCACAGCGAGCCTTTTCACAACACTCTCATGTCAACATTGCTTCTGTGTGTATACGCCGTTTTGTTGTCTTCCTGTTCAATTGTTTTCCTGCTCTGATTGGCTCAGACTGAACAGCCAGAGACCGATGCCTGGCCTGGCGTCAGCTTGCTTTACATAGTGAAAATAGTAGATCTACAAGCTCACAAGAGTGAGCTTGTAGATCAAATATTTTCACTATTTGTGTACGCCTCCATTGCACAACAAAGTATTACGCAGGGTTGAGTGGTTAATCAACACCAAATCTCTTGCGACACGTTGTGGGCTTATAGATCGGCTATTTTCGCAGAATGAGTGACCGGTCACATGACAAAAGGCGAACAAGGTACGATGCACACTGAACTGCAAAATAAGTCCTTTTTCCCCAGTTTGCTGAGATCTGTATGAACCTACCCTCAAGGCCCAGTGCCAGTCCCCGAAGAGGTCGTCCACCTTTGACCCCACGATGTAACCGAGACCGCTGGGGAAAAAAAAAAAAAAACTGTGATCCTGCAAAGTGACGCAAAACTGCTCTAAACCTAGATCCTAGATCACTGGTTCTCACACATTCTGCTGGGGACCCCCTGGACCCCCCCCCCCGCCCAGGACCCCTGGGGGTCCCCACTTGAGAACCAATGTCCAAGATGGTGACATACAGTACAACCTCCACCAGCAGAAAGTTGTTGTTATCTTCATGTGTGCACACATTGTGTTGATGAATAGCTTCTTCAGCAATGTAACTGATGACTGCAGTCTGGCTGATGCTAAAATACATTATACAAACATCTGTACACAATGGAGCTGTTGACTTGAGTTTATGCTCACACACACACTTTAAATTTCGTCCAATGACCCCAAACCACTAAAGGGGTCTGCCGTAGAGTTCTCAACGGGCCTCAAAATTAAGGCCCTAACTGGGCCGGCCCGCCCGAACAATTACCATACTTTAAGGACCAAAAAAAAACAGAAAAAGGTGTGATGTGCTTAATGTCCTCAAAGTCATGCATCCAACAAGCTTTGAACTGAGCAGATTGGACCATAATGGCCAAAACATCTTGACCACTTTTGCAGATTTTCGATCGCAGATTTTCAATTGGGTTTCGGCCATTGTCATCCGTTTTTCTTTAATAACTTAGGTTAGGAAGGTTACCGAGTAGTTCACTTTGACCTGCATCCAACACATCCACTGCCAATTCCGTTGGCCTTACCGTTAGGCCGCTAGGGGCAGTTGAATTTTTTGGGGTGTAATAGATTTATTTGTATTTATTTATTTTTTCTTCACGGAACCCGAGGGTCGGCCCGGCCCGACTAATTAGCATAGATTTTGGGCCCGGCCAGAACGTGTTGCAGCGTGACTCTTTTGGGACAGCTTGTAGATCTGCTATTTTCAGTGCACTACGAGATGGGCATTCAAGGATAAATCGGGTCGGGTAGGGTTAGGGTCGGTTTCGGGCAGAATTTGAGAACTCTAGTCTGCCGTGACAATATGTTGTGTCTATCGTTCCCAATTTATCCTTGAATGTCCATTTCGTCGTGCACTGAAAATAGCAGATCTACACACTGTCCCAAAAGAGTCACGCTGCGACACGTTGTGTGTAGCTTGTAGATCAGGTGTTTTATAGCGCATTGGCTGTCAAACAGGGGCTATCGGTGAGTCTCACCTGCCGACTGGAATGGCGAAATAGAAGATGGACAGCATGCGCGTCCTCTTCTCCTTGACATAGAGGTCAGCGATGATGGTGGGAGCGATGGTGGAGTAACTGGCCTCGCCCACTCCCACCAGACCTCGTGTCACCAGCAGGACCCAGAAATGCTGAGAGAAAACGCACACAAACATTTTAATGATGTATTTATGTCAACATAGTAGTAAGTGCAGAGACACACATATTACAAGGTGCTGTGAAAAGGTACAGTCAGCAAATCCCGGACAAATACACCAACACCGCTCAGGGGTGTAAGTATTAACATATTCGACTACAACATCTTTGAATATTATTAATAGAAGAGACAGCACAGAATTTTGCAAGACGTTTAGCTGCTTTTTTTGGCATCCCAAGTTGTTGGAAGCCTTCTGTAGACATGTCCTGAACTGCACGCACGCGCACGCGCACGCACGCACACGCACGCACGCACACGCACGCACGCACGTGACCAATAGTAACGTAAACAATGCAGAATGATTTTTGGATTGCGGAGGGCTGAAAGCTATCTAATTGCACAGCCATGATTCCAATAACCGGGATAAAGCATGACCTCGAGTCTGTCTTAGTGCTTAATTACTGTTTAGGCTTTTAGCAGCTGCCCGTTTAGCAGACACTGTCCCAAACCACTTACTCAAAAGGAATATTAGAATTCTAAAGAAAACGTTCAGTAAAAATATGAAATTAAGATGTGTGAATAACACAGATTAAAAAGGTAGTGTAAGTGATGTGTTTTGGTTAAAATAAGTGTTAAATAGCTCTATATTCAGATAATCATTGCGTGTTCAGTAACAGTGTCTGTATGTGGCTGCGTTTGCAGAACCCACAGCGAACACACACACACACACACACACACACACACACACACATCTGAATAGTTAAACAGAGTTTAGGAAAAAGGCTATTAAACAGCTTGAATTTGGGAAAAGGTGAAGAATATGTTGCACGTTGTCTCTCTGCACATGGTAGTGATCAATGCCCATGTGCAAGTTCAGATGTTGTGGTGAACGCAGCGAGGAGGAAAACCCAGTCAGACATACAGAGGCTTACTAAGTTATAGGAGGATGTTCTTATTAATATTAATAATAATATTCTGATCTGAGTAATCAGGGGTCTCTCCAGCTCATTGGTATCCTGAGCTGAAAATAAATGTTCAGGTCAGGATACCAACTTTGTCCAATCAGAGGTGAGAACCCCTGCTTCAGCTTCAATTTCATAGCATAGTGTTTCTTTTAATTTGGAGAGAAAAAAGGGACAATAAAAGAAGCACACATATAGAAAAGGATGTCCCGGCCTTAACAGCTTTGAGAGGCGGCGCTCCCGCTCACCTCTTGGGGTGTGTAGGAGCTGGCCAGGGTCACCAGCGACCACATGGTGATGCCCACACTCATGATGACCTTCCTGTTGTACCGGTCACCCAGGTAGCCAAACAATGGAGCCAGGAACATGTAGCTGCAGATGAACACTGTGGGAACACATGTACTGTATGAGAATGACTAAAAAAACATGATGATTTGAACCCATTCAATCCAGGGACGCATCTCTGCAATTTTTTGAAAAATCGTGAAAATGTGTGCAAATCTTTGAATGTATATGTTTTTAAAGCGAACATTTGTTAACTCAAATCTTTGCTTCTAAGGGGTCGCTGGAACAACATATTTTAGAAATGTTCGCTTTAAAAAAATATATACCGGTATTTAAAGATTTGCACAAATTTTCACGATACAAAAAAAAAAACAGATCTACAAGCTCGTAGGCTATGAGCTTGTAGATCTGCTATTTTTGAATAGAATTTTTGAATTTTTGAATGATTAAACATTTTCAGCAAAACCGGTTGCCATGTCAGAAATGAATGGGATTTGCATGTCACACCTGTTTGGAGCAAGCCGGACTTCTCGTCGTTAATCTGAAAATACTGCTCAATGTCTGGAAGAACGCCTGGGGAGGGTGAAAGAGACATAGAGGAGACAGAGAATTGATTGAATTGCATTTATATGATGATTGCTCATATGTTGGATTATACATGTGTACTTAGACCAGTGGTTCTCAACCTGTGGGTCGGGTCCCCACATGATTTTGGGGGGGTCCCCAGATAAAAATGAAGTGACATTTTAAGACCTTTTTCATACAAAAACAAATGTAAAAGAAAGAAAAGAAAAAAAGACCATTATACTGTAGCATCAAAAGTTATCAACAAACTGGACTATAAAAAACGGTCAAACATTGCCCAAATAATATTAGAAAGAGGATTTAAAAAAAAAAAATAGCATATCTACAAGCATTGTGAGCTTGTAGATCTGCTATAAAATTCAATAAAAATCCTGCTATTTTCACAATATTTAAAATGTTACGCCTCAACTCCTACAATTCCAAGTGCTTGTCAGGGTGAGGGTCCCCAGTTCAAATATGATTATTTTGGGGGGGGTCACGGCCTGAAAAGGTTGGAAACCACCGACTTAGACAAAGGGCCATCCCCACCGAGAACAATAACTATAATGATATAGTACAGCGGGTTAACTCCTGTTTTTGAGCAAATCGTGCCCTTTTTGTAAGAAGCGTGAAATTTTCAGCATAATTAGTAAATAATATAACATTAATTTTCAGAAGGGGAGGGAAGTCAGATTTGACCTCTGAGGACCGTGAGAGGTCAAATCCAAAATGGCCGCTAGTCCAACTTAAGTTTGGAACCAAACACAGTAGAAAAATGTTTAAAGTATAATTTCAACTAAATAGGGGATGCCTTTTCATTTGGTGATACTTTCAAGATCACCAGATTTCAACGAAATCCATTTAGGTCGAGGTCAAGGTAAAAATGTGCCTAAAAAAAAATGTGCAATGATTTCCTCAGAATCAACAAATGGCAGTGTAACAAACATGGGTGTCTTATATAGGCGACACATCTGAAGGGGTTTAGACAATTAATTAATTAACATTCCTCTATCAGAGGGCAAGGAACTTTATGCAACCAATGGAAATGGAGTCGTCTGTTCTCCTGATGATTCAACTGGTTGCCACAATGACTCCAACACAGTGTCTGACTCTCCCAGTCTTTCACGCTTTCACCGGGTGTGACACTGTATCTGCATTCGCTGGCAGAGGAAAGGAGACTGCCTGGGAAACTTGGAGGTCATTCCCAGAGGTGAATGAGGCTTTCAGTGAACTCCTACACATGCCAAGTTAGGTCAGTGAAGGATCAATGTTCCTGCTAGAGCGATTTGTGGTGCTCATGTATGACCGAACCCGTGAGTCCACGGAAGTGAATGATGCCAGGAAACAGCTCTTCACACAGAAGTCAAGAACACTAGAGAGCATTCCTCCAACCCAGGCAGCACTCAAGCAACACATCAAGCGCACTTGCTACCAGGCAAACTGTTGGAACCAGGCATTGGTACTGGAACCAGAGATGCCAGAGCCATCTGAATGGGGCTGGACAAAAGAAACAACTGGGTGGCAACCATTTTGGACCACTCTCTCTGAAGCATCCAAATCGTGCCATGAATTAATCCGCTGTCGCTGCACCAAAGGGTGTACTGGACGATGCAAGTGTGCCAAAGCTGCACTCAAATGTACTGCACTGTGCCTCTGTTCTGGAGACTGTTAAGTTGTTGTTTTTTTGTCTTGTTTTTCTCTTTCTGTACGCAAGATGTGACAATAAAGAAGCCTTGAACCTTGATTATTGTCATTTACTACTACTAATTTATTAATATAGACTACCACCATGGGTTTATTCTGTTTATTTGTTTTGTATTATTCACATTGTCACAAAATGGAAGAACAGTTTCACTATATTGCAGTATAACCCAGTGTCCAAGCTAAAATATACTTATTACTATGTAATTTGACCTTGATTTAATGTATGTCCTTGGGTTCTGGCAAACTCCAAAGTATCATCAAATGAATGGGCAACCCCAACTTAGTTGGAAAGCACGCCTTAAATGTTTTTTTTTTAAAGTATTTAGACATTCAGACCCTGTAAATGGGCGGCCATCTTGGATTTGACCCCTCAGAGGTCAAATTTGACTTCCCTCCCCTTCTGAAAATTAATGATATATTATTTACTAATTATGCTGAAAGTTTCAGCCTTCTTACAAAAAGTGCACGATCGTATTGCTATTCCGCTCTACTAATAATACCTGTGAATATCATTTTAAATAAATCACTCTAACTCAAGTAGATGGTTGAGTCCACATCCCAACTATAACGACGAGAGTGGCGAGCGATATCATTCCAATCACTTTCAGAGGGATTATAGATGAACGATAGATCACAGCGAGTGCCGCGCTACGAGCTTGTAGATCTGCTATTTTTTGAAAAATCTTGAACATTTGTAACACAACTCAAATCTTTGCTTCTGGGGGTCCCTGGAACAAAATATTTTAAGATGGGGGTCCGCGGCCAAATACATAACATTTTGGGTGTTTTGAGAAACACTGATATAGAAACACAAGTAAAAAAAAAAAAAAAGGATTCAGACAACATTCGTAGAATCGCACACATTTTCACGATTTTTCAAAAATAGCAGATCTACAAGCTCATAGTGCGGCACTCGGTGCCGCGCTATGAGCTGCTATATTTGAATGGCCAAAGAAATCTTAAAATGACATGATCTGCTATATTTGAATGGCCAAAGAAATCTTAAAATGACACAGATGTGTCCCCGGTCTAAATGGATTAACTAACTGGAAATTGACTTTAATTCTAAACCTATGTTCTTGCTGTTCTACATACAGCCAACCAGTTGAAGAAATCGCGGATTGAGGCTTTAACCTGCTCTTATGGAAGATGCTTCTGAACATTCTGGAGACTGAGAACTTTAATCCATGTAGTTATCTTTAAAAGAGATCATTCATGGTGTACTGTGGACGGCCCTTAATTGATTACATCCCCCCGATGTGTTCTGGTGCTCCTGTTTGTTGTCTAGTCTAGTATGTGCAGCAATTGAGGAGACATTCTGGTACAAATATACCTTATGTTATTATTATTATTATTATTATTATGTATTAATTATTACTATTATTATTACTACTACTATGTGTGTTCAGACTATGTGAGCATCATAGAGTCAAGATGTCATGGCACAGGCCTGTTATCTATTGTTTTGGGTACAGCTTGGTCTCGTGACATGAGAAAGTTCCTCTCTTATCTCTGTAAATAACTAGGCTGTCTCCCTTACAGTATGAAGTGTCTCAGACTCTGTTTGCCTCAACCACTACTGATTGACACAGAAAATCCACAACAGATGCGAAATGACATTAACTTTCAGATCAGCTCTTATAGGCAAGAAATACAATTGTCTAAAATGTTTTGCACTTAATGTGAAACACTTTTTGAACATGTTAGGGCTTGTGGTAAAATAAAATAAAGTTGACTTTGTGTATTTTATATTTACTTTAAATGTCCTGAAATAGAAACTTTTATCAAATCAAGGTTTTTCGAATTGACAAAATATATGGGTCAAGACCATCGGTATTCGGTGGTCTAGCCTAGGACAGTGGTTTTCAAACTTTTTCATGTCAAGGACCCCCAAAATGATATGTATTTGGCCGCGGACCCCCATCTCAAAATATTTAGTTCCAGGGACCCCCCAGAAGTAAAGATTGGAGTTACAAGTGTTCACAAAAATATATATATTCAAAGATTTGCACACGTTTTCACACAGCGCAGCTGTGCCGTGCTATGAGCTTGTAGATCTGCTATTTTTGAATAGCCAAACTATAAAATAATGGTTAAAGTGGTTATAATGATGGTGACACTATATCTATCAACTAATTTTGCTGGGGTGACCCCCTGGTACCCCTCCAAGGTACCAGGGGGTCCCCAGCAAAATGAGAGATTTGGACTGTAATCATGTTGTACCTGCCACGGTGAACCTATCCATGTAGTTGAGCAGGTTGATGTAACAGAGGATGCTGACGGTGAGCGCCGCTCGGACATTGGACACGCCGCTGGCTGGCTCCTCCTCCTCCCGCTCCTCGTGCTCCGCCCCCTCCGCATCGCTCTCGTCCGACAGAAAGGGCGCAGAGTCCGACGCTGGGTCCCCCACGGACATGATGGCCGACGCTGAGGGAACAAGTACAAAGAAGGTTATTTATAACGTCTTTACGGCACGGGCAAAACAAAATGACTGAATGCCACGGTCGTCAAGTTAACCCTTTCAAAACCGGGAACGCATCTCCACCACTCATTAACCATTATTTTATACTTTGGGCTGTTGTAAAAAAATAAATAAAGAAAAAAGACTGTTAGGATTTAGAAGACATTTGTAGAATCCCCAGAAGCAAAGATTTGTGTTAAAAAAATCACAGAACAGAATGAAAAATGATCCAAGGGCTTGAGGACAGAAGGAGCAGCATTCCCATAAATGACATCTCCATAGTCCAACACAGAAAGAAAGACTGCTCCTTTTCCTACATTTTCTATTGAGACATTTAGATCGTGTCAAAGGTCATGTCACATCTAGACACAGGATCTGACACGAATTCGGACTTGCGCAGGAAACCCGGTTCAAATCCGGGGTAGAAGAGGAAAGTTGTCCATTTTTGTTTTAGTTAACTATAATATAACCCTTACCTTCTGTGAAAAAGTTCCCCTTTACTTATTAAAAAGGTCCTATTAGTAGCAGTAGGCTCATGGATTAAAGCAAAACTAAATCTCACAACTGAAAAAAAGAGACACACACACACACACACACACACACACACACACACACACACACACACACACACACACACACACACACACACACACACACACACACACACACACACACACACACACACACACACACACACACACACACACAGTTTTAGTAATACCGTTCTACATACTGCCAACCAGGTGAAGAAATCACAGATGGAGGCTTTAACCTTTGCTTTTATATGAAATATCCCAGACTGTTAAGATTTTATGGAAGATGGTTTGAACATATTGCTAGTTTGACCACTTCAAATGCTCTAATCTTAAAATAATAACCGAAAATAATTACGAGCTCTCAATGCGTCGCAGCTTGTAGATCGGCTATTTTCGCGGCGCAACATGCTTCCATAGAAGTCATGCATGGCTGCTATGGAATCCAAATGACTGAAATCAGTCGTGGCGACTGAGAACTTTAATCCATGATTAGGTTAGCCTGGTTCCAAACCATAGACTCCGCCCACTCTCTGAGTGAACCGCCCCTCTTGGTCTGGTGTTGAAATGTGACCCTAGGACTTTATTCGATACACAAAGTACCGTCCAATGAAAGTTGCTAAAACAAGCTGTGCGATGACGTCAGATGTAGGCGGATCCGTGGATCTCTTGCGATTGGTTTAGGGAAATTCGAATCCCCTCCTCTTGTGATCGCCGACACTGCAGCCCATTTCAGACTGAAACTCCACACTTCAGGCTGATAATCAGGCTAGCAGTAGGTGTCAGGTCATGTCAGTGTGCTGACAGGGCATATTCACTAGAGTTTTTAGGGAACAGGAGATAATGGAGGTGGAACTAAGACGGCAGTCAGGAAGGGGAAGTAATGACAGCCTCTGAAATGTGTTGACTTAGTGAAACTATCTATAGGTCATGTGGCCACTGGACTGTGGACTTATGGAGAAATCTAATAATTACACCTATGCTGATGTGTATGTTTTTACTTTTGGACAGCAATGAATCGACAGGGGGAAAAAAAAGTATTCATAATTGTCTCTAAGACATATTTTATACTTTGTCACGCAATGGTGTCACGCAAAAATACCGACAATAATCGATCTACAAGCTCACAACACGTCACTCACGATGCGACGGTTTGTGGGCTTGTAGTAGTTATCGACAGAGTCACATCTACAAGCTCACAGCGCGTCAACGTGTTATGATGATCTTGTAGATCAGCCGTTTTCAATTATTTTTTATGAATGACTAAATGGCCTAACTGTTGCAGTTAACTGCACGCGCACACACACCCACCCACCCCCACACACCCCCACACACACACACACAATCTTATCCATCTTTCTGTTTCTATCATGAGAATACTTCCTGGTTTAGTGAACAACACTAACTCAGAATGATGTGGAATGCAGTGCACGTTCCAAGTCAAAATTCAAACACAGCCGAATAACCCTGATCCTTCTCCCAGCATAGTTTAGTGCACCAATATACATTATGCTTTGTATAGAGAAACAAAAGAACCCAAAGTTCTGCTTGTGGTGAGGCTGACCGTATATAGGCTGACCGTAGGGGGAAAAGGCACTGAGGCACTCCGTCTTCAGGTGAAACAAAATAGATGTATTGAGCAAGGCAACAGCTGAAATCTACTTTTTTTTCAACTGAAGATGGAGTGTCTCAGCGCCTTATTCCTTAAGACCTGGAACGCATCTGTGTCACTTTAGATTTCTTTGGCTATTCAAAAATAGCAGATACACAAGCTCATAGCGCAGCACCGAGTGCCGCGCTATGAGCTTGTAGATCTGCTATTTTTGAAAAATCGTGAAAAAATTTTTTTGATTCTTTTTCCAAAAACTGTTACGTTTTTAAAGAATGGCCTCAGGTCTTAATGGGTTAAGGTCTGCCTCTCCACAAGCAGAACGTTGGGTTCTGTTGCTTCTATGCAGTGGTGTAAACTAACAAAGTACTTAACCCATTTAGACCTGAGGCCGATTCTAAAAACGCCTTCTAAATCCTGACCTGAGCTCTAGGGGTCACCCGAGTCTAGCAGCCTGTACTATCTGATCCTGACTACTAAGGGTTAAATAGTTTGTTGTTTTAAATACCTACAGCAGTGGCTCTCAAACCTTTTACATTTCAAGGACCACCATAACTCTCTCTGAGAGTGTACAACATGGGTCTTACGGGTCCATTTGTTTCCATTTGTACACTCTCAGCGTTACAGACCTAAAAGGGGTCCATTTGGTTCCATTTGTACACTCTCAGAGTTACAGACCTATAAGGGGTCCATTTGGTTCCATTTGTACACTCTCAGAGTTACAGACCTACTGTATAAGGGGTCCATTTGGTTCCATTTGTACACTCTCAGAGTTACAGACCTATAAGGGGTCCATTTGGTTCCATTTGTACACTCTCAGAGTTACAGACCTATAAGGGGTCCATTTGGTTCCATTTGTACACTCTCAGAGTTACAGACCTACTGTATAAGGGGTCCATTTGGTTCCATTTGTACACTCTCAGAGTTACAGACCTATAAGGGGTCCATTTGGTTCCATTTGTACACTCTCAGAGTTACAGACCTATAAGGGGTCCATTTGGTTCCATTTGTACACTCTCAGAGTTACAGACCTATAAGGGGTCCATTTGGTTCCATTTGTACACTCTCAGAGTTACAGACCTATAAGGGGTCCATTTGGTTCCATTTGTACACTCTCAGAGTTACAGACCTACTGTATAAGGGGTCCATTTGGTTCCATTTGTACACTCTCAGAGTTACAGACCTATAAGGGGTCCATTTGGTTCCATTTGTACACTCTCAGAGTTACAGACCTACTGTATAAGGGGTCCATTTGGTTCCATTTGTACACTCTCAGAGTTACAGACCTATAAGGGGTCCATTTGGTTCCATTTGTACACTCTCAGAGTTACAGACCTACTGTATAAGGGGTCCATTTGGTTCCATTTGTACACTGTCAGAGTTACAGACCTATAAGGGGTCCATTTGGTTCCATTTGTACACTGTCAGAGTTACAGACCTATAAGGGGTCCATTTGGTTCCATGTGTACACTCTCAGAGTTACAGACCTGTAAAGGGTCCATTTGGTTCCATGTGTACACTCTCAGAGTTACAGACCTATAAAGGGTCCATTTGGTTCCATGTGTACACTCTCAGAGTTACAGACCTATAAAGGGTCCATTTGGTTCTATTTGTACACTCTCAGAGTTACAGACCTGTAAGGGTCCATTTGGTTCCATGTGTACACTCTCAGAGTTACAGGGTCCATTTGGAAAACCGCCAAGGACCCCTGAGGGTCCCTGGACCTCACTTTGAGAACCTCTGATCTACAGACTATGATGACATTGAATGTAATCAAACTTTATGATGTTGAGCAGCATTACGTTTGCTGTTAGAGATCAAACTGTTCCTCCTACACATTGAGTCAGCCATTCATCACTCTTCATGTTGGGTTCTATTTGACTCTATATTCATTGACATGAACTGGTTTAATGAACAGGTGTTTTGTAGCTACTAATAAACTTGAATTATGATCATGGGTTGTGTCTGTGTTTTTTTTGGTTTGGTGCGTCTGGTTTGCATTTACAGCTGGTGTTAGTGTAATATTATGAACCTTATATTATTATTATTACAGTAACGTTAGAAAGCAAAGGAGTGCAGCCCCGACTTTTACTACCTAGTACATACCATAAAAAAACATCTTATTAATAATAATAATAATAATAACAATAATTATTATTGTAACAACGATAATAATAATAATAGTAATAATAATAATATAGTATTATTATTAATATTAGAATGTTATCTTTTTACTAATACACATAATTGACCATAGAAAAACATAATAATAATAATAATAATATGATTATTATAGTATTATTAATATTAGAATGTTATCTTTTTACTGCCTAATAATTATTATAATAACAATAACAATAACAATAACAATAATAATAATAACAATAATAACATTAATAATATTAATAATAATAGAAATGTGTATATTTGTATGTTGCTTTTGAAGGAAACCCGAACAGGAATTGTTCATAAATATCCACTAAAGAATAGAATAAGTATGTATGCATGTTGTTTACCTTCAGAGAGGATGAGTCAGGTACTGATGTGTTGTTTCTGTCACAACTCGCTCTGCTCTGTTAAAAAGCTAGATTTAAAACCTCATGTCGTCCATTACATTAAAACCTTCGTGATAAAAATAATAACGGTAATAATGACGTGTTGTCGTTTTTTTTAATCACAACAACAGCAACGCACTTTGTGTGTTCATTCTTCTCGCCGCCATGATGGATCTAAAAAAACTTCCGCGTCGTCGCAGCTCACGTGACTTTTGTTATGAAGGGCTGCCCTCTGCGGGTGTTACACCGAGATCGGTGACCTGACGAATTCGGTGTCTCCAGCGGAGGTCGCCGTTATGCTTGATGATTCCCTTTGTTATTGTTTTTTCAGTGGAAATGAAACCAGTGGTGGAAAAAGTACTCAAATGTTTTACTTGAGTAAAAGTATCAATACTGCAGTGTAGAAGTACGCTGTTACAAGTAAAAGTCCTGAATCAAAAATGTACCTGAGTAAAGGTACAAAAGTATTGGCATCAAAATGTACTTAATTACCAAAAGCAAAAGTAGTAATTATGCAGAATGTCCCATTTCACAAGTTTAAAAAATGTTATGGCCACGCAAGTAATTAATTACAAAAAAATCACACAGCAATTATGATCAATAAGCTCAAAGCAATAGGTTTTGATGATACGTCAGTGAACTGGATGAGATCCTACCTGGAAGGGAGGGAGCAAGTGGTGGAAGTAAACGGCACCCAGTCCCCCCCCCTCCCTGTGACTTGTGGTGTCCCTCAAGGAAGTATACTAGGACCTTTACTGTTCCTGATATATGTGAATGACATGTCATCAGCCTGCGACTGCAAGCTGTTCCTGTTCGCAGATGACTCGGCCCTGCTAGTCTCGGACAGGGACAGGCTGCAGGTTGAGAAAACTCTCAGCTCCGAACTCAACAAGATCTGCATTTGGCTCTCTGACAACAAACTTTCATTACACCTGGGTAAAACTGAATCCATCCTCTTTGGGTCCAGTCCTAACCTTAGCAAGGCAGAGAGTTTCACGATCAAAGTGGGTGATGATGTCATCAAAAGAAAGGATGAAATTACCTACCTGGGCTCCATCTTGGAGGCAAACCTCTCTGGTAACAAAAACGCTGAAAAAGTGATCAAAAATGTCAACCAAACAACACGCTATTTGTGGAGGATTGATCGCCTAGTCAGTAAGAATACTCTGAAGATTCTTGCAGGGGCCCTCATTCAAGGTCATTATGATTATGCATGCACTTCATGGTATCACAACACCTCCAAGGCCTTAAAAACAAGGCTCCAAACATCCCAAACCAAACTTGTAAGGCTACTTCTTGGCCTCAATCACAGAACCCATCTAACCCCTGCTCATTTTGCTAGGATTGGATGGCTTAGGGTTGAGGACAGAGTACAGCAACTTGCTATGGGCCTGGTCTTCAAGATACACCACAACATTAGGATCCCCCTGTATTTGTCAAAATACTTCCAAAATGTTAATGCAGTCCATGATCATAACACCAGAGGCAGCTCCACAAATCATGTTCAACCCAGATTTGGCTCAACTAAGGGTATGAACTCGTTCTCATGCTATTCATCAAAAATGTGGAATGCCCTACCAAAAGGAGTAAAGGAGTGTAAAACCCTACTCACTTTCAAAACTGCCCTAAAGATACACCTTCAGGAGGCTGCAATTCGAAAATGGCCCCTGTCTAAGTCTTAACCTACCCCCCCTACCCCCCCTACCCCCCCACCCTCCTCCTTCATTTTCCTCTTTTGTATATATATATATATATATATATATTTATTTTTTTTCTCTCGTCATACCAGTAACCTGAAAGCTGATTGTATGACATTCTGTATAGTAGTGTGTATATCTGTCTGCCTCTTATATGACATCATGATTTGTGTGCATGGGGTTCTCATCTTAAACAAGCTTAGTGCTTAATGAGTTTCCAGTTTAGTAGACCTTGTATTGTGAATTTGTACTTCCATGTACTGTTATGTACTGTCATGTACTATTCTCATGTCTTTCTAAATAAACTACATCAATCAATCAATCAATCAGCATCGGCCGGGGCCAGTCAGGCCCAGTTTTGCAGTAAGACTGGGTCTACAAGTTGTAGTGATTTTCTACTGTTTCTAATGTTAATCACCCTGTAACTCAACCACTTGAAGCTGCTTTTAAGCCTTGTAGATGCATTTTCAATGCAAAGCATGGATTATTACCATGTAAGAGTGCAAGGATTGTTATAAATAAATGCTGATTAGGCTTATCACATATAATAGCATCTGTTAACCTTTTTTTTTGGCGGTGGTCGTGGTCCCATCCAGTGGAGTAAAGTAACTAAGGACATTTACTCAAGTACTGTACTTACTGTACTTTTACTTTTTTTTACTTTTACGTATTTCCAATTGTCTATACTTTTACTTTTACTCCACTACATCTCAGAGGCACATATTGTACTTTTACTCCACTACAATTATTTGAAAACATTAGTTGCTAGTTACTTTGCAGATATAAATTACATTATAAAACATAGATTAACCACTTTAGACCTATTTTATACCTAGGCTATTTGAAAATAGCAGATCACATTTTCAAGATTTTTCACAAAATAGCAGATCTACAAGCTCACAGAGTGCGGGAGGGTGATATACCGTATGTCACTGTATGCATTCCTATGGGCTGAGGGCGGCACCTGTCAGCAGGGCGGAGTAGGACGAAGGCTCTAAGTCCACCTGGTGGGGGCTCCTCAGTGGCAGGTGAGTCAATAGGATACAACAGCAGCGTCAACACACAAAATGTGTGTGTGGGGAGAATTAATTGGCATAACGACTAAATTGGGGAGGAATAAGGGTAAAAAAGCTAAATTATAATAAAAAAAACTGACAGAATTAACCACTTTCACTTTCCAAAAATATGGAAGAGATGATGTGTCAGTAGGAGTTCATGCTAAATTAGTTTCCCCATGAGAGCAGTCTCCCTCCTGTTGTGCCACCACAGCAAGCTTTACATTTTAACAAGTCACTATTTTCATTGCAACCACAACATTATCAACAAGCAACATGACATGAAAACATTACGATATCGCATTACAGCGCTTAATTACAAAAGAACAACAAGCCACAGACTGCCAAGAACTGTTTATTAAAATAATAACAAAACAATGCAAAAGAAAAGAAAAGAAAAAACTTTTATAATAATTAAAAAGTAAGTGCAACAGTACAACAGTACAGTTAAATATTCACGCCCACACGTCGATGACGTCACCGTCCTCCATGTCCAGCTGGGAGGGGGTCTGGCTGTGTCTGATGGTGGTGCCGTCGAAGCAGAAGACCACCTTGGGCTGTCGCTTGGCGCCGGCGTACGTGCTGGACAGGTACTGGCGGAGCACCGAGCCCAGGGCTGCGTCCTGACCAAACACACAGGAACGGAGGTAAAGTTATGTCCCACAAACCTAAAGTGGTGCTTCTCAAAACTGTTTCCTTGAAACACTCTTAAAACCCATTAAAGGGATATTTCACTTCTTATTTTTTTTGCTTGATTCAGTATTTAGATATTTGATATTCATTTTATCAGACACACACTTCCTATACAAACTTGTAACTTCAAACTCCATTTTAACCACGTTAGATTCATCGGAAACACCTGTCCTTGGTTCTGGTGACTGATATTGTCCTTCTATTAGTGTTTTTCGTTTATTTTTTTCATAAATTTTTTTAATATTTTTTGGAGAATGTAAAAATAATACAATAAAAACAATTAAATAAAAAAGGTAATTAAAAAACACGCCCCCCTCGCGTATTAGGAGGGCAGGATGAGTCACCAGAACCAAGGACGTGTGTTTTTGATGAATCTAACATGTTAAAAATGGAGTTTGAAGTTATAATGGGTTTATATACAGTAGGAAGGGGGTGTGCCTGATAAAATGAATATCAAATATCTAAATACTGAATCGAGCAACTTAAAAACTGTCTGGGGGCTCACAAAAGCTGGAGTAGACGATCAAATGACCCAAAATTTGTTTTGTAAGTGAAATATCCATTTAAGACCCGAGGCCGATATATGTGGCCGCGGACCCCCATCTCAAAATATGTTGTTCCAGGGACCCCCCAGAAGCAAAGATTTGAATTAAAAATGCTCTCTTTAAAAAATACATATATTCACACATTTTCACAATTTTTCAAAAATACAGAGTGCTGCGCTATGAGCTTGTAGATCTGCTATAGCCAAAGTATAAGATAATGGTTAAAGAGTGGTTACACAGATGCGTTCCCGGTCTTAATGGGTTGGGGGAAAAAATCTAAATGATTCCAAAATGCTTTAATTTAAAACACTCCGTGTGGAGTTTGCACGTTCTCCCCGTGTCTCCTAGGGTAGTTAATACCCTCACAAAAACCTGTATTAATCCTGGTCGCTATACCGCCTCCCCCTTGACAGCCGGGGCGCCTGATGGAGGGGAAGGGAACTGGTTGGAATAACGTGTTCTTTCCACACGCTACGTCCTACTGGGGGAAACTCCCTCCTGTCAGGTGATAAGAAGGTCAGTTGGCTCTCATGCATTGAAGGAGGCATGAGCTCGGCCCTGGGCTCCCTAGGCTGGTGGGGGGAGTATAGCGCCCAGGATCACTTAGAAAATTGGCACCGGGTGAAAAAGGGTTACAAAATTGTGGGATAAAACATTTTAGTAATAAAAAAAAAAAGCTTACATTTTTGAATGAAAGATGTGTGTTTTGTGTTGTTAACCCATTAAGACCGGGAACGCATCTGTGACACTTTTAGATTTCTTTAGGCTATTCAAAAATAGCAGATATACAAGCTCATAGATATAGCTCGTAGATCTGCTATTTCTGTAAAATCGTGAACATTTGTGCAAATCTTTGAATATACATATATTTTTTAAAGAGTTAAGGTCCTTACACACTGGGGCGATTTTTTTCATGCGAATAATACGTTTTTTTTTAAAAACCTTCCAATGCAAGCTTCCACACCAGTTTCGCGGAGCGAAAAAAGCGTCTTTTAATTATTCGGAACGAGTCCGAATTTTGCGTATATTCGCATATTCGCCGGTGTGTAACCGCCTTTAGGATTTAGAAAACATTTTTTTAATCGGCCTCAGGTCTTAATGGGTTCAAATGTTTTCAGAACCAGTAGGTGAGGTTGATACACATACTCTGTGTATGGAGTAGGTCTGCGCTGCACTCCTCTCCTTGTTCTGGATTCTGATGCTTATGATCCCGTCGTCGTTCTCGTCCGCCTCTTCCTTCTCCTCTTCGATGATCACACAGTCTGGGACAGGGGGGTGAAAACAAGGCATGATGAGGATGAGCTGTGAAGCCTCAATTAGTCTACTGCAGGGGTCTTCAATGTTTATCAGGCCAAGGAGCCCTTAGCTGAGAGAGAGATGAAGCGGGGCCCCCCCCCACCCCCACACAATTTGCAGACAGTGGGGGGAAAAAGTACTCAAATATTTTACTTAAGTAAAAGTACAGATACTGCAATGTAATAGAAATGCTCTGTTACAAGTAAACGTTCGGAATAAAAATTTTACTTGAGTAAAAGTACAAAAGTATTGGTATCAAAATGTACTTAAAGTATCAAAAGTAAAAGTACTCGTTACGCAGAATGTCCCGCTTCACAAGTTTTCAAATGAATAAAATTCATAGAAATCCTTTGAAAATAGCCGATCTACAAGTTTGCGACGCATCGTGAGCTTGTAGATCGGCTATTTTCAAATGGCCGAAATGTATATAGGGCTGAAGTGTTAATGTATGTTTTGTAATAATAATAATCAAAACCTACAAAGTAACTAAAGTTTTCAAATACATGTAGTGGAGTAAAAGTACAATGTTTGCTTCTGAAATGTAGTGGAGTAGAAGTAAAAGTATTGAACATTGGAAATACTCAAGTAAAGTACATGTACTTAGTTACTTTACACCACTGGTCACAGATTTAACTGATAGATTTCATAGACTTGTTTGACAACACTATCATCAGTGATGTGTAGCGTTGTGTTGGGTTCATGTTAATGTGTATTTTCAGACTTTTAACCCATTTATACCGGGAAAGAATCCGTGTCATTTTTAGATTTCTTTGGCTATTCAAAAATAGCAGATATACAAGCTCATAGATCTGCCATTTATTTCTAATCGTGAAAATGTGCAAATCTTTGAATATATATTTTTAAAGCAAACATTTGTACGGTAACTCAAATCTTTGCTTCTAGGGGATTCTACAATCTTTTTCAAATGTTCACGATAAAAAAAAAAATAGCAGATACAAGATACAAACAGATACAAGCTCATAGCGTGGCACTCGGTGCCGCGCTATGAGCTTGTAGATCTGCTATTTTTTTAATAGCCAAAGAAATCCTAAAATGGCACAGATGTGTTCCCGGTCTTAATAGGGTTAAATAGTCAATGCCTAATCCCTGTCACTTGCATCGTCCCAAAAGACGTGAGGCCCGGGAGTCCGTCCGTTGACTCAAGCCGTGCGTTGTATGCGACCCACCTATGATGTCAGCGATGCCGAGGCCGAGCTCATTGGCTGTGGAGTCAGTGGGCAGTTCGCTCTCCTTCATCAGCAAAAGGATCCGGGAGGGCGGGAGTTTGATCTTGACGGACAGCTCTTCCACTGCCTTGCTTAGCGGCGCAGACTGAAAACGTAAAGAGAGTGTCAATGAGGTACATAAGCCTGCTGTATATATATTAGGGCTGTTAGAACCAATTTCTCTATTCGAAAATAATTCGAATGTGAACAAAACATTTTTTCTCTTCATTATAATATATTTATTTATTTTTTATTTCCTGAACTACCAATGCGAAAACAAATGCTTTCATCATGTCACGCATGATTAACATCATAAAGTTTGAGTGCATGCACTGCACACAGAGAGTTAAGAACGTAGTCGCTGCTATACCACTCGATGTGTCTGTGTTGTGCATGCTCGGCGCTCACCTGAGTGTGTGTGTGTGTGTGTGTGTGTGTGTGTGTGTGTGTGTGTGTGTGTGTGTGTGTGTGTGTGTGTGTGTGTGTGTGTGTGTGTGTGTGTGTGTGTCTGACTGGTCACGCTGAGACACACCACGTTGGTCCAGCAGCCTTTTAAGTTTCCCCCCATAAACTTCACTTGAAAGTTACATTTAAGAAACTTTCATAATTATGACAACAGAGAAAGTTTTTATGTAACATTGTTGTTTGTAATGTAGAGGACTCCTCTACATTACAAACGACAATCATTGTTACTTAAAAAAATGTCGCTTTAAGAGGAGTTCAGCTCTGCTTCTCTCTGTCCGTGTGCGACATGCAGTTATTGACGGAGCAGAGCTGTAGCTCCGCCCCAGCCGATCTGCAAGACCACAACGCGTCGCTGATGCAAGCGGTGTAGTTCCCTGCGGTCAGTTTTGTAATAATAATCTAAGTAACTAGTAACTAAAGTTTTCAAATAATTGTAGTGGAGTAAAAGTATAATATTTGTCTCTGAGATGTAGTGCGTACAGTACTTACTTAAGTAAATGTACTTAGTTACACCACTGGTTAGGGAATGGTTTGGGTTGGACTTCAGTGCTAAGCCTTTTTAGAAAGGGCATCCTTTCCGAAAAAGGCAGAGCAAGGAATTTTTGCTCTCGCCATCTTGTTTTTGAAAGAAAGTCTTTTTGGGATCCCGTTACTCTTTAATTTTAAGGTCCTTATAATTTTACATTCTGTTTAACTAAGTCTTTAATCTAAATTCTAAATCTTAGCCCTAAGTTCTTTTTGGCTGTTTCGCCTTTCCTAAGAAAGGATTCCCCATTAGGGTTAACCATTTTCCCTTTCTTTAAAGTTTAGGTTTTTAGGCATGTTTACAAACTATAAATAAAATTGCCAGTGAACTTTGTGAGGAATGTTCACTGGGGACTGTGCATGGCAGGTACGTCCAGTCATCCTGAGTCCCACCTTAGTTGGACCGCATACCAAAAATCATCCATAGTCTCATTATAAGAATGTTTACAGGACTAGGACTCAATAAAAGATTTAAGAATACAAATATAGTTATGGACCCAACCGCGATGGAGGGGCGCAGTCTCAAGCGAACTTGAGCCACGAGAAGCACCACCGAGCGCGCTAGGGCGCGCGAGTTGCCGTGCTGAACGTTGCGAAGTTCGCTTTGAGCCTACTCAGCCCCGTCCGAATTATGTACCGATAGGCACAGAATAGTAAATGATGTTTGTGGGGACTGCGTTTGCCCCAACTGAATCTCCCAGTGACTACTGGTCAATCCTAGTGCGTCTTTCCTGGGACTGACACAATTCTTTATTTCTGCTACAGGGGTTAGGGTTAGAGTAATGAGAACCTTAAGACATTTATTTTTAAGGTCCTTATTATTTTGCATTTGTTCATCTAAGTCTTCCTAGGTCCATTGTTTGATTATGTGTGTTTTTAACCCACTTAGTCCTTTTGAAGGTTTTGAGTAGGCATTTGGGTTGACTACCCTCACACCTATTTGGGTCTTAAGCTATGGGTCAGGAAGAAGCCCCTTGTCTTCCCCTAGGGTCGTTGATGCTTCTGTGATTGTCCTTAATCTAGTATCTAGGTCAGGTGTTACTCCTCCTTTCTCTGAGTGGGTCTTTGTTCTTTTAGTTCTCTCTGAGTACCTGGTGGTCTCTTTGTGTTTCTGTGAGTTTGTTTGATTGAATTAAGAAGGGTTGGTTTGTGTGTTTCTAGTGTTTGTCATATTAAGTCCCTCTGGAAAAATTGTACCTAATCTGTTTATCCATTGTCTTTCGTTATATTGCCTTTGTCCTAGTGTCCAATTTGGGTTATGTTCTAGGCCAGAGACTTTTAGGGAATTTATGCCATGTGTCATAAAGTGTTGAACAATTATTAAATTGGTCTTCTTGGCATTATTTATATTATATCTATGCTGGTTTAATCTGGTGGCGATTGTGTTTTGTGTTTCACCCACATATTGAAGGTTACATTTGGTGCAGGTGATTAAGTAAATACAGTTTTTAGTGTTAGCTTGTATTTTTTGTTTAATGCCAAACACCCTTTTGTTGTGTCTGTTGGTCACCATTTGGATGCTTTTAAAGTAATGTGGTCTCCTGTTAGTTGGTCTATTCGTTCCTTTAAGAGTGCTGTGGACTAGATAATCTTTGAGGTTCTTGTTTTTTCTGTAGGCTGAAATGATTTTAAACCCATTTAAAAGAGTGTTTCCTCTGTTCTGGAAATTCCTTTTTATCCTGGTGTCAGCTAATTTGCTTTGTGAGGAGTATGTAGTGACCAGGGCCAGCTGTGGGCCCTGGTATTTTTCCTTTACTTCCAGAAAGGTGTCTTGGGCCTTTCGTAGGAAGGTCCTTGTGTACCCTCTTTTTCGTAGGGCGCAGAATAAGATCTTGCAGGCTGTCTTAAAATCCTGTTCTTGTGTGCAAATTCTGTGGAATCGTAGTAGCTGTGATTTAACAATCCCTGTGTAACAGTGTGGTGGGTGGAATGACGTTTTATGTAAGAGAGCGTGGGTGTCAGTTTCCTTAAAGTAGACTTTGAGATCTAATTTGCCACTGGTGTTAAACAGTGGTCCTTTGAAAATGGTTACATCCAGAAAATCAATTTTGTCTGTGTCTGTTACAAATTTTATAGCGATGGATCGGTGATGTGTGTTTAGAACTTCAATAAAATCTTCAAATTCCTCCTTGGAGTGCTCCCAGATCCCAAAAATATCATCCAGGAATCTAAAATAGTGGGTTGGTTTTAGAATACATTTTTTTAAGGCTGTTTCCTCCCACATTGCCATGTAAATATTAGCATACGAAGGAGCAAACCGTTTTCCCATTGCTGTCCCCTTTGTTTGTAAATAAAACTTATTGTTAAATTCAAAATCGTTCTTGGTCAGATTAAGGCTTAACAATTCTAATAATTCAGCATCTGGCCTTCCCCTATCCGGATATTTGTTGAAAATGTATTTCACTGCCTTCAACCCTGCATCTGTCTCAATGTTGGTGTATAGGCTGTCATTATCAATTGAGAATAACAAGGCCGTTTGTGGCATTGTTATTTTCTTGATTTTTTCAACAAAGTCATAAGTGTCTTTCACATAGCTCGGATGCTGGGTTGAGAGAGGTTTCAGGAAATATTCAGCAAATTCTGCTGTCTGATAGGTTTCGCTGCCACAGTCAGAAACTATTGGTCGGCCCGGTGGGATTTCAAAGGGTACGGTCCATGTGGCCGGGTATTTATGTATTTTTGGCAATAGATAGAAAACCCTTGGTCGCGGTGTATCCTGACCCGAGAGGTAGGCCTCTTGTTTGCTACTTATTAATTTCTTCTCTTTCATTTGTTTTATAATCCTCTTAGCTTCAATTGCTGTGTTTTTGTAGATTGGTTCCCTTAATTCTTTGTAATGGTTTTTATTACTAAGTTGTCTCTCTGCTTCAAAAATGTATTGGTATCGGTCCATAATTACTATGCAGGATCCTATGTGTTGGCATAACAACTACATTGGGGAGAAAACAATGAAACAATTCACACTCTGCGGAAGTTCAAGCTCAACTTCATGTACAAACTATGTAAAGGCAAAGATGACGTGTCATGGCGTCAGTAACGTACAGATGGCACCGTGACTTTGTGCAAGACCGAGCGGCAGCGGAACTTCAGAGTGACCTCCCGGTCGTCGTCGTTGTCGTCGTCCTCGTTGAGGGCGCATCCCGCGGTCGGCGTGGAGGGGGTGCTGTCGCCGCGTCGCCTGTTTTTTTTCAGCGGCGACGTTAGGAGGCCGGACTTCAACAGGTTCAGCTTTCTGTTCATCTCACTGACAGAGAGAGACGGGAGAGAGAGGGGGGGAGAGAGCGACATGTGGAATTTGTTACTTAAGAAAAAGTATCAATACTGCAATGTAGAAATACGTACATAAGTCAAAGTCCGGAATTCAAAATTGACTTGAGTAAAAGTACAAAAGTATTGGTATCAAAATATACTTAAAGTACCAAAGTAAAAGGTATTCATTACGCAGAATGTCCCATTTCACAAGTTTTCAAATGTATAACAATCTTTTGAAAATAGCAGATCTACAAGCTCACAATGTGTCGCACCGCGACGCATTGTGAGCTTGTAGATCGACTATTTCATAATGGCCGAAATGTATATAGGGCTGAAGTGGTTAATGTATGCTTTGTAATGATAATAAAAATCTACAAAGTAACCAAAGTTTTCAAATAATTGTAGAGGATACAATATGTGCCTCTGAGATGTAGTGGAGTAGAAGTAAAAGTACTGAAAATTGGAAGTACTCAAGTAAAGTAAAAATACCTCAAAATTGTACTTAAGTACAGTACTTGAGTACCGGTACATTTACTTAAGTTACTTTCCACCACTGCATAGGGGTTAGCCCGGTAGTTCCCAAACAGGTCACCAAATTATGTTAGAGGGTCCCCAGATGATTAATTAATAAGCAACATTGTTTTCTCACTCGACGGTTAACAAACCAACATGTACACCTGTATAAATGTATACAGGGTATCTGCACATTTCTAAAGTGACAATTGAATGACTTTTAAGACCTTTTTAATACCAAATTGGCCAAATATTATGTAAGAGGCAAATATTGTGAAAATAGCCGATCTACAATCACAACGCCGTCGTGAGCTTGTACTTCGGCTATTTTCACAATATTTATCTGTGGAACCGAGTCAAACTAAATGTAATGCCTACAATTCCAAGTGCTTGTGAGGGTGGGGGGGGGGTCCCCAGTTCAAATATGATTATTTTGGGGGGTGGGTCGTGGCCTGAAGCGTTTGGGAACCCTTGGGTTAGCCTATAAATCAGTGGTTCTCAAAGTAGGGTCCAGGGGGGTCCAGGGTTCGAGGGGGGGGGGGTCCAAGGGTAAATATTTAAATTAGTTAATCAGTTAAACCCTATTTATAGAAATTAGTTAATCAGTTAAACCCTATTTATAGAAAATCAGTTAAACCCTATTTTTTAGAAAATCTTTTCTAAAATAACCGATCTACAAGCTCTGATCTACAAAGCTCAAAACGCAATGAGCCTTTAGATCAGCTTTTAGGCAAAAGAAACGGTGAAACACTTGAAATATTCTTGAAAGATTTTAACGACACAAATCTTAGTGGTCCCTGGTACAAAATATTTTTCTGTGGCCAGAAACATATCAATTTGGGGTCCTTGACATGAAAATGAGTTAAGAGGACCACTGCTATAACTAACCCGGTCTTTCCATTTAAAAACTTATTTGGCTTGGCATTTGTTGGCTCTGACATTGCTCCTGGATACTGTTAACTTGTATATACAGGTTGTACTGTATAGACCACCCCCTACCATTGCAAGTAAAATTTATTTTATATAGCACCAAATCACAGCAGAATGTATGTAAAAAGGCACTTCATACAGTGCAGGTCTTGAATGTTGACCTAATTTATGGTGTGAACTATCCCTTTAAACCCTCTAGACTTGGTAAACTGGATCCGAGTTGGCTGTATATTTGGTCTGCTTTTTTCTGTCTGCACCAAATCTCTCTTAGCCAAAGATAGCCGATCTAAGTAAGCAGCTCACAATGGTTGTACAGTTCAATCTGTCATCAGGCTTCTGGTTCATATATGTTTGTATAACATAAACTGCTAAACATTGTGTAAAAATGTAAAAAATAAAACATATATTAAGACAAAGAAACAAAGTAGCAAGTTATAGATTTGAGTCTATGGGCCCTATCTTTTACCATTTTGAAAAACATTTTAAAATAACTCAAATAGCCGATCTACAAGCTCACAACGTGTCGATGTAGATTGGCAGGTTGAACTATTTTAAAATGTTTTTCAAAATAGTAAAACATGGCAAGCAAGACCATGCTTGCTTGCCATGTAGAAGTAGAAGTAGTGGACCCTACAGCATTTCCTTAGCAATACTGTATTATAAGAAAGGTCTGTTGTAATAAAATAATCTTCCAGGTAAAGTATCATTTATAGTCGGACGTAAGGAGACGTAACGAGCGCCAGCGCTCCTTGCGTTGTCGTTTTTGTCTCCCCCTCCGTCACTTACGGCTCCAGGATTTCCGTCCGTGCAGTCGACATTCACCGTCAGGCCGACGTACGTTCGTTTGTACGTTGCCTGTAGCGGCCTGTAGTACCAGTGGAGCCCGTTGGCAGTATAAGGAAAAAAAGTTTTCCTCGGGCCCTCTTTCTCCAAAAAAAGACCCACGTTGGTTGGTGGAAGTACTTGAGTAAATGTACTTAAGTACTTAGACCCGTCGATCCACGGTCTGTGACAATATATAGCATATATAGCACAGTGCAGTAGGGGTCGAAACTCACGTTTTGTAGACAACCATTGTTTTTGTCTAGTTTGTGGACTAGTTTGTGTCTTTTAATGCGTTGTTTTGGCTAGATGCTACAATGGTAGCTTCATGTTGTTAGCTGCGCTGATGCCAGCAGGTTTTGTGAGAGAAATAAGCAACCAGGTCTATGAAAACAAGCCCAAAAGAATCGACTAGGATATAGCAGCTCTATCCAATCCAATCCACTTTATTTGTATAGCACATTTCACAACCAGGGTTAAGGGTTTACAAAGTGCTGTACAGAAAATCATGCAAAATACAAGCTAAAATATGCTAAAAACACAGAAAACACCATCAAAAACACAGAAAACAAATAAGACATAGACCACAGAAAACTCTCAAGCAGGGTTAAAATGCCAAGGCGTAAAGGTGTGTCTTAAGCCGAGATTTAAAAGTCTCAATGGTGGGGGCCCTTTTAACATGGGGGGGAGCGCATTCCATAGGGTGGGGGCTATGGCAGCAAAGGCTCGGTCGCCTCTGGTCTTTAATTTGGTCCTTACTGTGACCTCGAGACTTAGCTGGCCAGCAGACCGCAGTGACCTTGGGGGGGTATCTACAATATATATGTTTGAGAATCATTGGTTTAAATAATAATTGGCCCAAATAAGCAACTACACTTTAGAAACAAGCCCAAATAAAACCGCAACCACCAATACAAAATTGCTTGTTTGTTTACAAGCAACTTTACAGAAAAATAAGCCCAAAGTCGCTTATAGTAAGCAGACATGGCAACATTATGGGTACCGGTACATATCCATCTAGTGGATGAATAGGTGTATTACGCCTGTACACTTTAAAATAAATAAAATAACCCCTAAATAACGTGAGCGACTATGCATGCGTCCGTAAAGAACGGACGGAATCCCTCACCCCCTGACGCACGTTTTAGACCCATGTAGGGACTATGAACGGGCCTTAACTAGTTTGGCATAAAACATAACAGCATGGGTTCCATGTGTATCTGGGACTTCATATGAACAGTCCAACCTCCATTAAAGCAGCACTAACTTTCCTCTTCTACCCCAGATTTGAACCCGGTTTCCTGCGCAAGTGCTGACATTTTTACCATTGAGCTAATAGAGCCGGCCTGCTTGCTCAGGGGATAAATTGACCATCAGGTCAAAATTCGTGTCACATCCTGTGTCTAGGTGAGACATGACCTTTGACACAATCTAAATGTCTCAATAGAAGAGCAGGGAGACCAAATACAACCACCCCAATTATACAAGTTATATTGTATTAACAGATTGGACAAAATGACAGTGTACTCATTTAAAAAAAGTTACATATTAGTGAGGCTTTAACTTCCATTATTTAATATATACTATACCATACCCGTGGGGGGATATGCGCACATGATTTGGCCAGCGAACACGAAAACGCTAATAAACAGCTGACATTTGGGGAAAGAGAAAAACGGGCTTCGCTGTTCCGTGCACACATGGTAATAGTCAATGGCTGTGTGCAAATTCGGATCAATTACTCCAGCCACTCACCACCCACAGAGCTTTGTCGAATTATAGGAGGATATAAAAACGTGAAAAAACGACGAGTTACTTCCTTGGCCTATTGATGACCAGCAGCAGTTTGTGAGATTAGCCACGGGTGACACAGAGAGCCAGACGCACAGAGACAGACCCATTTCTAGACCGCCTCCTACAGAGCCACGGCGTGTAAAAAAACAAAGTTGGTGTCTAGTGACGGCGTGGCTTCCCTGTGGATCAGTGACGTCTGCCTGAGATTTATCCTGGACAGACAACCATACAGACAAAAAGACAAGGGCCCCTGTTCTAGACCCCGTTCAATCCGGGAACGCATCTCTGTCATTTTTTTTATTTCTTTGGCCGTTCAAAAATAGCAGATCTACAAGCTCATAGCGCGGCACCGAGTGCCGCGCCATGAGCTTCTAGATCTGCAATTATTTTTTAAATTGTGAACATTTATACAAATCTTGAACATGTGAACATTTGTAACTCAAATCTTTGCTACGGGGAGGGGGGGGGGGTAACAAAATATTGTACAAATGTTTGCTTTAAAAATATATATTCAAAAATGTGCACACATTTTCAAGATTAAAAATATACTGCAGTTTAAAAAAAATAGTAATTGCAAGCTATAACTACAAGCTTGTAGCTATAACTACAAGCTCGTAGCGCTTGCAGATCTGCTGTTTTTGAATAGCCACAGACATCTTAAAATGACACAGATGTCTTCCCGGTCTTACTGGGTTAACGGCTTGCCCTTCTGTAGAGCTAGGCTGTAAAGATGTGTGTGCACTTGATGAAAAACCCACAGCGAGCTCACGACTAAACAACAAAGACAAAACAAAAAACACAAGAGGAAAACAACTCCATCAGGAACTGAATGCAGAAACAAAAACAGCGACTAACTTCCCTGTGGACCTGTGATTTGACCACTCGTGGCCAAATATGGAGGGACAGCCAGTGGCGGAGAAAATACTCAAATTTTGTACTTAAGTAAAAAGTATCAATACAGCAATGTAGAATTACAACATTATACAGGTAAAAGTCTGGAAAACATAGTAAAAGTACTCATTATGCAGAATGTTCAAATGGCCAAATGGACAAAATATACATAGGGCTGAAGTGGTTAATGTATGTTTTGTAATAATAATCAAAATCTACAAAGTAACTAGCAACTAAAGTTTTCAAATAATTGTTGTGGAGTAAAAAGTACAATATTTGCCTCTGAGATGTAGTGGAGTAGAAGTAAAAGCACTGAAAATTGTAAATACTCAAGTAAAGTAAAGATACCTCAAAATTTAAATAGAGTACTTGAGTAAATGTACTTAGTTACTTTACATCACTGGGGAAGATGTTAGATTAGGAATTCACAAAATGTGAAAAATATTCAGGGGCTGAATCCATCCTAGCGTGCACACACAACATTTGGTGCTGATCTGTCCAGTGTGGGTTGGCGAGGTTAGCTGTGGACAGAGAGACCCTCTTCTAGCTGCAGTAAGAACCAGCATTGGCAAACAAACAACCAAGCCAAACACAAGTTAAACGATGTTGATTCCACCGCATCCTTCACACGGTTACCTCATTCTATGTTGTGCAGCAGAGCAAGTGCATGGTTGGTGGTTTACAATTAGCCTGGGATCCAGCCTGATTCACTACGTTCGGCGGATTTGTTTTTTTCTCACTCCGTTTCTCAGTCTGGAAAGGCTCCCATCTCCTCCCATCTCCAAGGGAGGCGGGACATGCCATACGGCTGAAAACGAACCGTGGCTTCTGATTGGTCTGTTGTGCGGGGCGGGACAAAAACACCAGTGTGATTCGTTGGAACAACATCCAATCAGCAACGACGTTGCCTACGTAACATGTAGTTCCAGTGTGGTTCTGCAAAACGAGTCAAATAGGAGCCTTTCCAGACTGAGAAGCGAAGTGAGAAAAAAAAAAGTCAGCGGAACGTAGTGAATCAGGCTGGATCCCAGGCTAGTTTACAATGACATTTAGTCCCCGTCTGACCACGGACAAGGAGGGCAGGGAAATCACCCACTGGTCAAAACTGGATTGTAGATTTCAATGTTGGATACCCACTCTATTATTTTACATGCAAATTGTCTTTCCCCCATTCTATTTTAAGTGACCTTGAATGGAAAATTTTAACAAAAGATTGAAAAAGAATAAGCTAAATAATATAATTATTTACAGGTATGACAGAGCGGAGAATCCCTCCATCCCTTCAGCACATTTGACCTCAATGAGCATACTCAACTGTACCGCAAGGACTGGACTCAGATACACCAGTCTGCGTTGGAATGGCCTGTGCGTGATACTTAATGCTTACTCAGCTGCCCGAATGAGAGGATGGGTCTACTACCCGTTAACTTGACCATGCCATACAGAGACCCATCTAGGAACATAGAAGAAACCATTACAATGGATTTTGAATATTGAGCCGATTCTGATTCTTTACATATTATATTTACGTGTTCGTCAATATTCTTCACGGTGGTGAAGTGGGATCCTCAATCAAGAAGTGCTGAAAGAACTCCTGCGTCTTCCTCTTTTCCGCCAGGTCCTGCTTCGTACGGGACCTCAGAAGCAAAGGAGCAAATATGGCGGCCAGAATGTTGACGTCGAGTCGATTGAACGCAGAGTTTTTCAACAGCTTTCGGAGAAAGGCAGCCAAATAGCCGAACACATTCTTATGGGACCGGGGCAACATGGAGATAACCTTCTTACACTCACTGACATTAGAGCAGCACTCTAGGCACTGCCTGTAGGAGGAGTAGGGCACCACAGGCTCCGGGAGGGCGTCTAGGAAGAGAAGCAAAGCCTCGGCCACCGAGTGGTTACTGCCGGGGAGAGAATCCGGCACACCCGTGTCAAGGCTATCCCTTATTTCCCGAAATTCCCGGCGGAGCCCGGGCTGCTGAAAGAGGTCCTCCTGATTGATGGCACGGCGAAGCAAGTGGTCCACCATCGTCCTGATTTCTTTAGGTACTTCCGGAGGCTTGTCGGCGATTGTCGCGCTCTCGTCCACCGACGATTCGCTCAGTCCGCGGATAGTCTCCCGAGGTGTGCGCTGGATGGGCTCCCTCAGCTGGCACAGCGTGTGGATGGAGCTGCCGTAGCAGCTGGGAAGGTAGTTGCCCGACACGGAGACGAAGTAGTCCTGTCCCCTTTCCAAGTGGAGCACCAGGATGTCCTCGATCTCCTGCCGGCCCGAGTTCAGCTCGGTGGCCGTCGACCGGTTGACAAACACCTCCAGGTCGACGTCCATGTGACCGCCCTGAGCGATGAAGCCCTTGTGCGGAGTGGCGGTGAGCCACGGCTTGCAGTAGGCGGGCTCGTCTAACTTCTGGATGAACTCAAACTGACACGGGACGCGCCCGTTGTTGTACAATCTAAGCGTGTCCGCCTGGTGCTGCATGTATTTCACGTCCTTAAAGTGGAACTCTTGCTTGGACAAGGTTATGGACGGAGTGCACTCCGCCTCCATCTTGTCTATGGAGCGTACAATCTCTTCAAAGGTCTTCTTGTGGGCCTCTTCGTCCACCACCTTGATGCCGATCTCGAGCAGGGAGCTGACTGGCTTGTGATCGCTGGCTTTCAGGGTCATGTGGCTCTGGTACTGCAGTTGTCTGATGTTCTTCCCTCGCCACAGGATCCGATCGCACCAGGCAGGCACCCGACATTTCTCACTCGTGTCCCACTGGTCAGAGCCCGTGTTGTATTTGTAGGTGGGCTGGAAGTCAATTGCACCCTCGGCGAAACCGATGAACGCAGCCTGCTCATCAATCTGCCTCTTCAGCTGGTCAAAGTTGTGCAGCGTTTCAAAGTCCTTCTTAGTGATTAGATTCTTCACATGTTTGACATCGAGGTCACTAATTCTGTAGTTCAGGTCCCCAACCCACAGGACCACATTGTGCTTCATGATGGGGAGGGGGGCCCGCATGGGGTCAAGGGGGTGAAATTGGAGACGGCTGCAAATGTCCTTGTAGTCTTGGTTGCGTCTCTCACACTCGATGTGGGCCGATAAGTGTGAGTTGACCACACAGATGTTGGAGTTGTGAAAGCGAAAACGTATCGCCACCGCTCCCTTGTTCCCCATTCTTCCCATGATGCCGGTGCCAACGGACTCAGCCTCCACTTCAGAGATGACTTTGGCGTGTTCCTTCTTCACGTAGAACAGCAGCATCATGCCGACCAGACGCACCAGCTTCACTAAAACATACTTGGCTTCGGGGTGCAGAGCCTCGAATACCGCCGTCATCCACTCGGGCTCTCTGGGCGTGTCATTGAAAAAGAAAGCCGCTTTGCTCAGGTCCAGCTCCTGGAAACCTACGGCGTACATGTCAGGGGGGACGGGACTGCAGCCGAGCCAAGGACGGAGGCTTTCCCTCGGCGATTGACCGTTCACATTGTAGGTACCGAGGAAGAAACTGAAGTTCTCCAGGTACGTGTAGCTGTCTTCTTTTTTCTGCAGCTCACATCTGATGAGGTGGTTGCGAAAGCCGCTAAACCGTGGCATGCCCAGCATTTGGGCTTTAGACGGCGCGTGGCTGGCCGGTGTGTGGCTGGAAGGCGTGTCACCGGACGAGCGCACCGGCATGCCCAGCATTTGGGCTTTAGACGGAGCGTGGCTGGCCGGTGTGTGGCTGGACGTCGTGTCGCCGGACGGGCGCACCGGCATGCCCAGCATTTGGGCTTTAGACGGCGCGTGGCTGGCCGGTGTGTGGCTGGACGTTGTGTCGCCGGACGGGCTCACCATGTCTTCCCTGCCTTCAGGACTCCCTTTGCCTGGGCTCTCCGGCCCGGACTGCTTTAATCCACTGTCGGCACCGACGTGCTCCTCTAGCGATCCCTTTTTGTCCGTCCTCAATGGTTTTCCCGTTTTCCGGTGTTTGTTGATTTTGGTCAGAGTCGCCCCGAGGGGAGTGAGGGCCTGTTTAACGACTCTTTTGCGGTAATTGCAGAGCCACTCTAACATCGGTGCCTGCGAGGGGGACTTGCAGACATCACTCCAGGCCCGGTCGCTGAGAAAAAGGCGTGAATGGGAACCAAAAGGGAGTTTGAGCTCTAGCTCCTGCTCCCGGAAGCTGGTGTCAGCGTCCACGACCTCTAGTTCATCCAGTGGCAACACTTCCACAACAGCGAATTCATAGGATACTGGAATGATGTCCTCGAGTGACACGTCAGTGGCCATCCTCCTGTGGTTGCACGCAAAAAGCCTGTGGGGACGTGGGGGAAATAGACAGACCTTTATGTCATCATCGGACAAACATTGTCTGTAATACCACACCTGGTGTGAATGAGCGTCTTCCACAGGACACAGCGACTTCTCTCCGTTCCTCACACCCGCAGACCTGCCGTGACTCTTTTTATTCCTTGGGCGTTACATCACTCGGTTAAGCCCACACCCTCTCATCTGACAGCCATGTATAATAGCCAATAGGAGAGTTTGGACTGGGTCGTGTTATGACAATATTGATGACGTCAGTTTTGCCCAAATATGGAGGCACGGCAGGACGATGGGTGATGAATTCACAAAATTTTAGTTTTCACAAAACCCATGAAATATGCAAATAGAAACAAGTCCATTAGTTAATTATAAATGTGCCATGAGACGAGTTGGCTGGCTGTGTGTAAACTTAGGGTTCAAAATGAACAAATTTAAAGTAAAGTTAGGGGTAAAGTTCTAGCCCACCACCACAGAGACTATGCCGGACGGGGAGGGTGATCGGTCTTGCTGCACTATAGTAACTCCTACAGATTGGCCAGAGCGCCCGTTTGACAGGGGTGTGGAACTACTGGAGGAGCAGGGTACCCACGGTCATGAAATTCCTGGAAATATTTTGAAATTAGAGAAAACTTTTTCCAGTCCTGGAAAAGGTTTGGAATTTATCAAGGGTTCTGGAATTTATCAAGGGTCCTGGCAAAATATTTGGCTATGCATGTGTGTTTTTGTATAACATTACACGAAATATGTAACATAAGTCGTTTTTTGCCGAACGGGCTGCGTAATTGCGGCCTAATGTATACCGGACGTGACAAAAATAACAGATAGAAGCTCACAACGTGCTGCAGCGAGATGCGTAGTTAGTTAGTAAATTTGGCACGAAATTTGGAATGGAATTAAATTGTATGCTTTATTTTTGCAACACTGCCTGTCTTTGGGCATTGCACATAGGAGTAAAAGAGACTCATTATTGCGCTGAATGATTGTTATATAGGCCTGGAAATTGGGTTAAATATTCTGGAAAAGTTTTGTAAATTGGTAAAAATGTGTGGGAACCCTGGAGGAGGAATAGCATGTTCATCTACATCAGGAGTCTTCAACAGGGGGTCCAGGAACCCCTGGGGGTCCTCAGAGTTACTAACAGGGGGCCCCGCCAAAGCTTTGTGTGATAGGAGCTTCAACCCTCGCATCCCTATTCTGAGGTGTTGTGAGCTTGTAGATCTGCTATTTTCGGCAAAGAGGTTTTTTGGTGTAGAGGGGGGAAAAGAGCAGACTAAGTACAGAGCCAACGTCAAGTTTACCAAGTATTGAGGTTTTAACTAAGGGGTTTAAGTGTCTGAAAATACACATTAACATGAATCAAACATATTAATAGAAAAGATCATGTGCAACTGCAAACAAATGTACACAACACTGATATAGTGCTGTCAAAAAAGTCAATGAAGCTATCTATGAAAAAGTTTGATCTGCAACGCAGTTTTATACAATATGTAGTGGGGGTCCCTGCTCCTTGGTCTGAAACATGTTGAAGACCCCTGCTCTATCATACAGTACATCCTCAAGGTCAAACTCCTCACTGTCAGGTGAAAAGAAGTGGCCTCGACTTCACACGTATTGCAGGAGACGTGGTTGGTTGTCTGTACTCTCCCTAGAAATAATGGTTGGAGTGGCAGTGACGAAGAACTAGAATACACAGGGAATCAGGAATGTGTGCAACAATTCAACAGGGAAAAAGAAAAACGGAAGAGAAAATTGCAGCTAGCTAGCAAAAACGGAATGCAATTGAATTGAAAAACTAGAAGAAGGCTAATAAGTTATAAACTGTGCACTTTTTTAAGCTACTACTGCTGGTTAACTTAACTGAAGTACTCCACACACACATACACACACAAAGCTTTCCTGAAAGAATGTAGCCAGTGCAGCAGTGTTGGGAAAGAGTGCAGGCTGATATGAACATGCAAAATATGAACATGCAAGCGAGGAACAAACGTGTGTACATTTCCTCTTTGGCTGGCCATTCTGGTGTGTAAAACAAATAGGAGTTCCTTCCTCACTAAATGTTTTTTTATTTCCATACAATAAATGTCTGTTAGTGATTCTGCCTACAGTGATACTTTTGTTTAAAGTGGTGCGGCTGCTTATGTGACAAGAGAGCGAAGAGAATGCCACGTGTGTCTGTGTGCACACACAACTGCTTATGCTTACAGGACCAATCAGGCGGGTAAGTCAAGTGAAGCGATCCGGTGTCGAGTGCATCAGACAGCCGGCAAGTGTATAAAATCATGTCAAATAAGCAGCATTTTCAGTGGAAATAAGTGAGAGTTGTGGTACCTCCGTAAGCTTAGAGGCAGTCACATGCCAGAAAACATCAGATCTATAAGCTATAAACGATGCTTTGCAACGCAACGTGTTGTTAGCTTGTAGCCCTTTTCCTTTTTTTACACAACACCGTTGTGCTACAAAGAGAGCAGAGGGGGGGTCTGCAGATTTCACACAAATGTCATTTGAATTGACTATAAACGTTTTATATTTGTCTCCCAGTCACTATATGCATTTGCTTTGCGGAATACAAACGCTGCTTGGCCAGGAGTCAGTGAGTTGCTTCCCGGGCCTGCCTACGACCGACAGACCTCCGCCGTGGAGGCACAAGGGGGCTATTGCCTCCTCCCCATGCCCACCAGGGGAAGCTCCGCCCCGGGTAGTGGAGCCGGGCGGCCCCTGGTCCATGCCCGGGCGTAGGCGGGAACCACTTTGTGCATGTCAAAAGTTAAATTCGGAATGAACGCTTTGTGTCATGTAAACGAGGAATACTTTCATTCAGGTTCCATGTAAATAGTTAGGGTATAAATCTCTGTTCGGAATGAGTTCATTCTGAATGAATAAATATTGTCCATGTAACCGCAGCTAGTGTAGTGTCACTTTGGGGGAATCTGCAGCACTCTGCTGTAAAGTCGTACATTCAGTGGTCATGAGGTTCCACCTGCTGGCCATCTGCTGTGACTTCCTGACTTGTATTATCCCCCGCTGGTTTGTAGGAGGTGACGCAGTTTGTAGTCAGTGTTGTTACACTTGAAAAGGTTTGTAGCTATCACCTTTCGAGACTGGTTCAGGAATGGGGGTTTGATAGCATTGGCTGTTTGGGGGCAGAGTTGCGTCGATCAAGGCAAGCGCTACATTATCCAACTAGAGCAGGGGTCTTCAACGTTTTTTCAGGCCAAGGACCCCTTAGCAGAGAGAGCTGAAGCAGGGACCCCCCACGACATAATTGTATTGTGTTGCAGATTAAACCTTTATAGATACAGTAGATTCATAGACTTGTTTCACAGCACTATCGTCAGTGTTGTGTTTACACCAAACCTCTTCACCGAAATAGCTGCTCTACAAGCTTACGATGTGACAACGTTGTAAACTTGTAGGTCGGCTATTTTTGGTGGAATGCTCCCACCAGAAGAGGTTCAAGTGGTTAATGTAAAAAAAAGAAAGTTCCTATCACAAAGATTAAAACAAAAATAGCAGATCTACAAGCTCACAACGCCTGGCGTTGTGAGCTTGTAGATCGGCTATTTTCAAAATCTTTGCCACTTATATTTGACAATTTGGCCAACGTTTCACCAGCTTTTATTGTATAGTTTACTTTTGAAGCAGTAATGGTCTCTTTCTTTTTGAGGTAATAAAAAGGTCATAAAAGTCCTTAAATTGTCACTTGGGGACCCCCCCCCCGCAAAGATCCCCCCCCCCCACAGGTTGAGAACCACAGCCCTAGATTACTAGAAATGTCCAAAAGAATGAACTCCAGCAGAATGAGGGCCTCTCCAACTCACCTAACCTTCCGCCGATTGGCCCGCGTGGATCTTGTATTGGGACTCCCTTGGGGCGGTGGTGGAGAGGGCGAGCGGAAGATAGTGGTTACCCTGCAAAACACGAGAGAGAGAGAGAGACAAATTAGTGAAGTATTAGAACCCCTAGCTTCAATCTCTTCCTGCCCTCAAACCAATCAGTTAGACTAAACATTGTGTGTGGTTGATATATACTTAACTATAAAAAAAATATATATATGTTTTTCAAATTGATTTCAAGATTTTGTTGTTTCTTGTATGCCTAAAACCGTTACTTTGTTATTATTCTTTAAAAAAAACATGTTAAAGTAGTGAAAATAGCCTATAGCCGATCTGCAAGCTCACAAAGCGCCGCTTTGTGAGCTTGTAGATCGGCTATTATCACGACCTTGGTGCTGCATTCTTGTCTGTTGAAGTTGGGCATTAATTTACGAAAACATAAAAAGTTAGAGATAAAACTTTTTTTTTTTGTCCGATTGCAACGACCCATACATCTGTCATGGGACAGGAGGCTCTGCTGTATTGAGAAGATGAACTATACTCACGGCTGGATGGCGACCGTGCGTGGCTCCTCGTCCTCTGAGTCAGTGAAGATGGCAGAGCTGTCTGTCTGGGCCGTGGTCTCAGGCAGCACCACGTCATCTGTACGCTTAGCTACGGCAGCTGGCAACAGGATTCAATCAATTCAATATTATAGATAGTTCACATAAAAGAAAAACTAGTTTTCTATCGATTAGTCACCCCATGGAATTTTTTTGTTTTTGTCGCATTCCTAAGCCAATAATTTGATGACCAGTAGGCAGCGGTTCCGGTAGGAGACTTTGTGTCTCCTACCGGAACCGCTGCTGGTCATCAAATTAGTATTAAACGATATTCATGAATTCAAGTCTCCATGACTAATCCACAGGAAAAAAAGTCATTTTGGGGGTGAGCTATCCCTTTAACCCATTAAAACGCTGCAAGCTTGTACATCTGCTATTTTTGAACATTAAAACAAAAAAATCTTGAAGGTGTTTGCATTTTCTTTTACACAAATCTTCTCTTCTGGAGGGGTCCCTGGCACAAAACCTCTTCACGGCCACAATACATATCATTGTGGGTGTACCTTGGCACGAAACATACTACTGATTCGGAAGGCGTTTGTAGAATCGACCTCGGGTGTTAATGGGTTAAGCAAACAGCATCAACATTTCCTTGTCATGGCACAGTACAGGTCTTCTAGTATCTGTCAATATCACACACACACACACACACACACACACACACACACACACACACACACACACACACACACACACACACACACACACACACACACACACACACACACACACACACACACACACACACACACACACACACACACACACACACACACACACACACACACACACACACTTTTGTTTGTGTTCATAAAATCCTTACCTGTAGTGTCATTCTTATCCAGCTCAACAGGCTTCTTATTGAGATCCAAGCAGCTGAACACCTGGAGATGAGAACAGTCTACTGTAAGACTTTGACACGCATACAAACATGAAATCAATTATTTGTACAAAGAGTGAGGTAGTGATTGTTGTCATGGTATGCGTTTCAACAATAGGGACTCAGTCAGTCTGAGTCAGGAATACTCTTTATAATGATGTTTATCCCACAATTTTATAACCCATTTTTTCAACCAGTGCCAATTGCCTATGTAATCCTGGGCTCTGCCAGCCTAGGGAGAGCCTATAGAACTGAGCTCATGCCTCCTTCAATGCATGAGGAGCTAGCAAGCCGCTTCTTATGAACTGACAGGGGGGGGGGGGGGGGGAGTCCTAAATACCTAGGGGGGCTTTGCATGGGGGGGGGGGGACTCCTCGCGCCCGCAGAAAGGCAGAAAGACAGTGCAAACACCAGGTTGAAGTTCATCCATGACCGTAACAGACCGCTATGATCCATGGCTGGCGTTTGTTTTCATTCTTATAAGACCAGAGACCGCATGGCTCATTTGCATATCCTCGTGAATATATTACGCGTACGCAAATTAGCCATGCAGCCATGCGGTCGTCCCAAAATATATATATATTGCAGCCCCCATAGCCCCCCCCTTCCCGCGCCACTGGGTAGGACATAGCGCGTTATTCCAACCAGTTCCTTTCCCCTCCATCAGGCGCCCCCCGGCTTACCAGGATTACTGCATGTTTTTTGTGAGGGTACCTACCCTAGGGGACACGGGGAAAACATGCAAACTCCACACAGAGACCGAGGCCCTTTCGCCAACCCCCTTTTTTTCCTCACAATTTAGTCATTAAGCCAATTAATCCCTCCCCCGAACACAAATTGTGTTAGTACAGACACTCAGCTGAGCACCAAGACAAGTTATTTTCACATCGAATATCTTTATATATCTTTAACCCATTAAGTAATTAGTAATGAGTATTTAAAGGTAGGGTAAGTGATATTTTTGGTTAAAACAAAAAGTATTTTGTTAAAAGGTTAAAGCTCTATATTCTGATAGTAATCATTGCTATAGAGTGTTTGTTCAGTAACAGGGCTCTCCCTGTCTCTCCAGCTCTTTAATAAACAGAAAATACATTTTCCGGTAGGTGTCAAAATCTCAGCCAATCAGGAGAAAGTACCCATTTTTAAGCTTCATTTTTATAGTGTTCCAGTTCCAATTTTGCCTGCTCATTTCTTGTGTCATCACTTCCAATTTCACTTGTTTAATCTATATCCTGATTGAGTTCTCTATCCTGATTGGATAAAATTGGAAATTAACCTGAAACTGAAACGAAAATGCATTTTCTGTTTTATAAAGAGCTGGAGAGACAAGGAGACTCCTTTTACTGAACAAACACTCTATAGCAATGAGTACTATCAGAATATAGAGATATTTAACACTTATTTTAACCAAAGAAAATAACTTACCCTACCTTTAAGTAATACTCAAAAGATTTGCATACATTTTCATGATTTTTCAAAAGAAATAAGCTCATAAAAACAAGCTTGTAGATCTGCTATTTTTGAATAGCCAAAGTATAAGATAATGGTTAAAGTGGTTCAAATCTAAAAATCACACCCAGTATGAAGTCAGTGGTGCCTTTGATGAGTTCATTATGCGCATGTGTTGCACTCCTGTTTGTGTTTAATTAGTGTAACTGGTTGCATCTTTGTGTTGCAATCAGCTGCAGCTGTTGAGGCCAGACACAAACATACGACGGATAGACACACACACGGTTAAATGTAGGAGTGGTTGGCACCACAAAAATGACAGATGCTTACCTGGTCTTAATGGGGTTACGTTTTGAGCCTTGCTATTCCACAAAGCTTCCTTAGCCACTAATCAAACAGAGTCTTCTTTTTTTTACCTTGTTGGAATATATGGGCACCGGGGCGATGGCTGAAGCGTCGATCATGCGCCGGCGTTTGGGCGGGACAAGCACTGCAGCGGTCTCCACATCGCTGTCACTGTTGGCCTCCACGTCACTGTCGGGCATCTGAGGGAGATGATACGTTAGAACTATAGGGTTATGCCAATATCCAACATTACAGAACCCAGTTCTGCATTTTTTTTTTCTTTTATAAAAATGTCAACTTCCTGTTGATTTTGCCTTTTTGAATTAGGGCGAAAGACCCAGACTGGATCAGCGGATCTGCATATTCCAGTGGTGTAAAGTAACTAAGTACATTTACTCAAGTACCATACTCAAGTACAATTTTGAGGTATTTGTTTATTTACTCCAATTTCCAATACTTTCATTTCTACATCTCAGAGGCAAATATTGTACTTTTACTTCACTACAATCATTTGAATAATTTAGTTACTAGTTACTTTTTAGATTTTTATTTGTATTACTAAACCTACATTAACCGCTTAAGCTCTCTATATATTTCGGCTATTTGAAAATAGCAGATCTCACAATGCGACGCAATGCGACACATTGTGAGCTTGTAGATCTCCTATTTTTAAAAGATGTTTATACATTTGATAACTTGAAATGGGACATTCTGCATAATAAGTACTTTTACTTTTGATACTTTAAGTACATTTTGATGCCAATAGTTTTGTAATTTTACTCAAGTAAATTTAGAATTCCAGACTTTTCCTTGTAACAGAGTATTTCTACATAGTAGTATTGATACTTTTACTTAAGTAAAACATTCGAGTACTTTTTACACCACTACATTACATAACCCAGTTCTGCATTATTTATTTTTACAAAAATGTCAACTTCCTGTTGATTTTGCCTTTTGAATTAGGGCAAAAGACCCAGACTGGATCAGCGGATCCTCATGAAAGGAAAATCAACAAGGATGTTGACATTTTGTAAAAACAAGCAGAACCAGGTTTCATAATGTCATTGCCGGTAAAAGATATATTGTGACATTCGGTTTACGGTAGTCCATAAGACCCAGCCCTACAAGCACGTTTTTCAACAATATGGACTGAGTCAATCAGTGAGAAATACTCATAGTTTTAGGCCTGGTCCCAGAATAAAAACAGCATCAAAAACAACAACAAAAAAGTCCTCAGTTGCAATGTTGTTATTACCTGCTGGTAACGATGAGACGATAATCGTTATTATCGTGATAAAAAAACACAATAATTGTATCATGGAGATTTTAATTTATCGTGAAATTGTCCTCTGTCATACACTACTAGGATGAATTGGCTTTTGTTGAGCTGCAAATTCAGTACCACTTAAAAGGGAAATACCACTCATTTTCAACATTGAACTATGTCTTTAATACACCTTAGAACCCCCCCCTTCAGGTGGGGGGTGATTGTGATCAGTGACATACGCAGGGTGTACTTTTGGCTGAGGGGGTGGAGCCAAAAGTACACCCTGCGTATGTCACTGATCATATGACCTCAATCAATTATACAGTTCTAGGCTACATAGAGGGGGGGGGACTTTTTTCTTATTTCCACAACAGCTCTAAGGTGTATTAAAGACATAGTTCAATGTGGAAAATGAGTGGTATTCTCCTTTAAACCCTCTGTACTTGATAAAACGGACCTGTAAAGAGCGCATAAGGTACGCTCTAATTTCACTCTACACAAATCGATTCGCCAAAAATAGCAGATCTACAAGCTTGTAATTCGGGCTATTTTTGGCAAACGTTGCCCACAGAATATGGAGGCTGGGAGTTCAAGTGGTTAACAAAAGTACCATTTTAAGTTTAAGCACATCTGGATTATCGGGATATCATGAATCGCAATTATGTGTAGTTTTCATATCGTCCCATCCCTACTGCTGGGTAGTAAACGATTGAAATACTTGGTTCTGCAGCTGCACAAAGCAAAATACTAAGATTGTAATGATAATATAACATTAATACTAGACATGTAATGTAAACAATTAAGGTTTTTTTTTCTTTAAAACCTTGAAAGATTTCTTTGGCTATTGAAAAATGGCAGATCTACAAGCTCATAGCACGACACCGAGTGCCGCGCTACGAGCTTGTAGATCTGCTATTTTTGAAAAATCGTGAAAATTTGTGCAAGTCTTAAAGGTAGGGTAAGTGATATTTTTTGGTTAAAACAAAAAGTATTTTGTTAAAAGGTTCAAATACTATATTCTGATAGTAATCATTGCTATAGAGTGTTTTTTCAGTAAAAGATGTCTCCCTGTCTCTCCAGCTCTTTAATAAACAGAAAATACATTTTTCGGTAGGTGTCAAAATCTCAGCCAATCAGGAGAAAGTACCCATTTTTAAGCTTAATTTGTATAGTGTTCCAGTTCCAATTGTGTCTGCTCATGTCTTAGTGTCATCACTTCCAATTGCACTTGTTTAATCTGTATCCTGATTGAGTTCTCTGTCCTGGTTGGATAAAATTGGAAATGAAACTGAAACTGAAACGAAAATGCATTTTCTGTTTAATAAAGAGGTGGAGAGACAAGGAGACTCCTAATACTGAACAAACACTCTATAGCAATGAGTACTATCAGAATATAGAGCTATTTAACAATTATTTTAACCAACGCAAATCACTTACCCTACCTTTAATAATGTATATAATATATTTTTGAAGCAAACATTTTTAACTCAAATCTTTGCTTCTGGGGGTCCCTGGAACAACATATTTTGAGATGGGGGCCAAATACTTATAATTTTGGGTGGTCCTTGACATGAAAAAGTTTGGGAACCACTGATTATAGCAACATACGTTTTTTTCAAACAAACTGTTAGGATTTAGAAGATATTTGTAGAATCCCCAGAACCAAAGATTTGAGTAAAAAAAAATTGCTTAAAAAATATATATATTCAAAGATTTGCAAAAATGTTCATGATTTAAAAAAGAATAGCCAAATAAATCTAAAAATGACACACAGATGTGTCCCTGGTCTTAATCGGTTAAAGTATACTATGTTAGTTCCATTGATCCAAGATATACACCTTAGAACAGCAGACCTCCAAGCTCACAACGGTCACATCCGCGATGTGAGCTTGTATGTCAGCTGTTAACGGCACGCAATACCGTTGCGGTGTGGGTGAGAGAGTGAGTGAGTGAGAGAGAGAGCTCTCTCGCTAGGAGCGTCTCACCAGCCAACACACAAGAGGAGAGATTGAATGAATTGAAACCAATGCTCCCCAAAACAACAGGTTTGGGGATCTGTTGGGAATTGATTACATGAAACCAGCACCTGTGTGTGCAGTCTCAATGTTTGTCAACAAAAAATCCATCTATGTGGATCTACCAATGTGTTACCACTTTCACACCTAAATGTACATACTGTATCTACAGGTCTTATGCTATGTGTATGTAGACATGTTGATATTATATTTATATGTTTTTATGTTCTCTTTGACATGCTAGAGTGGGATGGCTCAGGGTAGAGGACAAGAGTACAGCAACTTGCAATGGGCCTGGTTTTCAAGATACTCAAGGGACCAGTGCCCATGTACCTGTCTAACTCTACTTCAAAAGAGTTCGAAACACCCATGGGTACAACACCAGAGGGAGCTCCTCTGAACTCATTCCCCCCAGATTCGGCACAAACATGGATTGGGGATGAATTAATTCTACTGTTATGCCACATAAATGTAAATATACTTATATTGCCTCTAGTATTGATGATTTCTTGTATGGTATTGTACGTCTTTAAGTCTTGATGAATTGAAGTGACAGGACCACAATGGAAACAAGCCCTCAGGGCTTTTTGTGTCATCCTTTTAGCATCATTGTATAACTGTACATCTGTACTTTTTGAAAACTTAATAATAAAGTATTCAATCAATCAATGCTTATTTCATGTTAGATTCTTTTGTCTAATTCAGGGGTCTTCAACGTTTTTCAGCCCAAGGACCGCTTCTCTGAGAGAGAGGTGAAGCAGGGACCCCCACTATATATATTGCATAACATTGTGTTGCAGATTGCACTTTTTCATAGATGTTGGATTGATGTTAATGTGTATTTTTAGACACTTAAACCGTCGATATTTAGTAAACTTTCACTCTGTACTTAGCCTGCTTTTTTTTTCCCTCTCTTTGCCGAAAATAGCCGATCTACAAGCTCACAACGCCTCGCGCTGCGAGGCGTTGTGAGATCGGCTATTTCCGGCTAAAGTTGTCCTTAGAATAGGGATGCTATAGGGTTCAAGTGGTTAATGTAAAAAGAAAAATCCTATCACACAAAGACTTGGCGGACCCCCTGTAGTAACTCTGAGGACCCCCTAGGGGTCCCGGACCCCCTGTTGAAGACCCCTGGTCTAATTGATATATTGCCCAGCCATTCCACAAAGCTGTCTTAGCTGTCAAACAAGAGCCTTTACCTTGTCTGAAATGGGCCCCGGGGCGCTGGCTGAAGGGTCAGTACCGCGCTGACGGGGTTTTCTAACTTTGGGTGAGCATGTCGCGGGGGTCAACTCCACATCGCTGGCTGAAGGTCTACCGCGCTGACGGCGTTTGACTTTGGGGTAGTGTATCACCCCAGTGTCGAAATCCACATAGCTGGCTGAGTCGAACTCCACATAGCTGGGTGAAGGGTCGATACCGCGCCGGGGACGTTTTTTCACTTTGGGTGAGCGCATCACTGGGACGAACTTTGCCGGGACGAACTCCACATCGCTGTCACTGTCAGACATCTGAGAGAGAGAGAAAGAGAGAGAGAGAGAGAGAAAGAGAGAAAGAGAGAGAGAGAGAGAGAGAGAGAGACCTTGGATTCATACGTCCGTCACACGATGGTGCCGCACGTCGAAAATAGCAGACCCACAAGCTCACAACGAGCCGGATCCGCAACAAGTTGTGAGCTTGTAGATCTACTATTTTCAGCAGGGCGACACCGGTCTCAAATGATTTCGCTACAAAGAGCCAAGCCTCGTTAGTACTGGGTAATTAAAACATGGCTGAAAAGGAACAGCGCTGAAAAAGACTTTATTATTATTATCTTTTGTAACAAGCACCAATATGGCACTGTGGAGAAAAACTAAAAAACAAACAAAACCACCTTTAGGATGGTGTTGACCGGTTTGTTTGTGCATTGTTTCAATCAGTAGTGTAAAGTAACTAAGTACATTTACACAAGTACTGTACTTCAGTAAAAAAAAAATATATTTTTCACTTTACTGGAGAATTTCCAATTGTCAGTATTTTTACTTCTACTCCACTACATCTCTGAGGAAAATATTGTACTTTTACTCCACTATAATTATTTGAAAACTTTAGTTACTAGTTACTTTGCAGATATAAATTATTATATTGTAAAACACACATTAACCACTTTAGCCCTATTTGAAAATAGCAGATCTACAAGCTCACAACGCGTCGCATCGCGACCCGTTGTGAGCTTCTAGATCTGCTATTTTCAAACATTTTAGTACTTTTACTTTTGGTACTTTAAGTATATTTTGATGCCAATACTTTTGTACTTTTACTCATGTAACATTTTGAACACAGGCATTTTACTTGTAACAGAGTATTTTTTATATTGTGGTAGTACTTTTTCCACCACTGGTTTCAATGTGCCCCGCAGTCTGGCCTACTTTGCAAACAGCTCTTTTTATTTATTTATTTCATAGTCTGTATAAATAAAATCACCCTAATGGCACTGCAAATTATATATCGATTTGTTTAAGTGTTAACTTAATATCTGGCCTGGCAAATTATTTAGCTAATTATTTAGCTCAATACCTGGCTCAATACCCACAAATACTAATGTCCATGTGGATCCACATATGCAGATTAAACAATACACAGTTTCACTCCGTAAAAGGAGAGACCCAGTGGTGTAAAGTAACTAAGTACATTTACTCAAGTACTGTCCTTAAGTACAATTTTGAGGTATTTTTACTTTACTGGAGTATTTCCAATTTGCAGTACTTTTACTTCTACTCCACTACATCTCAGAGGCAAATATTATACTTTTACTCGATTACAATTATTTCAAAACTTGAGCTACCAGTTACTTTGTAGATTTGGATTATTATTACAAAACAAAACATACACTAATCCAGGGGTCTTCAACAGGGGGTCCTCAGAGTTACTACAGGGGGTCCGCCAAAATCTTTGTGTGATATATGTATTTTTTTACCGTAACCACTTGAACCCTAGCATCCCTTTTCTGAGGAGAACTTTAGCCAAAAATAGCCGATCTACAAGCTCACAACGCCTCGCGCTGCGAGGCGTTGTGAGCTTGTAGATCGGCTATTTTTGGCAAAGAGCTATCGGTGTAGAGGGAAAAAAGAGCAGACCGCGTAAACAAAAAAAGTTGAATCTGAAACACAATTGTATACAATATAGAGGGGGTCCCTGCTTCATCTCTCTTTCAGCTAGGGGGTCCTTGGGCTGAAAACGTTGAAGACCCTTGCACTAATCACTTCAGCCCTATATACATTTGGCCATTTGAAAATAGCAGATCTACAAGCTCACAATGCGTGGCATCAGATCTGCTATTTTCAAAAGATTTTGTGCCGCGCTATGAGCTTGTAGATCTGCTATTTTTGAAAAAAAATTAAAATGAGTGCAAATCTTTGAATATATATATTTTTAAAGCATACATTTTAACTCAAATCTTTGCTTCTGGGGATTCTACAAATGTCTTTGTAGTAAAAGTATGTTGCTATAATCAGTGGTCCTCAAACTTTTTCATGTCAAGGACCACCCAAAATTATATGTATTTGGCCACCGACCCCCATCTCAAAATATTTTGTTCCAGGGACCCCCAGAAGCAAAGATTTCAGTTAAAATGTTTGCTTTAAAAAAAATATATATATATATTCAAAGATTTGCACACATTTCGCAATATTTCTCAAAAATAGCAGATCTACAAGCGAGCTTGTAGATCTGCTATTTTTGAATAGCCAAAGTGTAAAATAATGCTTTTTAGGTCAAATCAAAAAATGACACAGATGCTTCTCCCGGTCTTAAAGGGTTAAATAAGCGTCTCTGCCTCAGCCTTCCTCAGACTAGCCCCATTAAGAACCTCTCACTCCGCTATACAGCTCCGAGATGAGGTTCCACTGCGATCTCTACCGGAATCGGTTGAACGGCCGCAAAGGGTCCGCTGTTTACCCTTTTCGCCACATCGTATCCAAAAACTAATGGTAGTCTCCAAATTCTACAAACGTTTCAGGATGTTCCGAAACCCTAACTTTTTGGACCGGCACGAAACAACCGTTTAAATTACTTATTTAGTCAGCCTGTGGCCATGTTTCCCATTCAACCCGGAAAACTCCCCTACGTAAGGTGCCAGTACTGCTCCCGGTTCGGCTACAATGGGAAAACATGGCCCAAGCTGACTAACTAAGCGATTTAAAAGGTTGTTTCGGGCCGGTCCAAAAAGTTAGCGTTCCGGAACATCCTCAAACATCTGTACAGTTTGGAAACTACCATTAGTTTTTGGATTCGATGTGGCCAAAAGGGTAATCCACGGACCCTTAGCGAGCAGTCCACCGATTCCGGTGGAGTTCGCAGTGGAACCTCATCTCGGAGCTGTATAACGGAGTGAGAGGTTCGTAATGGGGCTATCCTCAGTACAGATTTAAAACGTGTTTCGGTGGTATTTGAACTAAGTCATATTCATAGCTGAGCGGCATCCAGAGGAAGCGCACCTGCCTTTCTTTCCCTTAGCTCTTATTATATCGTTGCTGGCGGAAACCTCCTAGATCTCCATAATATTCTAACTTTTTTCGTAAATTAACTAGGCTACTTGGTCATAGTACAGAGTCACACAAAAGTATCAAAAGTAGCAGATCTACAAGCAACGCGTTTCGAGCTTGTAGATCTGCTACTTTTGAATTTGAATAACAGTCTGAGTAACAGATTTGAACAACAAAAAAACTACAATAAAGCAAAAACTAAACGTTTTTCTATTGGTCTATTATTCATATCAAACTATACAATAACGGAATATATCCTCTGTTATTGTACAAATATCAGTAAAAAGAACAATATAACAAAAACAAACGAATAAAGACTCACGGCCAGACGTCAGGTTATAGTTGTGTCCCGACAAAGCTTTATTATTTACAGCTATTTATTATTTAACACTTTCACTTCCGGGTTATGTTAGACTTGGGGATCCATTCACGTTGGGTGTTTTCATATCCGGTCTTAAGCGGATACGGAAACGGTCCGCCTGCGTCAATGCATATGTGAGTTGAAATGACCGGATACAATAGGGCGGGCTTTAGACCGGATCCGAGCACTGAGAAGTGAACAGAAACAGGCTTTCCGCCGCGCAGGTCAAAGTAGGTGACGCATAGTGACGCGAGGCGAGCCTCCTAGCCCAAAATCCAATGTGTCACGCGCATTTTAATCTACTTTTTGTTGATTACAAATATTATTTACCTTCGGGGCATAAATTAATCATAATGTATGAAGGATGTGACAGTGACCCAATAGAACTGCTTTCGAAGTTTCAATGATGGAAGATACAGTAGATAGATATAAGTACAACAGCCTTGGTTTATTTATTAGGCCCTCTGCTGGCGGTTTTAATAGGCCACCACAACTTTTTAGTTTATACTGCTTTGAATGAAACCAGCAGTGTTGGGCAGTAACGAGTTACTTTTAATATATTACTGTAATATTATTATTTTACCTAACCCCTGCTCATTTTGCTAGGGTTATGGCTCAGGGTTGAGTAGCCTACAGCAACTTGCAATGGGCCTAAGATGCACCACAACATTGGGATACCCGTGTACCTGTCTAAATACTTCAGAAACGTAAATGAAATCCATAACACCAGAGGCAGCTCCACTGATCATGTTCAACCCATGGGCTGCAATTCCAAATTGCCCCCTGGGCCCTGTCAAAGAAGTAGTAGTGTATATCTGTCTGTTTTCTTAAATGTCATCATGATTTGAGTGCGTGCATGGGGATCTCATTTTAAATAAGCCTTTGTGTTTTTATGAGCAATCCATTTCAGAGGACCTTGTATTGGGAATTGTACTTCCATGTACTGTTTCCATGTTTTTTCTAAATAAAGTATTCAATCAATCAATCAATCAATCAATCAATCAATCAATCAATCAATCAATCAATCAATCAATTTTACCCACTAACGAGTAGTGTAAGGTAGGCTACTACTGCCAAAACAGTAATATTATACCATATTACTATGTATTCAGTTCTAAAAAGAGCTGGTTAAACAGATTGTGTTGTTGTATATCTCAAACAACACTATAACATATATAATATGTAATATAATATATTACTCTTGATTCCAAGTAATACAATATTACTACTTTTTTTAACAAGTAATATATAATAAGTAACATATTACTCTCCTGAGTAATAATGCCCAACACTGGAAACCAGTGATACAGACATTTACGCAAGTGTGAAAGTTCTTAATTTTTATCCCTCGACTTTGTAACCCTTTTTTCACCCGGTGCCAATTTGCTAAGTGATCCTGGGCACTACACTCCCCCCACCAGCCTATAGGGAGGCTAGGGCCGAGCTCATGCCTCCTTCAATGCATGAGAGCCAACTGACCTTCTTGTCACCTGACAGGGTAGAGTTTCCCTGGTTGGACGTAGCGCGTGGAAGGAACACGTTATTCCAGCCAGTTCCCTTCCCCTCCATCAGGCGCCCCGGCTGACCAGGGGGAGGCAGTATAGTGACCAGGATTACTACATGTTTTTGTGAGGGTATTAACTACCCTAGGAGACACGGGGAGAACACGCAAACTCCACACAGAGTAGGCCCTTTCGCCAACCCCACCTAGGGTATGGGCGCTGGTGACGCGGAGAAGACACACCCCCAGTGCCCACAGCGTCCCCGGCGGGAATCGAACCCAGGACCTTCTAGTGTGAAAGTTAATGATAATTATGATAGTTGTTGTTGGATAAACATGGCCTAATTTCCGGTCAGAGAAATGCAGCTAATTCCGTTGATTCCAATTAACAGTGTTTATTGACAGCTCAGTAACAGAGTATTGGAATAAAGTGTATGTAGATAGACATACAGAGATACATTCTACATTCTGTAAAATAATTTTACACAGCCGCCCCCACATTCATATTAATGTGTAATAAGCTAAAATCCTGCTGTGCTAAGTGGGGCTATAGTATCATCCTTGGGCATCTTCGGCAGCTGGATGAGTTTGGTCAGGGGAGTATATACTGTCCCTTCAATGGAAGGGAAGCTCATCGGCTTCTACCGTCAGCACCAGCTGTCATGGTGATTTTTTTACTGGCAGGACGTACGGTATTTTAATGACGGCACACGCACACCACGCGCATTTTATTTTACCTTAAATTAGGAAACCTGTTTGTATAGGAAATGTTTTTAGCTTAGTTTTAGTCTTTTTATCCCTTTAACAGTCTGCGCAACCAATTGGTAGAGCACATTTTAAGTCACTAAGTCTCATTGAAAACATTGCTGAACTTAACTGATTGAGCCCTTTCTACCATTTGGTTGAGGTATGTTATGGCAAAAAAAGGTCCACCAGATATCACTGTTTCCCAGTCACATGGATTCTCAGGTAGCCACTTTTTAGGAAGTGAAAATCAATTAAGCCACTCCTGAAAGGTGGGCTTTTTTGGTTGAAAGTAAGATTATTTTTGTCATATTATCATCTCAGAGGTGTTACTGAACCTGATTATGTAACTTGATATAATTAAAAAAAAAATCTAATAATGGTCTATTAATTTTCTGAAAACATGCTCTACCAAACGGGTTGTTTGTCACTTTATGGTAAAAGTAGTGAAGCTAAACTAAAGTAATTAAAATGTACTATTTGCTATGGATAAATAGGGCTTCTGCTAATTAAGTGTTGTTAATATAATACATGTAATGTTATTTCATTATATTTATGTTGAAAAAAATGTATTAGTATGATTTTATTCCCATCTAAAAAAACATGCTCAACCAAATGGTTGAATTGTCATTTAGTGGTAAAGGCAGTGGTGCTGAAATAATAAATGGACCAATTTGATGATCTGAGTGATGAAGAAGATGACCAAACAGATGATGCTGATCAACTCTCACAAGCAGAAGAGCCTGGGGAACATTATGGGAGACATTGATCTTTCTGACATTCTGGTACAAGACCCCAGGCCCAGCCAAGTCGAGGCGATGGTACTTTCCCCTGTTTGGATACATCCTAAACCTGTGCATCTCAAATTCCTCGCTGGTCTACAAGTGGGATTGTGTTCTACTGAACGGGAAACCAATGTCTCTCAAAAGGTTCTGGCTGGCAAGTCAACAAACCAGCATTCATAGTTGGTTAGCCATCATCTTCCTCTCCACCACAGGTGCCTTTTCAGAAGAAACGCTAAACAAGACCATCACAACCACAACCAGATGTGCACTATGACAACTGTGGACATTGACCACTTCGCTGTGACAAGCAGGGCCAACGCATACTCTGTCCAAAGGGTGTGTCCAGATGAAGGTGCCAGAAATGCATGGTTTTCCTGTGTTTGAATCCAAAATGGAAATGCTTCGTAGCGTACCACCAGATAAGACAGTGTATCTAATACCCCAATTCATTTGTGCTGTTGCACCACACTCAAATCAGGCACCCAACAGCCATATTGGAAAAACTTTGGGCCCCTTCCAAAGATACTAATGAAGGCTCTGTTCCATTCTGGTCAAACAGAGTGCTGATATTGTGCATGTTGGCTCACTGGAAACACTCTGCTACACCAGTGGGTCTCAGAGTGTGGTCCTGCGACCCTCATGGTTTATTGAGAGGATTCCAAATGGCCCCTTACAGGTGTGTAACACTGAAAGTGTACAAATAAGGGTACATTTGGTTCCATCTGTACTCTCTCAAAGTTTTGGGGGTCCTTGAAATTAAAAGGTTTTAGAACCACTGTGCTATACTAAATGGACCAGAGCCTTCATTAGCATCATTGGTAATGCCTGTGACTGAAGCAAGTAAGGAAGAGGCCCAATTTCTTTCAAATATGTCTGCTGTGCATAGAGCCTATTAGTTTGGAGGGTGGTGGCCAGGTGTGATTGCCTAAATCAGCCACCACCCACACCACACTGGTTTATTTCTACATAGGCTTGCACTTTTGAATGTATTTTGATACATTCGCTATGATAATGTATTTTGTTTTTGTTGATTATTTACATTTCCAACTTGTATACATACTGTAGTCATGATCATAGACAGAGATATGTATGAATAGAAATATCTATATTTCTCAGTGAATGCATATAAATCAATGTTAATGCATGAAACTTTTACCATTACCATAAAGTGACATCTCAACCGTTTGGTAGAGGCCTATATTTGGAAAACTGTTGGGTCTGTTAAAGAAATTATAATTGATTGTTGTTACTATTGCCCCAAATAAATAAAAAATGCAAAGAAATAATTTTTCCAATGCTTTTTTCTTGGGGTGACCTTTAAAGGGTTAAACTAATACAAATTCAAGGAATGCCTTGAATTATAGAGCTGAAACTAAAAGTTTGCTTTGAGCGAGTATCTTTCTCTTCTTCGACGGTGGCTGAGGCATTGTTGCGTGCAGATGCACTGGCAGCAGCAGCTACTGAAGCCAACATGCTGTGTACCGGCTCTGCGTGTAGCGGCTACACGCAGAGCCGGTTAACATCTATAGGCTACACTGTAGCCGATAGATGCGAGGTGTGAGGAATCTGAGGATACATTTCACACTCACTTGTAAAACTGTTATGCAAACTAGCCATTTGGGTACGTGAATCTACGATGGGGGCACGTACACAGCCTGGGGTCGAGATGAATCCAGTCGCCCCATCAGCAGCAGGTTTGGAGATATGGGGTCTGGATCAACTAGGTCAGAGTCCTTGACCAGAAGCTGTGTGGTCAGATGATCAGGAGCGATTACGATGGGGTTTGAAGGCTGTCGTCGGGCAGACCAGTAGCCGACAGGGATGAGACCCACTGTTCTGTTGGGTCTAGTTCAGGGGAGAGTGTACTGAGTTGACTGTTTGGGTAAACCGGCCGACCCAGTTGTAGTGCCTTTACCTCTGCTGGGAAGCTCTTATCTTGGGCCTTCTGGATGAGAGAGAGCTGAGCTCTGTGTCAATGCAGGCCGAAGCAGACATAGGGAGCGCAGCTGACCCATGCAGGACTGTCTCTGGCTGGTCAGTTGTGCTTAGGTGGGCACCAAAGGTCTGGTTCCGGGGCTCTTCTGACACTGTGGGGCTAGTAGGCCTCTCAGCCGAGGGAATATACTGGACCGAGGGAGAAGTGACTACTGAGGAGTATATACGGGAGTGATTGAGGAAGTTGGTGGGTCCTTGCACTGTCCGTCCCAACTGCGTGCGTACACAGCTATTTTGCCATCTTCTGGGCCCATACTGGTTGGATAGGAGTGATTAAGGAGCATGTTTCAGATGAGCTAAATGGGCTGGCTAAATGTGCGGGACAGACTGTACATATACTATTGCTCTTGCTCTTGAACGTCCATGCAAATACTGATTCATTCATTAGTTTATTTATTGTCTCCGCCAGGCTGAAAGGCATGGCGAGAGAGTATGTTTTGCACCCTGTCCGTCCGTCCGTCCGTGTGTGTGTGTGTGTGTGTGTGTGTGTGTGTGTGTGTGTCCGTCCGTCCGTCCGTCCGTGTGTCCGTCTGTGAACAGGTTATCTCCGCCACTGTTGGCTTGATCGTAGCGAAACTGTGCCAATTCAGAACCTTTGCCCCAATTTTTTCACATGGGCCTGTTATAGCGCCTCCAGGAGGCCGCTTTTTGCAAAACACATTTTTTTTACAGTACTCCTACAGATTTTGTCCAAACGTCACGCAAATCGGTACAGAGTATCTCTATAGTCATTACACGAAACGGGTCTTTCAGATTTTTCATATTCCATCCTGATTGGCTAAAAATGGCTTCCAAAGTTTGCAGATGTGCTCCGTTTTGAACAAAATGCCTCAAATCATGAACACAGCTTGCAGCTTGCACATTCCCACTAGGCCGAGGAAGACATGCCACTTGAACATTTTCAAATCAGCCTCATGGTGGCGCTATAACATGCCGATTACTGTTTTTACGTATAACTGCACCGATCTGTGTAAAACTTTGTGTGCACTCCCTAGAGGTCAGGGAAAAAACCTTTGCCCTGCATTTTTCACATCTGCCTTTTATGCCACCAGGAGGCCGACTTATATAAAACCATTTTTTAAATATTACTCCTTCACATTTTATCCAAATTTCACGCAAATCGGTAGACATGATCTCTATAGTCATGTGATCAAGACGGATCTGTTAGATTTTTCATATTCCATCCTGATTGGCTAAGATTGACATCTAAAGTTTGCAAGAGTAGCCCGTTTTGAACAAAATGTTGCAAATCATGAACGCAGCGTCCGATTGTGGTGAAACTTCGCACGCACATTTGCACTACGTTGACAAACAAATGCCACCCTTTCAACATTGCCCTATTATAGCGCCACCAGGAGACCGACTTATATAAAACTCATTTTTTTATATTACTCCCTCAGATTTTATCCAAACATCAGACAAATCGGTACACACGATCTCTATAGTCAACTGATCAAGACGGATCCGTCCGATCCGCCTGATTCTGATGATTCACATTCTGATGAATGAATTCCGATTGGCGAATTCCGAACATTGCTGCCCCACACTATCCTAGCTGACCTGGCGGAGACCTGTGCTCCGAGGAGCACTTTTTCTAGTTTAATTTTTTTTTACCTCCTCCCCAGGAAAGTAAAGCTGTGAAAACATTTCTACACTAATGCAAAAAAAAACACAGGAGGGGAGAAAGGAGGATGTATTCTGATTATGAAGTATGTTCTACTTTATCAGAACTCATTTTATAACCCTAGCATGCCTCTGGGGCAAACATTCAGCAAGTGGCATATACAAGCTCACAACACCTCACGTTGTGACACGATGTGAACATGTGGAGCAGCTATTTTCAATGAAGAGATTTGGTGTAGAGGGAAAAAGGAGCAAACCACGTATAGAACGCGGACTCAACGAAGGAAGTGGTTAATCAATGAACATCATCATAAACTCCATATTATACAGTACTATTATACTTTCAGTATATTATACTATCAGTTTCCCTTCAACTTCTACATCCTCCTCCTCCCTCTGATTGCTGCAGGTTTCCCCGTACCAATTACATGCACAACGGTTTCCAGTGGGATTATGCATTTCTTGTTTCCCACGCCAGATTGCATGGCTGATGGTATAGTTTCATTGAAAGAACAAACACATCAGTGTCAGTGGACTCGAGCTAGAGTTTTGTACCACTTCCGACAGAATCCAGGCTGAGCAGGAATATCCACGTCAGTCTCTTCTTCTGAGCTATTGAGATACAATTTGAGTGGATATCCTGCCTTGCCGTTACCATGAAAACCTGGGGTTTCCCCTTAAAGTGTTGGAGGGTTTGCATGGCAAGATAAACATTCAGCTCATCTTTGGTGCTGGTCCTTGACAGGAACTTGTTTTCCCCTGACACTTCCCTGTTGGTGTCCTGTCTTGTCATGATAAGTAGTTGGGGGCTTGACACCCTGGCATCTCTTCCATGTGGCCTCCTTCATGGAAGATGGGAGATCATGGCGGTCAAACTACATGGATTCCGCTATAACCTTTGGTCTTTGTTGGCAGGGGAAATCATTCAGTGTTAGCATTCTGGTTGCTGTACAACATAACCAAAGTCATCGCCAGTCCTCTTCTGGTTGGAGAGCTTTTTGATTATGGTCTTGACCTTGCTCTCTCCTCTGAATAAAGTCCACAAGGCCTCCAGTGACCTTCGTGATGTGATTGTGATCAAGTGCATTTTCCACCCAATTGCACAGAATGGCATCTGATTCTTATTAAAAGTGAAATGTCCATTGACAAATTATTGGTATATCTCTGTATATCTGTGGTCTGCAGGGCCTTCATTTAAGCAATTTAGAGGGGACTTGCTAGGAACCCCGAGAGGGTGACAGGTCATCTGTTGACATGGTGCCCACGACCTGGACATCCTCAGCTTCAGTTGTGCGGATGACAAAACTTGAAAGTAGGGCCAGAGCACGTCTCGTGCATAGTAGGGTTTGATTCCTTCAAGGCTTGTCCCAGGGTTTAAAGTCTTCAAGGTTACATGACTTAATTGTGACATTTTATGGACATCTAAACAGACTTAGACTGTAAGATCCTTCTCAATAAACTAAAAGCAAAACATTTATATTTAGTCGGGCTGGCACCGGGTGGGCCAGATGTATGGGTGCCAGACCATTGGCGCTGGCGGTGTGGGACGACACTGGCGGCTCCGGGGCTGGATCATGCTCGCGCGCTGCCGGCCCAGGCGGCTGGCGTCGGCCTACTGGGCCTCTGCCTCCCCCTTCCTACGTCTTGGCCGATGGTGGTACTTATTATTATCCTATTTCGTTTTTATTTGTATTATTATTTTTGTCCTTGAGTTTTGCATCTGTACCCGTATTTGTATATATTTTTTTTTCTCGATTTCATGTGTCTGTTTATGTGATTCTGCTGTGTGGTTGATGTCCCTGGATGGGTGGGGGAACGGGGGATAAAAAAAATCTAACTGTTTTATTGTAATGACTGACACTGGATGTCTAAAACCGGAAAATAATAAAACAAAGAGGAAATTGTACAACAAAAATATATTTATAGTTATTTCTGGGTTTCAGCCTAATTATTTCATAATATTTATGCAAATGTGCTTGGTGACAAAAGGTTGCATATTTTAATTATGGCAAGATATGTATAGACTCAGAGTCTTAGAGAGTCTAAGATAATCTTTCTAAGTTGACATTAAAAATTTTGAAATCAAACATGGACTTACTCTTAGATAACCTTTCTAAGTAGAAGCAAAGTTACAGTCATTTCCTGTTTTGGGGGAATAATTAGCTAATTATGCTAATGTATTATTATTATTATAGGCCTACATGTATATAGGCTTCTTTTATAACATACTTTTATATGTTATAGCCTTTGTGTGTGTGTGTGTGTGTGTGTGTGTGTGTGTGTGTGTGTGTGTGTGTGTGTGTGTGTGTGTGTGTGTGTGTGTGTGTGTGTGTGTGTGTGTGTGTGTGTGTGTGTGTGTGTGTGTGTGTGTGTGCGTGCGCGCGTGTGCGTGTGCGTGTGTGTGTCTCAAACCTAATTGTCACATAATACCGGATACAGTAAACTGCCAAAATCCTACTCTGCATATAATGGGAGATAATGGATAAACAATGATCCCAAATGGTCCCAAAAAAGTATTACAGCCACTCATTTGAAAAGGCTATCATGTTTCAAAGTACTTATATGGACCCTACAAACAAACTGGTACCAAAGAAATTTTTCCGCCTTAGGTGACCCCGAATTCTGGTCTGGCCCATGGACTATATATGGGCATATAAGGGACACGGATAGACGGATACAGAGATCTCAATGTGTTGGCATAACAGGGACACAGACAGACAGATGGGTAAAAAGGGTACTCTGACAACAGGTACAATGGGTACAAGGGGTATTGCATAACCGAGAGGGGTTTGCATTCCCAACTTGAATCGTTCAAGAAAGCAGAGCCATACCGATCTACTTCAAATTCGGGGAATACATATATCGAATATTTATGGTTTATGGTTGTCCAGAGCTGCGTTCCGACTGATACACCCACATATGGGCATATATTGATGACATCAGGGACCTATGGGCTTAAAAACAGATACAGATTTCTCCGTATATGGGCATTATAGGGACACAGATATTGCATAACCAGGTGGATTTTGCATGCATTCCCAACCTGTGTTGTCTGTGTGTGTGTCTTGTTTTTATGCATGCCCACACCCCAAGTGGATCTGGGCTGAAACATTCCGTTAGTGGTGATGATCTGGGGGAAGGGGTCAAGGGCAATGTTTTGAAATGTGTTATAATACGTTAATAGCAATTTTTAGCACCTTGTAATTTGCATTATCTCTAAATTCTATAGAGAAACTCGAGTCTGTTTGCATGGGGGACATGTACTCAGCCCACAATGTACTCCCACAGGTTCTTCTCATAGCCTTCGTGCACATGCTGTATCAGCGCTCTTCGCCTGCTCTCACAGTATCTGCCCTTATCTTGTACTTTCTGCTTCATGTCCTGCAGGGAATCCTGGCAGAGTTTCCGCTCTAGGTAGCCAGACAGCACATCGGTGGCGTTTTCCAGATCCGCCTGGTTGTTCTCGAATATAATGGACTGGTTGTTTTTCCTGAGGTAGAAGGCAAAGGCGTAGGTGTACATGAGTGTGGAGCGGCACTGTCCCAACACATCCACGGCCGTCTTCAGGAAACTCATGTCGATCCAGGACATGTTCTTCTCTCTCTCCTCCATCGCACACTTGATTTTAGCGTAGAGATTGTGCTCAAAGCGCAGGCCCTGCGTGTGGTTCATGTAGCGGTTGAAATAGAACAGGTACCTTTCCAAGGCTGCCTTGGATTGATCTACTCTGGCTGCCTTGCTGCCATCCTTATAATTATTGCACTTATGGATACCTACTGCATCGTGTGACATTGAACGCAGGCAGACCCAACAGAACTCAAATCTGCAGCTCTGCTTCCCACACTGTATCCAATTGCAGCCACCATTTTTCTCGAAGGGCGTCTGGCATTTTGGACAGTCCTTGGTATTTGCTTCGATCCAGTTTGCAGTTTCACTGTCATCGTTACACTTCTTGATCCATTTCTTCAGCCGCTTGCACCTGATGGGGTCGTGGCTGTTCTCTCCACAGCTGAAGCAGAACCCACGGCCACACTTGCACCACACAGGCCTGTCATCTGGATAGTGGACTTTGATGACGTGATGGCAGCCGGGTGCAGGACACCACTTTAACAGTCGGTTACACTCTACAAAGCTATTTGTGATTAAATGCTGGTACTTCAACTTCACTTTTGAATCTGTTATGAGACGCATGACCGTGTCGTCGTCGACCAATATGTCACATCTATGAGAAGGACAAGAAATGGTCTGTCCCTTTCCTTCTTCCATGATTTTGGCGGTCAAGTAATATCCCCAGCACTCGGTGCAGAAGTTGTGTCCACACTCCAGGCCTGTGAAGTAAGTGTTGGGGTAGTCCAGATAGCAGATCTGACATGGGACATCCTGTGCAGTTGATGTCGTGTTGATCGGAGGACGGGTCTGCAATTCCTCACTGGGATTGACCACATGACACTCAGTGAACAGCTTGTCCAGGTTCCCATCAAAGTACCTTTCCATCAGCTTCTCTTTATCCCAGTTGAAGTGACTGAGAAAAATGCGTGTGATTGTCACAGGGTTCTGGATGACCTCGTTGACCTCCTGGATACACTCCACCATATGCTGGACGAGCTGTTCGGTGGTCAACACCTCATAACAGTAGTCCTCCTCATGTCCCGGTCTGTGGCCACTTCCGAAGGAATCGCCACTCTCGTCCTCCCATTCCCTTCCGTCCACCATGCTGCCACTGAGATCCGACTCTTCCAGTTCCGTCATGTCTTCATCGTCCATCTCTGCCTCCTCGTCCTGAATCAGTCGGCCCGTCTCCTCCCATTTGTTCCTCATCTCCCTCCTGTCTCCGTTGAGGGCTGCGATCATCTGGTAGTTAGTTTTGTCCTTCACTTCCTCCAAACTTTCCATTGTCAGGATTGCTGTCCCTGGCTAGTGGACCTGGCTCCAAATCCTTTTAACCGTCTCTTCTGGAGAGACGAGACTTATGATTAACTAAGTGTTGATACGTTTATTTATATCTCTGAACTCTCTGAAGTTGGTGCATCACAGCTACAGTACAAGCTGAGTGGAAAGAGTATGTTGATGACATCATGATTGCCATGGTAGCAAAAATCGAAACAAGTCAGACCTCTGATGTCACACTCATGTCACCATGACACACTCTGACACTCAAAAACATCCATTTGCAGTTTTCACACCTCGCTAACAAAAGCTGCCGAGTGTCAAGTCTTTCACCAGCGTGAATTAACAAAAAATAACCGACCTGGCTGGATGCATATCAATGGTCCATTGTGATAGCCTGGGACCAGACAAATCTGCTAGTGCAAAAATCAGGGCCCAATCAGGGCCCAGTATTCAAATATGGGAGACTGTAATTGGTAAATAGTTGTAGGTCTAACCAATTGCGTCCAGAGCCATTGTTTTGATCCCACCCCTTGGGAAAAAAAACGTCCTCATAGAAGCACCAGACTCATATCCACGCAGTGATATAGTCTGGCTACGCGAGGCTACCATTGTGAATTATGTGAGACCTGCTAAGTAGCCTGCTGTAGGTTGAGATGTTCTGTCTGAAGCAGTCAAAAGAGTAGAATAACAGTGGCTGATGGATTCATGAACTAATTAAATTGACGTCTGCAAGGTAAATGCATATGACAACACTAAAGTGTCCCCATTATGCAAGTAAATAGAATACAAATATTTACAGTATTTGTGGGTTAATAAATAGGCCTATATATTAAAGAGGCTGTTTCAATCGGGGATCACGCACGCACGCGCACGTGTGCGAGCGTGTGCGCACGACGTAGCGCTCCACTAGCTAAAAAAATCCACAGCACACCCCTGGCTATAACCATATAAGGAGTTCCCAATGCATCTACGCCCAAATATGGAGTGTGTTGTCTAACCTCGATGTGTCGTCATCATCATGGCATCAGGCCCAAACAAATCAGTCAGCTCCATATATGGGCATATACTGATGACATCAGGGATCTCCATACATGGGCATAAAAGGGACAAGGACTGACAGATACAGAGGTCCCCATATATGGGCATAGTTGGAGATGGTTTGGAAAGGACTGTAGCCTATATATGGGGTTATGCATCATTCGCCCCCAGGGGTCGCATACAGGCATGGGTTTGCAGAATGGATGGATGGTACAAGCACTGAGTGCGACTATGAATGAGCAATATTCTGCAATAAACACAGACAGAAACAATAAGTACAAAATCCCATACATACAATATATCACATTACTACAATAATATAGTCTGCAATAGGCATTTACAGTACACTGTCATCGCTAATGTCATAGTGCTGACATCAGACATCAGTCCAAGGCAAGCGCTATAATAATGGGAGCTGCATTAAAGGACTCGGGAATGCGTTTTGAGCGGGCTTCGCACAAGTTCAACTTTAATTTCATCAATGTGGGTTGAATGAGGCTTAACCTTGCTATACGTATAGAGAACCAGGGGCGTCACGCCCATTCACTGTGCGTACGACGCGACACCCTCACTCTCACAGCTCCGTGATTTCATACCCCCCACTTTTTGTCTGTCTGTTTTTCTTTTTTTCCCGTTCCATAACATAAAGCTGCTGATTTCATCCCAATAGCGTGAAGTAGGCTACCTGGCTACTTCTATTTCCAGTAGTATTTCAAAATAAAACGTATGTTGAATTATAACATTACAAGTATAGATTAAAATAACTCTTATTTTGAAATGTGATTTTTTTTGAATGGAAACAGCTTTCTGGGGGCTCCTTGACTAACGTACGTCTGCGTCAAGCCTTTACGAAAGTTTACGTTGACGTTCTCAAAAAGTAAACAACACCGGACGGACGTGGGACATCACATTATGGAATATAAAGACTTTGGGGCAAAAGTTAATATTTACCACCATGCTCTCTGAAACCAAGACAATGTGGGACTGTGGAACAAAAGTGTGTTCTCTTTCGTCATCTTTGTAGAAGGTGAGTAACTTAAGTAATTAATCTAATGCTGACGGTGGTGGAAAGTAACTAAGTACATGTACTCAAGTACCTACTGTACTTGAGTATAATTTTAAGGTATTTTTTACTTGACTGGAGTATTCCAATTTGCAATACTTTTCCTTCTATTCCAATACATCTCAGAGGCAAATATTATACTTTTACAGACTGTGTTTTATGTTTACCAGTAGATATACTAGGGGTCATCCCTATTTTCCCCGGGTTCTATGTTCCCCCACTAAGGTTAGGGTTAGGGTTAGGTTTAGGTTAGGTCCTATGTTCCCCGCTCTCCCTAGGAAAGCGGGGAACATAGAACCCTGGGAACATAGGACCCGGGGAACATAGGTACATTACATTACATTACATTACAGTCATTTAGCAGACGCTTTTATCCAAAGCGACTTACAATAAGTGTATTCAACATAGGTAGGGAACGAAAACTACTAATCACCAGAAGTCTTTAGTGCATTTTCTGCAAAAACAAGCAACCAAGAGTATACCTAGCGCTAGGGTAAAAGTGAAATATATCAGCTACCTATTTCCTTAAACAGATGAGACAAAATAGCTAAATCAAATGAGCATGAGCTAAAACAAATAAGTGTATCGACTAAACAAGATCCAATAAACAATACAACAATAGAAAACAAGCGTTCGTACAACTAGTTAACAACAAGTAGGTCAGGCAGAGAGGAAGGGTAGTGTTTCCTGATACGGTACGGTCCCGATATACTATAGCAGATATATAGCAGATATACAAGCTTCCTCAGCATTCAGGTCTGTACGGCTCTGACCACATCCATGCTCACTATGACAAACTAGGGGCTAAAAAAGACTCCTTCTCATTCAAACCAGTAAATGTTGATGATGTGCTGAAAAAACTATTTGACCTCCAGCCAAACAAGGCCACCGGCCTTGACAATATCCCCACCAGATTCCTCAGAGACGCAGCTACTGCTATTGCCCCCATAGCCAAAATCACAAACCTATCCATCAGCCAGTGTCACATCCCACAAGATTTCAAGTTGGCAAGAGTAATCCCTCTGCATAAAAAAGGAAGCAAATTAGAACCTGGCAACTATAGGCCTGTTTCCATCCTTTGTTCCATCTCAAAGGTTGTAGAGTGATTAATTCAAGAACAAATCAACAGCTACCTCAGCGAGCATAAACTGTTGTTTGAATTCCAATCGGGCTTCAGAACCTCCCATTCCACTGACACATGCCTACTGTTCATTCATTCAAACCTTTATTTATTCTCGAAAGACATTGAGGTTGCCCTCATTTGCAGTGTCGTCGAGATACAGCACAGTACAACATCAATACAACATCAATATTCATATAAATAACAGATTCAGAACAAAAACAAAATTAAAAACAGTTACAGACATTTGTGGGTAGATCTGCAATCAAAAATTTAAATTGACCATATGTTATGGGCGAACTGATCTTAAATTTCAGCTGCAGGTCATTCCACGTAGTTGGGGCACTAACGCAAAAGGCTGTTTTCCCCAGTTCAGTTTTTACCCTAGGGACTTTTAGCGTCAGCCAGTTATTTGAGCATGTCCCATGCGCTCCAGGATTCCATTCCATCAAAGAATTAATATATAATGGCAAAGTCCCAACAATTGCCTTAAAAATAAATAGGTACCAATGTTTGTTTCGCCTGTCAGCCAAGGATGGCCAACCTACTCTGTCATATAAGATGCAGTGATGGGTCCTAAACTGTTCACCAGAAATGAAGCGCAGAGCAGAGTGGTAAACTGAATCTAAAACCTTGAGGGTAGAAGGGGAAGCATTCCTATAAATGACATCACCTTAGTCCAAAACAGGGAGAACAACAGCTTCAATGACTCTTTTTCTACAGGTCATTGGGAAACTAGCTTTATTCCTGTAGAAGAAGACAATCTTTTGTCTGAGCTTGCAGGCAAGATTGTCTAGATGATATTTAAAAGTTAATTTTTCGTCAAGCCAGATTCCAAGATATTTATATTCAGTAACCCTTTCTATGATGGTTCCATTTGAGGTAGTAATATGTAGGCTATTGTAATCTATTTCCCTGGCCATAGAGAATAACATGTATTTAGTTTTTCCTGTATTAAGTACAAGTTTCAGCTCTTTAAGGGAGTCCTGAAACGCATTAAATGACAACTGCAATTTTTCAGTTGCCAGCTGGACAGACTCAGCAATGCAATAAAGAATGGTGTCGTCTGCATAAAAATGGACTTGACAGCTACCAAGAGACAAAGCCATGTTGTTTATATATAAAGTAAATAAAACAGGGCCCAGAATTGACCCTTGAGGGACGCCTTTGGAGATTGGTAAGAACCCTGATTGGGCTCTCCCAGCTTTCACGCACTGGGATCTCTCAGTCAGATAGCTCTGAAATCAAGTGCAGGTATCTCCATCAAACCCAGTGCTGTGTAGTATATTTAAGAGTAATGAATGATCAACTGTGTCGAAAGCTTTATATACATCTATGAATAGTGCAGCACAATGTTTTATTTTATCTACAGCAGAAGCAATATCATTTACAACTAGAAAATGTGCTCCTCGGAGCACAAGTCTCCGCCAGCAGACCCGTGCTATTTTAATCAAATGAAATCACTTACCCTATCTTTAACCATAGTTCTCTAGGAATGTTCTAATTCTTACGTAAAATAGAACATGTTACTATATCATAGCAATTATATTATCATAACAATAAGTAATGAGATACAATAGGGTAAAAGATATATCTATCTGTTGGAGAAAGGTCATTTGATACTATTGTCATGATCCCGCCTCCTTTTTCTGTTTCTCTGTCAGTTCTGAAGCACGTGGAGTTTGGTAGGATGAGGGCATCTGGATCTAAGTTGTGGTGTGATTTCAGAAATGTTTCCACGAAACATAACACATCAAATTCTGTCAGTGTTGGATCTTTTTTGAGGTCAGGTAAATGTTGCAAGTATGATCTGATATTCAGCATGGCGATAGTTAGGGTGGAGTCATTTGGAGCAAGTGGGATCTGTTGGGATACTTGTAGTTGTGTCTTGCGTAGTCGAGTCATTTCTTCGAGTACAGCAGGGTGAGTTTTGATTTGTTTGTCATGAAAGCTGAGGAGGTACAGGCCTTGTAGTGATGTTACTCTGCTGAGTGCAACATAGACCTGACCCGGGTTGAAGATGCCCTTTTCCTCTACGGTGACTACGATCTTGTCCAATGTTCTTCCTTGGACTTTATGAATTGTGCATGCCCATGCCAGAGTAAGTGGGAATTGTACTCGTATTGCTTCTACAGTGTTTTTGGTACCTGTGTAGAATTGCGCAGTGTGCCTTTGTATGGGTACCGCTTCAGGAAAGTGTTCTTTGTACTGACTGGCTGTTTTGGCTGCTTTTCCTACACGATCACTATCAAAGTTGACCAGGATGGTTTCGACTGTTGTGTTTGTTTGATGGATGTGAACAACTGTTCCGCATACTCCATTGGACAGTCCGTCAGAGACAGCTATTGTCTAAGCTGTCTAAGCTATTTATATATTTATATTACATATTGTGATGTCACGTGAAACTTGACCAATGTTAGGTGTTCTCAGAGGGACACACACACGCACGGACGGGTGATTTGTACTGGAAGGTACTGTTCCAATCAAGACTGATTGATCCTGTCTTACCTCACTTCAAAAACATAAATGGCTTTTTGAAGTGACACACCTTTTTTTTTTTTTTTGTCATGCGTCCCTCTAGCCAATCAAAAGCGTTGGTGTCAACATATTGTCACGTGTCAAGTGGAGCTTGACCAATGTTAGCTTGGCTGGGGGGGGGGGGGGGACACAGCGGGACGAAGCGAAAACATACTCTCCGCCTCCGGCGGAGACAATAAAAGGCTTCAGAGAAAAATGAGAGTCATGTCTCTCAATGTTAGAGACATGGCTCACAACGTCCATATGTGTGCTTCCAGAATTTTCATTTGCTATGACCTCATTCTCAAAAAGGTGACCTGCAGCAGCAAAATGTTAATTAAAAACTGTACATATATCGCTTAGGTCAGAAAAGACACACTGACCGACGTTTACATGTGCAGGTAGTGAGGTACCTTTTTTATCTCTGACTGAATTTACAGTTTTCCAGAATTTAGCTGGGTTAGAATCACATCGAAGTATAGCATCTAGATAATAATCCGATTTCGCTTTCCTTACAGCTGATGTGAAGGCATTTCTCAGTTGCCTAAAAGCAAGCCAATGAGAGGGGTTTCCTGACTTCTTGGCTAAAACCCAGGTCTTGTTTTTCGCCTGAAGCAGAGATGATAATTCTGAAGTGAACCAAGGATTAGTCCTAGCTTGTATTCTTTGCTTTTTAAAAGGGGCATGCATATTTACAATAGAGTTAAAAACTTGTATAATATATTTGACCGATACATCAAACGTGAGGTAGACGCGGGCAAATACTGCGGCATGGTCATGTTGGACCTCCAAAAAGCGTTCGACACTGTAAACCATTCAATTTTACTTGATAAGCTGAGGGTGATTGGTTTTGATAGCACATCACTAAACTGGATGAGATCTTACCTGGAGGGTAGAGAACAAGTGGTTGACATCAACGGAACCATGTCCTCATCCCTCCCAGTGAGCTGTGGGGTTCCTCAGGGCAGCATTTTAGGGCCGTTACTGTTCCTTCTATACATTAACGACATGAATACTGCCTGTAACTGCAAATTGTTTCTGTTCGCTGATGACTCTGCACTCCTGATCTCGGGAGAGGACAAGTTGCAAGTTGAGGAAGCGCTCAGCTCCGAACTCACCAAAATCCGTACTTGGCTTACCGATAACAAACTGTCACTACACCTTGGGAAAACTGAATCCATTCTCTTTGGGGCCAAACATTCCCTCAGACAGATGGATGTAAATGATTTCAAGGTCAAAGTCGATGACACCCTTATCGGTAACACTTTACAATAATGACCCGTTATAACGCATTTATAAACGTTTATAAGCAGTTTGTAGACTATTAACAAATCATTAACAACCTGTTTGTTGACATTTGTAAATGATTACTAAAACCTTTATAACTACGGTTACAAATCATTTATAAGGTATTAGTAAGTAGTAAAACTATTCATGTATAAGCCATGTATAATACATCTGTAAATGATTATTAAATAATTTGTAACTGATGTTATATAATATATACAAGCTATTTGTAGATAAAGAACTAATCATAGACAAACTATTTATATAGATTGGTTAATGATTATTAAATCATTTATAATAACATTGTAGAATATTTAAGAATCATTTAATCATTGTTCAAAACACAACTGTCTGTTAATGTGACTTTCTCCTTACCTGTTGCAAACTACCTGGCTTTCATGAATGCAGACACCAAACAATTTCCAGAATTATCTTTCATGTTTAATAAATGATTCGTAAGACATTCGTAAAGAGTATGTAGACCATTTGCAAACGTTATCATGGGCCTTATAGTAAAGTGAAGACCATGCATTATTATTTCATGTTTAACAATGATTAATAAAACATGTGACATCAAAAAGTGTCAGAAGTAACATTATAGAGTATAAAAGTATAAAACTATTTATTAAGATATAAAATGTAGCAACTTTTGGACACAGCACACACACTGACATTTAAACAAAGAAATTCATTACAACAGAATCACAGAGTAGCAGCTTGGAGCCTCTGCAGTCACCATCTCCCAGTGCAAGTTAGCTTTAGCTGCTAAGCTAAACTGCTAAGCATGGAGGACATTACTAGCCTACACATCAAAACAAACATTGTGGATACAAACGGCCACCATCAAAATACCCCATGGTCATAATGCTACTTCATGTGTGTAAGATTAGACATTTTATGTTACCTTGATCACCTGCAACAAAGACAGTTAAAACACATAAAACATGAATTAGACATATTTCTGTCCAGTCTGCAACTGCATCACTGTTCACTTCCTCCCTAGTAGGCTACTGCAGGTGTAATGCAGGTAATCAGTGTGTTGCCAGATTTTGCAAAAGAAACAAGCGGCCAGGTCTATGAAAACAAGCCCAAAAGAAGCAACTAGGCTCAGGCCCATGATAACGTCTGCAAATGGTTTACATACTCTTTACGAATGTCTTACGCATCATTTGCTAAACATGAGAAAAACTCCCTAAAAAACTAAATTTATACCACTATATGAATCATTTCCAAATGATTTCCTACACATTAAAGGAGGAGTTCACCCAAAAAATGACTTATTTTCTATCAATTGCACACCCTATGAAGCCTTGAATCCATGGATTATTTTTTGTTTTTGTCGCATTCCTAAGCTAATAATTTGATTCCCGTCTCCTACCGGCTAATGTATCCGGTAGGAGACACAAAGTAGTTATTTGTGTCTCCTACCGGAAATACACACGTCATCAAATTATTGTCTTAGGAATGCCACAAAAACAAAAATAAATCCATGAAATCAAGGCTTCATGGGCTGTGTAATTGATAGAAAATAAGTAATTTTTTGGGTGAACTCCTCCTTTAAATTACATTATTTAATGATGAACAAAATCTAATAAATAATGTTTTAATGTGTTTTAAATAATGTTTAAATGATTCTTAAAGGTAGGGTAAGTGATATTTTTGGGTTAAAACAAAAAGTATTTTGTTAAAAGGTTAAAGCACTATATTCTGATAGTAATCATTGCTATAGAGTGTTTGTTCAGTAACAGAAGTCTCCCCGTCTCTCCAGCTCTTTAATAAACAGAAAATACATATTCTGGTAGGTATATGACCTATGATGAGCCAATCAGGAGAAAGTACCCATTTTTAAGCTTCATTTTTAGAGTGTTCCACTTCCAATTTTGCCTGCTCATTTCTTAGTGTCATCACTTCCAATTTCACTTGTTTAATATAGATCCTGATTGAGTTCTCTATCCTGATTGGATAAAATTGGAAATGAAGCTGGAACTGAAACGAAAATGCATTTTCTGTTTTGTAAAGAGCTGGAGAGACAAGGAGACTCCTTTTACTGAACAAACACTCTATAGCAATGAGGAGGCCTACTATCAGAATATAGAGCTATTTAACACTTATTTTAACCAAAGAAAATCACTTAAGGCAGGTACAGACTGCAGGACCTTTAAGTGGTCGGGGGTCATCTGATCATTAAGCATTACACACTGCAGGAGTTTATTTCTTGAAATCGGCTGTCATATATCGTTGTGGTTTTCACACTATAGATTGATCCCCGACCAGGGATTACACACTGTAGGATAGTTCACTAGGATGCTATCTCCAGAGTCAGACCCAATACATACATTTGTGTTTATTCCAATTCATTTTAATCGACGTATCCTGTGATATGCCCCTCGATCTCCCTCTCTCTCTCCCTCTCCCTCTCTCTCTCTCTCGCACGTCAAGTGCGCAGAAGCAGTTAGTGACAGAGTTGCCATGTCCGCTTATTATAAGCGAATTTCGGATTGTTTTTCTGTAAAGTTGCTTGAAAGTGTAGTTGCTTTTTTGGCCTTGTTTCCTAATGTTGTTTGAACCAGTTGTTCTCAAAAATGTTCATGGCAAGGACCCCCAAATTAATATTTGTCCGCAGAGGCGCAGACCTCCCCCTTCTGAAAATATGTTGTACCATAGACCCCCATACAAGATCTGCGTGGATTTGGAAAATATTTCAATTCCCCCCCCGCCCCCCCCCCAAGATTTCTTCTTTAAAAATAGCCTATCTACAACGTGAGCTTGTAGATCGTCTATTTTCAAGTATCCAATGTATTTGTATATAGGCTTCATGCATAGTCGCTTGTTGGGCTTGTTTTCACAAACCTGGTTGCTTATTTCTCTCGCAAAATCTGGCAACACTCACACACACACACACACACACACACACACACACACACACACACACACAGATCGCTCGCTCTCTGTGTGTCTCTCTCTCTCTCTATCTCTGTGCAATAGTCTCAAATAAACAGCCCCCTTTGAACACACTCGCTCACTCTCATTCTGTTTTATAATAATGTTGAACTTAATACAGGACTGGACAGTAACTATGCGGGAGATCTGTTTGTTGTGGACCTTCCATAGCCAGGGTGGCTGTAATGTGCTCTCATTGGCTGTGGCGCTGATCTCCTCGCAGACCCCTTTCATACTGTATGATACTGTGAGATGTCTAGTCGGCGACATAGCTGAATATCTAACATGCTAGTTATCTGAAAACGGTCGGAAAGCCGTCGCAGAGCGGATAATCGCGGCCATATCGTCTCGCGGAGCCTTTCACACACAGCGAGCATTAGCTCGCCGATCAAAGGCCGATCTGTGTCAGATCGGGAGGTTTTGTCGGCGAGCGCCAAAAAATGTCGGCGACAGCAATATCGGACCAAATCTCCTGCAGTGTGTACCTGCCCTTACCCTACCTTTAAATGTTCTACAATGTTATTATAAATGATTTCATAATCATTAACCAATGTATATAAATAGTTTGTCTATGATTAGTTCTTTATCTACAAATAGCTTGTATATATTATATAACATCAGTTACAAATGATTTAATAATCATTTACAGATGTATATAAATGGTTTATTCATGAATAGTTCACTACTTACTAATACCTTAATAAATGATTTGTAACTGTAGTTATAAAGGTTTTAGTAATCATTTACGAATGTCAACAAACAGGTTGTTAATGATTTGTTAATAGTCTACAAACTGCATATAAACATTTATAAATGCTTTATAACGGGTCATTATTGTAAAGTGCTACCCAATTACCTCTAGCAAAGAAGAGATTACCTATTTGGGTTGTATTCTTGACAAATACCTGACAGGTGAAAGCATGGCGACAAAGGTGGTCAAAAGAGTAAACCAGAGAACCAAATTTATGGGCAGAGTTTCCACTTTTGTCAACCCTCAGGCCCCTCTCAGGGGCCCTGATTCAGCCACTTTTTGACTATGCTTGCACCTCTTGGTACTCCAACACCTCAGTGTCACTGAAGACTAAGCTTCAAACCTCCCAAAACAAACTGATTCGGCTACTCCTCGGACTGGGGCCCATGACCCACCTTTCTCCCACCCATTTTGCCAGCCTAGGCTGGCTCAGGGTGGAAGACATTTTTAGTTAAACAAAATGGGACTGGTCTTCAAAATTGTAAATGCAAATTTGCCGGATATGCCCCCATATCTGAGTAAAAACCTCCAAAAAGTTAGCGACAACCACAGTCACAATACTAGAGGGAGCGTTAACAACAATTTGGTACCACCCACCCATAAAACAAACATGGGCAAATTCTCCTTCTACAGCACTGCCACCCAGGATTGGAATAGTCTAACCCCATCCCCCAAAAAATGCAGTTCGTTGGGCTCATTTAAAAGAGCCTTAAAAACTCACCTTTCAGGGGGCCAAAAGAGGAGGTAGTACCATTTTCCCGTTAGACAGCCAACCCCCCCCCTGTTCTTGTATAGTCCCCCCCCCCTTTTTTTTAAATTGTTTTAATTTTTTAAAAGTATTATCTTAGTAGTAGTAGTAGTATTATCTTTTTCCGTATTATTTGTATTGATATTTGTTTGTAGATCTGCTATGTTTTTTTTAATCGTGAAAATGTGTGCAAATCTTTGAATATATATATTTTAAAGCAAACATTTTTAACTCAAATCTTTGCTTCTGGAGGATTCTACAAGTGTCTTCTAAATCCTACAGTTTTCAATCAATCAATCAATCAATCAATCAATCAATCAATCAATCAATCAATCAATCAATCAATCAATCAATCAAATGAAATAAAATTACATCAGCTCTATATTTTTTCAAAATACTCAGTCTGTATGCAGATCCACAATGTACTCCCACAGGTCATTCTCATAGCCTTCGTACACATGCTTCAGCAGCGCTCTTCGCCTGCTCTCACAGTATTTGACGTTGTCTTGTACTTTCTGCTTGATGTCCTGCAGGGAATCCTGGGAGATTTTCCGCTCTAGGTAGCCAGACAGCACATCGGTGGTGTTTTCCAGATCCGCCTGGTTGCTCTCGAATATAACGGCCTGGTTGTTCTTCCTGAGGTAGAAGGCAAAGATGTAGGTGTACATGAGTGTGGAACGGCACTGTGCCAGCACATCCACGGCCGTCTTCAGGAACCGCACGTCGATCCAGGACGTGTCCAGCATCACCTCTTTCATCTTCTGCTTGATGTTGGCGTAGAGACTGTGCTCGACGCGCAGGCCCTGCGTGTGGTTCATGTAGCGTTTGAAATAGAACAGGTACCTGTTCCTCTGCATGGCTAGCCTGGAGCGCTCTTTGGCTGCCCCAGGATCATTTTCATAATTATTGCACTTAAGGTAATCATGGTGTAACAGTGATTGCAGGCAGACCCAACAGAAGTCAAAGTTGCAGCTCTGCTTCCCACAATGCATGTGATTGCAGCCACCATTCTTCTCGATTGGGGTGTGGCATTTTGGACAGTCCTTTGTATTTGCTTCAATCCAGTTTGCGCTTTCGCCTTCCTCGTTGCACAGCTTAATCCATTTCTTCAGCCGCTTGCACCTGATGGGGTCGTGGCTGTTCTCTCCACAGCTGAAGCAGAACCCACGGCCACACTTGCACCACACAGGCCTGTCATCTGGATAGTGGACTTTGATGACGTTATGGCAGCCGGGTGCAGGACACCACTTTAACAGTCGGTTACACTCTACAAAACTATTAGTGATTAAATGCTGGTACTTCAACTTCACTTTTGAATCTGTTATGAGACGCATGACCGTGTTGTCGTCGACCAATATGTCACATCGATGAGAGGGACAAGAAATAGTCTGTCCCTTTCCTTCTTCCATGATTTTGGCGGTCAAGTAATATCCCCAGCACTCCATGCAGAAGTTGTGTCCACACTCCAGGCCTGTGAAGTAAGTGTTGGGGTAGTCCAGATAGCAGATCAGACATGGGACATCCTGTGCAGTTGATGTCATGTTGATCAGAGGACGGGTCTGCGAGTTCTCACTGGCATTGACCACATGACACTCAGTGAACAGCTTGTCCAGGTTTCCATCAAAGTACCTTTCCATCAGCTTCTCTTTATCCCAGTTGAAGTGACTGAGAAAAATGCGCGTGATTGTCACAGGGTTCTGGATAACCTCGTTGACCTCCTGGATAAATTCCACCATATGCTGGACGAGCTGCTCGGTGGTCAACACCTCATAACAGTAGTCCTCCTCATGTCCCGGTCTGTGGCCACTTCCGCAGGAATCGCCACTCTCGTCCTCCCATTCCCTTCCGTCCACCATGCTGCCACTGAGATCCGACTCTTCCAGTTCCGTCATGTCTTCATCGTCCATCTCTGCCTCCTTGTTCTGAATCAGTTGACCTGTCTCCTCCCATTTGTTCCTCATCTCCCTCATGTCTCCGTTGAGGGCTGCGATCATCTGGTAGAGTTTTGTCCTTCACTTCCTCCAAACTTGTCAGGATTGCTGTCCCTGGCTAGTGGACCTGGCTACAAATCCTTTTAACCGTCTCTTTTGGAGAGACAAGACTTTATGATTCACTAAGCGTTGACACGTTTATTAATATCTCTGAACTCTCTGAAGTTGGTGCATCACAGCTACAGTACAAGCTGAGTGGAAAGAGTATGTTGATGACATCATGATTGCCATGTGTGCTGTCATAGGCATTTAGTTTATTATAGATAGGCTTTTTTGTTTGTGTAAATTTGCTCAGTCATGAAAACAACTTTGTTTGAGATTTTTCTTGTGTTATATGTGGGATGCTTAATAACTTTAATGATTGATTGCTTGCCTTGTGTGGGGTAGAGGGGTTCTCAAACTTTTTTGGCCCAGGTACCCCTTGGAGGGGACACATTTTTCCAGGTACCCCCTCGTCCTCGCAGCACCGATAAGCATATACTTACAACCACATGTGTACATTTAGATGCCATTGGAACTATTTGTATTAAAAAATGTTTCAATCAAAATCATTCAGACCCATGTCATAGCCATAAACAGAAACCACTACTACTATATGAATCATGTGCCAATAGTCATTTTATTCAAATTGCTTTTGTGCAAAACCTGACAGCACACTTTTCAAGTAACTGATCTTAATGGTTCAGACTTCAGAAAATGAACACTTCTATAGTCCTAATAAAAACAGACATGTAAAATGACCAGTCTAAAGATGACTTTTAGTAGGTGCTTCAATTAAAAAATAATACATTTATTGTTAGGGATGTTCGATATTAACTTTTTTGCCAATATCCGATATTCCGATATTGTCCAACTCTTCATTTCTCTTAAACAACATCACATATCTAATCAAATAAAATAGCTATAAAATCAATGTAATATCTAATAAATATCTAATACATCTAATATTTATACAGTGATGTTGTTAGGTTTTCAATTAAATAAGTCCCGGGACTCACTGGTGGTCATTTGAATGAATCCCACTAATCTTAGATTAGATGTTGGCCTATTTGACAGTGCAAAAGCATGATTGCCTCTGATGCCTATAACATTAACGAGCGTCAACGAGCATCAGCTGGAAACAGACACAAACACCTGCCCTCTGCAGTGCTCTAATTTGAAAGTGACTGGAGTCTGTCTCATTTCTCTGCAAAAGCCCTTGAATATGATGAGGATTACTGTGATTATGGTAAACTCGCATTTCATATCACACACACCATACAGTTAGAACTTGTGCAACTTTCACTAGCCCCCCCCCCCCATAAAAATAATCAAAAAAGTATCAAAAAATATTTTGAATCAAAACATATTTTCAATCAAAAAATATATATTTTTTTAATCTGTGAATTATTTCGCGGACCCCCAGGGGTCCGCGGACCCCACTTTGAGAACACTAAAAGCATTTAGTAGTTTTCCCAGGGAAAACTACTAAATGCTTTTAGTATGTGCTTATGTTATGTTATTGAGCTGATTGTGTATTTTGTGTGTCTGTTCTACAGTTTCACTCGTTGTTTAGTAAAGTCTCACCAGCATCTCAATAAAAGGAAAACTAGAGGTTTGGGCCGCTTCGCGGCCCTCACATCTAGGCCCGATGAAAAATAAAAGAGATGCTGCGGCCAGACAGAAGGAAAGCTGCCGTGTCTTGTACAATATGTAAGTACATTGAAGGAGGGAAAAGAAGCCTATATTATAGCCAGAGCTCTGATCAACAGTCCGGGGCAAGTTCCGGGTCAAGTGGAGTGTTCGTGTGTTGACCAACCCCTGACAGCCGCGAAGCGGCCCAAACCTCTTGTTAACAAGAAATAACCGACCTGGCTGGATGCATATCAATGGTCCATTGTGAATTTGTGAGACCTGCTAAGTAGCCTACTGTAGGTTCAGATGTTCTGTCTGAAGAACGAAGGGGGAATGCGTTTTGAGCGGGCGTCAATGTGGGTTGAATGAGGCTTAACATTGCTTATGTATAGAGAACACTGAACAGTATAAACACAATTCCTAAAAAAAATAAAAGAGAAGCATAGCTTGTGGGCAAACCGCTTCGGCAGCAGCAGTACAGGCCACACCCCGGAAGTGTAAAGCAGACTGTGTTTTCTGTTTACCAGGTATCCTAGTTTCTTTGCCCTCTACTTAACCCTTTAAGACCGGGAAAGCATCATCTATGTCATTTTAGATTTCTTTGGGCTATTCAAAAATAGCAGGTCTACAAGCTCATAGCGCGGTACAGAGTGCCGCGCCATGAGCTTGCAGATCTGCTATTTTTTTTTTAATCATGAAAATGTGTGCAAATCTAAAAGCAGATCTGCTCTGTGTTTTGGGGACAGGGGTGAGTCTCTTCTCTGGGTTCCTCAGCTGTTGGAGATTGGGGTGGGTATAAATATAGAGTTCACAACAACTATAAAAAAAAGAAATGACAAGTCATATTATACCAGGTTGCTTTTTTTTGCCCCGATCAAACGTGACAGTGCCTGGTCAAATCGGAGTCAACTACCTGTAGTTCTCCGGCGGGCACTTTCTCTCTATCTCTCTCTCTCGTTGTGTGTGTGGGGGAGGGGGGAGGGAGAGTTTAGCAGCAGGCACACTGCCTTGAGACAGAGAGAGACTTCTCCATGTACGACAGTGTTTTACTGAGATTCTTCTTGTTTTAGCACAGCAGTTCTTTGTGTTTATTTCCCATGGGATCCCTCAGCGGCCACTTACCGGTGTTAATTTAACTCTCAGAGGGTACAAATAAGACCCTTGCAAGCAGGCGTGTGTAGTAAGGTTATGATCCCATAGCAAGGGAGGACGGCCGCCGTTCAGAGTATGGGGAAGTCTCGGGGAAGTCTCCCCATTGGCTTAATATGCGGAAGTGTCGGGGAAGTCTCCCCATTGGCTTAAAGGACAGCCAATGATCGAAAACATGTCGAGAATGAGAATGACTAGTGCTCAGCCTCTTCTTAGACCCGGCTACTCTTCGAGCAACCTGGTAAAAACACAATGGTGAACGATATAGTTAGCCTATAGTTATAGTGCTCAGTGTGAATGGCACCCTGTTAATGGCTCAAGGCGGAAGAGTTTCCCAGCTATAATGGGTCTGGTTTTAAAGATACAAGGTACAGTTCCCAAGTACTTCTAGAGTAGAGGATGCTCATAAGTACTCGTAAGTATAAGTACCCCCCCTCCCGCTCCAAAGTTCAAGTCGCTTACAGGTAAAAAGGTATTCTACTACGCAGCCACAACACAGTGGAATGCCCTACCAATGCTCTACCTTTTTTACCTCCCCATCCAGGTTTAAGAACTAAAAGCATGGCTCCACAAACTTAAAGAGTGGGCCCAAATTCGTTCCCTGGCTGACCTCTCCCGGGTTTGAAAACGGCTCGATGTGCCATTTACCGGGGCCCCCACACACTTTATGTCACTGTCTTACTGTATATTTAGATTTTCGATATTGTCTACTTGTTTCTGCTTCACTGTCGTTTTTTTCCAGTTGAGTGTTGAATGTTTAATGGACCACAATGGAAATAAGCCTCTGGCTTCTTGTGTTATCCATTTGGTCTGTTTTTACTCATTGTACTGCTGTACCGTCAATAAAGTATTCATTTATTCATTATTTTATTCAAATTAATCAATCAATCAATCAATCAATCAATCAATCAATCAATTAATCAATAAAATGAAATAAATTTACATCAGCTCTATATTTTGTCAAAATACTCAGTCTGTATGCAGATCCACAATGTACTCCCACAGGTCATTCTCATAGCCTTCGTGCACATGCTTCAGCAGCGCTCTTCGCCTGCTCTCACAGTATTTGACGTTGTCTTGTACTTTCTGCTTGATGTCCTGCAGGGAATCCTGGGAGATTTTCCGCTCTAGGTAGCCAGACAGCACATCGGTGGCGTTTTCCAGATCCGCCTGGTTGCTCTCGAATATAACGGCCTGGTTGTTCTTCCTGAGGTAGAAGGCAAAGGCGTAGGTGTACATGAGTGTGGAACGGCACTGTGCCAGCACATCCACGGTCGTCTTCAGGAACCGCTCGTCGATCCAGGACGTGTGTAGCATCACCTCTTTCATCTTCTGCTTGATGTTAGCGTAGAGACTGTGCTCGAGGCGCAGGCCCTGCGTGTGGTTCATGTAGCGTTTGAAATAGAACAGGTACCTGTTCCTCTGCATGGCTCGCCTGGAGCGCTCTTTGGCTGCCCCAGGAGCATCTTCATAATTATTGCACGTATGGGCACCATAGTGTGACATTGAACGCAGGCAGACCCAACAGAACTCAAAGTTGCAGCTCTGCTTCCCACAAAACATCCAATTGCAGCCACCGTTCTTCTCGATTGGGGTGGAGCATTTTGGACAGTCCTTGGTATTTGCTTCAATCCAGTTTGCACTTTCGCCGTCTTCGTTGCACAGCTTGATCCATTTCTTCAGCCGCTTGCACCTGATGGGGTCGTGGCAGTTCTCTCCACAGCTGAAGCAGAACTCGCGGCCACACTTGCACCACACAGGCCTGTCATCTGGATAGTGGACTTTGATGACGTGATGGCAGCCGGGTGCAGGACACCACTTTAACAGTCGGTTACACTCTACAAAACTATTAGTGATTAAATGCTGGTACTTCAACTTCACTTTTGAATCTGTTATGAGACGCATGACCGTGTTGTCGTCGACCAATATGTCACATCGATGAGAAGGACAAGCAATGGTCTGTCCCTTTCCTTCTTCCATGATTTTGTCGGTCAAGTAATATCCCCAGCACTCCGTGCAGAAGTTGTGTCCACACTCCAGGCCTGTAAAGTAAGTGTTGGGGTAGTCCAAATAGCAGATCTGACATGACACATCCTGTGCAGTTGATGTCATGTTGATCGGAGGACGGGTCTGCGAGTTCTCATTGGGATTGACCACATGACACTCAGAGAACAGCTTGTCCAGGTTCCCATCAAAGTACCTTTCCATCAGCTTCTCTTTATCCCAGTTGAAGTGACTGAGAAAAATGCGCGTGATTGTCACAGGGTTCTGAATGACCTCGTTGACCTCCTGGATACACTCCACCATATGCCGGACGAGCTGCTCGGTGGTCAACACCTCATAACAGTAGTTCTTCTCCTCATGTCCCGGTCCGTGGCGAATTCCGTTGTAAGCGGCGCTCTCGTCCTCCCATTCCCTTGCGTCCACCACGGTGTCAATGAGATCTGACTCTCCTGGATAAAGAGTGACGTCGTCGTCATCCTGCTCTGCCAAGTCGTCCTTCTCCAGAACCGGTTGGATTGTGTCATCCTCCCATTCTTCATTCCTCTCATCCTCCCTCTCGTCCCTGAGGGCTGCCATCATCTGGTAGTTCTTTGTCTCCTCTACTTGCACTTCCTCCGATGTTTCCATTTTCAGGGTAATGACGTTCTCTATTCGTACTCACGTCCTTATAAAATCGATAACCTTCTGGTCTCGGGAGAGGAGACTGTTCTTTATGATTTAGGATACGTGCCATGTTTACTTATACTCTCCCAAGCTGGGGCGTCACAGCTAGACGCTGATTGGACGAAGAATTTTGATGTCATCATGGTTTCTACCAGTTAACAGAGATCAAAACAGACTTTAGTCATGTTCAAAGACATTGTACCAGTGGTGCTCAAATTGGGCCCAGGGGTCATTTAGAGGGTACCAGGCAGTCCCCAGCTAAATTAGTTATTAATATACTAGAGGTTCACGCCACTACGTGGCCCTCACACCTACGTCGCTATCCGATCCATATGCCCATATATGGAGATCCCTGATGTCATCTGTATACGCCCATATATGGTCATACCCATATATGGGTATAACAGTGGGATCTGTGCCTCTGGACAACCTGATCTCCATACTGTATATGCCTATATATGGGCGTATCGGTCAGATCTGACTGACTAACAGTGGTAACCATAACGACCTGATCTCTACGTTAGTTGTAACCACCCCTGCTGAAAAAAACAGCTTAGACCAGCCTAAGCTGGACCAGCTGGTTTTAGCTGGTCTTGGTGGTTGACCACCTTAAGGTGTGTTTTGGACGTCCAAAACACACCTTAAGCTGGTCTTGGTGGTTGACCAGCTTAAGGTGGTAGGTTTTGCTGGTTTAAACTGGTAGCTGGTTTAAGCTGGTAGCTGGTATTTTTGATGGTTTAGCTGGTTTAAGCTGGTAGCTGGTTTAAGCTGGTAGCTGGTATTTATGATGGTTTAGCTGGTAGCTGGTTTAAGCTGGTTTAAGCTGCTATCTGGTATTTATGTGTATTCAAGTGTATTCTGATATGCAGTGACCAACTTTGCTGGAGAGGATGCATGATCATGGTGAATTTCAGCCAGGTGCCCACAGCACGTGGTATATTTAAAAAACAGTAGCCTATATAAAAGTGAGCAAAATCCACAAAGGAATAAATAATCATGAATCAATTTAATAAATAACAATAATTTATTAAACTCTTATAAAAAACCTAAAAAACATTCAAATAACAAATAATTATGTAAATAAACAAATACATTCATAAACTTCAACCTGAGGAACACACACACACACCCACACCCACACCCACACACACACACACACACACACACACACACAGTGTTCAAATGACTGGAAAAGAGTGAGAGAATATGAAAAATCTGACAGATCTGTCTTGATCACATGACTATGGAGATATTGTATACCGATTTGTGTGATGTTTGGAAAACATCTGCAAGAGTTGTAGCCAAAAATGTTTTTGCAAAAATCGGCCTGCTGGTGGCGCTATAACGCATTACCCCCATATCACCCCCCCATACACAGACACACAATTTCTTGTCCTTTCTATTGATGTCCTGGATTTTTTTCTGAAATGTATCTCCCCATGGCCTTCTTCCTCTTTGTGAGATCTTCCCCATTAATGATCTGCCCCTCCAGCCACCAATGGAAACAGTCTGAAAGAAAACAAACAAGAACCCCCACCAATAAAACAAATATAATTAGCTTAGACATGCATGGGGTGAGTTGTATGAATTGTGATGTTTTGAGAATAACTTAAAGGGTCTACACCATGAAAATCACCTTTTTCTTGGTTTTTTGTATTTTTTGGGGTCCCCAGTGTCTCTTGTACCCCAAAAAATGTTTTTTTTAAAAAATTCAGTCATTCCTTCTCATTTCATGGATTTCCAGAATGGGCGTGTCTGAACAGGCGATCTCAGAATGGAAATGTTTCTGATGTCACAAACATTAATGATGGCAAACCCAATGTTAAATGAAAAGTGCCCGAATCGCTCCGAAACTTTTTTTACCCCCCCTAAGTGGGGGTCTACGAACAAATACTTCGGGCTCGGATTTTGGCTCCGCCCCCCGGAAGTGGGTGAAACAGGCACCTCAAACACTTGGTGGAATTGTTCAAAAATGTTCAAAGTGTTTTTTTTTCGATTTTGTATTTTTCTTAGATGCTTCTTTTTATGCAGAATCTTTCCTTTTTTTTTTTTTTTTTTAATTTTTTTTTAATCTTTTTTTTATTAACAGCTCAGTAGCCCCCCCCCTGCCCAAGAGGACGTTTTGGTATTGCAGCTGAAAGTGCTGTATAAGCCAGAGACAATTGACTTGGGATGACTGAGTATATCTGAGTGATGATTTAGGCTCAGAGGGACATACACCATATGATATTAAATATCAAATATTTTTTTTAAATTCATGGTGTAGATCCTTTAATGTAACTTAAACTTCACCCATTTTCAACCTTATCTTCATATAACTGGTCCTCGCTAATGTTCATTATACAATGGCAATATTTCTGTCTACTCGTTCAGAAACCTGCCTACCAGTGACATCACCAATGGAAATTCCAAGCTAATAGAAACTACAGTTTGTCTCTGCCTGGAAAGTTTGCATGCCAGAAGTAGAAGCCATTGTTCTTGCATTAATAATTAACAAATAAAAAAGTTTAAAATGTTGTTCAAAATGACCAAACCTGCCTACCGATGATGTCAAAGGTAGGCAGGTTTCTAAACTGTCCACGAACCATCAATGAAACACAGAGTGAGTAGACATAAATGGTGCCATCTTAAAATGTGTATTAGTGAGGACCACTTATATGAAGATGAATTGAAAATGGGGTGAAGTGGTTTTTTAAACCCCTGTTTCAGTTATGGAAAATGCATTTTAATGGAAAAGGTGGGTGGGCAGTGGGCAGGCAATAAGCCAGATGGCTACAATGGACAACAACAATTGGGGGGAAAAAGCTACCCCTGCCACACATGCATGTAGGGCTGCCACTATCAATTATTCTACACGATTATTCTATTGATAACTTTTTTGATCTACAAGCTCACAACGCGTCCAACAAGTTGCAAGCTTGTAGATCGGCATTTTTTTCAGCCCTAAAATCGATTATTTTATTACAATAGAGTATTTTCTTTTATGATTGATTAATAAGCTTAATAAGGCTTGCATAATAAACTAATAAGACTTGCATAATAAACTAATAATAGGCTTCTGTGCATGACTGTAGTTCTCTTTTCCAGAAGGTGACATTCCCATTTCCCGTTCAGTTTTTCATAGCTTCAGTTGATTGGCTCGGCAGCAGATATACATTGGAAACACCCAACATCTCTATATGTGTTTCTGGTTGAAATTGATGCCACTGAGACAACCAAATGAAGGTATGAACAGTAACGCTAACAGGAATTCCACCTTCTGGAAAAGAGAACTACAGTCATGCACAGAGCCAAAACAGATTGAATTATGAGATCAAGTCATAATGAAACCCCCCCCACCCCCACCCCTCAGTAAACATACCTCTGAGTCCTAGGGTCAGGAGGGTTTGACCTCGCCCTTGCTAGAGGGGCATTCTTTGTTTGTAAGGCTCGTGGTCTTCAGGTTCTTGTTCCCCAAATGGCAACAGCAAGCTCCTTCATGAACAGGGAGTCCTTGGTGTTTGCTGCCACCATCTTCCAGATCTCCTTTTGGAGCCACACACCAGAGCCAATGTGGACCTGAAACAGAAGAAAACAAGACATGTTTTAGAAATTAAAACACATTTTACCATGACATTTCCCAGACTTTCATTTTGGACAAAAGCAGGCACACTTCAAACAGAGTTTACTGTAAAGAAATGACATTTTCATGTCAAGGACCCCCAAATGTTGACCCCATTTGTAAAAGAGTTGGTGCCATGGACCTCCAATAGAGAAGATGTTAATTGTTGGATTAGATTTAGTACAGAATTCTACAACTGTCTATACTGTAGGTGGGGAGAGTTAAATTAATTATTATACAGTACATTGTCATTGGATTACATTCTAGCTGGTAATAACCCTTTATGCCTGGCATCCCTATTTTGTGCATGCCATAGGCAAAACTGTTCAAAAATAGTTCAGAAATAGCTAAACATAGCTGATCTACAAGCTCACGATGCATCATGACACGTTGCCTATTTTTGAAATAGTGCTTTTGTGCTTAACTGTTTCTTATTTAGCTGGGGACACTGTGGAACCCCCTGGGGACCCTATTTTTAAGAACCACTGTCCTACACAGTATGTTTCTTCAATACCTCGTCACCGTTGGTGTCAAACATCCCAGGTGTCGATGCCAAATCGTCTGACTCAGGGGAAGAGGAAACGGAGGGAGTTGCAACTGAAAATGTAGAGAATCATATTTAAGCTCCTTTTGGCAGTATCACAGTACTTATATTGTACACATTGTCACCATTTTCCATAGAACAGTATCACTGTCTAAACACACCTATGCTGTCACTGGTTTGCTTATCTGCAGCAGGGATGTCAGGCTTTGCTGCAGAGCTATATTGGGGCCCTTCCTCCAGTTTCTGTTTTGCAATCTCTAATTTGTTGCATCTTAAAGCATGAACAGGGTACGGAAAAATAAAAAATAAAAACTGAATTGATGTATGCCTTAGTAGGATACCAGTTTAATAATGAACCTAGCATCTGTCCACTCCATATAACATGCTTTCTATATAATGTTTTTTTTTTAACATTTGTGGTCAAGATCTAAGTAAAAAAGAACATGAGAACAAATAACCAACATATATATATATACAAAAAGAGAAGAGCAAACTCATGCAAATATTTCGTTAAAATTTGTCATTGCTTACTTAGTTTTAAGATGCTGTAGGTCCAGGTCCAACTCTTTGGCCTTCTTCTGGGTACGACTGTACTTGACATTTCGTCGTGGATAGCTTGGGGTACAACAGCATCTCCACCGTATTCAGACGAGTCAGAGTCTAAAGGTAGTGCAAGTGATATATTTTGGATTAAACAAGATGTTTTTTTGTTAGAAAGTTTAAGTGGAATAAAATGTAATTTTATGCAATCTGTATCGTAGAGTATATTAATACAATATAACTTATACAATCTGTATGTTAGAGTATGTTAATACAAATAATACTATATAACTTATACAATTGGGGTGGTTGTATTTCGTCTCCCTGCTCTCACCTAGACACAGACAGGATCTGACATGAATTTTGATCTCATGGTCAAGATTCAATGTATCACCTGAGCAAGCAGACAGGCTCTATTAGCTCAATGGTAAAAGGTTACAGCACTTGAAGAAGAGGAAAGTTACATAGTGCAGCTTTAACCCATTAAGACCTGAGGCCGATTCTAAAAATGTTCTCTAAATCCTAAAAGTTTTTTTGAACATAAAAGGAAAAAGATTTGAGGTACAAATGTTCGCTTTAAAAAATATGTATTCAAAAATAGCATATCTACAAGCTCATAGCGTGCCACTCGGTGTCGCGCTATGAGCTTGTAGATCTGCTATTTTTGAATAGCCAAAGAAATCAAAAAAATTACACAGATGCGTTCCTGGTCTAAATGGGTTAAAGCAGGGGTCTCTCCATCTCTTTAATTAAGTAGACAATTCAGTTTCAAATTGTGTATGCCCACTTCTTTGTGTCATCACTTCCAATTGCACTTATTTATCCTGTATCCTGTATGAGTTCTGATTGGTTAAATTTGGTATTCCTGGACATGCATTTTCGGCTTACTAAATAGGTGGAGAGTCTGGGAGACCCCTGTTACTGAACAAGTAATGATTACTTTAATATTTAACAAAACAATATCACTTTACCTTCAAACTGTTTTCTTCTCTTTGTGGGAGGGGGGTGGCAAAACACATAATGGTTCTCTCTTCCTGGGTTCTTTTTTCTCTCTCTCTCACACACACACACACACACACACACACACACACACACACACACACACACACACACAGAGAGATAAGCGAATCATTAATGTTCAGAGTTCACGAGATAGGCTATTAAAACACTCTGTAGCTTCATCACTGAAAGCGTGTGTCCACACACACACACACACACACACACACACACACACACACACACACACACACACACACACACACACACACACACACACAGTACAGACAGTAGCCTATATCATAAATTATATTGTATATCCCACTATCATTTCTTGTAATTATTGTCATAATCCCTTTATCAAGACAAATTAAATAACTAAACAATGTGTCCTGACCATAGAGTTGGGTCATGATGACTTGTGATTGACTTCAAAAACATCCAGACATGCAGCCTACGCACTTCAATACAGTAATAGTAGGCTAAAAAGCCTACATAAATAGTATTTCTGTGTGTCAACACTCACCTAAAATGTCCGCCGCTTCTTCTTCTTTCTTTTATCTTCTCTGAAGCCGGTTTATAATTCTTTTGATGAATCCAAAGCAACACAATTTGTCTAACTTTCTTTAAACAGTCTTCCCATCTTCCCGCTGCGTCGCGAGCCAGTGTCTCGAGCCAATCTCTCGAGCGCTCAGCCAGTGTTGCCAGATTGTGTGAGAGAAATAAGGAGCCAGGTCTATGAAAACAAGTCTGCACTTTAAACCACACATTGGCTCTTTGAAAATAGCCGATCTACAAGCTCACCGTGCGTCGCATTTGCGACACGTTGTGAGCTTGTAGATCTGCCGTTTTCAAAAAGAAAAGGTGAAATATTTGGAATATTATTTGAAACAGATGGGGGTCTGCGGAAAAAATACATTAATTTGAAAAAAGACCTTGACCTTGACATGCAAATGTTTGAGAACTGGTTTAAACAAATGTTTTAAATGGAAGCAAGCCCAAATAACTACACTTTAGAAACAAGCCCCCCCAAAAAAGCAACCCGCAACTACCAATATTTACAAGCAACTTTACAGAAAAACAAGACCAAAGTCGCTTATAATAAGCAGATATGGCAACACTGCTCATGGCCCAGAATGCATTGCTTGTAAAAAACAAACAACAGATCTACAAGCTCACAACGTGTCGAATTGCGACAAGATGTAGATCTTTAGATCTGTTCATTTTGGTCACCAAGTGTTATTTAGAATCAATCTAGCATATTATTTGCCATTTGCCATATTAAGTAAATAAGTCATTGGATGCATGTTGTCATAATAATAATAATAATAATAATAATAATAATAATAATAATAATAATAATAATAATAATTTATTATTATTATTATTATTATTATTATTATTATTATTATTATTATTACTATTACTATTATTATTATTATTATTATTATTATTACCCTTTTTAAAACTAATATTAATAATAATAATAATTATTATTATTACATATATTATTTGTGTCACATCACAAGAAAAGGACAAAAAATATAAATAATAATGATGATAATAATAATAATAATAATAATATGCTGTATATATACTGGTTGGGGCAATTGTAACTGAAGAAAATCTTCAAAGTCTAATGTTGGCAGGTATGATGTCTCCCCGGATCCAAACAGTTAAAATAGCAGATCTGAAGGCTCACAACGCGTCCCGGGCTTGTTAGATCTGCTATTTTCACTGTGTGTGTTTTTTATTTATTAATTGATGGAATTTCTTCTTTTTTATTTATTAATTAAATTTTTTTGAGAAATCTTAAATATTTTTTTTTTATTTATGAAGATTTTAGATTTGTGGGTGGGAAATCTTTTGAAAGAATAATATAATATATTTTTGTAGGAAACGGGAAAAAAAGGGACCTTTCCTGGGACAAATAGGTCCCAACCAACTGTTTGGGAAACAGTGATCTAACCCAGTGGTTCTCAACACTTTTCTTTTCTTTTTTTAAAAATGTACTTTACTGGAATTATTCAGTGTTTACAAAAAATACACATGACATGCAAATAAGCATTAAAAAGGTCTTAAAGGTCCTTAAATTATCACTTCACTGTCATCTGGGGACCACCCCCAAATCACGTGGGGACCCCCCTGGGAGTCCCGATCCACATGTTGAGAACCACTGATCTAACCAAACTTGTCTTTCCTGGTCTGTCCAGTGTCCAGCCATCTGACCAGCTAAGTCTAGCTGGTAAGCTGGTCTTTGCTGGGCAGTCCACCCATTTGACCAGCAAAGACCAGCTACCAGCTTGGCTTTGCTGGTCAGTCCAGCCAGCCAGCTGGCTGACCAGCAAAGACCAGCAGAATCCAGCTTAGTGACCAGCTAACCAACTACACTGGCAAACCAGCCTGACCAGCCTGACCAGCTTGTCCAGCCTGGTATGCCATCTAAACCAGCTTAAGAGCAGCTAAGACCAGCTAATACCAGCTAAAACCAGCTAAAACCAGCAACCACCATAAGCTGGTTTGTGCTGGTTTTTTCAGCAGGGACATTTATATGGATCCTTATATGAGTCTGATGGCATGATGACACGGTTTATTTGCAGTAGTGTAAAGTCACTAAGTACATTTACTCTACAATTTTGAGATACTTTTACTTTACTGGAGTATTTCCAATTGTCTATACTTTTACTTCTACTCCACTAAATCTCAGAGGCAAATATTGTACTTTTACTCCACTACATTTATTTGAAAACTTTAGTTACTTGTTACTTTGCAGATATAAATCATTATATTATAAAACATACATTAACCACTTTAGCCCTATTTTATACCTATGCTATTTGAAAAAAGCTCACAACGCGTCGCAACATTTTAGTACTTTTACTTTTGGTACTTTAAAGTACATTTTGATACCAATACTTTTGTACTTTTACTCAAGTAAATTTTGAATTCCGGACTTTTACTTGTAACAGAGTACTTCTACCTTGCAGTATTGATACTTTTACTTGAGTAAAACATTGGAGTACTTTTTCCACCACTGCCCACATTTATATGGATCCTTATATGGTTTGTTTGAGTCTGATGGCATGATGACACGGTTTGTTTGGGACAGTCAGCATGACACACGCCATATGTGGGTGTATAGCTGCAGTGGGAACTCTATTTATGGTTACGTCTTAGTCATAGTGAGCTCTATGTATGGCTATGTCTGAGTCATACTGAAGCAGTGGTCCGCCGGCCGGCCTAGCGGCCCGCCCATTGGCCAATTTTAATATGTCGGCTATGATAGCACCAAAATCAGTTTGACCACTTCCCTATTTCATACAAGGAAGCTTTTGAAAGGAAAGGACATAAAGTCTCTAGATATATGACGTGACACTCACGGGTGGCAAACCTCCTACCGGAAGGTGGTTGAATTACATTGCAGTGGATGGAGCCGGCTGGACCAGCTCATGAACAAACATTATTTCTGAATGATTGAGACCATTGTAAAATAATCGCTTCTGGAAAAGAAAAGAAAACATATCACACATTTTTTTCTGCTGTCTTGTTTTTCCATGTACACTCTACATTTCATTTAGGTATCCAAAGAGCAGAGAGAGTAAGTTTCTCACTGGGCAGCCATAAACTCTCAGGTGTTGCTAGACTGATTGACAGTCACTGATTGACAGCTGTCCGCCAATCAATCAGTCAACACCTGACTGTTGACAGCTAATCCATTTTCAGTAGGAGTTCGTAAGTTGTCCTATCATGGTAATTATAATGTTATGGAAAGTTTAGTAAATAAATATTACTAATTATTACAAAAATAGGTCCAAACTAGAAAAGTGTGCTCCTCGGAGTGCGGATCTCCGCCAAGCCGGGTTGACTACCCAGGGCCTGCACACTTTGAAATGGGTCGTCACCTTGCTAAACTAATGGCCTAAGTAATTTTTTGAGGAAAATTATATTTTTGCCTAAGTCAGCTCCTCATGACACTGGCCACCTCTAGTAAAATCGCCTGTCTCCTAATTGAAAAGGATCATGCTGTTCCCTCCCCTTTTAGTATAATGGCCTAACTCCCTAGTGTGACTTAGGCCAAAATAGGCCATTTTTTGGGCCTAAGTCACATGGTTTTGTGACTTAGGCCAAATTATTTACTGATTTTCGGCCATTTTTAGGATTTTGTTTTGGCCTAAATCAGATTTAATCCTATTTAAACCTATTTAAATCTCTTATGTTACATAACTGACAGACAGTGTTATTTTTATTTTAATAGTCATAATTTTTTATAAACGTTTTGGGTGAAATTATTAAGAAATATCATATAGTTTTGTTTTGGATCAGTTTTTTATTTTTCCTGAAAAACAAAAAAATATTACGTAGGCCATTATTTTAGCAAGGTGACGAATTATGAAAAATTTGGCATAAGCATCTTGATCACATCACTCCAGAGATATTGGCCCTCATTTATCAAAGTGGTGTAGACCAAATAATGGGCGTACGGCGAGATCGCCGCAATTTTCGGCATTTATCAATCTATCGTGACTTTGACTTCAGCTCAGATCTCATGTCAGGTCTGAGGGCGTGTACAGTAGACCTTGGCTGCACCTGTTTATTCCATCTTAGACCTGTGGAGCAGCATTGTCTGGCCATCTGACAGACATCTGGACACATGTTTCCACTCCAAAATGTATATCTAACACACTAATAAATAATCCATGTGAAAATATAACATTATATAAATTGATAAAATAAGGCATACATGGACATGCACGCCTATTTTATTTCCAAGTGACAATGACAAGCAAATAAAATCTAACATAGCCTATTTGAAATGTTACAAGTTAGGTAATCATTCACTCATTTAAACAAACTGCTTCAACAGTCGTTCAGATAAGATTGCAGATCTGGCTACATTGGCTATTTGAAAATAGCAGATCTACAAGTTCACAACTGTCGCAATGCGACTTGCGACGCGTTGTGAGCTTATAGATCTCCTATTTTCAAAATATATGAGTGCTTATGCGAGAGCATTTTCGGGAGTCGGGACCGGCGCGGTGCCGCCGCTCTAATCTTTTCATGGACAGTGAGGTCTCCAAACTTATATACAGTAGCGTGTCCTATGGAGTTTTGTGTAACCTGGGTTAATGATATAAAACCGCCAGGCTAGTTATTTTATTGTGTTGTGTTGTATAATTGTCTCCGCCAGGCCGAAAGGCATGGCAAGAGAGTATGTTTTGCACCCTGTCGGTCCGTCCGTGTATCCGTGTATCCATGTGTCCGACCGACGACCGTCTGTGAAGCTGTGCACACACACTCCCTGGATGCCAATTCAGAACCTCTGCCCCAAATTGTTCACATGGCCCTGTTATAGCGCCACCAGGAGGCCGCTTTTTGCAAAAGAATTGTTTTGACAGATTGTGTCCAAACATCACACAAATCGGTACATAGTATCTAGAAGTAGTCATTAAACAAAACGGGTCTTTCAGATTTTTCATATTCCATCCAGTTTGCAGGAGTGCTCCGTTTTTAACAAAATGCCTCAAATCATGAACACAGCGTGCAATTTCCGTGAACTTTTGCAGGCACATTCCCACTAGGCCGAGGAAGAAATGCCACTTGAACATTTTCAAATCACCCTCATTGTGGCGCTATAACAGGCCGATTCGTGTTTTTACCTGTAACTGCACCGATCTGTGTAAAACTTTGTATGTGCAGTCCCTAGAGGCCAAGGAAAGACCTTTGCCCTGCATTTTTCACATCTGCCTTTTGTTGCGCCACCAGGAGGCCGACTTATGTAAAACACATTTTTGGATATTACTCCTGCAAATGTTATCCAGATTTCACGCACATCGGTACACATGATCTTAATTAGTTATGTGATCAAGACAAATCTATTTGATCTTTCATATTCCATCCTGATTGGCTAAGATTGACATCTAAAGTTTGCAGGAGTGGCCCGTTTTGAATAAAATGCCGCAAATCATGAACGCAGCGTCCGATTGCGGTGAAACTTTGCACACACATTCGCATTACGTTGAGGAACAAATGCCACCCTTTCAACATTGCCCTATCATGGGACTACAGGTGAAATTTTGCCTTTGGCTAACTCTGGCTCATTTTCATGGATGTGAAAAATATGTTGATTAATGTGCACTGTCCCTGATAAATAAATAAATAAAATCATAGTGCCACCAGGAGGCTGATTTAAAAATATATATATATATATATGTATATGACTCCTACAAATGTTGTCCAAACATCGGTAAATCGGTACATATTATCTCTTTAGTTAAGTCATCAAGACGGATACGTCCGTTCTGTCCGATTTTTCACATTCCAGCCTGATTGGCACATTCCGAACATTGCTGGCCCACACTAACCTACCTGACCTGGCTAGTATTGTGATATGGATCTCCCTGGGTTTGAAATAAAGATTAAATTGAATTGATATCTCATTAATGTGGCATCATGGCAGCCCGGGATTCACGGGCCAAACATGATTGGTTTATTTTAGTGTAACTAGAACGCACGCGCACTGGCACTGCGCTAGGTAATGGGTTAAATTAATATATAAACGTATTCCATTCATGATGATGTGACTGATTCATGCACTACTTGACAAAGATTTTACAGTCACGGAATACATAGTAATCCCACTGGCAAAGACTGCGGTTTCCACAGTGTTCCAAAATGCACACGCAGTTGGGCTTGCGAATGTGTGTGTGGGTGTGTGTGAAACTCTTTTGTTTTGAAGAAAAGTTAAGTGACCACTAATAGTGCCACCATGAGGTAGATTTGAAAAAATTGGGGCGATAGTTCTTTCTTGGCCTGCAGTTATTGTGTGTGCAAAGTTCATGCTGATCATGATTTGTGGTATTTTCTGCAAAACGGGCCCCTCCTGCAAGCTTTGATAGGCAACTGAGGCCATTTGGAATGGAATGTAACAGATAGAACCTGATCTCATGACTACAGAGATAATGTGTACCGATTTTTGCGAGTTTTAGAGAAACTCTGTAGGAGTAGTTGCAACAAGTGGGTTTTGAAGAAAATGCTAAATGTCGGAAAGTCTTGGCAAGCAGAAATGGGCGGCGCAGATATGGGGAGCTGTGTCAGCCAAATAATCCATTTGTGGTAGATGTTCTTCTTTGGCCTGCCGGGAGTGTTTGCGCAAAGTTTCATGCCGATTGGTTCAGTGGTGCCGCCGATGAGCTGTTCACAGTTCACAGTCAGACAGTTACACATACTGTACACACATAATATGTGTATACAGTATGTGTAACTGTCTGACTGTGAACAGCTCATCGGCGGCACCACTGGCGCCAATGAGCGGCAGTGTCCATATTATGGACAAGGGTAAACACCTTTGGCCGTCCGGCCTGGTGGAGACCTGGAACGCATCTGTGTCACTTTAGATTTATTTGGCTATTCAAAAATAGCAGATATACAAGCTCATAGCGCGGCACCGAGTGCCGCACTATGAGCTTGTAGATCTGCTATTTTTGAAAAATCTTGAAAAACTTTTTTTTTTTTTTTTTTCAAAAAAACTGTTAGGATTTAGAAAACATTTTTAAGAATCGCCTCAGGTCTTAATGGGTTAATTAACAATTCTGTTCTGAGCAGATGGGTGAGCAGACTGGAATCCTGCCAATCATGTTGCCTGTGTTGCTTTTAGGGACAATAAGTGAGTAGATTTCTGTCTGATCTGTTTCTATCTAGAAATGTAAGCTAACTAGCTAACTAAATTATGTGCTTATGGGTGTTTATTTGTATCCAAAGTTTGTTTGTATGCATTGATTTATTTACTTTGCAGGTATGGTGGCCTCTGGTAAGTTACCACAGAAGAATAATATAAAGCATGCATTTCTCACGATAAAATGTAGAACATTATAAAGTGCAATGACAAACTAGATAATGATAAAGTGTGCCTGCAGCTCATTAAAGGACAACTTCACCCATTTTCAACCTATCTTTTTTTTTGTTCTCAATTGTTTTTATTCATCAAATTACAACAGCAATACAATTATGCCAGTATACATACAGTAGATGATACAATGATATGCAACTGACATTATCAGAGGCCAATCTGGTTCCTATAAAGCCTGTTTGGTCGAGTGTAGTAACCTAGTCATGTAAACCTGTAAGCGTCGTGCAAGCACCTTAGCAACTTTCAGATCAGCATTCAGAAGCGAATGAGGTCTGTAGCGCGCACAATCCGTGGGATATTTGTTCTTCAACAGCAAGGATATAATGGCTACTGTTGCAGAGATGCTGAAAGATATAAGGACTGTATTTCCTAATGTGCTGACTCTTTCTATTGATCGCCGCGAGTGATTGACAGGGGCCCAGATTGGAGATGGATCTTTAATCACACACCTTAGATATGGTGAAAAGGCCCTGGTGTTTATCTAGTTATTGCTATTGTTGCTATTAGCTATTATTACTTATGACTGCCGACACCATCCTGTCTGAGAGTCGTAGTACTTATGGGTAGGATATGATGCCATGCGGTCGTAAGACTACGTCACGCTGGCGTTGTGTCCGTATACGGGCGTAGTACCGGATATCGATGTCGTCATCTTTGTAACAGCTACATTAACATCCCTGGATAAGGAGCCCTTTTCAATAGCATACTGAAACATATTGAAAAATTGCCGGACCCAGATCATCCCAAAATGCTGTGTAAAATTCAGGGGGTATCTCATCTAGACTTGCCTTTGCGCATCCCATGAACTGCTTCCTTTATTTCCACTATGGAGACTGAACTGTCTAGAGCCTCCGCATCTGCCTCGCTGAGACTTGGTGGCTGACACTAATGTTATCCTCACTATTTCTTTATTGTGGGATGTTATTCCCACTGTTTATTATTATATATTCCGCCCGTTTTTTGGCACTTAACTAGTCCTTCATACTTTTAGCTACAAACTCCGTTCCAACTCTTAAACCTTTAAAACCTTTAACACTACTAATACTTTAACACATTTAACACTACTAATACTGTCAATACTTAATACTATTAACATTCTTAGCGATCCCACACTGTTTCTTCAGGAACAGTACTTTCTAGTTATGATATGGTAAAAAAAAAATCTACTCTGTCTGTGTCTCATAGGAGGGCTGTGGACAGTTCAGAAACCCGCCTACTATCCTTGGTATTACTTTCCTACAGTACCGGCCGCATCCCAATTCACCCTTTCCAAAGCCATTTCCAGTACCTCCATAAAGTTTGAATGGTCCAACATTACAGGGGTGAATGAGTACTTCTTGGTTTTTTGGACCCCAGTACCGATCTTCAACCAGAGCTTCACTACCACCAGTGGACAGGTGGATGGTCTAACTCCATCCACAACCTACACATTCTACGTTTACTCCTCTAATAGTGCTGGCATGGGGGCCAGGAGCAGATCTAAGACAATCACAACATGTAAGTCAGCATGAAAGTTGTAATGACAATAGGCCCTATTGAATGAATTAATAATATAAGTAGTTAGAAGTTGCCCAAATACACTAGTTAAACTTAGTGTGCAAACTATGTAAAGGACAACTAGAAATTACATTTGTAAATGGCGGGGAGCTTGAACAGCCCATATTCTTTCCTCACAGTGGTACAGCCACCAACAGATGTGCAACTTACGTCAACATCAAAAAGCACAGCCACAGTCACATGGGCTGCTGTGAGCAATGTCCTGTTGTATCAAGTGACCCTTAGTGACAACGATGACTCCAGCATCGCCTCGGTTGTCAAAAGAACCTCTGTTACAACTATGGACATCACTGATCTGCAGCCTTGCTCCAATTACACAGTAGGAGTGTCATCAGTCAACAACTTCCTGGTGGCTGGCGAGCCTGCTAAGATCTCACACATAACCAGCAGTAAGTATATTGATCATCTGATTATCAGCATGGTTTCTCCAAACTGCATTCAAACTTGTTGCACTATGAGATTTTCAGTCAATGCTACATGTTTTATAAATCAACTACCTGATGTACTGGTGAATCAACCAGTCAATTTGTCAACTACGTTGCTGCAGTGCCATGGACCCTGTCCACGGCTTAAGCACTGTGTACACAGTAGAATCAGGAGTTGTTAATTTAAGCTGCATTAAATTTACTATGGGACATGCCATCTCCCTCCTCTCTTCATCTTCCTACCAAAAATGGCATTATCCTTTTTACCAGGTTGCAAAACCTGGTCTACAGCTACACTCGCTAGTTCTGACTTACTCGCTAGTCCTGAGTTTTGCGTGACTTTGCCCTCTTTGACTGATCCTTTAGCCAATGAGGGCTCAATGTCATCTCAGAATATGGGATCTAAAGACGACCCACAATACTGTGTTCGGCCACTGTATGTAACTCTATGGTAAGTGGCGCTGTTGCTCAATGTCCTCTCAGAATATGGGATCTAAAAACGTTGCCATGTTTAGTGAAAGAAATAAGCAACCATATGAGACCTAAAAACTTTGCCATGTTTAGTGAGAGAAATAAGCAACCTGGTATAATATGACTGTGTCATATCTTGTTTATTAAGCTCTGTACATGTTTCTCTTTCTCTCACAGCCATAAACAACATCAGTTCGATCTCAGTGACCTACAACTGTACGACAAGCACAGTGACGGTGACCTGGGGACCGGTGTTTGGGGCCAACTCCTACAAGGCCATGGCTAGCGACGGCACGGGCGCAGAACTCAACTGCACCTCCGCCTCCACTAGTTGTACCATCAGCCGTCTGAAGTGTGGTGAGATGTACCAGGTCCGCGTCACAGCCATCTCCGACGATTGCGAGAGCGTCTCCATCACCACCACCCTCTTCGACACAGGTTTGTGTGTGTGGGTGTGCACGCACGTGCAGGTGTGTGTGTGTCTTTGTTTGTGGGCACTATATATATATATAATATATATATATATATATATATATATATATATATATACATATATATATTGTGAAGACTGAACCAAACCAACACTCGGAGACAGTATTTGCAAAGGGCTCACAGGGCTTTTTATTGAAAGAATGGCACGTCCACAGGGGGGAAACCCCCATGGTGCCGTTTGGTGAAGGCATATTCAAATCATAAATTAATATGACTCGTAAATTAATAAACTTTTCACCCCTTCAGGGCTCTTGTGTCATTAATTGTCCATGCGTTTCTCCTTCACGCCCTCTGCGTGGGATTCCAGTCCATGAACATTCCGTTTAGACAGTGTCGGGTCCTATGTTGCCTTGAACAGAAATTTAGCAATTAGACTCAGAGTTATATAACACCAAGTAATGAGGAGGAGAATAAGTGGAGGTTTGCTTACCGCCTGTGCACCCGTCTGGTCAACGTGGAGAGTCAGGCCACACTAAGGCAGAGACGGTGCTTTTGGTTTGTCTGTGCACTCCCCAGCTGGGCAACGCAGGTGCGCTCACTTCAGGCTGATTCCACAGATAGATTGGCAGGTAGCGCCCGTTGATGACGCAGTCCAGCTGGAGGCGGGGCCTGGCTGGCCTCTGCCCCACTGACTCTCCCCGTTGAGGTGCTTACCTGACAGGCGGTTGCCTAGCGACACTCCACAATATATATATATACATACATACATACATACATACATACATACATACATACATACATACATACATACATACATACTGTGGGGAACTGATACAAGCCAAGGCTCATAGAGCAATGTTTATATTTGTAAATAATATTAACGTTTCAACATAAATTCCTTCCCGAGTCCGGGGCATCACATCATAACATCTGTGGTCATTCTTCATAACCTCTGTTGTCATGTATCTTAATTTCCATGGTCATTCATCATAACCTCTGTTGTCATTCATCATAACATCCGTTGTCATTCCTCCTGCAGGTTGCCTATGAAGATAACAGAGAATGTCCTTTAGTTTTACATTTCACTAACACACACAGTTGTGAGGGAAAACAGTGGAGAATCGCTTACCGCCTGAGCACCCGTCTGTTCACCAAGAGAGCCAGGCTGAGACTGAGACAGAGCGACTGTTTTGTAGTTTGGTGCCACACCTAGGCGATCACACAGGTGCGCTCAGATGGGGCTGATTCATGAGGGCAATTGGTAGGTAACGCCCCTCTATGACGCAGCCCAGCCTGCTGCTGTGTCTGTGAAGCCTCTCTCTGTCTCTGTCCCGCTCCCTCTCTGAGGTGTGGTGCGATCTCCCAGCGATACTCCACATATCCCCCCCCTAAGCCCACCGCTTGGTCCGGGGGCTTCCATCTCTGCCACCTCATACATGCGGGACAGGGCGTCTGCGTGTGGGATGTCCTTCCCGGGTCGGTGCTCTACTTTAAAGTGGTAGTCCTGCAGCTCTAGGAACCAGCGCGTCACTCTGGCGTTCCGGTCCTTGTTGGTGGCCATCCACTTCAAAGGCGCGTGATCTGTGATGAGAGTAAACGTACGGCCCCACAGATAATAGCGGAGGTGGTGTATGGCCCACTTCACCGCTAGACATTCTTTTTCTACAGTCGCATAGTTTTTCTCATGATCTAACAATTTCCTGCTCACGTAGGTAATTGGGTGTTCCTCGCCCTCAAATACCTGTGCGAGGACGGCCCCCAACCCGGTGCCCGACGCGTCCGTGTGGAGGATGAAGGGCAGGCTGACGTCGGGGGCTTTTAACACCGGCTCCTCGCAGAGCGCACACTTCAAGCTCTGGAACGCGGCCTCCGCCTCGGCCGTCCAGAGGACGTGGTTAGGCCGCTTCTGGCACGTCAGATCATAGAGAGGGGCTGCAATAGTAGAATAATTTTTTACAAATTTCTGATAATATGCCATGAGTCCTAGAAAAGATTTAACTTGTTTTTTTGTGACGGGACGAGGCCACTCTCGGATCCTCTCCACTTTTCGCGTCTGGGGCCTCACACACCCTCGTCCAATGGTGTAGCCGAGATAGTCGGTCTCCGTCAGGCCGATACGACATTTCTTTGCGTTCGCCGTCAGTCCGGCCCGTCTGAGCGTGTCCAAGATGGCGTGGAGGTGCTGCAGATGGAGACTCCAACTGGGGCTGTGGATAACTATATCATCGAGGTAGGCTGCTGCGTATTCACGGTGAGGCCGGAGCACCCGATCCATCAGCCGCTGGAAGGTGGCGGGCGCGCCATGCACTCCAAAGGGCAGCACCGTATACTGGAACAGCCCGTCAGGCGTGGAGAAGGCCGTCTTCGCCTTGGCTCGGTCCGTCAGCGGTACCTGCCAGTAGCCTTTGGTCAGGTCCAGGGTGCTGACGAACCGAGCCGGGCCCAGGCGCTCGATGAGCTCATCTACTCGTGGCATCGGGTACGCGTCGAAGGCGGAGATGTCGTTAAGCTTCCGAAAGTCGTTGCAGAAGCGCAGCGTCCCGTCTGGTTTGGGCACGATCACTATCGGACTGGACCAGGGACTGTAGGACTCCTCGATGACTCCCAACTCCAACATCTTCGCAACCTCCTCTTTTATGGCGACGCGTCTGGCTTCGGGGATCCTATACGGCCGCTGGCGCACCACTTTGCCCGGGTCCGTGCGTATGTCATGACGGGTGAGCGTGGTTCGCCCGGGGAGCTCGGAGAATATGTCCCGGTTCCGCCCCAACAGGTCCTTGATCTCTTGAGTCTGGGCGGGGGCCAGATCGTCTCCGATAGGCACCGGGGGCAGCGTCTGTGGGGAGCTAGTGGCCATCAGCACCGGCAGCGGTAGTGGAGGGGCTGAGTTCCATTTCTTCAGAATGTTCACATGGTATATCTGGTGGCCTTTCCGTCTGCCGGGCTGGCTCACACGATAGTCCACGGGCCCCATCTTCTCCACGACTTCGTATGGCCCCTGCCACTTTGCCAGGAACTTGCACTCGCTGCTGGGCACCAGTACCAGGACCTTCTCCCCCACCTGGAACTCGCGAAGTGTGGCACCGCGATTGTAGGTGCGGGCCTGGTCTCGTTGCGCTTTTTCCATATGCTCTCGCACCAGGGGCCATATCGTCTTCGCCCGGGCCTGGAGGCGCTCGATATGCTCCACGACGCTGCGGTGGGGGGAAGGCTGGCACTCCCAGGCTTCCTTGGCGATGTCTAGCAGCCCACGGGGTCTCCTGCCATACACCAATTCAAATGGCGAGAACCCCGTGGACGCTTGTGGCACTTCCCTAATGGCAAACAGCACATACGGAATCAACTGGTCCCAGTCTTTTCCGTCCACATCAGTTAGTTTTTTCAACATTTTTTTTAACGTCTGGTTAAACCTCTCGACTAACCCATCTGTCTGGGGGTGATAGACTGAGGTCCGTATGCGTTTCACTTTCAACCATTTGTACAATTGTGACATAACTCGTGACATGAAACATGTGCCTTGATCGGTCAGTACTTCCTCCGCTATTCCCACCCGGCTGAACAGCATGAGTAACTCATGGGCCACTGCCTTGGCCGAGGCCGCCCGCAGTGGAATGGCCTCGGGATATCTAGTCGCATAGTCCAATATGACCAGTATGTAACGGTGGCCCCGGCTGGACTTTGGCAGAGGGCCCACAATGTCCATGGCCAGACGTGAGAACGGCACATTTATTATCGGCAGTGGTACTAGTGGGTTATGGAACGTTGGCCGTGGAGCGGTTTTCTGACACTCAGGGCAGCCCTTGCAAAAGTCTTCTACTGCCCGCTTGACACCGGGCCAGTAGAAGCGGGCCAAAATGCGCTCGTATGTCTTCTGCACTCCAAGGTGTGCGCCTAACTGGTGCGTGTGGCCTAAGTACAACACCTGTGAAACATATGACTTCGGAACCAGTAACTGTTCAATTAGGTCCCCCCCCTTGTCTAACACCCCTCGATACAATAGGTCTTTTTTTACTAGAAAGAATGGGGGATTCAGTGCACTCACCCCGTCACATTTCTTTCCATTGATGGCGGCTACATTCTTGCGCGCCATGTCCAGATTCGGATCGCTCCATTGCGCCGTGGCGAACTCCCCGACCCGGGGTGGTTCGAGTACTTCGGCGCCAGGGAACTCGGCGAAGGGGTCCGCGGCTTCAGTGGGGTCCTCGACTCCCCGGTCTGTCGGGGTCGGGTTTTCCTCCGCCTCGCGTCTCTGGTCTCCGTCCCCGCTTTCGGCTGTCTTTTCTCTCTCGTCTCTTCCACTCCGTTCGTCTCTCTCACTCCTTTCGTCTCCCCCCGGGGAACTGTCACTCCCGCCTCCCGGCGAGGTGGCACGGAACGCCGGGCAGGCGTGCAGCGGTCCCGAAGGCCCCGAGCGCGGCGGCGGCGGCGGGGGGTCCCACGTAGCAAACGGGGTCCCAGTAGCGCGCGAACAGGACGCAGTCCGCGCCTATTAGGAGCGGTACGGGCAGGTTCGGCACCACGCCGGCTGGCACCACAGCGTCTCCCCTCGGCGTCTGGATGTGGATCCGGGTTACGGGATAGTGGCGCACGTCGCCGTGCACGCAGGTCACGGGGACTGTGGTCGTGCTGAGCTTCCCCGCCAGGTCGGACCGCACGAGCGTCATGGCGCTGCCGGAGTCAAGCAAGGCGTGGGTGTCGGTGCGGCCAATCTTCACCGGCAGGCGCGTCTGGCGTCGCTGGCTGGTACCGGTGTGGAGGCAGGGCCGGGTGCCGTCCGAGCTGGCTGCGGTCCCCATGGAAACATCTCTCTCTCTCTCTGGACACGTCCAGGATATGTGGTCCGCCTGGCCACAGACGTAGCAGCGCCGTTGGTGTGGGCCCCGAGTGGGCCCTTCGGCGACGGCGGCTTCAGTCCGGGCGGTGGACGGGTTCGGGGCCGTCGACCTCCTTCGGTCTCGGCCGGGCTTCTCGTCACCGGGGGTTTTGGCTGCTTCGGTACGGGTGGTCCTCATCATGTCCACGCTCACTTGGTGGTTCTCTAACAAGGCCACGAGCGCCTCCAGTGAGTTCGGGCTCACTTGTGAGGCGTATCTTCGGGCGTCAGGCGGCAGGGAACGGATGCATCTGTCTATCACCAGTCGATCGATTACAGGGGGCTCTCCACCGGTCGTCAGCCAGCCGTGCGCGGCGCGGAGGAGCGCCGCCACCTGGGGCCGGGGTGGTTGGGCCGAGTTGTAGGCCCAGCTGTGGTAGCGCTGCGCATGAGCCGGTAGGCTGTAGCCCTGGGTGGCCAAGATAGCTTCCTTCAATTTTCGATAGTCCCGGGCATCGGCGAGGGTCAGGTCTCGACAGACACGCTGGGCCTCGCCGGTGAGGAACGGGGCCAAGAGGGAGGCCCAGTCTGCTACCAGCCACTTCTCTCGGGCCACGGTGCGCTCGAACACTTCCAGGTACGCCTCGATGTCATCTTCTGGGGATAGTTTGGTGAGCACCTCCCGTGGTGCGCGAGTGCTGGCTACATCTCGGCTGATTCTATCAATTCACTTTTGTACCGCTGTTTGTAGGTCAGTTTGGCTTCTTAGCAGGGCCGTTAAGGCATTGGTCTGCTCCATCATTGTACGTATTGGCGTGGATCAGTTTACCCGTATTCTCCACCATATGTGGGGAACTGATACAAGCCAAGACGCAAAAGTCAGGGTACAAACCCAATCAAGGGCGTTTATTGGAGGAAACAGCCAGGCTCATAGAGCAATGTTTATATTTGTAAATAATATTAACGTTTCAACATAAATTCCTTCCCGAGTCCGGGGCATCACATCATAACATCTGTGGTCATTCTTCATAACCTCTGTTGTCATGTATCTTAATTTCCATGGTCATTCATCATAACCTCTGTTGTCATTCATCATAACATCCGTTGTCATTCCTCCTGCAGGTTGCCTATGAAGATAACAGAGAATGTCCTTTAGTTTTACATTTCACTAACACACACAGTTGTGAGGGAAAACAGTGGAGAATCGCTTACCGCCTGAGCACCCGTCTGTTCACCAAGAGAGCCAGGCTGAGACTGAGACAGAGCGACTGTTTTGTAGTTTGGTGCCACACCTAGGCGATCACACAGGTGCGCTCAGATGGGGCTGATTCATGAGGGCAATTGGTAGGTAACTGTGTCTGTGAAGCCTCTCTCTGTCTCTGTCCCGCTCCCTCTCTGAGGTGCGGTGCTTACCTAACAGGCGATCTCCCAGCGATACTCCACAATACATACATACATACATACATACATACATATACGCACGCACGCACGCACGCACGCACGCACGCACACACACACACACACACACACACACACACACACAGTGTAAACATATAAATGTCCCGGGTGTGTCCTGGGATCTTTTGGCTATGAAAGGTGTGCCCTATCAGCACTTTTTTTACACTGTGTGTGTGTGTGTGTGTGTGTGTGTGTGTGTGTGTGTATATATATATATATATATATATATATATATATATATATATATATATATATATATATATTTAGGGATCTGGGATCTTTTGGCTATGAAAGGTGTGCCCTGGATACTGTACAGCCATGTGCCTAGTTGTCATCAGTGGATTTTGTACATAATCTTTGGTCATATTTTTTATATGGACAATGAACAATGAGTGTGGACTGGAACTTGTCCCACACTCATATGCTCTACAAACACATACTGTATGGCCACAATCCTAATGGTTCTCTCTGTGCAGCTTCCTCCTGTAGTAGAATTTAGGGTTCCACTAAGTCAGCATATCATTCAATGCAGGTTCATATGTATTGTATCATGCTCTTTAATTCTGTGTGTATCTTCAGGTTCTTCTCTTCGAGGGGTTCATATATCTGTTATCATGCCCGTTTAATAAAATTGCATTATGTAGGCTCTGCTTCGGGGGGTTTATCTCAGAATTTGTACTGCTTGTGCAGATTGTTTTGGAGTATCACATGAGCTGGGCCACGCTACCAAACACAATATATCATTGCAATAAATAGATTTAGTCTTGACGTGGGTGTATGATTGAACCCCATACACACATATATGTGTTGATAGATAGAATTTTTGTATTATAGTGTCCTGCACCACAAGGTGCCCAGCTCACAAGGGCTTAGACACTCACAAAATTAACACACACCGATGTCGACAAACAGAATACATAAACTAAACATAATTTTATTGTCCAGGCTGTGGGTTACGGATACATCGTAGGCATTTTATAGAGAAGGCATGGCAACTGCCATGCCTTCTCTATGAATTTGACTAAAACCAAAACGTCCTTAGTGAACAGCCAACTTAACATACAAAATTCAGACATCCAAAACAAATATGGATTCTTATCCTGGATTGTTTTCAAATAAAGAATGTCCTACATCATTGTACAGTGGACAGTGAAAAACTAAATGAAACTCATCCTCCACAACTCCCAGGTCACAAAGAACACAGAATCGCTGTGTAATTAATGTTTCTCTTCCCTGTTGTTCATAGTTCCCTGTACACCTGATACTCACGCGGCATTCAGAGAATGTGCCAGTGATGTTGTCGTCTTCAGCTGGCAGGCCACCAACAATACCATCTTCTACGTGGCCAAATCTGTGAGCAGCGATGGGGTGGAAGTTGAATGCAGGACCACCGAAACGTCATGTTTCTTCACCGACACTCACTGTGGTCTATCCTACAATTACACTGTGTACGCCAAAAGTACAGAGTGTGACAGTGAAGTCAGCCCCCCTACAATAGTACATGCCTGTGAGTATTAATTTAAAGCTTTGGTGATCAATTACAAAGTGCACTTGTTGTGAGCTAGTAAACTGTCTAACTTATTATCCTCCTGACACAGAAGGATGGATATTCAGATGAAATCTTATACATAAAATTTTTGCTCCTCCTCCCCTTCTCTCTCTTCTAGCTCCATGTAGACCAACAAATGTGAAGACATCATCAGACTGCCACTCTGACAATCTGACCACAAGCTGGGATGTTGCGGCCGGTGCTGAATCCTACCTGGTGGAGGTTTTTGGGAACAATGGAGACGAATACAGTTGTACCAGTACCGGCGACACCTGCGTTGCGGCTAGTGTTCCATGCGGTGAACGCCTCAGCGTGTGGGTCACTGCCTTTGCCGGTGAATGTGCCAACAGGGTGCTGCTGGGACAAAAGGCTGTGACTGGTAGGCACTGGAAAATATCACTGTATTATGTCCAATACTGTCAACCATTTAACATCATGCATGGTTTCTGAGACATTTGTTGGGCTTCTTCTTTGCAAACTTGTTTACTGCTATATTATGATGATGGAATAGTTCCCTTCTCTCCCTTCCAGCACCATGTACCCCCGAAAACATGTCTGTAGCATGTGGGCTGCAGCCAAAATGCTGCATTATTTCAATGGACAACAAGCAATGGAGCTGTGGCTCAGCATGCGAATGGCATGGTGCACCGCTGTGATTCATCATCAACAAATTGCATCGTTGAGGGCCTTGACTGTGGGCAAAATTACAATGGCACCGTCATCGCGACTAACTTGAAGTGCAACAGCACCATCACTGAGCAGGTGCCGTTTACAACAGGTATGACAGAAGGAAGATTATAAATTAGTATTCAAATAATGGAAATGTACAATCATGACAATGACATCATACCATGGCAATACATCATCCAAAAACATGTTTGAGTTCTTTATCCATCCACATGCATACCCATTCATACTCATGCATGCAAAGTGTACATTATTGCACACACCCAAAGAAGAGCATATCCTCATGCAAAGTCCACAAACTTCAGTGAACGACCTTCATAGGCAGGTTCTCCTGATCTAAAATGTTGGCATAGGAGAGTTGGATTGTTTGTGACATGAGGGAAATGTCATGATACTGTATGGCTATGAATGATGTCTGTTTTTACTCATTGGAATATCTGAGATGTGATCTTGCTTGTTTTGCTACAATGCAATAGCATAAACAATACTATTGCTATGCCATTTTCATAATACATTATTTTAAGTAATCCAATGTCACATTACTATTCCTAATTGTCTCCGCCAGGCCGAATGGCATGGCGAGAGAGAGTATGTTTTGCACCCTGTCCGTCCGTCCGTGTGTTCGTCCGTCCGTCCGTCCGTCTGTCTGCGAGCAGCTAATCTCTGGCACCGTTGGCCTGATCGCAGTGCAACTGTGCACACACACTCCCTGGATGCCAATTCCAAACCTCTGTCCCGATTTTTCAGATCAGTCTGTCATAGCGCCACCATGAGGCAGATTTTTGCAAAACATATTTTTTTATATTACTCCTACAGATTTTGTCAAAAATCACGCAAATAAGTACACAGTATCTCTATAGTCATGTGATTAACACGGATCTGTCCGATTTTCCATATTCCATCCTGATTGGCTAAGATTGGCTTCCAAAGTTTGCAAGATTGGTCCGTTTTGAACAAAATGCCTCACATCATGAACACAGCATGCAATTTCCGTGCAATTTTGCACTGAAATGCCACTTGAAATTTTTCAATTCAGCCTTATGGTGGCGCGATAACAGGCTGATTTGTGTTTTTAGCTATAACTGCACCGATCTGTGTAAAACTTTGTGTGCGCGCTCCCTAGAGGCCAAGGAAAAAACCTTTGCCCTGGATTTTCACACATGTCTTTTATAGCGCCACCAGGAGGCCGACTTATGTAAAACACATTACTTCTTCACATTTTTTCCAAATTTCATGCAAATCGGTACACATGATCGCTATAGTCATGTGATCAAGACGAATATGTTTTATTTTTTTATATTCCATCCTGATTGGCTAATAATATTGACTGAATATTGATTGAATATCTAAAGTTTGCAGGAGTGGCCCATTTTGAACAAAATGCCGCACATCATTGCAGTGAAACTTTGCACGCACATTCACACTACATTTAGGGGCAAATGCCACACTTTCAACATTACCCTATTATAGCACCACTAGGAGGCCGATTTTTGCAAAGCAATTTTTTTATCCATCCATTATTTGATCAGTTCAAGGATACATGAAAGAGAATAATCTTGCTTTCTCTCCACTTCTTCCCTCCATCTCTCCAGGTCCCTGCCCTCCCAGTAATGTTTCTGTTAATACAGTATGGAGAATTAGCACAGTGTCCTGGTCCCCTGTTTCAGGAGCAGAATCATACATGACAACAGCAACAGCACATGATGGACACAACCACACCTGTAACTCAAGCACTGCAAGCTCCTGCTCTTTCACTGATCTAGACTGTGGTGAAAACTACTCTGTCAGTGTTGTAGCTGTTGATAGAGGTTGTCACAGTGAACAAAGTTCAGCTGCGGAACTGAAAACAGGTGAGAAGATGTTCATCAAAGATAGTGTAACGCTGATTTTGACCGGAGCATTTACACGTTCTTCAGTACGATTTAATTTGAATGAATGATTTGAAACTAGGTATGGATGACTGACTTAATTACAAAAATAATGCATGACTGGATGAATGTTACAATGTACATTACAGGTAAAAGATATATTACGTTAAAGTGTTTGTTGATCCTTTCAGTTGCAATTCTATTCCCTGAACATATAATGTAAACATTTCTAATAAATATATAAAATTCCTTATTTACATAAAATTCCTTATTTACCGCTTTCTCTTCCCAGTCCCATGTGCCCCAGTGAATGTTAGTGCCAGTCTGGTGTGTCCAAACGCAGTCCATGTGACCTGGGTAGGAAGCCCCAGTGCCACATATTACAATGTGACAGCAGTGGGTCAGGATGGACACATACTTGACTGCATCATCAACAGTACCAGCTGTCAGTTAACCAACAACTGTGGCCAGAACTATATCATCACAGTGACACCATATGCTGACTCATGTGCTGGGATCCCCAGCATTCCTCATCACTTCATTGCAGGTATTGACAGAGAAAAAGACATACAATCTTAAAGCTATATATCTGAACAGTCTCCAACAGACTAATTTGGTTAGAATAATCAAGATTTGCTCAACAAACGTTTTATTTGATCAGTTTTACAAAACATGACATAGAATAATCTTTCCTTCCATCAACTTCTTCCCTCCATCTCTCCAGGTCCCTGCCCTCCCAGTAATGTTCATGTTTCTACAGAATGTGGGGTTAGCACAGTGTACTGGTCGCCTGATTCAGGAGCAGACATAAACATAGCAACAGCAACAGCACATGATGGACACCACCACACCTGTAACTCAAGCACTGCAAACTCCTGCTCTTTCACTGATCTAGACTGTGGTGAAAACTACTTTGTCAGTGTTGTAGCTGTTGAAATAGGTTGTCAAACCGAACCAAGTTCAGCTGTGGAACTGAAAACGGGTGAGAAGATGTTCATCAAAGACACTGTAATGCTGCTTAAGACATATTAGGTAATTTTTTCCCTCTGAGTCGACTTAATTAGATTGAATGTGGACAAATGATATGTATCAATCTGTGAAATTAGTAAATGGAGGAAGGAAATATTGAGTTTGCCACCCCACAATGTACAATTATTTTTGAATTGGGAATGCATAAACAATACATCATGATTCAGCTGAGCTAATTTCTTTTATAACTTATTGCTCCGTGTCCTGTCACTAATTTGGACATTCTAATCGTAAGAAATAACATTTCCTACATGATATTTCAGAGCCCACCCACTTCTGTTTTATTTTCCTCCCCAATGTTCCATCACCATATTATTTCTGTGTAATTTTTAACTCTATCGATTTTTAACTGTATCCATCCTCTCTTTGCAGTGCCATGTGTTCCTACCAACGTCTTGGTAGCTCCTGACTGTGTCAGCCACAATGCTGTTGTGTCCTGGTCTGCCAGCAAGGGGGCGCTACAGTACTTTGTTTCTGCCTGGAGTAGTCAAGGCAATGCCACCTGCCTGTCCTCTGATCTCAACTGTACTCTTTACATCACCTGTGGCTCCAACTACACTGTAGCGGTGAAGGCTATTAATGGCAACTGCTCCAGTGACCAGAGTCAGTCCCAGACATTCAGCTCAGGTAAGACATGGAGAATATTATGTATACCCACTAAAAACAATGGCAATGTAATGCTGCTTTTGACCTCTTGGGTCTAATCATGCTCTCTTCAGGAAGATTTGAGTGGAATGAATGAATTTGAATGTATATGGATGAGTGACTTATTTACATTAATTAATCCTATCCCATGAAGGACGATTCAAGAAAAGAAGAAATGCAGTTGTAACAGTGTGTGAATGTGTTGATCGTTGAGAATGTGACTGTATTTCTTAAATCATGTAAAAACATGACCCTCCACATAGGAACAACCTTTTAATTATTTATATATTTGTCTCGTCCCAGTCCCTTGTCCTCCAGTGAATGTTAGAGAGCCAGTCTGGCGTGTCCCAACACAGCCAATGTGACCTGGGTAGGAAGCCCCAGTGCCACAGCTTACAATGTGACAGCAGTGCGTCAGGATGGACACATACATTACTGCATCACCAACAGTACCAGCTGTCAGATACCCAACATGCACCGTGGCCAGAACTATACCATCACAGTGACACCATATGCTGACTCATGTGCTGGGAATCCCAGCATTCCTCATCACTTAATTGCAGGTAGTTAGACTCCAACAGACTGATTTGGATGAGACTAATCTCTCAAGAACAGATTCTGCTCTGCGTTGGAATCTGTCGTGAAGGCTCGTCATAACATGTACGCACTGGGCTACAAGTGGGCGTGCCTTCAGATCAGGAAGCAGGCCGCGCTTTACCCAATCAAATGTAGTGGGCGGGATTCACGTGTCCGTCGATCTTTCCCCCTCGAAACAAACCCAAACTAATTTAACAATAGCGTCCGCGGAGCAGACAAAACCACGGAAAGATATTCACATTTTAACTTACTCTTTCATCATAGAAACAAGTGGGCTTATAACCAAAACGATCCATGTTCTCTGGGAGAAGTGGTGTTAGTGTTCTGTGTAGAAATATTGTTAGTGGGAATGAAAAAATAGTGGCACCACCGGAAGTGAAAGCTGAAGGCAGACCAAAACCCCGGTTTCCTTTGCGCACGGGTGCTACGTCGCCATTGCCCCAGAGCCAAGTAAGATAGTACAAACAGCAGAGGGCGCTGTTTTTCATTCTTATTTGGTTCTGGGTTCCCAGATTGGGATGAGACTAAATCCAATTGTCTCAACTTGCTTTTTATTTGATCAGTTCAAGGAAACATTAAAGAGAATAATCTCGCTTTCTCTCCACTTCTTCCCTCCATCTCTCCAGGTCCCTGCCCTCCCAGTAATGTTTCTGTTAATATAGTATGCAGGATTAGCACAGTGTCCTGGTCCCCTGTTTCAGGAGCAGAATCATACATGGCAACAGCAACAGCACATGATGGACACAACCACACCTGTAACTCAAGCACTGCAAGCTCCTGCTCTTTCACTGATCTAGACTGTGGTGAAAACTACTCTGTCAGTGTTGTAGCTGTTGACAGAGGTTTTCACAGTGAACAAAGTCCAGCTGTGGAACTGAAAACAGGTGAGAAGATGTTCATCAAAGATAGTGTAACGCTGATTTTGACTGTAGAATGTACACGTTCTTCAGTACGATTTAATTTGAATGAATGATTTGAAACTAGGTATGGATGACTGACTTAATTACTAAAATAATGCATGACTGGATGAATGTTACAATGTACATTTCAGGTAAAAGATGTATTACGTTTCTTAAAGTGTGTGTTGATCCTTTAAGTTGCAATTCTATTCCCTGAACATATAATGTAAACATTTCTCATAAATATATACAATTCCTTACATAAAATTCATTTTTTGCCGCTTTCTCTTCCCAGTCCCATGTTCCCCAGTGAATGTTAGTGCCAGTCTGGTGTGTCCAAACGCAGTCCATGTGACCTGGGTAAGAAGCCCCAGTGCCACAGATTACAATGTGACAGCAGTGGGTCAGGGTGGACACATACTTGACTGCTACACCAACAGTACCAGCTGTCAGTTAATCAACATGCACTGTGGCCAGAACTATACCATCACAGTGACACCATATGCTGACTCATGTGCTGGGATCCCCAGCATTCCTCATCACTTAATTGCAGGTATGGACAGAGAACAAGACTTAACATCTTAAAGCTATATATCTGAACAGTCTCCAACAGACTAATTTGGCTAGAATAATCAAGATTTGCTAAACAAGTGTTTTGTTTGATCAGTTTTACAAAACATGACATAGAATAATCTTTCTTTCCATCAACTTCTTCCCTCCATCTCTCCAGGTCCCTGCCCTCCCAGTAATGTTTCTGTTAATACAGTATGCAGGATTAGCACAGTGTACTGGTCCCCTGTTTCAGGAGCGCTAACATACATAGCAACAGCAACAGCACATGATGGACACAACCACACCTGTAACTCAAGCACTGCAAGCTCATGCTCCTTCACTGATCTAGACTGTGGTGAAAACTACTCTGTCAGTGTTGTAGCTGTTGATAGAGGTTGTCACAGTGAACAAAGTCCAGCTGTGGAACTGACTACAAGTGACTAGATTTTCAACAAAAACATTGCAATGCTGCTTTTGACCTGTTAGGTTATTTTAAGCAGGTATGAAATAAATTTGATTAAATGACTTAAAATCTAGATATAGATTTGACAAACAATGACACACTTTCAAAGCATTAAAAAGGCCCCACACTTGGTATGTTGTCTTTCCCCCTCTGTGGTCCTATTTGTTGGGCTCTAAACAGCCATAACTTTCCCAGCATGCTCAATGCCCCAAACTTTGTGTGTGCTCTAAGACGGCCAATAGGGACAGGCTTTAATTGCTTAAGCTTGCTACTTGCTGGGCTTTAACACATTAACTGCCAGAGTAAATTCATAATATACTCACCCCAGTGCCAGCGATTTTCGTGTTTTATAACCTTTTCAACCCGTCACATAAATGTTATATCCATTATAATCCATGGTCGGATCGTGTGTATACAAACACATGATCGATATACCAGCCTCCAAAGGGTTACGTTTTCAGAGCTGTGGTGAGGTAGTTTTCGCCAGCACAACCAGGCTGCAGGCACCATATCTGGCAATAATGCACGTATTCCCCATAACTCCAGTTCCCGGCCTGTTACAGGCTCCAAAGTTGATGGGTGGTCCCACAGACTTTGAATTTCATAAAAAATGACCACTTCCGGTTTGTACTATCTACTTCTGCCCATGGAAGAGCGGCGTTGTCATGGAATAAAATTATATTTGATACACAGAATTATCACTCACACATTGCCGGTTATAGATAACTTTAAATTGCAGAAATCTCCTAGTGTTCTGGATTAATTAAACAAAATGGTCTGGTGTGGTTATAGCAAACGCAGATCAAACAACATTGTATTAGTCTTTGATAAGCTTAACTGGCAACTGCAGATAAAAACACAATTTATTGACCCAAGGAATTAACAGTCACACTTTTGTGGATTACAGTAAAATTGTAATGACAATCGCATTCACAATCACTTAATTCCGAAGTGCACTCTGCGGCCGCACTGAGGCACTTATAACATTGGACACTATACACCCGACGTTTGCTTCATACACTCTAGCCTTTGATTGCCTTTCAATAAAACCATATTTTATAGACAGAAGTATCACCCACATGTTACTGATTATAGAGAATGTTATATTATTTTAATACGTTAAATTTTTCCTGCACAATGGATTAATGAAACTGAACGGAGCGAATTGGTCCTGTCCAGATCAGATCTACAGGCTAATTTTGAATTAGTCATAGTAGATATGAGGTATATTTGAATACTGGTGGTATTACTTATTAATAATATGTGTTTTAATAGTACACAAATTAAGAGTTAAAACATAATTTGAAAAGAAAGGGTAAAGGGATCATAACTGCTTGCAGATCTAATTACAGGACCAAGCAAAACAACGTGCATAGGCATCCTATTGTATCATTTAGTTTTAACAGGGGGCAAGCACACTACGTGCAGGCACACTTCGTGTCAGTTCTTTCTTCTTCTACCACTTTTTGCAGTTCTGGTTTAACCGATCAGTTGCTAACGTTGCAGATTGGTAGAGAGTGACCACGTGACCATGGCAAAGTGTCAAACCTCCATGTTTCACCGTCAAACAGGAAGTGAAAATAGCCGATCTACAAGGTCAAATTGTATCCTTTTTTTCTATGTAATTATTGAACTGATTGCCATACAGACTAGTGGGTGATGTCATTGGACTCAGATCACAGTCCTTGTTCTTCATTGGTGTTAGTTAGCTCTGCCCCCTCTTCTGATTCGTCGATATTTTATAGTTCCTATTTTTGCTACACTTTTGCAGGGTTTGTCGTACAGACTTGTGAGTTGGGTCTCTTGATTTGGTTTAGAGTCCTTGTCCTTCATTGGAGTTACTTAGCTCCGCCCCATTTTCTGATTGGTCGATATTTGACCCTAACGTTTAATCACTACTCAGTTCAAGAAGACTGAGTCAATAAAACTGTAGCAGTTAAAAACTTTTTCTACCCATTGTGCATCACCAGCAACTACAACAACAGCACCACCAGCAGAGTCAAAGGTCATGTTGGAATTCAAAATAATGCAAACCTTCACACCAGACCTGGCAAACACATCCTCTGCTGCATTCCAGACCTTAGCAACCCAAGTAGCTTCAGCGGTAAGTTCAGTATCATGATATACAGAGTGTCAATAAAACAGTCCCCATATCTTCAGAAATTCCTCATAGCATGAATGTAACTGTAATTTAGTTATCTGACAAAGGAACACTAATGATATTTACAGAGAAACATAATATATGGAAATGTTTTGCTTTTTTGTACAATTATCATGTAAGAAAAATGCTAATTGATTGAAATGTTAATAAATACCTACGCCCTGCTTTCAACCTGTTCTCAGGAACATTAAATACTTCATAACCCATGAAATGATCTTGGTGGAATAACAGTGATTACAAATCATCTAGAATTATTGCTTTTTTATTTTTCATTGTCCCGCAATGACTTCATTTTCATGTTTTCAGATCAATCATAATGATCTTAATAGTGAATTCCTCTGGAATTATTAGTTAGTTTTTTCAATGACTTCATATTAGTTTTTATAGTTTTCAGATGGACAATGTCTATAGAGCAAGATTTTCCAGTTTCAATCGCACTGTTGTACAAGGCTTCAGGTAGGCACCATTTGGTCTTTACTGTACTACTTAGAAATGTTTTATTAATTGATTAACAGAAGTCATTAATCATTTTGATTATATTATACATATATACTTTATAACAAAAACATTAATGTAGTAAGATAAATAAATGATATTAATAACACAAAGAGAACCTTTTCAACGTCACTTTTATAGAGGATCAGGATCAATTAAGGTGCAGGCTGAATTGATATTCAACGGGATTTCAGCACCAAATGCCACTTCTGTGGTTAATACTCTTGTGGGGGCTGCATCCAGCTCTAATTTCTCCATTCTTGTGAACACAACATCTATTGTTGCCACTGGTAAGAATTGTTGACTCAACCGATAAAAGCTCACAATGTGCCTTTTTAATGACATGTTTAATGGCATTACATTATTTCTTTTTAATAATTATTGTCTGCACAAGTATCGATATAAGTTTTATTTTTACAGTGGTTTTGCCACCAACTCAAGCACCCACCACAGCAGCACCTTTAACAACAATCACCACGAATACACCAGCAGGTACTATTTCTTAGAGAATGATGCCCATATGGACATGCCAATATATGGGCATATACTGATGACATCTGGGATCTCCATATATGGCCTTAAAAGGGATACGGGTAGACTAGCAGATACAGAGATCTCCATATATGGGCACTTAAGGGACACAGCCAGACGGGTACAACGGCTACTCTGACAAAGCCCCAGACACTATGACTCAGACATATCAGTTGGCCCGGCGGTGCAGCGTAGGTGTTCGGGCCGCCGAACCTCTAGTTATAATTATAATTTTAGTAAAAGTTGCTTGCTGGCTTTGAAGATTTTAATGTTTATTTTCTTTAATGTTAAATGAAAACTTCAGAAAACTCCATGAGCTATACAAGGTATCCATCCACAGCCTTACCTGACTCCACATGCTCAGATCTGCCTTAAACTTCACATTAATAACAGTCCCAGCCTGAAAACATAATACAATATGTGCCAATCATTGTCATAGTGCAACCTACTGGAAACATGCTTGAAGGTCACAGTCACTTACTGCCAATAGGTGGCGATATGGCCATGTTTCATGTTGCCAGTAGGTAGCATAAACAGGGTTTTATATCTCAACTCAAATGTCATAGGTTTTTGATAATCCCGGCCTGAAACACTAGATTTTCAGAAATCCAGAAATTGCACTGATCAGAGCAATGGTCACCAAGTTATGGCCATTTGAAGTGTTAGTTAACACTGCTGTAACGCCCCATTTCATGGCAGACCCCTGAACAGTGTTTTAGCAAAGTTTGGTGCAGATTGGAGCAACAGTGTGCCTGTGGCCCCTGTATTCTCATGGCCAACCCCTGAACAGTGTCTGTGTCAAGTTTGGTCCAGTTTGTAGCAACGGCAATTGCAAAATGGTAGTGTCATGCAAAACGGGCAAGATATGAACTAAAAGACAATTTCTTCTTCTTCTTTGTGACCGACATTCTGTTGATAATTTGAAGATTTTATTGTTCATTTTTGTTCCTTGCTGTTAAATTAAAACTTCAGGTAACTCCATGAGTTCTACACGGTCTCCATCCACTTCCTTGCCTGCAAACGAAGGTAAATATGTGTTGCCATCTTTGCCATCTTAACACATATCTTTTAAAGATTTGTTTTAATTTATTTCATAGGTGCACAGGTCTAACGGCATGGTCATAGTACATTGAAGTGCGCTGTTGTTCCAATCTGCATCAACCTTGGCACAAACACGGTTGATGCAGATTGGTGTGACTATATTCTAAAGGCAAACTCCTCAACAGTGTGTGTGCCAAGTTTGGTGCAGATTGGACTTAAGTTGCTCCACGTTAACTGTTGCATGTCCCGAGGTGCATAAATATCTGAGGGCTTGCTCATCGCTGCTTGTACTTTTAATATAAGTGCCAAGCACAAAGTGTATAGGCATCCTATTTATTAGTTTTATTAAACCCATTAAGACCTGAGGCGATTCTTAAAAATGTTTTCTAAATCCAAACAGTTTTTTGAAAAAAATCCCCCAAAAATGTTTTCAAGATTTTTCAAAAATAGCAGATCTACAAGCTCGGTGCCACGCTATGAGCTTGTATATCTGCTATTTTTTATTGGCCAAAGAAATCTAAAGTGACACAGATGCGTTCCAGGTCTTAATGGGTTAAAGATGGGGTGCCATGATATTTTTCAACCCTAAAACCTGATCATAAGGTATTATTATTATGTAAGGATTTTTTTCAACAACAAAAAAGTGTACAGAAATTGTTAAAATTATGTTTTTATGTGGACACGCCTCCAGTTCATTAAGTATACCTGGTTCTCACCTTAGCACCTCCTCCACCACCTTAGCACCACCAACCTGTCCTTGTCCCTCCTCCTCCTCATGCCCACACCTGTTGTGTTATGATAATGAGGGGGAGGGTATGGCTTTGTGATGTCACTATTGGCACGTTTGACCCTCAAGGTTTCAGCCTCCAGGAAGAAACTCCAAATAGTCAGAGAAGACATAAAACACCATAAAAACACCACCGGGGGGCTTAATGAAGTTCTATCAACCTCATAGACACATGAAAAACTGAAAAAGTGCAAAACCATGGCACCACCTCTTTAAGGAATATAATATATATATAATCTAAATATTATTTAAAAAAGTTTTAAATACTGCAGAAAGAGGAATGACAGGTGGGGGGGGGGGGGCTTTATTGATAGGACAGGTAGACTGACAGGGAATGGGGAGAGAGAGATGGGGAGTGACACGCAGCAAAGGTCGTCAGGATCCGGACTCGAACCCGTGACACGCTGTCAGGCTAGGCATTACAGCCTACAGGTGCCCGGACTACTACGCCAGCGGCCCGGGCCTCGAATAGTGCACATTAACAAAGCACTAACTCAACCTCATCTGTGTTTCATTAGTGTGCGGTATGGGCCCTGGGAAGAGCAAAATTGTTGGAGGCCATGATGCCACCCCTGGAAGCTGGCCTTGGCAGGCCAGTATACACAACAGTGCTGGCCATTTCTGTGGAGGTTCTCTTATCAATAAAGAATGGGTGCTGACCGCTGCTCACTGCTTCCCAAGGTGAGAAATCAATGTCAAGGCAGACTTGGCTGTATTTCATTAATAAGAGGAAAATAGTTTGCACTCTTTTTTTCCAGTCCAAACAACTTTTTTTAACCACTTGAGCCCTATACTTTGTTGTACGACAAATAGCAACATATAGCTTATCTACAAGCTTAAAAAAAACCATTGCAACATGTAGCAATGGTTGTGAGCTTGTATATGTACAAATTTAGAACATTTCCGCCAATAATGACATGCCCAAAATAGAGACACCAGGTTTACAATGGTTCGGATACGTAAGCTGAACACATAAGATGAGACATAGGAAAATGCTTGCACACTGAACAAAAGGAATGTCACACTGAGGTTGCTTTCTTTCTTTTCGAACCCGGTGGTACTTTTGTCTTGTACTGCATTATAGACCACTAAATACTTGAGACTATATTTGTATCCTTGTATCCTGTGAGGACACTCCCTCACAATCAGTGTGTGGGCACTTTTTTCTATATCTCCCATTTATAAGGTATAAAGGTATAATTTTCGACACCGTCATTAGTGGGAGAGAGAGAGAGAGAGAGAGAGAGAGAGAGAGAGAGAGAGAGAGAGAGAGAGAGAGAGAGAGAGAGAGAGAGAGCGAGAGCGAGAGCATTTGAAAGCATTTGAATAAAAATGATCTTCAACAATTATCAAAATCCCCTCTCTTTCAGAACGGACATTATGTCCACGGTGACCGTTTATTTGGGTCGCGAGAGCCAAGAAGGAACAAACCCCAATGAGGTGAGCCGAATGGTCACACAGATCACTGTCCATCCCGACTATGAAAAGGCAGTGCAGTTCGACAGCGACATCTGTCTCCTGAAGCTCTCTAGCCCTGTCACCTTCACCGGATACATTCTCCCTGTCTGTCTGGCAGCATCGCAGAGCACCTTCTACAATGGAACCAGCAGTTGGGTCACTGGCTGGGGAGATATCAACAATTCAGGTGAGCTGCAGAGTAGAGTTTAAAGTTTCTATGCCCATGTACGCCGGTATGGCGGTTTCGTCACCACTACACCAATGATCAAGACCTTTTTGGACAAGACTTGGCCTGTGTTGTTTGAACGATAAAATCTCACATTTCTGCTGTTGAGCTATGAAATAATGCCTGTTTGGCCAGAGGATGAATTGCCCTTTTCATTTTGACCTTCATGCTGTAGTATAACCCTATTTTAAGGTTATAGTGCGACAGTTAAGCTCATATATGGAAGGTATTGTGCATTTTAAGAAAGAAGCATGAAACTTTCAGCATATCATCTACATACCCCAAGGTTTGATTTCAGACGTGGAAGCACTTTCAGATTGACCTCTGGTGACCTTGAGTGGTCATTGACCTCAGAATTGCATTTTTGGCACTTTTTACCCCATTATTATATTATATTCTCCATTATAATAATATAAATGCTTGTTAAAATCACAGTTTTGTTCTAATAAATGAAACCGAATAGTCACTCTAGAGAAATGGTGATTATTACTATTATGATAGTTCTGTTATGACATTGTTATGACATTAAAAACATCTCGGAGAGAGAGAGCAGCAGTAAAATAAAGAAAAACAACATTGGTAAGAAAGTGCTAATGCATTCAAAGTGCAATATAGGTACAATGCTATTCAAAGGTGCTATTCATCTCATGATGTTGGTTTTGGTTTTGGGTGCAGTATATGGTTCTGATGGTTTGGGGAAGAAACTGTTGGACCGCATGCTGGTGCTTGTCCCGATGCTCTTAAACCTCCTACCAGATGGCAGGAGTTCAAGGATATGGAGGGAGATAATATGGTACCATTTCTGTCAGAAACCTGTCTAAAAGTGACATCGATGGGGAATCCAAGCTAATATAAACTGCAGGCTTTATATTCCTGGAAAGTTTGCATGCTATGATAGAAGCCATTGTTCTTGCATTAATACAAAATAAAATGAAAACATGACCAAACCTGCCTACTGATGATGTCACTGGTAGGCAACTGTCCACAGGGATTAAGGGTCTTGCTTATGTACACCCCGACACGTTGTCAGGTCTGGGAATCAAACCTGGGACCTTCTGTTTCCCAGGTGGCCTCTCTACCCATTCAGCTATGGCCCCCCTTCTTGTGAATGGGTTCTAGTGGACCTCACCTCCTTCACACTTACATAGTCAGTCTTACAGAATGGTAAACAGCGGGCATGACAGCCCCTCCTATAGCAACCTCCCACCCGAATGTAGTGATATCTCTTTCCTCTGCAGGTGGCTCGCTCTGATCTGCAGCCTTCCACAACATGACCTGCAGATGAACATGCAGTATACTGTGTGCAAAATCATATTCGTCTGTCAATACAATGCGAAGAAGAACTCTGCACCGGTATCTTTTAGGTCACTGATTTCTCAAGGTGTACAAGGGTTGTGAGCACATCCGAGTGAGAAGGTGGAGAATCGATACATGGACATGGATTGCTTTTTTTTAAAGAGATTAATTTCTGGACATTCAAAAATAGACTTAGGGCCCTATTCCCAGGGACATTTGAACAAACCACTAATTAGGGATTTCGGACTAGGCAAGAGGCGTTTCCCCGCAAAATTCGGTATTCTATGGCACCCCCCTCACCCGCCAAACACCTGAGCTACCCGTTACATTATGCATAGGTGTGGTTTGGGCGTTACAATGATAAAACCAATCACCGTGCCAGAAGCCATTGCCTTTAAGAGAAGACTGCGCTAGCCGTCATCCCGATCCAATATATGCTCTAGCCTATCTACCTGTCTGCACTGTTGCCTGGTCTGATTATTATAAGCCACATTGGGCTTGTTTTCCTTCTTTTTTTTTAATCCAAATACATTTTTATATTAATTTGTAGCCTATTATGTTCACAATAAGCTTGTCATATTAGTCAGATCCGGAATAGTATATGAAAGCCATTTAAAATATGTATACTATTGGTACACACTGGCTGCTCCCAAATAATTAATTACATCATGTTGCGACAACGCTCCTACGTGGTACACAGACAAACAGTAGCACATGGGTATAATAAATTGGACAGTTTTAGGAAAGGTCTATATAGCCTATGTACTCACGTTGGCTGTTATCGTTCTATTTCCACCGTTCTAATGGATTCCAGGGGTGTGTAAACATCTCTGAAGTTGCTCCATAGTTTCCTCTGAAGTGACGCAGTTAAAGTTAACTTACATCCATATTGTCCCCGTTATCTTTCATCATCCACCTTTGTTCAGTAATCCCGAACAGAGCTAAACTTTAAGTTTACATCAATCAAAGCCTCTCAAACCCAGACACATTGCTGCGATGCGTATGTGCGTCGGCTACCCAAAATAACAGACATACAAGCTATCAACGGCGCTGCGTCATGTCGTGTCGACAGCTACAGATCTGTTATTTTGGACAGCATACAATGAGGCGCGCGCGCGCCACGGAGTAGCCTATCACTAAACCAAAAACATTACATTACGTGGTCAACAACATACTAGACATGTAACTTGCTTGGAGCTTAATGCAGTGGTTCTCAACCTGTGGGTCGAGACCACAATGGAGCACCCAACGCCTGGCGAGCTTGTAGATCTGCTATTTTCACAATATTTATCTGTGGAACCGAGTCAAACAAAATGGGGGGGTCCCCAGTTCAAATATGGTTATTTTGGGGGGTCATGAACGTAGCGTTTACGCGGGGAATATAATAATAATATAGGCTAATATATATAATATAGGCTATAATATAATATTGACCCGCACGTCCCGCAGCAGGGGTTTAATGAGACAGCAGCCAAAATGAAAATCACACTATGATCCGATCATCTTATAAAAAATGTAAGTGCTTAAGATTTTAGCCCAAACCCAACGGGACCCGACCCGGCCCGTCGGCACCGGCTGAGCTGGGTCTACGTTTTTTTTTACATCCAAATAAATTCACATATTAATTAATTTGTAGCGTAGGCTATTGTGTTCACAATAAGCAACTTGTCATATTAGTCAGATCCCCAAGAGTATATGAAAGCCATTTAAAATAGTTATATATTCCTACACAGCTGATGCCAAATAATTAATCAACAGGGCAGCGCAACGCTAAAGTAGCCTAGGTCAAATCAATCACTGTCTTGTCATGACGCAGCAGTAGAGAGCCCCCTTTAAAGTTTAAACCATAACATGACATAAATAATGGATCTTCAGAGCTTTCTTCATGTCTTTTTCACCTCAAAGTAAATGTTGGATTACTTCTTCAAATGAAAGCACAGGCAGCGGCCAGAAGGATTGGATGTGATTTCTCCATTGCAAAAATGATTACGGTTATTCTATGAAACATATATTTCATAGAATAACCATAATCATTTTTAAAATGGTTATGGGGAAGTGTATATATTTATATAGCCCTATTTGCTCCAAGCTGTTTTTTAAATAAAATATAGACTGTTAGGGTAGAATGACTCCTGTTCTTAACGAATTACCAAGATTTAATGAGAAATAAGGCTTCTTTAGAAAAATGTCTGACGGGCTGGGCTGGGTCTAATTTGTCAATTATTAGTCGAGCCAGGCTGAAATATTTAGGGGATATGAAAGCTCTAGTTAGTAGTTTGAAGTGCTCATGTGGCCTTAGAGTTGCTTCTTTTTGTTTTCATAGACCTGCGGACTGCGGTTGCTTATTTCTCTCCAAGGCTGGCAACACGGCTCATGGTCCAACGCACAAAGCCATTGTAGTGTCTGTGTGCACTTGACGGGTGATTTTATAAACCAGCGGGTGCTTCTAGAATCCACTATCCCCCGTCCCCAAGCCGTACCCATGTGTGTCTGTAGAATTGCAATGTGGGGGATATAGCAACAACACGCCCACAGGCACACCTCCACGCGCAAATAACGGCGTCGGCATAATGGTGACGGGTAGAGCAGGTGCTAGAATAACCTATTGGGGCCGCGCAGGTCCATTATCCCGATTTAACGGGGATTTTTTGGCCTGAGAATGGGGCCCTTAGTCTCTAAGAGCACCTTTTTAAATTGGCTACATGCTAAAACAAGACTATTTCCTGGTCTTGGGTCTAATTATTACATTACATTGTTAGACAAAAAGCAATGACCTCCATCTATGTTTACATTACAAATGAGTGTCAATGACCGGAGTCTGCTACTCATACCTGTGGATTTGAGAGGGGGTACTTTTGTGTAATGGAAACGGAAGATATTTTGATGCGGTGTGGTGTGGTGTGGTGTAGTGTGGTGTGGTGTGGTGCTTAAGCTGCAGTGGAAAGGGGGCTTAAGAGCACCTTTTTAAATTGGCTACATGCTAAAACAAGACTATTTCCTGGTCTTGGGTCTAATTATTACATGCAAATTGTGCAAATGAGGAAAGGTTGCATGACTTCACCATGATAATAGATGAATTTCTGGACATCACAAACATGGACTTTGACTCTTAAGTCACCTTTCTAAGTTAACTGGACGCAAAATGTTAGTCATTCCCAGGTAATTTGCTCATTAAGCGATTCATTTGCTGATTATGCTTATTACTCAAATTGCCCAATATGCAACTTTTAGGAATCAAGCTTAAACTCATCTGCTAAGCCTATAGATGATATTTTAATCATAAAGGTTTACAGGAAACAAGATTTCTGGGTTTAACATGGGCCCTATGGGGGTTTCCATATGTAGAAACACTGTAGGAAGTTTCATGCTTCTTTCATAAAATGCACAATACCTTCCATACCTTCCCTGAACGCTCACCATATACTGCCCCCAAAACCAAAACCAACATGAGATGAATAGCACCTTTGAATAGTATTGTACCTAAATTGCACTTTGAATGCATTAGCACTTTCTTACCAATGTTGTTTTTCTTTATTTTACTGCTGCTCTCTCTCTCCTAGATGTTTTTTAATGTCATAACAATGTCATAATAGTAATAATAACCATTTCTCTAGAGTGACTATTAGGTTTCATTTTTCATTTATTAGAACAAAACTGTCATTTTAACAAGCATATATATTATTATAATGGAGAATAATGGGCCAAAAAGTGCCAAAAATGCAATTCTGAGGTCAATGACCGCTCAAGGTCACCAGAGGTCAATCTGAAAGTGCTTCCACGTCTGAAATCAAACCTTGGGGTATGTAGATGATATGCTGAAAGTTTTATGCTTCTTTCCTAAAATGCACAGTTGGTTTGCTTAACTGCCGCACTATTATGGATATTAATATTTGAATAAGCACTAGGAATAATGCAAACCATACAAATGATTCCGTTTTCATACTGTATGTCTTCCATTAGTCCCCCTACCCTCTCCCAAGACTCTTCAGGAAGTAGAGCTGCCGGTCATGGGAAACAAGCAGTGTGGCTACTTCTATGACCAAAATTTCACCGTCACAGAGAACATGATTTGTGCTGGTCTCGAAGCTGGAGGAAAGGACTCATGTCAGGTGACATATTCTACCCTTCCTCTGTGCATATAGCGTTATCATTCTCTCTAATTTATGACAACCCCTTCGAACCAGCAATCAAATGTAACTTATTCATAACTCACGGTAATGTCTCAATGAAGCCTTCATACCGTGCATTTTCATTTCAGGCTTTTTGAATATCAAGTGTATCAAGGGCATAAACTTCTTAAAAAATACATAAATCTCTCATTTCCTCAGGGAGACTCTGGTGGGCCGATGGTGAGCTACAACGTTAATAGATGGATCCAGTCTGGGGTGGTGAGCTTCGGTGAGGGCTGTGCTCTGCCCAATCTCCCAGGAGTCTATACTCGTGTGTCACGATTCCAGTGGTGGATCAACAGCCACATCACCACTGACCAACCAGGCTTCAGGTTTACCTCCACCGGCACCGATGATGATGATGATGATGCAAGTGCTGTGTGTAGTACACCACCCAATCCACCAACACCAGCACCAGAGAGTCTGGTTTGTGGTGGCCCAAATGTAATTCATTTCTCCTACTTCACTCATTTCCTTACTCTTGTGCTCATTCTCTACACCATGGCTTAGGGAAAGGGGCTGCACAGTTAATCAGATGGATCTACTGTATGTATATGTATCACAATAATGAAATTGTGAAACTGCATATCATTTGGTCAGCTTTTGCATCTTGCTTTCTTCTCTTCACTTTTACACAAGGTATATGTGCATTGACTATGGGTGCTGGGCCAATAAGGCTAAAAATGAGTAAAGTAGAGCCTGCACTCCAGCTACATGGAAAATAATCGCTTTATTTGCAAACTTTTTCATTAAGGGCCTGCTCCCCATCAAAGCACTATATCTATAACAATAACTCACTTATATCTATATTGTTCACCATTGTCTTTGAAATAATTGTGGTGTGGAGTTTGCATCCACTTGAGTTTATTTTTATGGATTCGTTTTATTGTGTTAGTTTTAGGCGAGCTTCAACAAGGTCTGAAAAATAGTAGAAATAGCAGATCTGCAAGCTCACATCACAATTGCATTGTGACACTGAACTGGTCCTGACCTACCAGGGCCAGACCAGAGAAAATAGACGCCATAATCGTGGACCAAACATGGAAGACATCTGGGGTAACCAAATCCAAGAAGGTGGCTCATACTACACCATTACAAACCTAACCTACCACACATATCCCACCACCTCACTTTCATGCTCCAAATCTTCACAAATAGCTGCACGTCCAAATCTGTCCATTCCCAAATCAGTAGAAGCACTCACTATTGACACACAACCACATAACATCCCTACATTCAATGGAGAAATCACAGCCATCCAAGTAAGATGCAATGCAATCAGTGCTTTAAACGGCAATATGAATTTAACAAAAAATACAAAAAGGGGTATAGGGTGCGTAAGAATGTGTTTATGTATTTACATGTGTATGTACAATGTATGTGTGTATAATATATGAAAGTGTCATGTGCCAGTGTTTATGTATTGACATGTGTGAGGGGTGTTTTGAGTGTATGTAATGTATGTAATGTATGTACGTAGGCTAGATATGTGCATAGATGTGTGTTATGTTCCTCCTTGGTTTACTTCCCTTTACTGAAAGCAAATTTATGTCCAAATTATCATTACAAACACATCTGCCGTCTGTGCTCCTTGTCACTTGAATCCAGTCACTGCTTATTTTTAGGACAGAGATAACATTACATGCTTTGTGCACTGGGAGGCAACCTGTTCTGTATATTGTACATTGGTTATTTCACAATAGCAGATCTACAAGCTCACAACACGCCACATCAGAACATGTTGTGAATTTGTAGATCAGTTTTTTCCCCCAAAAAATCTTGAAAAAGAAATGGAAAGATTTTTAAATATTTTTCAAACCAAATATTGTGTGGGGTTCCCTGGCACCAAATATTTTGTGACAGGGCTTCGTGGACAAGAACATATTCATTTGGAGGTCCTTTACATGAAAAAAGGTTGAGGAAAACTGCCATTTAGTTTGCATTAACTGATCAGCTGATTCAGTCTTTGTTTCTGTGTTTGTTTATACTTATGCACACACACACACACATTTATTTTAATTTTTTATCGCAAAAAGCATTAAAGATTTTGAATATTTTTTAAACATTTTAACAACAGAAAATGGGTAGGGGGTCCCTGACACAAAGTATTTTGGGATGGGGGTCTGTGGACAAAAACATTAAAATGGGGGTCCTTGACATCTCCCTTTATTATCTTGTTGTCATCAATATTCATAGAGTGAAATTTAAAGTGTCAATTTAAAGACTTTTAAGACCTTTTTTCATACCCCAAAAGAAAACTGAAAAGAAAAAGACCATTGCTGCATCAAAAGTAATCAACACACTATTCCTACTATCAAAATTGGTCAAACATTGGCCAAATTGTCAAATAATATAAGAAAGAGGCAAAGAATGTGAAAATAGCCGACCTACAAGCTGTGAGCTTGTAAATTGGCTATTTTCACAATTATCAGTGGAACCGAGTCAAACAAAATGTAATGCCTCAACTCTTACATTCCAAGTGCTTGTCAGGGTGTTCAAATATGATTATTTTGGGGGGTCACAGCCTGAAAAGTTTGATAACGATTGCCATAGACCATCATGTTGGGGTCATTTAGTATGTAGGCTATTGATTTGAAATGGTGACTGATTAGCACTGTGCTTTTCCCCATAGTTTTCAAATTGTGGTGGCCGAACGTGAACAGATTCTGGTTACTACAGCTGCCTTTGATTGTGTCGTTCCTCTCTTCCTGTCCTTAACCTACAGTGCTTCGGCTAGTCAAAAATCGCAGATCTACAAGCTCATATTCATATTTGGGCATGGCTCATGGATCTCTACGTATTCGGGCCACGGATGACTCAATGTGACCTTGTATGATGACAAGAGCAAATACTGTACGATAATAACCTTTTAAGACCAGGGAACGCATCTGTGTCATTTTAAGATTAATTTGGCTATTGAAAAATAGCAGATCTACAAGCTCATAGCGCGGCACTCGATTTGTGCACATCTTTGATTATATACTGTATATATTTTTTAAAGGCAAACATTTGTAACTCAAATCTTTGCTTCTGGGGGATTCTACAAATGTCTTCTAAATCCTAATCCTAAAAAACGTATGTCAATATCAGTGGTTCTCAAACTTTTGAACCCCAAAATGATATGTATTTCGCCACGGGCCCCCCATCTCAAAATATGTTGTTTCAGGGACCCCCCAGAAGCTCAGATCGGAGTTAAACATTTTCGCTTTAAAACACACATATATATATATATATATATTGTAAAAAAAAGGGAATAGACCTTCAAGGAAGGGACTGCACACTCCAGGGAACAGATGGACAACTTACTACTGCATTATAGTATTTTATTAGCAGTGCTAATAAAATACTATAATGCAGTAGTAAGTTGTCCATCTGTTCCCTGGGGTGTGCAGTCCCTTCCTTGAAGGTCTATTCCCTTTTTTTTTACAATTTATATGCCTGCTGACTAGACTTGCACCTCCAACGGGGTTTTTTGGATGTGCAGGAGTCCCCTTTTTTCGTTATATATGTCGTCGGTGTCCAGCCGGGACCAGCTAACTCCATTTTCATTTTTTTTTTTCATAAATCAATGCTATTGAACCCCCTCTACATCTGTGTAATTTTTTTTGTAATAATAACATATGAAAAGTATTAAAAAGCGCTTCTGACGAAAACTCCTAACTCCATTGGACCCTCAAACTGTCCGTCAAAAACAAACAACTCCCCCCTCCTCTCAGGCTCTCAGAGAAGCTCTGCTCTGTATGAGGCAGACAGGGAGAAGATTTTTCAATGCTTTTGGGAGAACAAACTGGGAAGAGAAGAGAATGTATGTGCAAGGTTTGATAGATGTCACCCCAGTAAAGAGGAGAAGGGTGTCTTCACAAAGGTCATCTGCTCGTGTTTTCTTTTTAAATGTTAATGGACAGAGAATGAGTGTGTGCAGGAGTTTGTTTCAAACATCTCCAAGAGCTCAAGGAGATCATGCCAAAGGACTTTCACAGCTTTTATGACAATATAAAGCACTAAGAAACACCCACCAAACACACAACACACAACAGTGTGATAATAAAATGTTGATACAGTAGGTATATGATAGGTAAATTCAACTGTGGTTGTTATTGTTAGTGCAGTAGGCTACAGATTCTATTTTTCATGAATGTATTTTGTATTTATATGCCATTTATTTATTGTTGGTGTGCCATGATTGCTTTTGTTAAATACATGATTGAGTATTGAGGCAGAATTGTTTGTTGCACTCAACTGTAGAAGAACAACAGTGGTAACAGTTAGATCCATGGTTGTTTACAATGCATGTTAAAATAAAAGTTGTTTAAGTACAGAATTCAGCTTGATCTATACTTAGTATCTGAGGATGGCGCTCACCATAAATAGCTGATCTCCAAGCTCACAATGCGTTGTGATGTGTTGTGAGCTTTGAGATCCATTGCCAGCTGTTCTTATCAATGATGGACAAAACCTCCTAACTCCACTTGCGCTGGATTTGTGTTTGGACAAAACTCCTAACTCCACTTGAGCTGGATTTGGGTAAAGTGGTGATAATATAATGACACATGCAAGTATCTGATAATATATAAAGTCACAATACCAAGTTTGATGAGGCAGTATTGCTTTGTTTTAAAAATATAAGGTTTTCTTCATTTTCAGAAAAAAATATATTTTGTTTTTCATTTCCTGAACAATTACCATTTTGGATTTAGCTGGTTCCGGCCGGACAGCAGAGATATATATATATTCAAAGATTTGCACACATTTTCCACGATTTAAAAAGAAATAGCCAAATAAATCTAAAAATGACACTGATTCTTTCCCCGTCTAAATGGGTTAAAGCAGTGTATTCTCATCCCCATACATGTATCCATTTCACTGACCCATCAAGAATCTCCAAGACACCTCTATCTGGAAATATATATCTCCATATATTGCTTCGTAGTCACCCACCCGAGAAACCATCCTTTGAATCACCAAAATGTTCCCGTCTTATCTATGAAAAACAAAACAAAACTTTGTTACAAAGTCATTTTGGTTTATTATTTTTGCTATGTTAAAAATACATGATTTGGCTCATTACATGCAATACTCAACATCAACCGCTGTAAAAAAAACAACAACTAAAAACAACAAAAGAACATGAGCGGGTACAATGCACAGCTGTACTGTCTAACATGAGAACACATTGCATGTCCAAAACTGTTACTTTTCAGCAGTGGTGTAAAGTAACTAAGTACATTTACTCAAGTACTGTACGTATGTACATTTGCATTGTTAACCACACTTAACCACTTTCTCTTTCAAAGTGAAACGTTTAAAAAATAGCAGATCTACAAGCTTACAATGCGTCGCATCACGGCGCGTTGTGAGCTTGTAGATCGGCTATTTTTGCTACTTGTGTGAGACACTATTAGTATGCTGATGTAGGGCTTTCATTTACAAAACTAAATTAAACCAACAATCATACAAAGTTGAAATACGGAGATACGAGGTGTCTGCCCGACAGTGACGATGCGTTACATCTATATCCACACATCTTGAGTCTCACAACAACGGACGACTAGAGCATTGGATCTCAAAGTGGGGGGGGGGGATAGCATCTCCATCATTTTGACCATTTTAACCATATTATGTTATACTTTGGTTGTTCAAAAATAGCAGATACACAACAAGCTCACATCTGCTATTTCAGATTCAGTATCTAAATTTGGATATTATTATTTTTACATACATTTTCTCTTCTGGGGGTCCCTGGCACAAAACGTGTTCAAATGGGGGTCCGCGGGCTAATTATGTGGTAATTTGGGGGTCCTTGACATGAAAAAGTTTGAGAACCGTTGGCCTAGAATCCAACAGACTATTAGATTAGTTTTTTTTTGCAACATCGTTAACCGCAATTATGCATCCGATGTTTAACCACCTGTTGTCTCTATTTTGTAACGTATGTGAAAATATTAAAAATAATTCCATACATTTTCCAAAATAGCAGATCTACAAACTTATCAGTTTTCTTTTTTAAACAGGGCTAAGTAGTTAACTAAAACATGTATGGATGTGTTGGCTAATAAGTTAAAAGTTCTCAAATAGAAACTTTTATCGAGTCTAAGGTTTTCATATTGAATAGAAAATATTGGTCAAAACATTGGTAATCGGTGGTCTAGGGCAGTGGTTCTCAAGGTGGGGCTCGGGGACCCCCAGGGGTCCTTGAGGGGGTCCCCAGCAAAATGTCTTAATATAATAGCATCAAAATCAGTTTAATTTCTTTAACTCTATATACACCGGCTGTCTGCAAATAGCAGATCTACAAGCATTGCATCCTTGTGTGCTTGTAGATCTGCAATTTTCAAAAAGTCTTGGTAGAAAAAAAAAGTGAAAATTATTTTCGGAAACATTTCAACAACACAAATCTTGTATGGGGGTCCCTTGCACAGAACATTTTCAGACGGGGGTCCGCAGGCAAATGCATATTACTTTGGGGGTCCTTGACATGAAGTTTGAGAACCAATGGTCTAGGGACTCTCCAAAGTTGGAATGTGTGGCATGAGTCTAATGGCCAGAGAATAACTCCAGAACAGATGAATTAGCTGGCCAGTGTCTCTACATCTATATATTATTACAAAAACAGCAGATCTACAAGCTCATAGCGTGGCACCGAGTGCCACGCAATGAGCTTGTAGATCTGCTATTTTTTGAAAATCGTGAACATTTTTGCAAGTCTTTGAACTATATATATATATTTTATAAAGCGAAAAAAGAAGAAAAAAAAAGTACTAAAATCTTTGCTTCTGGGGGGTCCCTGGAACAACATATTTTGAGATGGGGGGGGGGGGGGGCACGGTCAAATACATATAATTTTGGCCTCGACATGAAAAAGTTTGAGAACCACTGATCACAGCAACATGTTTTCTTTTCAAAAATCGGTTTAAAAAATATATATTCAAAGATATGCACAAATGTTCATGATTTATCAATAAATAGCAGATCTACAAGCTCATAGTGCGGCACATGAGCTTGTAGATCTGCTATTTTTTAATAGCCAAAGTATAAGCTAATGGTTAAAGTGGCTAAAATATAAATCAGAGAAGCTTTCCCGGTCTTAATGGGCAAATGCCTTCTAAATCAGTAGTTCTCATACTTGAAAAATGTTTCAAAAAATGTTGTACATCTGCTATTTTTGAATAGCCAACAATAAAATGGAAAATGACACAGATGCTTTCCCAGTTTTAATGGGTTTAAGGGGGTGTGAGTGATCATTTCTGTTAAAATAATTGTTATATAGCTCTATATTGTGATAGTAATCATTGCTATATAGTGTTTTTTCCCCATCTCCCCAGCTCTTTAATAAACAGAAAATGCATTTTCCAATTTCATCCAATCAGGAGAGAACTCATGCAGGATACAAAATGAACAAGTGACATTGAAATTGATGAAACAAAAGAAAACTAAATCGGAACACAAGCTAGCTGATAAATGATCTTTGTGGCGATCTCGCTCCTGATTGGGCCTCCTGATGGGGCGGCCATACAGTAGCTGAGTGGTTAGTGAGCCCGCCTAGGGAACCAGAGGCCCTGGTTGCCCCAGGTTCGATTCCAGGCTATCCCAGCATGTGCCGATGATATGAAATTTGTCCCTGAGCAAGACTCTTAACCCCATTGGAAACAAGACCGCAAGGACTTTCATGAACGACCTGTTAAAAGGAATTATCCTTATCCTTGATTGGATTAAATTGTTATCCCAGCCTGAAAATGTAAGATTGTGTGTTCAGAGCTGGAGAGACAGGGAGACCTTCCGTTACTGAACAAACACTCTATAGCACAGCAATTCCTAACCTGTGGGAGCCCAAATCATTGGCGAAAAGATCGTTGACGATAATATATTGTTGCCGAAATGCGGGGCGAAGCGACGCGTTTCGAGCTTGTAGATCTGCTACTTTTGAATTTGAATGCTGAAAAGTGACAGTTTTAGGACATATGAGGTTTCCAACCGACACAGACGATATCTTTTTGTTTTTATCATTGTGATACCGATAAATATGAACATTTAAAGTGTAATACTGTGTGTCTATCCAAAAGCCGATTTGATTTGAAAACGCACTGATTGGCTGCCGTGTTGAGTGGTCAGATGGGTGGGCCGGTTGACAACCACGGTTCTCTAGCAATGAGTACTATCAGAATTAGGGGTGTCAGAATTTTTTTTATTCGAATACAAATCACGATCCTACTGTTGGATGATTCAGAATCGATTCTTTTTTTTTTTATATTTCTTTGAAAAAAAAGGAAAAAAAAAACGTTTTTTTTTAGGGGGGGGGGGGGGTCTTGGATTTACCTTTGTGTGTTTAGTTGATAAAACCTTTACAATTATAAAAGCTATGTAAATGTACTCTGCTCCTATGCCAGCAGACTGGAGTAGATCCTGAAATCCTATGTTTTGAATGGAGAATCGTTTTGAATGGAGAATCGTTTTGAATGGAGAATCGTTTTGAATGGAGAATCGTTTTGAATCGAAAAAAACGTTTTTGAATCGAGAATCATTTGTTTTGAAAAAATCGGAAGAAATCGGAATCGTGACCCCAAGAATCGGAATCAAATTGAATCGTGAGCTAGCAGATGATTCACAGCCATAATCAGAATATTAGAGCTTTGGCTTTTTTAACAAATAACTTTATTCAATCAAAACATATCACATACACCCCCTTTAATTTATACTCGGCCATACAGCCGAAAATAGCCACGTTGTGAGCTTATGGATCGGCTATGTTCGGCACACGACGCCACCAAATTATGACATATAAATCAAAAGTTCGGAGATCTTACTCCATGGAATGCCAACCTCTTGCAACAGGCTCTACGAGCAGCAGCCATGTTGGAAAGAAAGTGGGCCTCTTACTTACTTCCCGTCACAGGTGTTAACAATGATACTAATTGAAGGCTCTGCTCCATTCTGGTCAAACAGAGTCAGGGTGCTGATATTGTGCATGTCGGCTCACTGGAAACAAAACTAAAGTGTGGTCCAGGGACCCTCATGGTTCCTTGAGGGGCTTCCAAATGGGCCCTTACGGGTGTGTAACGCTGAGAGTGTACAAATGGAACCAAATGGACCCTTACGGTATATTTCCATTTGGTTCCATTTGTACACTCTCACAGTTATAGGGGTCCTTGGAATTAAAAAGTTTGAGAACCACTGTGCTACACTAAATGGAACAGAGCCTTCATTAGTATCATTGGTACAGTAACACCTGTGAAGGAAGTAAAAGGAAGAGGCCCCGATTCTTTTCCAACATGGCTGCTGCGTATAAGAGCCTATTCCCGACAACTCTGTTCACACATAAATGGAGGTTAGTGTTATTCTGTTCAGTCTCGCCACTGCCCCCCCACGGCTCTCGTCCAGGTCTTCACGTCGTCGTCTTCTCCTCCTCGTGGTGGTTTCATTTCTTCTTGTTCTCCTTGCAGGCCACCACGTAGCGCTGGGCCACGTTGAGCGGAGGCGAGTAGCCGTCTGCGTACGACGTGTCTTCAAACAGCACAGAGTAGTCGTCCTGGGGCTGCAAAGCACAGAGCGCTGGTCAGATGTGTGTCAATGGATCATTGCTTTTATTTTTATTCATACGTTTATGTGTGACAGGACAGCGCATGTTGATGATATTATATGAAAGATGTAGTGTAAATACACCTGATTTAGCAAGCTCATTTTCATCCGAAGTACCCATGCAGAAAATACAGTGAGTGTGTGTGTGTGTGTGTGTGTGTGTGTGTGTGTGTGTGTGTGTGTGTGTGTGTAGGGTCCGGTGCTCACCCGGTGTGTGTGCGCGCGCGTGTGTGAGTGGTCCGGTATTCACCCGGTGTGTGTGTGTGTGTATTGGGTGTGTGTGTGTGTGTGTGTGTGTGTGTGTGTGTGTGTGTGTGTGTGTGTGTGTGTGTGTGTGTGTGTGTGTGTGTGTGTGTGTGTAGGGTCCGGTGCTCACCCGGTGTGTGTGCGCGCGCGTGTGTGAGTGGTCCGGTATTCACCCGGTGTGTGTGTGTGTGTGTGGGTGTGTGCACTCACCCGGTGTGGAGGTGTGCGTGTGCTAGTGTGCACTCACCCGGTGTGGAGCGGTGTGTGTGTGTGTGTGTGTGTGTGTGTGTGTGTGTGTGTGTGTGTGTGTGTGTGTGTGTGTGTGTGTGTGTAGGGTCCGGTGCTCACCCGGTGTGTGTGCGCGCGCGTGTGTGAGTGGTCCGGTATTCACCCGGTGTGTGTGTGTGTGTGTGGGTGTGTGCACTCACCCGGTGTGGAGCGGTGTGTGTGTGTGTGTGTGTGTGTGTGTGTGTGTGTGTGTGTGTGTGTGTGTGTGTGTGTGTGTGTGTGTGTGTGTGTGTGTGTGTGTGTGTGTGTGTGTGTGTGTGCGTGCGTGCGTGCGTGCGTGCGTGCGTGCGTGCGTGCGTGCGTGCGTGCGTGCGTGCGTGCGTGCGTGCGCACTCACCCGGTGTGGAGGTGTGTGTATGAGGGCCCGGTAGAAGCAGGTGGTCTGGGGGTAGAGGGCCAGCACCAGCTGGTCTTTACTGAAGAGAGCCTCAGGGTCCGTCTCCGGGTTGGCTTTCCACTGGGGCAGCGGGATGATGCGTCTCCGACTCAGCATGTGCCTCCTGCTCAAAGCAGACAGATATATACAGGTCCATTTGGTTTCCATTTGTTTCTCAAACTTTCATTTCAAGGACCCCCAGTTTGATATGCATGAGGCCAACGACCCCCCAATGAATACAAATGTTCTATCTCTGGGACCCTAATAATCTACACTATAAAATCCTAACTCTGAGAGTGTACAAATGGAACCAAATGGACCCGTTGTACACTCTCAGAGTTACAGACCTGTAACTCCTCAAGGACCCCCTGGGGGTCCCCGGGCCCCAGTTTGTAGAACCACTGAATGAAACGATCTAGAGTCTACAGTGTCGATTGGGGTCCCAGAAATAAAAATGATTTGAGGCACAACACAAATTGTTTTGTGCTTCAAATCTTTTTCAATGAAAGATGTATTTATAGAAGACAAACGAGAATAAAAGCAAATGGAGATTTCAAAAAGAAAGGCGGTCGAGAATAGGAGACAGCAAAGAACTCACTCTTTGCCCTCTTCATCAATATCATCCACTTCATACCTGGGGGGACAGAGAAAAGGTCATTTGCACATATGAGTAATTTGTACTCAAATGTGCTCTCCTGCACGGGAGACCACATTTCTACCACTAATACAAGAGGCAATCCCTCCTTAGCCAGAGGAGATGTATGCCTGTCACAATTATTAATCCATTAAGACCAGGAACGCATCTGTGTCATTTTTATATTTCTTTGGCTATTCAAAAATATCAGATCTACAAGCTCATAGCGTGTCACCGAGTAGATTTGAAAAAAAAATCGTGAAAATGTGTGCAAATCTTTGAATATATATATATTTAAGCGAAAATGTTTTACTCAAATTTAACCACTGATATAGACACACAAAAAAAAAATTAGGATTTAGAAGACATTTGTAGAATCCCCTTTAGAAGACATTTGTAGAATCCCCAGAAGCAAAGATTTGAGTTACAACTATTCGCTTTAACACATTGGGTGCCAAAACCGTATATATACGGTTTTGCGCATACTAACGTTGAGTGCCAAAACCGTATATATACGGTTTTTGAAAAAAAAAAAAAAAAAATTACTTTTTTTTTTTTTTTCTTCACAGCAACAGGAAATATCACTCCTACAAGATTTAGACTCCAATCCACCTCCTGGTTAACTTATGACTTCAAAAACCTGTATCTCGGCTCCTGTGCACTTTTTTTTTTTACAATGTTAATTTAACTATTTTCAACAGGCTGCAACTGTGGAATGGATTTCCGAATGTTTTAAATTTTTTCCCCCCGATTGTACGAGACCTGTATGTGTGTAATGAGGGGATCACCGTGAGGACGGTGATCACTGAAAATATTTTGTGACTACTTGAAAAAGGTTCAAAATCTTTAAAAAGTCCTGGCACTCAAAGTATAATATTTTAATAAACCTCTGGCACCCAATGTGTTAATAAATATACATATTCAAAGATTTGCACAAATTTTCACGATTTTTCAAAAAAAAATTAAAGATCTACAAGCTCACTAAATGGTGCATTTATATAGCGCTTTTTATCCCGGTCTTAATGGGTTAAATAAACGCCTAATCGCAATTATTTGAGATAATCGTCATAATAGTTTCCTTGTTTGAAAAATTTTCATATATTTTCTAACACTTTCAAAAATAGTGAAAATAGCAGAAAGTCAAATGTCAGAATCAGTGACAGCCCTACTATACTGTAGATATTAGAACTTATGAGGTTCAGAGCAGTATCACTTGGCAACCAGTAGGTGTCGTACCGACACCAGGGTCTAAGTGGCAGCGGGCAGTGACTGAGTAGCGCAGCAGTTAGGGGGGGGGCATTGGTGGAAAGTAACTAAGTACATGTACTCAAGGCATTTGTACTTTACTTGAGTGTTTCCAATTGTCTGTACTTTTACTTCTACTCCACTACATCTCAGAGGCAAATATTGTACTTTTACTCCACTACAATTATTTGAAAACTTTAGTTACTTAATACTTTGCAGATATGAATTATTATATTATAAAACATAAATTAACCACTTTATTGTTATTTTATACCTAGGCTATTTGAAAATAGCCGATCTACAAGCTCACTGTAGATCTCCTATTTTCAAACATTTCAGTACTTTTATGTTTGGTACTTTAAGTACATTTTGATACCAATACTTTTGTACTTTTACTCAAGTACATTTTTAACACCAGACTTTTACTTGTGAGCTTATAGATGGGCTATTTTCAAATGTATGTTTTATATACTATGATAATTTATATCTGAAAAGTAAAAGTATTGAAAATACTCCAGTAAAGTACAGTACAGTTCAGTACTTGAGTAAATGTACTTAGTTACTTTACACCACTGTCCTAAACTGAGATTATATTAATCATATTGTGATAATATTGTTATTAGTATTATTATTAGACCCAAAGTGAAATGGTGCATTAATATACACAAAGCAACTTTATCCAAAGTGCTTTACAGTTAGGGGTTCAGTGTCTTGCTCAAGGACACTTTGACACTAACTCAGGGGGAACAAATAAAAACTAGACTAGAAGGTTAGGGAGGGACTAGTGGAGAAGAGATCCAATAGAACTAAGACAAGTCATGTTATGCTTGGTTGTGTGGGGAGTCTGTAGCCAATGGGCTATTTTCAGCATGCAGCAAAGTATAAATCATGCTTTACAACACCATCACAGCCTGCCAAAAATATTTTTTTGTTGACTAAATCAACTGCAGTAATTATCATTTATTTCGTCAACTAATCCTAGACTAAAACAAAAACATTTCAGATGGCTAAAATATGACTAAATTGAATTTTACACAAAAGACTATGACTAAAGCTGAATAAAAATTTGCTGTCAAATTAACACTGTGTGTGTTTATATCCATTATTAACAACTTTAAACCTCGCACCCCTATTTTGGGCCTTTCATTATAGGTCAAAAACGTTCAACAATTTAAAAAACTAATCCGATATATAAGCTCTCAACGTTGTGAGCATATAGATAGGCTATTTATTTGTTTATGTCGACCGGACAGAGCATCTTCATGAAAAGTACATAATAATGTAGGGCATGGGTCTTCAACGTTTTCAGGCCCAGGACCCCCTAGTTGAGAGAGAGATGAAGCAGGGACCCCCACTATATTGTATAAAATTGTGTTTCAGATTGAACTTTTTTTGTTTACTTGGTCTGCTCTTTTTTCCCTCTACACTTATATACCTCTTTGCCAAAAATAGCAGATCTACAAGCTCACAACGCCTTGCACTGCGAGGCGTTGTGAGCATGTAGATCTGCTATTTTTGGCTATAGTTATCCTCAGAAAAAGGGATGCTAGGGTTCAAGTGGTTATGGTAAAACAAAACAAATCATATCACGGAACCCCTGTAGTAACTCTGAGGACCCCCTAGGGGTCCCGGACCCCCTGTTGAAAACCCCTGATGTAGGGTAAATACACCAGATTTAGCAGTGATGACCATTTTCATCCGCAGTACCCACAAAAAAAAACTATATTGTATAACATTGTGTTTCAGATGAAACTATTTTTTTTTAACTTGGTCTGCGAGGCGTTGTGAGCTTGTAGATCGGCTATTTTTGGCTAAAGTTCTCCTCAGAAAGGGGATGCAAGGGTTCAAGTGGTTAATGTAAAAAAAAAATCCCATCACACAAAGATTTGGCGGGCCCCCCTGTAGTAACTCCGAGGACCCCTGTTGAAGACCCCTGCTACCCCTTAGATTGTACTTGAAGGACAATCTCTTAAGGCCAATGGGAGATTATTCCACGTCAAGCAAAACCCTGTACTGATGGGACACATTTCGTCCGGATGCGATTGCCCAATGCATTTTTTTGGTGCTGTTTGTTAATTAGTAAAAGTGACCAAAATGAACATCGATTACTATAATTCTATTCATACCGATTATTCGAATATTCGGCCCTTTTTCAAATAAAAAAAAAAATGTTCTGGGGATTAAAAATAAAAAGTTCTGGGGATTTGTTTAGTGTTTTCATCAAATGACTATCATAGGTTACAATAACAGCATTGCATTGGTCTATAAACTGATTTTCAGAAATAAACAAAGACAGAAGCATGTACATCTTTTACATTATTGTAACTAAACCATTAAAGACATGGTGAAATAATGAGTTTGGATGACAATATAGCCTTTGCAACAGAACTAAATATATATATATACATTTTTTTTAATATTAAATGTTTATCCTATAAACGATTATTCGAATATTGGATTATTCGGACCCCTCCCTATTAATTAGATGTTTATACTTGTTGGTGGAGTGACTGTAGCTGACCACCTCGGCCAGGATCCACTGCTCGTCTCCGTCCACGCCCTTCACCCGGGCCGCCACCTTGTCCCCCTGCTTGGCCACGTAGTCACTGCTGGCCGGGGTGGCACCGCACAGCGGAGGAGGACTGCAGGGGCAGAGGTAAAGACACAAAGGTCACATTACTAATGTTGTATTATCTACTGAACCAGTGGTTCTCAACCTGTTCAGGCCGTGACCCCCTCCCCCCCTCACACACCCTGATAAGCACTTGGAATAGGAGTTGAGGCATTCAATTTGGCCCGGTTCCACAGTTAAATATTGTGAAAATAGCAGATCTACAAGCTCACAACGCCTCGCAAGATCGGCTATTTTCAATATTATTATTGACAACTTCTATTATATGACCATTTTTATTGTATAGTTTGTGGATTATTTTTCTTTTAAGTCCTTAAATTGTCACTTCACTCTCATCTGGGGACCCCACCCCACAAATCATGTGGGGACCCCCCTAGGGGACCCCAACCCACAGGTTGAGAACCACTGATCTACTAAACCAGTGATTCTCTGCTTTTTTTTTTATCAAGGACCTCCAGTTTGATATGCATTAAGACTACGGACCCCAATTTAATACAATGTATATCTCTGAGTATATCTCCCCCCCATCTATCTACACTGTGAGACAGTGTTCATTTAACTCGGAGAGTGTAAAGAATTGAACCAAATGGACCTGTATATAGACCCATAAGGGTCCATTCTAACCCCAGAGAGAAGTTCATGGTTAGAGTTGAGTACAATCTAGAAACACTCTGCCATTACTGGTAAATGGTAAATGGTGCATTTATATAGAGCTTTTATCCAAAGCGCTTTACATAGATTGTGCATTACATTCACCCATTCACACACATTCATACACCGATGGCGGAGGAACCCCTAATTGCTCATCGGGAGCAATTAGGGGTTCAATGTCTTGCTCAAGGACACTTCGACACTAACTCTGGGGGAACCCGGGATTGAAATGGGAACCTTGCGGTTTCCAGTTCACTCTACCCGGCCACTCTACCCCTGAGCCACTGCCTGACTTTAACCCATGAAGACCTGAGGCCGATTCTACAAATGCCTTCTAAAGCAGTAGTTCTCGCACTTTCAAAAATGTTCAAAAATACCAGATGTACAAGCTCAAAGTGAGCTTTGAGCTTGTATATCAGTATAAATAGTGTGCTACTATTTAAACTGTGACAGTTCCAGAAACTGTTTTATCCACTGTCCTGGCTCTTAAGGTGCTAAACAAAAATACGTTTGTATTCTTGGGTTATCGACATCTGATGTAAACATTAGAGTCAAGAGTAGTAGACGTCTGAATAAAGTTGAATTCAAGTCTTCCTCTGTTGAAGAAGAGAACTGTTATTCACCTTGTTGGCAATTTATCAAGTTATGATAGACGACGTATTGCGTTAAATGGTCAGTTTATTGTAGAGAAGTGCCATGCAAAGCAGACAGATCCGGATCCTGGCATGATTAGCTTTCAGTTCTTCTTACAACCTACATTACATCCTTACTGACAGGTCTCTGAGAGCCGAAGTTCCCAGTCCTTTATAGTGTCAGAACCAAGCTTGATCAAGTTCATGTCCAGTTGATCTCCTTTTAGCCCTGACCTTTCTTCACTGTCCTGCCAGTGGTCAGTTCCTTCTGCATGATTGTGTCTTGTGGCATTGTTGTGATGAGTCTTTATTTAGCTCCAGGTATGCCATTGTGTCACCATCCATAGCTGGTGACTCTGGGTGAGTGGTTGAGGAGTCAGCTTCACTGCCCCTGTCTCCACTCATTCTGTTCAGCTTCTAGTACTTATTGATACATAGTGATACCTATACATTATGTATATCTCTGCTGTCCGGCAGAAACCAGCAGATTTTTCAGGAACTGAAAAAAAGTGCAGTTAGGTTTTGTTCATCATTGATAAGAACAGCTAAATGGACCTCCAAGCTCACAATGAGGTTGGAGGTCAAAAAAGGCGGTTTAGAGAGAAGAGAGGGAGAGAAAAACACATTTCACAATATCTGGTATTAAACCACTGACTCATGCTTCAACAGGGTGAATATTCCTCCCTCTCCCACGTGGAGCGCCCACACACACGTTTTATTTTATTTCAATTATTTCTGGGCTCTCTCTCTCTCGGAGACGTTCAGTCAATATTTGCTGAAATGTGAGACTACTGTCCGCATATAAACTCCTCTGTGTCCTCGTTTAAGCCTGTGACCCCCCCCCCCCCCCACACACACACACACACACAGAAAGAACCTCCCATGTCATGTGATCTCTGAGGATTGAGGAAAATGAGCCAAGCTGCACTCTTCCTATTTTACAGACAGTACGCAGTAAAATGGCACAACAGCATCAGCAGCAGCAGCAGCACTAAGCAGTTCTACTGGACCAGGCAAAGTTTGGCTGCTCTATCTGTCTGGATCAACTGAAGGATCCAGCGAGTGTTCCCTGTCCACAGTGCAGCCAGACGTTCCTCCCCAAGACCCGTTCTGAAGAAAAACACCATGTTGGCTGACATGATGGATGTACAGAAGACGACTGCAGCTGCTTCTCCTGATCACTGCTACGATGGACCTGGAGATGTGGCCTGTGATTTCTGCACCCGGAGAAAACAGAAAGCTGTGAAGACGTGTCTTCAGTGTCGGGTCTCTTACTGTGACGCCCACCTCCTGCTTCACTATCGATCTCCCGCCTTACAGGCACACAGGCTGGTCAAAGCCTCCGGCGAGCTTTGGGAGAACATCTGCTCTCGTCACGACGAGGTGAGGAAGCTTTTCTGTCGTACTGATCAGCAGTGTATCTGTTCTCTGTGCTCCATGGAGGAACACAAAGGGCATGATATAATCTCAGCTGCAGCAGAACGGGCTGAGAGACAGAAAAGGTTTGATATGATCCAGCAGAACCTCCAGCAGAGAATCCAGGAGAGAGAGAAAGACGCAAAGGTGCTTCACGAGGAGGTAAAGAACATCAATCACTCGGCTGATAGAGCAGTGGAGTACGCTGACACTGTCTTTAATAAGCTCACCACTTCCACTAAGAGAAGACGATCTGAGGTGAGGGAGCTGATCAGAGACCAGCAGAAACGTGAAGCGAGTCGTGCTGAAGAGCAGAGGAAGTGCGTGGAGCAGGAGGTCACTGAACTGGAGGGGAGACATGCTGATCTGGAGCAGATCTCACACATAGAGGATCACATCCATTTTCTACACCGCTACACCTCCCTCTCACGGATCAGCGAAGCTACACACCCAGTGAGCAGCAATGTCCGTCCTCAGAGATCCTTTGAAGACGTGACTGTGGCGGTGTCAAAGATCAGGGACGAACTAGAGGACAGTCTTAGAGAGGCAGGGACAAACGTCTCAGAGGCGGTGAAAAGAGTGGATGTTTTACTGTCAACGCCGCCAGAACCCAAGACCAGAGCCCAGTTCTTACAAACAAACCAACTAGAGGTTATTAAAATAAAACAAATTAAGAGGGCATTTGTAGTGATCCTTTTCTTTGTAGTTACTTTGACACATCCTCTAAGCAGCAGTGTTCAGCCCCAGTCGACACACTGGGAGCGGTTCTTAGGACACCACAACACAACTCCTGGTTGGCTTGAACCCAAGACCAGAGATGAGTTCTTACAATATGCAGTTCCAATCACACTGGATCCACACACAGCAAACTACTATTTGGCTCTGTCTAAATGGAACAGAAAAGTAAGAATAACTGAAAAACAATCATATCTTTCTTTCTTTCTTTCTTTTCCCTTTATTTATTCCTCATATCCTCATCATCCAGAGAGATTCACTAAATTGTTTCAGGTTCTGAGTAGAGAGGGTCTGACTGGACGCTGTTACTGGGAGGTAAAGTGGAGGGGAAACAGTGTTGAAATAGCAGTCTCACACAAGGATATCAGCAGAACAGGAACCAACTCCTTACATGAAGTTAACGGAAGAAAAGTATATGATCAAAGTGTGTTTGCATACAGTGATAAAGCCTGGTCTTTACGGTGTGATCCAGGTGGTTATACTTTCAACCACCAAAACTCTTTTAACAACATCCCAGGTGCTGTGTCCTCCAGAGTAGGAGTGTACCTGGATCACAGTGCAGGTACTCTGTCCTTCTACAAAGTCTCTGACACCATGACTCTCCTCCACAGAGTCCAGACCACGTTCACCCAGCCCCTCTATGCTGGATTTGGGTTTAGTCACTTTCAGTTTGGAGAAGGAGACAGTGCTGAGTTGTGTGACCTCGAGTAGATCAAACCCTGAGGGTCGTCTCTCATGACTCCAGAATCATATTCATAATTGTACAGGGTTTTTTGTTCGTTTGTTTTTTTAATCTTAAGGTCAACATTCTCAGCATTCAAAAAGTAAACTGTTCTGTTGATGCAAATACTATAACCTAGTGGTTCTCAAAGAGGGGAGTTATGTGGCTCCTTGAATTTAAAGTTTGAGAACCAGTAGTGTTGCAGTAGTCATCGTCACTCAAATCATATGTTTATCTTGTCTAGTGAGAAGATGTCATTGAATAGGCTGTTTTACTTTTACGATTAATTGTCGCTCAAATAATTGAGATTAACGATTTCATTGTGTTTCTGTCGTAAAGTGTCATTTCTGTTTGGCTTTTAGGCTTTGTAAAGGTGTACAAGGCAGATATGACAAATAACTTACATAATTGAATAACTTTATATGAATAGTGGAAATAGCCGATCTACAAGCTTAAAACGTGTCACATCGTGACGCATTTTGAGCTTGTAGATCAGCTAATCGTCAGAATGATTATGACGATTATGATGATTATGCCAATTATCTCAATTAATTGTAATTAGACCATTATGTAATAATTGTTTGACTATTATGTCCTCCTCTTCATACAATGAATTTCATGGGACAAATGAAGATTATGAATGATTTTATTTGCTCCCATTTTGTCTTGTTATGAAGTAATCATTATTGTGTGCATGGGTTTGATATTCCATGTTAAATAACATTCACTGATGTTGATTCTTTTTGTCACGTTCAAACATTATCTGAATAAATTACAAATTAATTCACAGACCCTTTGGCATTAAATGATTACTGGTATATTTAAGTACGTGAATAATAAACTACAATGGTAAATACTATTATTTGAGTAAATGTTGGTGTATGACTGCATGTGTATTGTGACTATAACCAGGTTTAATGTCCTGGCAGAGACATAATAACATGAACAATAGTACTAGGCCACAATGCAATGGAACTGAAGTTGTACACAGAATATTTAGATAGGGGGTGTCCTAGCTTTATTCATATGATTTTGGGGGTCCTTGACATGAAAAGGTTTGAGCACCACTGATATAGTTTTTCAGAAAACTGATTTAGAAGACATTTGTAGACTCTGCCTCAGGTCTTAATGGGTTAAAATACCTGGGGGCCGACTGTATCTCTTGTCATACTGTACCTTCGGACCATAACAAAGTCACATACAAATGCAGCGCACTACATTTGATTTAACTACAGTGCAATTTCAAAAGACTTGTGTTGTATTTGTTATGCAGTAATGGTCTTTATTTTTTTATTTCTTTAGGTATTAAAACGGTCTTAAAAGTCCTTAAATTGTCACTTCACTCTCATCTGGGGACCCCGCCCTCAAAATCATGTGGGGACCCCCCTAGGGGACCCCGAACCAAAGGGTAAGAACCATTGATCTACTAAACCAGTGATTCTCTGCATTTTGTTTTTTTTATCAAGGCCTTCCAGTTTGATATGCATTAACCCATTTTGGGCGGGAACCCTTATAAGGACCCCAACGGAAACAAGAATTCCTCGGACCTTTTAGACAAAAGTACAGTATTATAAATGTAACTGTGTTGTTTTACATTATTTTGCCTAATAAAAATTTCAATCAATCAATTTGTAACTATACCTTTCAGGACGGTTCCCGTTGCTATGTATGTACAGTATATAGCAACATACATGGGTTTGTAATTTGTGAATACATATTTGAAGTTTTTCAGAAAACGGGTCAGGATTTAGAAGTCGTTTTTAGAATCGGCCTCAGGTCTAAATGGGTTAAGACTACGGACCCCCATTTGATACAATGTAAATCTCTGAGCCCCCCATCTATCTACACTGTGAGAGAGTGTTCAATGTAACTCTGAGAGTGTAAAAAATGGAACCAAATGGACCTGTATATAGACCCATAAGGGTCCATTCTAACCCCAGAGAGAAGTTCATGGTTATAGTTGAGTACAATGTAGTTTTTACCACAATCTAGTAAATACTCTGCCATTACAAGTAAAAGTCCTGTAGAGCCTATTAGTGATACATGCATGTGTTCATCACTTTGGCAGAGACCGATTCTACGAATGCCTTCTAAATCAGTAGTTCTCACACTTCACAATTTAAAAAAAATGTTCAAAAATAGCAGATGTACAAGCTCAAAGCGCAACACAAAGTGACCAGCTTTGAGCTTGTATATCAGTATAAATAGTGTGCTACTATTTAAACCGTGACAGTTACAGAAACTGTTTTATCCACTGTCCTGGATCTTAAGGTGCTAAACAAAAAGAAGGTGGTGTGCAATAAGTTCTTATTCTTGGGTTATCGACATCTGATGTAAACATTAGAGTCAAGAGTGGTAGTCCGAATAAAGCTGAATTCAAGTCTTCCTCTGAAACTGTGATTCACCTCTATTGTGGGGGCGGGTTTCAGAGAGAGAAAGACACATTTCACCTTATCTGGTATTCGCACGCACGCTCGCACGCACACACGCACGCACGCACGCACGCACGCACGCACGCACGCACGCACGCACACGCACACGCACACACACACACACACACACACACACACACACACACACACACACACACACACACACACACACACACACACACACACACGTCATGTGATCTCTGAGGATTGAGGAAAAGAAGCCAAACTGCCCTCTACCCGTTTTCCAGACAGTACGCAGTACAATTGCACAGCAGCAGCAGCACTAAGTAGAACTACTGGACCAGGCAAAGTTTGGCTGTTCTATCTGTCTGGATCTACTGAAGGATCCAGTGAGTGTTCCCTGTGGACACAACTACTGCAGTAGGTGTATTGAGGGATACTGGAATCTGGATGACCAAAGAGGATTATTCAGCTGTCCACAGTGCAGCCAGACGTTCGTCCCGAGACCCGTTCTGAAGAAAAACACCTGTTGGCTGACTTGATGGATGTACAAAAGACGACTGTGGCTGCTTCTCCTGATCACTGCTACGAAGGACCTGGAGATGTGGCCTGTGATTTCTGCACCCGGAGAAAACAGAAAGCTGTGAAGACGTGTCTTCAGTGTCGGGTCTCTTACTGTGACACCCACCTCCTGCTTCACTATCGATCTCCCGCCTTACAGGCACACAGGCTGGTCAAAGCCTCCGGCGAGCTTTGGGAGAACATCTGCTCTCGTCACGATGAGGTGAGGAAGCTTTTCTGTCGTACTGATCAGCAGTGTATCTGTTCTCTGTGCTCCATGGAGGAACACAAAGGGCATGATATAATCTCAGCTGCAGCAGAACGGGCTGAGAGACAGAAAAGGTTTGATATGAGCCAGCAGAACCTCCAGCAGAGAATCCAGGAGAGAGAGAAAGAGACAAAGGTGCTTCACAAGGAGATAAAGAACATCAATCACTCGGCTGATAGAGCAGTGGAGTACGCTGACACTGTCTTTAATAAGCTCACCACTTCCACTAAGAGAAGACGATCTGAGGTGAGGGAGCTGATCAGAGACCAGCAGAAACGTGAAGCGAGTCATGCTGAAGAACAGAGGAAGTGCGTGGAGCAGGAGGTCACTGAACTGGAGGGGAGACATGCTGAGCTGGAGCAGATCTCACACATAGAGGATGACATCCATTTTCTACACCGCTACACCTCCCTCTCACGGATCAGCGAAGCTACACACCCAGTGAGCAGCAATGTCCGTCCTCAGAGATCCTTTGAAGACGTGACTGTGGCGGTGTCAAAGATCAGGGACGAAATAGAGGACAGTCTTAGAGAGGCAGGGACAAACGTCTCAGAGGCGGTGAAAAGAGTGGATGTTTTACTGTCAACGCCGCCAGAACCCAAGACCAGAGCCCAGTTCTTACAAAAACAACAACTAGAGGACGTTATTAAAATAAAACAAATGAAGAGGGCATTTGTAGTGATCCTTTTCTTTGTAATTACTTTGACACATCCTCTTAGGAGCAGTGTTCAGCCCCAGTCGACACACGGGGAACGGTTCTTAGGACACCACAACACAACTCCTGGTTGGCTTGAACCCAAGACCAGAGATGAGTTCTTACAATATGCAGTTCCAATCACACTGGATCCAAACACAGCAAACTACTATTTGGCTCTGTCTAAATGGAACAGAAAAGTAACAATAACTGAAAAACAATCGTATCCTCATCATCCAGAGAGATTCACTAAATTGTTTCAGGTTCTGAGTAGAGAGGGTCTGACTGGACGCCGTTACTGGGAGGTAGAGTGGAGGGGAGCAATTGTTGAAATAGCAGTTTCATACAAGGATATCAGCAGAACAGGATCCCGCTCCTTATATGAAGTTGCCGGACATGGAGTAAATGATCAAAGTGTATACGATCAAAGTGTATTTGCATACAGTGATAAAGCCTGGTCTTTGCGGTGTGAGCGAGGTGGTCATAGTTTCAACCACAAAAACTCTTTTAATGACATTCCAGGTGCTGTGTCCTCCAGAGTAGGAGTGTACCTGGATCACAGTGCAGGTACTCTGTCCTTCTACAAAGTCTCTGACAACATGACTCTCCTCCACCGAGTCCAGACCACGTTCACCCAGCCCCTCTATGCTGGATTTGGGTTTAATAATTTATGGTTTGGTGAAGGAGACAGTGCTGAGTTGTGTGACCTCGAGTAGATCAAACCCTGGGGGTCATCTCTCATGATTCCAGAATCATATTCATAATTGTACAGGGTTATTTTTTTTGGTTGTTTTTTTAATCTGAAGGTCAACATTATCAGCATTCAAAAAGTAAACTGTTCTGTTGATTAAAATACTACAACCCAGTGGTTCTCAATTATCTCAATTAATTGCGATTAGTGTTTACTATTATGTTCTCCTCTTCATACAATTAATTTCATGGGACAAATGAGGATTATTAATTTGAGATTTTTGGTATTATTCCGTCTTGTTATGAAGTAATCATTATTGTGTGGGTTTGATATTCCATGTTAAATAACATTCACTGATGTTGATTATTTTAGTCATGTTCAAACATTATCTGAATAAAATACAAATTAATTCACAGACTCTTTGGCATTAAATGATTACTGGTATATTCAAATGCAAATACATGAATAGTAAACAACAATAGTAGATATGTGTAAATACTATTATTTGAGTAAATGTTGGCGTATGACTGCATGTATAGGCTTAATGTCCTGGCAGAGACATAATAACATGAACAATAGTACTAGGCCACAATGCAATGGAACTGAAGTTGTACACAGAATATTTAGATAGGGGGTCAGATAGGGTGTCCTAGCTTTATTCAAAGGGGGCCATATTTGAAAATATGAACCCATTAAAACCGGGAAGATTTTAGCTATATACTATAGTGTGTGTGTGTGTGTGTGAGAGAGAAACAAAAATAGCAGATATACAAGCTCATAGCTCGGCACGAAGTGACGTGCTATGAGCTTGTAGATCTGCTATTTTAGAAAGATCTTGATTTTTTTTGCAAATCTTTTAATACCGTATATTCTTTGCATCAAGGGGGGGGGGGGGGCCCTGGAACAAAATATTTTGAGATGGGGGTCCCCGGCCAAATACATATGATTTTGGGGGTCCTTGACATGAAAAGGTTTGAGCACCACTGATATAGCAATATATTTTTTTTTTTCCAGAAAACTGATTTAGAAGACATCTGTAGACTCGGCCTCAGGTCTTAATGGGTTAAAATACCTGAGGGCCGACTGTATCTCTTGTCATACTGTACCTTTGGACCATAACAAAGTAGCATACAAATGCAGCGCACTACATTTGATTTAACTACAGTGCAATTTCAAAAGACTTGTGTTGGCAGTATAGCCAAATGTAAGCCGCTTACAGTATCTCTGCTGGGAACAAGAGAAAAACTATTTAGCCCTTTTCAGGCTTTTTTCCCCCCACACGCATGAATGCACTGCATTCCAAAAAGCTGTCTTTTGATTAAATGGCGCTGTAGCCAAATGTAAACAGATGTGAAAAGGTCTTTACAAAAAAAAATTATATAATTAAAAAAAAGCCTTTCTTTCACATCTTGAGAATGAAACAACACAAGGAACAAGCAGTTCCTGAGAGACAGCCTATATGCACAGTTTAGTTTCAAAACTTCAATGCATATAATTTGGTATAGAACAGTGCCTTAGATTGGCTGTTCTTTAACCCTTTAAGACCGGGAAGGCATCTGTGTCATTTTAACATTTCTTTGGCTATTCAAAAATGGCAGATATACAAGCTCATAGCGCGACTATAATAAACTTTTAGAATTTGTGCAAATCTTTGAATATATATTTTTTACAACTTCTGGGGGTCCCTGGAACAAAATATTTTGAGATGGGGGTCCACGGCCAAATACATTTTTGAGAACCAGTGATATTATAGCAACATAATGTTTTTTCAAAAAACTGTTAGGATTTAGAAGACATTTGTAGAATCCCCAGAAGCAAAGATTTGCGTTACAAATGTGTATATGTGTGTGTGCGTGTGTGTGCGCGTGTGTGTGTATATATATATATTCAAAGATTTGCACACATTTTCCACGATTTTTCCCAAAAAAAATCAGATCTACAAGCTCATAGCGCAGCTATATAGCTTGTATATCTGCTATTTTTGAATAGCCCAAATAAATCTAAACATGACAGAGATGCGTTCCCGGTTTGAATGGGTGAACCTGAACGTATTGCCGTATAAATGAGGTTTGACGAGCTACCTGTCCCCTGGCTTGCCGATCCACAGAGGCAGCGTCATGGCCGACTGCTGGAGGAGAGTCATCAACACGCCTCGCCTCATGGTCTTCCTGGGTGGGTCGCTGTCACTGTACACGCCTGCTATCTTAGCAGCTGGGGACAGAAAACAATAACGAGACATCGTTCATTAACTCTTTGACTGCCAGAGTATTTTCATAAAGTACTCCCCCATTGCCAGCAATTTTCGTGTTTTTTTTATTTTTATATTTTGAAAATTTTCATGAAAATAATTGATCAGAGTGTTTTTTAAAGACGCCGCACAAATCCGCCACCAGAGAGCAGCACATGATAGCTTGATCAGCTCCTGGTGTCACTGTTTACCTTCTTGAGCGATTAGACAAGGAAAACCATGAAAACGGATGTGACGTCCTCCCAGATTGTTTTGATCGTCAAAATTACGATCGCGAACACGACGGCGATGACTGATCGTCACCCAGACCATAGATTATAGAAGAGAAGCTGTCCGTTTGTCCGTTCTACCGTGTGAAAAAACGTTTGTTTACCTATTTTGGACGAAAATGACCGGGGGAAAATAATCAAAAACCGGAAACGGAACCCAGGCCATGAAACCGGATGCAGATATGGGTGAAGTAAGTGGAACTCGAGAATAACATTGAATTTTAAGCAGCATAGCGCGATCAGAGATTAAACAATGAACGCAAATCCAACGCGTCTAACGCGTCAATGGCGTGGGTGGATCAAGTAGTAATTGACGCGTTTTCGAGTCAATGGCGTTTATAGAGTTAACAGAGCCAAGGTACTTCACTGTATGATGTCATCACAACATTTAAACCACACAGAACCGTCCCTTACATCCCTTTTCTGCAGGGGGCGAACTTTTGCCTGAAATAGCAGCTCTACAAGCTCACAGCGCTGTATCTATTTTGTCTTTTTTCCAGCAAAAAGAAGTGGGGTAAAAAAGAAATACTAGGGTACCTAGTATAGAGCCCTGGAGGACCCCGAACAACTAAGAATATAGGGTTTTTAAAGACCAAAACATGCAACAATGTTGATATTGTCATGTTACACAATGTAATTATGTGTTTTACTTTAAATCAAGACATCTGACTAACAAAGGGAGGAAGCAACAGAATGTCAGAGAGAGATTATAGAAAAATAATAGGGGGATACACCAAACAAATAGGGTGATATACATTTAAAAAAGCACTGGATGCAGGGAGAGCTGAAATAATGGAATATAGCAAAATAAAATCTCAGTACTGAATATGAAATGATGTCTAGGTACCATCATTCTAAACCTATGTTCTACAAACAGCCAACCAACTGAGGAAACAGATACTTTGCTTTTATGACATTTCTGAGTCCATTCGCTCTTTAAACGTGTATTCTAGTCTAGTTTGACCACTTCATCTTAGATAATTTGACATATTATCCAGCATAGGACAATTGTATTAATCACGTTCAACCTGCCGTACCTATTCTGGCCACGTCATTATAGGCAAAAAAAAATTTTTAAATGTAGAAATAGCCAATCTACAAGCTCACAAACGAGTGTGTAGGTTGGCTATTTTCTCTATTCTTCAAATGAAGCAGTATATACTAGAGTAGAGCTTAAGTGGTTAAACACTTAAACCCCAGCATCCGTATTCGCAGAAATATTTTCAACAAAAGCTTTCCCCACAATAACGGAAAAGGACTAGAATAGAGCCCTGACGGACGCCGCTCAACCATATGGGGTTTAACACATTGGGTGCCAGAGGTTTATTAAAATATTATACGTTGAGTGCCTGGATTTTTTTACAATTTTTTAACCTTTTTCAAGTACCGGTAGTCACAAAATATTTTCAGTGATCACCGTCCTCACGGTGATCCCCTCATTACACACATAGAGGTCTCGTACAATCGGGGGAAAACATTTAAAAACATTCGGTAATCCGTTCCGTAGTTGCAGCCAGTTGAAAATAGTCAAAAATACATTGTAAAAAAAAAATACACAGGAGTCGAGATACAGGCTTTTGAAGTCATAAGTTAACCAGGAAGTGGATTGGAGTCTAAATCTTCGAAAAATGATATCTCCTGGTGCTGTGAAGAACAAAAAAAAAAACAGTATATATACGGTTTTGGCACTCAACAGGTGTATTTGAAAATAAGTATATATACGGTTTTGGCACCCAATGTGTTGTAAAGTGGGATTGCAGATCTTAAAAAGCAGTACAATGTATCCACACACACACACAATGTAGATTTTAATGATGAGGTGATTGTTACTCCTGCTGAAATTCATGAAGCAGTTTTGAAGCTAGGTGATAATAAGGCCTGTGGTCTGGATAAGATAACAGCTGAACATCTTAAGCTAGCCAGTAAGAAACTGTGTCCTTTGGTTGCTATGTGTTTTACAGTTTTTTTTGTTCATGGGGTTTTACCTGTTTCTATGCTCTCTGTTGTGTTAGTGCCGGTCATTAAAGACAAAGTGGGTAAGCTAAACAGCTCAGATAACTATAGGCCAATAGCCTTGGCCAGCGTTTTGTCCAAAGTACTAGAGACAATTCTACTGAGTAGACTTGAGAGGTTGATCCTGTCTGCTGATAACCAATTTGGATTCAAACGAAAACATGGCAATGATTTGTGTATTTTTGCACTGAAAGAGATTTTAGATAAATATAGTAGGCAGAATTTCTTTCTTTTATTGATGCCTCTAGGGCCTTTGACCGCATTAATCATGAAAAGTTATTCTTAAAACTGACGCAAAGAGGGGTCCCTAGTTTCCTAGTCAGAATCTTGGTGTTCTGGTATGCTCACCAGACAATGAGAGTAAAATGGGCGAAGTCAATATCTGCTCCTTTTCATGTGACCAATGGTGTCCGTCAAGGTGGAATTATTTCTCCTTTCCTTTTTAATGTTTATATCAATGATTTATCATTGATGTTAAATGCATGTGGGACAGGGTGTAGAGTTGGTGACTTGTTAATTAATCACCTGATGTATGCGGATGATTTGGTCATCTTTAGTCCATATAGTGCTGGGCTACAACAGCTACTGAGGATTTGCTCACAGTATGGCTTTGATTTTAATATAAAATACAATGCTAAAAAGAGTAAGGTCAAGATTCTCATAAGTAGGGAAGACAGACAATCTATCTACCTTTCCTGACTTCTATCTGGCTGGCACTGCCCTTAAGGCAGGTACACACTGCAGGATATTTGGTACGATATTGCTGTCGCCGACCTTTTTTGGCGCTCGCCGACAAAACCTCCCGATCTGACACAGATTGGCCTTTGATCGGCGAGCTAATGCTCGCTGTGTGTGAAAGGTTCCGCGAGACGATGTGGCCGCGATTATCCGCTCTGCGATGGCTTTCCGACCGTTTTCAGATAACTACCCTGTTAGATATTCAGATGTGTCCCAGACAGGACAGCAGATAATATCATACAATATGAAAGGAGCTGTGACCACCTTGCTAGGAGATGCACGCTACAGCCAATGAGAGCACATTACAGCCACCGTGGCTATGGAAGGTCGGTGGACCTGACCACAACAAACAGATCCCCCGCATAGTTACCGTCCAGTCCTGTATTAAGTTAAACATTATTATAAAACAGAATGAGAGTGAGCGAGCGTGCTCGAAAGGGGGATGTTTATTTGAGACTATTGCACAGAGATAGAGAGAGAGAGAAAGACACAGAGAGCGAGCGATGTGTGTGTGTGTGTGTGTGTGTGTGTGTGTGTGTGTGTGTGTGTGTGTGTGTGTGTGTGTGTGTGTGTGTGTGTGTGTGTCGTTATCTGTGAGTGTTGCCAGATTTTGCGAGAGAAATAAGCAACCAGGTTTGTGAAAACAAGCCCAACAAAAGCGACTATGAGCACTGTAAGCCTATATACAAATACATTGGATACTTGAAAATAGACGATCTACAAGCTCACGTTATAGATAGGCTATTTTTAAAGAAGAAATTAGGGGGGCGGGGGGGGAATGTGGAATATTTTCCAAATCCACACAGATATTTTCAGAAGGGGGAGGTCTGCGCCTCTGCGGACAATTAATTATTATTATTAATTTGGGGGTCCTTGCCATGAAAATGTTTGAGAACAACTGGTTCAAACAACATTAGGAAACAAGGTCAAAAAAGCAACTACACTTTCAAGCAACTTTACAGAAAAACAATCCCAAAGTCGCTTATAATAAGCGGACATGGCAACTCTGTCACTGACTGCTTCAGTGCACTTGACGTGCGAGAGAGAGAGAGAGAGAGAGAAGAGAGGGGGGGAGAGGGAGAGGGAGAGAGGCACATCACGGGATACGTCGATTAAAATGAATTGGAATAAACACAAATGTATGTATTGGGTCTGACTCTGGAGATAGCATCCTAGTGAACTATCCTACACTGTGTCAGCCCTTGTCGGGGATCAATGGTGTTGTGAAAACCACAACGATATTATGACAGCCGATTTTAAGAAATAAACTCCTGCTGTGTGTAATGCTTAACGATCAGATGACCACCCGACCACTTTAAGGTCCTGCAGTGTGTACCTGCCCTTAGTGTGTGCAGTGAGATTACTTAGTTGGGACATATTATCTCCAATGACCTATCAGATGACAAGTACATCTATAGGCAGCGGCATAAGCTGTATGCCCAAGCAAACATGCTGGGTCGCAAACACAGCATGTGCTCAGTACCTGTGAAGATCTCTCTGTTTAGATCCTTTTGTACACCACTGTATACTGCCCACCTTTGGAGTCGCTACAGGCAAGGTAGCATCAGACGCCTTACAGTGGCCTATAATGACTGCATGAGGCTGCTGCTGAGAGCTCCAAGAAGCTCCAGTGCAAGCCAGATGTTTGTTAGTGTTGGGGTACCCACCTGTGCTGCTGTGCTACGTAACCTTATGTATAGGTTTATGTGTAGAGCATCTGAGTCAGTAAATGACATAATCGCTGTAATAACGGACCCCACACGCAGTTCTGTCAGGTTCACCTCTAGACTGTGGAACCATTGGCGCACATGTCTGTATGTCAGAAACTGAACAATGTGGGCTATTTGCAGTATTTTTATTTATTTTATTTTCTGTTTTTATTGTGTGGTGTTGTATTATTGTGATATGGATCTTCCTAGGTCTGAAATAAAGATTGAATTGAAAACACACACACACACACACACACACACACACACACACACACACACACACACACACACACACACACACATTACCTATTCTCCTCTCCTCCAGTAAAGATTTGATCTCTGCAATTTTGTCGAGAGCTCGGCGAAGAATGCTGTGGAATAAACAAGAACAAATAAACAACCAGCGTCCAGAAGGCAACAGGGATGATGGTGGTTGTAAGCAGTCAGTGTGCTCCATGCCAGTGGTTCCAAAACACTGGGTTCGAGACCCATTTGCGTGTCGCGGACACTGTAGGATGTAGGATACTTTTAGTTTCCTACATTTAGTTTTTGATTATTATTATTTTCAATAAATACAAATGAAAACACAATTGTTTATAAATTGAAAACAAATTCACAAAACATTTCATGAGTAAAATAAAAAAGTAAAAGAAATTCCATGAATTAGGGAGAAACGATTAGTAGTGAAAATAGCTGATCTACAAGCTCACAACGTGTCATATCGCGACACATTGTGAGCTTGCAGCGCAAACATTAAATTTATTTCTTTTGGGTCTTGAGCTAAAACGTTTGGGAACCACTGCTCCATGCCATCTGTGTGTTGGTGTTCTGCAACTTGACACAGCACGCCACAAGGTGGCAGCAGTGGACCTGTTTTTACACGGGGATAACAACAGGGAAGGAGATTTCTTCTTGTGCAAATCAATCAAAGACATGTTGAGTATGAAGAGCAAAATAAGTTGTTTACGTTTGTGTCCCAACTGGAGGTGTTGCATTTAACCCATTAAGACCAGGAACGCATCTGTGTGTCATTTTTAGATTTCTTTGGCTATTCAAAAATAGCAGATCTACAAGCTCATGAGCTTGTAGATCTGCTATTTTTGGAAAATCGTGAAAATGTGTGCATATCTTTGAATATATATATTTTTAAAGTGAACATTTTTAACCCATATCTTTGCTGTTAAAAAATATATAATATCAGTGGTTCTCAATGATATATGTATTTGTCCGCGAACCCCCTCCATCTCAAAATATGTTGTTCCAGGGACCCCCAGAAGCAAATATTTGAGTTAAAAATGTATAATGTAATATATATATATATATATATATATATTCAAAGATTTGCACACATTTGCACGATTTATTTTTAAAAATAGCCAAAGAAATCTAAAATGACGTTTCCGGTCTTAATGGGTTAAAGGTAGGGTAAAAGTGATATTTTTCGGTTCAAACAAAACCTTTGTTAAAAGGTTAAAGCTCCATATTCTGATAGTACTCATTGCGATAGAGTGTTTGTTCAGTAAGGAGTCTCCCTGTCTCTCCAGTTCTTTATTAAACAGAAAATATATTTTCAGATGGGTTGCCAATTTCAGCCAATGGGGAGACATTTATCAAACTAAATTTTATAGTGCTCCACTTCCAATTGTGTCTGCTCATTTCTTTGCGTCATCACTTCCTATTTCCCTTGTTTATTCTATATTCTGTTTTAGGTATTTCTCCTGATTGGATCAAAGTTGTATCCGGACCTAAAAATGCATTTTCCGTTTACTAAAGAGCCGGAGAGGCAGGGAGAGACCCGTTTTACTGAGCTATTTAACACTTATTTTGACGAATGAAAATCCCTTACTGCACCTTTTAATCATTATGGTTCCTCTTTGGAACAATGTACAATGTTCATTCTTTTTCAAATATTGAGTAAGCCTTGTCAAGCCATGTGGCCAGAGGTCAGGAGCCTATCTCCTGTTTCTGTGGTGTGAGGCAGCTTGATGTGCAAGTACACTCCCTGGACATGATGCTAGCATGTCACAGGGACTTACCACCCATACAACTCTTAACCCATTAAGACGGGGAACGCTCTTTTTTGGCTATTCAAAATTAGCAGATATACAAGCTTGTGAGCTTGTATATCTGCTATTTATTGAAAAGAAATTGGAACATTGTGCAAATCTTTGAATATTATATATTCAAAGATTTGCACAAATGTTCAAAATATATATTATATATTTTTTCAAGTGAATTCTTTCAAGTGAATGAACTCAAATCTTTGCTTCTGGGGGATTCTACAAATGCCTTCTAAATCCTAACAGTTGTTTTGAAAAAAAAATGTGTGGTTCTCAAACTTTTTCATGTCAAGGATAAAATGATATGTATTTGGCCGCCGACCCCCAGCAAAATATGTTGTTCCAGGGACCCCCCAGGAGCAATGATTTGAGTTACAAATGATCTACAAGCTCATAGCCCTGCCGTGCAATGAGCTTGTATATCTGCTATTTTTGAATAGCCAAAGTATAAAATAATGGTTAAAGTGGTTCAAATCTAAAATGACAGATGCTTTCCCGGTCCTAATGGGTTAATGCTGAGTGCCAAGCAAGGTACCGTCATATGTCATATATTCATTCAAATGTTTGTGTTTTGCCAATTATTTGGGCACCCACTTGCAAAATCCTCACGGCCCCGGCCCACATATTGAGACTGGCTGATCTAACAGTAAAGGTGACATCGACCAGGTGGTCGTTCACTCACCCGCATTCCGCCTCTGCGTCTGCTTTGGCCGTCGTATACAAGCCTCTCAGCTTGGTCCTGTAGTACGGAGACGCTGGAACAGACAGAGAACACAACTATCAGGGTCCCCACACATTTTTAGCAATGAATTTCCAAAACTTTTCCAAAACTTTTCCAGAATATTTAGCCCAATTTCCAGGCCTATATAACAATCATTCAGCGCAATAATGTGTCTCTTACTCCTATGTAGAATGCCCAAAGATAGGCAGTGTAGCAAAAATAAAGCATAGAATATAGAATAGTACAATTTCATTAAAAATTTCGTGCAAAATTAGGGCATAGCTCACTGGAAGACTCATTATGGCATCCGCATGACTTATTTTATTTAAATAATATATGGCATCACACAGGCCGTTCGGCGAAAAACTACTTATGTTACATATTTCGTGTAATGTTATACATGTTTATGAAAATGTTTTGTATTAACAAAATCAATAGCCAAAAACAATGCATAGCCAAATATTTTTCCAGGACCCTTGATAAATTCCAGGACCTTTGATCAATTCCCAAACTTTTCCAGTACTGGATAATTTTTTTTTCAATTTCAAAATATTTCCAGGAATTTCATGACCGTGGGGACCCTGAACTATACAACTACATCGTTATGAGTGGGTGTGAAGCCTGATTTATACTTTTGTAGTAGGCCTATGTTTCACATGCCGGGAAAAAAACAGCCGATCTACAAGCTCACAACATGACGCATCACAACGGATTGTGAGCTTGTAGAATGGCTATTTTTTGTGAACTAACTATGGTCCTGTTCATGTAATTAATCTCATTGCCAGCTTGATTGATGTCGGTTTTCACAATTTTTTTGCACGATATACTGTAAATTACATCCCAAATGACAGTTTAAGACAGTTTTCACACCCTTTAATATCTGTGATTGAATCTAGAACCATCCAAGCATCTCAACCTGTGACATGTTAGTGTACTGATGGAGTACATTTGAAATATTTTTGTTGTGCAATAGTTGCTCAAGAGCAGTGGTTCTCAACATTTTCATGTAAGAGAACCCTCAAATTGACACGTATTAGACTGCGGAGCCATATTTCTTCTTCTGTCGTATGTCCTTAGACCTTCAACTCCGTTGCAGCAAGCCAGTCCAGTGTGTCATTGTCTCGGTCAGTGGCGGAGCGTCCGGGGAGGCCAGGGAGGCGGCCGCCTCCGGGCCCGCGACCCAGGAGGGCCCGGGCCGTCAGATAATAAATCGGTACAATCAGGCAAAAATAAGAATTAAACAACATAACCCTAACCTAACCCTAAAACCGAAAAGTGACAAAAAGCCCCCCAAAAAGTGACCGAATCCGCTGGAAAACCCACAAGATTTTGCGCGCGCGTGCGGGATGTGCACCCACGCTGCGCGCGCGTGCGTGCATGCGCAGGGGGGGCCTGATCACTGCGCTGTGCCTCCCGGCCCGGCTTTGAGTTGTTCCGCCACTGGTCTCGGTCAATTAAGCCACGATCACCATTATTTAGCCCTATTTGAAAATACCTTATATCAGACCCCCATAAGAGAAGATATTTGTTGTTAGATTAGATTTAATACAGAATTCAACAATTGGATACTGTAGGTGATCTGATACATTACATTCTCTGATACATTCTCTCACTGGGCAAATAACTTCTAGCTGGTGATAATAATAATTATATTAAACTGGAACCCCCTCAAAGAAAGCTGTGGGTGTCCGGACGCCACTTTAGAGCCACTGCTCAAGAAGTCATCACACCTCAAATGTTGAATTTTAGGCAGTACTTGATTAGTGCTGCAACAGCTTGTGTTTTAGTTGTAACTGTAATCGTTGTTTAGATGTAACATTTACATCGAAATGTCAACCCATTAAGACCTGGAAAGCATCTGTGTGTCATTTTTAGATTTCTTTGGCTATTCAAAAATAGCAGATCTACAAGCTCGTAGCCCGGCACCTATGAGCTTGTAGATCTGCAAAAAAAAAATTTATCTTGAAAATGTGTGCAAATCTTTGAATATATATAATTTTTTTAAGCGAACATTTGTAACTCAAATCTCTGCTTCTGGGGATTCTACACGCGTCTTCTGAATCCAAACAGTTTTCTGAAAAACGTATGTTGCTCAATGGTGCTCAAACCTTTTTCATGTCAAGGACCCCCCAAAATGATATGTATTTGGCAGCGGACGCCCCATCTCAAAATATTTTGTTCCAGGGACCGCCCAGAAGGAAAGATTTGAGTCAAAGATGTTTGCGTGAAAAAGATATATATATTCAAAGATTTGCAAAACAATCTATTTAAATTTTTTTTTGCAGATCTACAAGCTCATAGCGCGGCACTCAGTGCCGCGCTATGAGCTTGTAGATCTACGGACTACGTACTTTTGTTCTCCGTTTGCATTCTTTCATGCGTCTTCTGGATGTTGAGCAGGTTGTGTTCGCTGCGCGAGCGCTCCTCCTGAAACAAAGAAATCATCGGGCTTTAATGAACTCATTACTGCAGCATCATAATCATTAACCTGACTCTGCCAGATGGGGGCGGTATTGAGTAACTACGTTTCTCAAGACAGCATAGAAACAAATGTGTGACGTAAGCTTCGTGGATCTGGAAGCGTCAGGTTACATAATCATGGCTTCAAGCAAAATAACTCCAAACTGAACTACAAGCTCAAGAGCTTGTAGATATATTTTTTTGTTTAAGGGAAAATGTGTAACTCGAATATTTCTGGGGGGTACTCGAATATTTCTCTCCCATTTTGAGATGGGGGTCCGCGGCCAAATACATATCATTTCGGGTAGTCCTTGAGTATTCAAAGATTTGCCCACATTTTCACGAGCTTGTATATCTGCTATTTTTGAATAGCCCAAATAAATCTAAAAATGACACCGATTATTTCCCGGTCTAAATGGGTTAAAAAGAGTTTTCAAACCCGGTGCGCGGTCTAGAAGAGTTACTTTACAATAACAGAGATAGGCAGCACTCACGGAGCGGACAAAGTATAGAGCCAAAAGTCAAGTTTACAAAGTATTGAGAGTTTAAGAGGTTAAATGTCTGAAATTACACAGTAACATAAATCCAATATATTAACCTATTAAGACTGGGAAAGCATCTGTGTAACCACTTTGATCATTATTTTATACTTTAAAATGGCAGATCTACAAGCTCATAGCACGGCACTGAGTGCCCCGCTATGAGCTTGTGGATCTGCAATTGTTTCGAAAAATCATGTAAATTTTTGCAAATCTTTGAATTTACTATATAGTTATATATATCGTTTTTAAAGCTATCATTTTTTACTTTGCTTATGGGGGGTCCCTGGAACAACATTGTGGGTGGTCCTTGACATGAAAAAAGTTAAAAAATATATATATATTCAAAGATGTGCACAAATGTTCACGTTTTTTCAAAAAATAGCAGATCTACAAGCTCATAGCACGGCACTCTGTACCGTGCTATGAGCTTGTACCAAAAAAAAAATTAAAAAAATGACACAGATGCGTTCCCGGTCTTAATGACCGAAAACATCGGTTAATAGAAGACATCATGTGTAAACAAAACAAAAAAAACAACAACAACATTCATTTACACAACACTGATGATAGTGCTGTCAAACAAGTCTATGAAGCTATCTATGAAAACTATGAAAACGTTTAATCTGCAACACAATGTTTTCCAATAAGTGTGTGTGTGGGGGGGGGGGGTCCCTACTTCATCTCTCTCTCAGATAAGGGATCCTTGGCCTGAATAAATCTTTGAAGATGAGATACAATAATAATACTTCAACCACACACAGTGGCTGCGGTTACATGGACAGGAATATTCCACTTATATTCTGAATGACTGCTCATTCAGAATATAAATGCTCATGTAAACAAACACCTCAATTGGAATAGAATATTCCATTCCGGTCTGATCGGAATGAATTTTCATTTGGGTTTGGAGGGGTGGTATATACCGTTTGAATCGGTATACCAATCGGAATTTACATGAATGAATTCTATAGCGTCATTTAAAAGCTTATATACTGTAATGGTTAAGCCCAGACTTGTCCAGGAGACCGGACGCTCCGAGGATCTGAGCCTGTGATGGAGGAACAATCTTTACCTGTCCTTGACATGAAACGGGAACTTATAATCAAAAGAATCTATTCAGTCAGATGAAACGTTTTTTGTTAAAATAAAATTAAGGTAGCCTACATGAGAAATGTGACAAGTAGTAGGTTACCCTAAGTTTTACCGTGTCTGGTACCAATACAATAAAATAAACTGGTCTGAACTTGTAGATCTGCTACTTTCGCATTAAAACGGTGATAACAAAGGCATCACAAACGCAGGCTCGCACCGCATACAACGCTGCCTGGCAGTCGGTGCGTTGCTTCCCGGCCTGCCTACGGCCGACAAGCGGAGGCTCAAGGGGGCTATTTCCCCATGCCCACCAGGGGAAGCTCCGCCCCGGGTAGTGGAGCCGGGCGGCCCCTGGTCCATGCCCGGGCGGGAACCACTTTGCACATATCAAAAGTTTGTGTCATGTAAACGAGGAATACTTTTATTCAGGTTCCATGTAAACAGTTGGGTATGGATCTCTGTTCGGAATGAGTTCATTCTGAATCATAGATGGGCAACTGGCGGCCCGGGGGCCACATGCGGCCCCCACCTTCACTTAATGTGGCCTGCAGGTTAATATCAGAATACTGATATATTATTGAATTCAGCTACAATTCCAAACATGCAAACATGACCCGCTTTAATTACTTCAGTCTATATTAGTAGCAATGACTAGTATTAAAATTCTATTGTCTTTTTTATGTCCAATGTATTTGTATTTAACACATTGGGTGCCAAAACCGTATATATACGGTTTTGGCCATACTAACGTTGAGTGCCAAAACCGTATATATACGGTTTTTATATAATTTTTTTTTTTTTTTCCTTCACAGCAACAGGAAATATCACTCCTACAAGATTTAGACTCCAATCCACCTCCTGGTTAACTTATGACTTCAAAAACCTGTATCTCGGCTCCTGTGTACTTTTTTTTTTTACAATGTTAATTTAACTATTTTCAACTGGCTGCAACTATGGAACGGATTACCGAATGTTTTAAATTTTTTCCCCCCGATTGTACGAGACCTGTATGTGTGTAATGAGGGGATCACCGTGAGGACGGTGATCACTGAAAATATTTTGTGACTACTTGAAAAAGGTTAATTTTTTTTAAAAATCCTGGCACTCAAAGTATAATATTTTAATAAACCTCTGGCACCCAATGTGTTAAGTTCATAAAGTTAACATAAGTATAACTAAATGAATACAAATAAACATAAAATATTTACTTTTCAGGATTCCAAAAAATAGCAACAAAGAAAATCTGGATTCCAATTAAAAAATAGCTAAAATAGCAGATCTACAAGCTCAAAACGCGTCGCAGCGCGACACTTTTTGAGCTTGTAGATCTGCTATTTTTGCTACTTTTGTGTGAAATAGAATGGAGAAGTACGGCATTCATTTACATTCATTTTAAAAAGTTAAAATACGGAGATAGGAGGTTTCTGTGCAACAGCATATGCAATGTGGCCCTCTGGAGTGAGTGTGGAAATATAGTAGTGGCCCTCTCCATCATCAAAGTTGCCCACCCCTGTTCTGAATGAATAAATATTGTCCATGTAACCGCAGCCTAGTGTACAGACCCCACTATACTGACACCCACCTGGGTCTGTTTGATGAGCTGATGCAGTTCTGTCAGAAGCTCCGCGATCTTCGTGTCGGCCGACATGTCTGCACCGGAGCTGCTTGGAGATAAGAAAGCAAATAAAACCCTTTAAGACGGGGACAGCATCTCTGTCATTTTAGATTTCTTTGACTATTCAAAAATAGCAGATATGCAAGCTCATAGCACGGCCGCGCCAAGAGATTTGGTGTAGAGGGGGAAACGAGCGGACAAAGTATAGAGCCAAAAGTGCCGCGCTAAATCTGCTATTTTTGAAAAATCTTGAAAATTGGTGCAAATCTTTGAATATATATGTACACATAAATAAATACACATTTTTTAACTACTGGTTTAGAAGGCATTTGTAGAATCGGCCTCAGGTCTTAACCCTTTAAGACCGGGAACGCATCTGTGTCATTACAGATGCGTTCCCGGATTGAATTGACAGTTACAAACCAAATGGACCATGACCAGTCAGAATGTTTGTAAACAAACGGGTAGGATGGGATTTCCAGTTGAAATGTCTGTGGTCGTCTATACAGTATTACATACAATGTCCCGTACATTATAGCCAATGTTGTAAAGTAACCAGATACATTTACTTAAGTACTGCATTTTCAATACTTTTACTTCTACCTGATCTCGGAGGCAAATATTGTACTTTTCCACCACTACAATTATTTGACAGCTTTAGTTATTGGTTACTTTGCAGATTTAGATTATTATCACAGAACATACATAAACCACTTCAGGCTACATTAACCGCTACATTAACCAATTCTACAAGCTAGCATGTAGATCTGCTATTTTCAAAAGATTTTCATACATTTTGAACTTGTGAAATGGGACATTCTGCACAATGAGTACTTTTACTTTTGGTACTTTAAGTAGATTTTGATATCAATACTTTTGAACTTTTACTCAAGTAAATTTTGATTACCAGACTTTTACTTGTAACAGAGTATTTCTTCACTGCAGTATTGCAGGCTACAACATTGATGATACGTCCCAAGTGCATCCATGTGATGTTTTCTTTATAGTTAGTGATTCTATTTATAGTGGCTCATAGGAATTAGACTACGCGACAACTAGGAATATTTTGGTGACCACTGGAAAGACAGTTGACAGCCGGATGGCGCAGTGGTAAAAAAAGTCACTGCCCACCACCACGGAGGTTGTGAGTTCGAATCCACCGTGGTGCATCCGGCTTTGTCGAGTGTCTACACGAACACCATTGGTCCGTGTTCGGGGGAGGGAAGCCGGGCGGGGAGGGTGATAATGGTCATTGCACATACTCCTACAGGCTGGGGCGGCACCTGTCAGCGGGGAGTGTTGGGCGGGAAGAGTAGGACGAATGCATTAATTGGCAAAATGACTAAATTGGGGAGAAAAAGGGGTAAAAAATTATTGGCAACTCTAAATTATTTAAAAAAATAATTAAACCCGGCTGGGTCACCTGGGCAAGGGTGTATGTTGTTGCGAGACCCGAAACACCGTATGATGTTTTCTTTATAGATACTTTTACTTAAGTACAGAATGTGAGTACTTTTTCCACCACTGAGTATAGCTATGTCTAGTTTGTCAACCTGTGGAACAAAATAATATTTCTAGACTACTTATTTCAACAAAAATATAACTTACACCACCTTTAACTTAAGAACTCTGACGTACATGGGAATAATTAACTTCAGTTATTTTTGATGACTAGATTATTACTATGTCTGCCAAAACAGTGAGTATAAAATAAACCTCGCATAAATACCAAGGACCTCAATGGAAACAAGACCGCAAGGACTTTTTTGAACGGATCTTTTAGACAAAGTATTTTAAATGTAACTGTGCTGTTTTTACAAACATTTTTTTGCCTAATAAAATATTCAATCAATCAAAAAAGCATTTCCAGGCTTCCAGCCTGATCTCCATTCAATTTGTAACCAGTGCCATCCGGTCTAAAGCCCGCCTACTCACAAAACCATATCCGGTCATTTGTCCAACGCACAGAAAAATGCTTAAAAAAGTAGCCATTTCCGTATCCGCTCTAGAACCGGATGTGCAATGACCCCGGTCTAGTATAACCCCGAATGTATGCCTCGTCGTACTGAGGGTGTCACGCGCTGAAATAGCCGATCTGCAAGCCCACAGCGGGACGCCAGGGGAACGCGTCGTGGGCTTGTAGATCCGCGGCTATTTCGGTGCGACGAAGTAGCCATAAGCTAGGTAGCTAAGCTAAGTGGACCAGTATGATGTTATTATGCGTTATAAAATACAGCATGTATTTTTGTATTACATGTAAATGTAAATACATTTAATGAACATTAGAACCCTAAAAGTGTGTGAGTAATAATTCTTACCTGTTTTTTAAATATGATTTAATTGTAACGAAACGCGCTAGCTTAGCTTAGCTTCCGCACGAATGAAATGTAAACACACTGCTGTCAGTGTTGCCAGATTGTGTGAGAGAAATAAGCAACCAGGTCTAGGGAAATAAGCCCAAAAGAAGTAACTAGGCCACACGAGCACTTTAGTTTAAATCTATTGCGTTGGCTATTTTCAAAAAATCTTGAAATAAAATGTGGAATATTTAATATAATTTGAAACATTCTAACAAGTTACAACACAAATGCTCCCTGGCACAAAACATGTATGAAAATATTTGAGAACCACTGGTTTAAATATATTATTTGTTTATTTGAAACAAGCCTAAATAAGCAACTTCACTTTAGAAACAAGCCCAAAAAAACGTAACCCGCAACTACCAATATAAACAAGCCCATAGTCGCTTATAATAAGCCGACATGGCAACACTGGCTGCTGGCTGCAAGCCATCACGTCACTTCCGTCCAGGCAAGAGGGCCTGGCGCCGGTGCGGCTGGAATAGCAGATCTACAAGCTCACAACTTGTCGCTTCCGTGATGCGTTGTGAGCTTGTACATCCGCTATTTCATCCACGCGACACCGTCGGACGACCGAGCGTAAATCAGGCGGATAGCCAATGAAAACTACTGGGGCGTGGTTTGGTAAGTAGCCTATGGATCGACAGGAGGGACAGACAGTGCACACTGGAGTTGCGAAATGTAACACGATTTTATTTAATGAGTTATTATTATGTTTTTATAAGCTAGTATGTCCAAGTAGTATAGTAGTGTATATCTGTCTGTCATTTAATATCACTATGAATTGAGTACATGTTGACCCCATTTGAAACAAGCCATTATAGGCTTTCATGGGCTTTTCAATCCTAGTTGACCCTGTATTTGATTTTTTTTGATTGATTGAATACTTTATTTAGAAGATTGCATTAAAAGCACTGTACTTTCATGTGCTTTTGTCCTGCAAACTTCTAAATAAAGTATTCAATCAATCAATCTATCAAAAATATTTTCACATTACTGTAGGCCTATGTACATTTATTTTTTTTATTTTTTTGACACTGCTTTGGCATTGTAAAAATGTATGCTTCAGCTTCTCATGCCTATAAAGCTCATTTGAATAGAATTGCATTGAATTGTTTTACACATATAATTTCAATTGCCAGGTTTTGGCAAATTAAAAAATATATATATTATTTTAAGTTGAGCCTATAGGACTAGATAGTACAATCCATTAGATAATGAGCACTTGGTATTGAGTGGGGTACATAGGGGTAAACACTTCACTGGGGTCTTCAGGTGGGCACCCTCCTTTATTGGTGTTTCGTTGGATAGGCCTTGAATGTTCTTCTCCAAAGCAGTTTGCAAGTGACTTGGTTCCAATTTGCTGTTGTGCTTGAATTACTTTCAGCCATTAGGGTACTGATGCTCGTGGACTGTGGGTTAAATCCTGCCGCTGAGCTTCACTCGCCTGACTTCACCTTTCTCTCAGAGGATAATGATCAATGCGAGAGAAGATTATGATCAATGCCAGAGTACAGTATAAATGGAACCAAAAATACCCATAAGGGTCCATTTGGTTCCATTTGTTTTGCAACTCCAATGTTAATATCACTGGTTTACAGGTGTAAACAAGTGGGTGAAATTTGTTTTGGCGTAAGCTCAATTTGTTTGTTGTCTTCCAGACAGGGAGAATTAAAAATAATTTAAAGGGGGGGGGGGGGATCACTAACACACTGGCGCAAGTGTGAGAGAGAGGATTTTTCTTATAGAATATTAATAAGAAATAAATAGTTTTAATAAATTAAGTCCCCTCACATATGTATCCAAATTACATCCTGCATTCTACCTTAATTCAAACTCTGAACTCTGGCTGGAGAGGGAGTCTGGAGATAGGTAGGGTTATTGCTCTGGGTCTAATTTTGAAGGTCGAACTTTTTGAAGTATTTGAAATACTCAGATGTTGAAATGGCACGCTGACTATTAAGACAATAAAAACATGGCACTTCATGTCAAAAATGTTGCAGACCCCTATACACGCATAAGACCAGCAGATACAGTATTATGTACATGAGGTTAAGCATATGGTGCAAAAGTGGCAGTGGTGTAAAGTAACTAAGTACATTTACTCAAGTACTGTACTTAAGTACAGTTTTGAGGTACTTTTACCTTATTGGAGTATTTCCAGTTGTCTATACTTTTTACTTCTACTCCACTACATCTCAGAGGCAAATATTGTACTTTTACTCCGCTACAATTATTTGAAAACTTTAGTTACTAGTTACTTTGCAGATATAAATTATTACATTATAAAACATACATTAACCACTTTAGCCCTATTTTATACCTAGGCTATTTGAAAATAGCCGATCTACAAGCTCACAACGTGTCGTGATGCGACGCGTTGTGAGCTTGTAGATCTGCTATTTTCAAACATGTTAGTACTTTTACTTTTGGTACTTTAAGTACATTTTGATACCAATACTTTTGCACTTTTACTCAAGTACATTTTGAATTACTTGTAACAGAGTACTTCTACATTGCAGTATTGATACTTTTACTTGAGTAAAACATTTGAGTACTTTTTCCACCACTGAAAAGTGGTAACACGTTGGTAGGTACTAGGTCCACATAGCGGCAGATACTGTATATGCACGTGATTAGACATGAAGTGCAAAAAAAACAAACACACAGGGCAGAAACATTCTACATGGCAGGCAGGTCCACAGAGAAAGTAAAGTCCGCACAGAGGAACATATCGTCTCTGTCGGGTGGAAACCTCATTATGTCCAAAACAGTTACTTTTACAGGATTCAAATAAAAAAATAGCAAAAGTAGCAGATCGCTAGAGATAGATCTGCTACTTTTGATGCTTTTGTGTGACGCTGTAGTATGATCAAGTAGGGCGTTAATTTATGAAAAAATACAAACATTTTGAATATAGGAGATAGAATATGCAGAGGTTTCTGCCCGACAACAACGATATCCACATGAAGGGATGGGAAATGTAAAGTGTGCCATGCTGACAGGCCAGCCTGGTGACAGGCGGGGATCAGGCCCTGTTCAGCAGTCAGTGATGGAAGAAGTACTCACATGTTTTACTTAAGTAAAAGTATCAATAATGCAATGTAGATATACTCTGTTACAAGTAGAAGTCCCGTATTCAAAACGTACTTGAGCGAAAGTACAAAAGTATCAGCATCAAAATATACTTAAAGTACCAAGAGTGAAAGTACAAGTACTCATTGTGCAGAATGTCCCATTTCACAAGTTCAAAATGTATTCAAAAAATCTTTTGAAAATAGCAGATCTACAAGCTCACATTGCGTCGCATCGCGACGCATAGTAAGCTTGTAGATCTGCTATTTTCAAATGGCTGAAATATATAGGGCTGAAGTGGTTAGTGTGTTGTTGTACTAATAATACAAATCTACAAAGTAACTAACTAGTAACTTTTTTTTCATATAAGTTTTCATATAATTGTAGTAAAAGTAAAATATTTTCCTGTAGTGGGGTAGAAGTAAAAGCATTGAAAATTGTAAATGCTGAAGAAAGTAAAATACCTCAAAATTGTACTTAAGTACATGAGAAATTGCTCAAAAGAAGATAAAACACTTGAACGTGTGTGTGTGTGTGTGTGTGTGTGTGTGTGTGTGTGTGTGTGTGTGTGTGTGTGTGTGTGTGTGTGTGTGTGTGTGTGTGTGTGTGTGTGTGTGTGCGTGCGTGCGTGCGTGCGTGCGTGCGTGCGTGCGTGGGCATGCGGGAGGGTGTGTGGTTGGGTTGTGTTTGAGTGTTTACAGCCCTGTGTGAAAGTTAATATGCAACAAAAGGAGTGACTCTGATACGTTTATCTGTGTGTTCTAATCTAAACCAGGCCTGTGTGTGTGTGTGTGTGTGTGTGTGTGTGTGTGTGTGTGTGGGTGTGTGTGTGGGGGGGGGGGGGGGTAAAGGCCTAAACGAGGACACAGAGGAGTTTATATGCAGGCAGCAGCCTCACATTTCAGCAAATATTGACTGAACGTCTTCACATGTGACTGCTAGAGAGAGAGAGAAAGAGAGAGAGAGAGAAAGAGAGAGAAAGAGGCAGACAGACAACAACCCCAGAAAGAAAAGAAAATAATACCACGGTTACCGTATTGTCATAGGAAGAAACAACCAGAATGAAAAAAATACAAATATAATAATAATCACCACTACATATAGCCTACAACAGGTGTTATGGATCAGATCAGTGTTCTGGTTTTGTTTCTAAACTGCACTGCATAACATCCTCAGCGTTCGTTTTAACTTTGCGAGAATGATTTTGTTCCGTTGTTTTCTATCACTCTCAGAGTTGTTTTGGTAGTACGGACTCTCTGTCTGTCTCTGTCTCTGTCTGTCTCTCTCTCTCTCTCTCTCTCTCTCTCTCTCTCTCTCTCTCTCTCTTGCTCTCTCTCTCGCTCTCTCTTCTCAACTGTACGCCTCCAGGAAAGCTTGGCAAGCAGGAGTATAATTCCACACTTCAACGGGAAGTCACTTTTGGAGGAATTAGCTCCCACATTTAACCACTTATACACTCTAGTTACTGGACTGGACTAAACTGTCTACACCACCAGTGGTTCTCAAACTTTCATGTCAAGGACAAAAAATATAAATATAACAAATTGCAGATCTACAAGCTCGAGTAGATCTGCTATTTTTTAAAATAATCGTAAAAATGTGTGCAAATCTTTGAATATATAAATCTTTAACTCAAATCTTCGCTTCTGGGGGTCCCTGGAACAACATATTTTGAGATGGGGGGTCTGCAGCCAAATACATATCATTTTGGGAGGTCCTAACTTTATTAGGAATTAGCAGACACTTGTAGAATCCCCAGAAGCAATACGATTGGATTTACAATTATTTAAATATATATTAAAAGATTTGCAAGAATTTGCAAGAAGTTTCAAAAATAGAAGATCTACAAGCTCGTAGCGCGGCACGGAGTGCCGCGCTACGAGCTATGAGCTTGTAGATCTACGAGCTATGAGCTTGTAGATCTGCTATTTTTGAATATCCAAAGAAACCTAAAAATGACACACAGATGCGTTCCGGGTCTTAATGAGTTAAACACTAACGTACACAGTCTGCCCATGCACCCGCCGCCTTTGAAGACCACCTAACATGACAAAGTGGTGGAAAGTAACAACATTAACTCAAGTGCCGAACTTCACCACAATTCTGAAGTGCTTTTACTTTACTTGAGTATTTCCATGTTTTATTATGGAGTTTACTTCTCCACTACATCTCAGAGGCATATATCGTGCTTTTTACTCTGCAACAATTATATGTAGTAGAGTTACAAGTTACTTTGTAGATTTGGAGTATTATTACAAAACATACATTAACCGCTTAATTTCCTTTTTTGTACTTTTCCAATGGTATAATCAAAGTATATTTCCATGCCAATGCTTTTTGATTTTACTCATGTAGGATTTTGAATACAGGCCTTTTACTTGCAACAGTACTTCTTCATTGTATTGAATGGCAGGTGGTTTTAAATGTCATGCGCTCCACTCATGTTCAGCCACTCACAAAGAGCTGAGAATGTTTTGCCGTTTCTTGTTGTTCAGCTAGTTGCTATGTTGTCAGAGTATCTATACTATAGATTCTACAGGGTGTGACCCATCACAACACTACCCTGGGGGTTTTCACTGAAACTGACTAAATCCTACTTACAATAGTAGAAAGTAACTAAGTACATTTACTCAAGTATTGAGTAAACCCTATAATTAGTTGGCTAATTTGTTTTGGCCTCCACCAAATCTCTTCACTACAAGCTATGAATAGCTAAATTACTAGCTGGTAGATCTGCTATTTTGGCAGAACGTCGGCCCAGGGTAGGGATGCTAGTACTTTGTGCATATTTTCTTTACTTGAGTATTTCCATTTAGTTTCATACCTATACAATTATTGCACTTCTCACACCACTAGAATTATTTGGTAGCTTTGGTTACTACTAGTTACCTTTCAGAATAGGCTCTATGCACAGCAGCCATATAGACCGCTTAACACTGATAAGAACCAGTATGCGCGTGCAGACCGGCACCAAATGAAACCCATTCTGTCATGTCTCGCTAGGACGCGCCTCACTAGCCAACACACAAGAGGAGGTTGAATGTACTGAAACCAGCACACCCCGAAACAATATGTTGGGAATTGATTGCATGAAGCAATCACATGTGTGTCCAGTCTCAATGTTGGTAAACAAGGTCTATAGGAAAGACATTGGGCCTTTTCCTTACTTCCTTCACAGGTGTTACCAATCCTCCTATAATTTGACTAACCTCTGTCTGTCTGTCTGTCTGTCTTGGGTCGTGTCTTGGTCTGTGCCCGATCAAACTGCGCATGCGTCGCATCCAATCCAGCCGCGACACACTGTTGCCCGTGTGTGTGTGTGTCACAGAACGTGCTTCCCCAAAGTTACGCGCGTGTATGTGTGTGTGTGTGTGTGTGTGTGTGTGTATGTGTGTGTGTGTGTGTGTAAATTCCCCACACATTAACGTGTGGGGAAGGCACCGTTTAGCGTTGTGTTCGCGCGACGGCCGCGTATGCGTGTTCGCGACGGGGAACAGCTCTGGCCGCATGAGGGTGTGTGTGTGTGCGTGTGCGTGTGCGTGTGTGTGTGTGTGTGTGCTCGCGACGGGTTGCGCGTGTGTGTGTGTTGGCGACGGGGGACGGCTCCGGTGGGGGGGCCACAACGGGACACGCGAGAGGAGGGGGGGGGCCTACGGGACGGGACGTGCAACAGGACGTGCAATAACCCCACGTTTGCAACTACTTTTGCCTGCGCACCTCACCGGGTATGGTCTAGTTATACTAATTACGGCTCTGTTCCATTCTGGTCAAACGTCATGGTGCTGATATTGTGCATTCTTGGCTCCCTGGAAAAACTCTGCTACACCAGTGGGTCACAAAGTCTGGTCCAGGGACCCTCATGGTTCCTTGAGGGGGTTCCAAATGGCCCCTTACGGGTTCCATTTGTACACTCTCAGAGTTACGGGGGTCATTGAAATAAAAAAGGTTTGAGAACCACTGTGCTACACTAAATGGAACAGAGTCTTCATTAGAATCATTGGTAACACCTGTGAAGGAAGTATAAGGAAGAGGCCCAGTTGTCTTTCCAATATGGCTGCTGTGCATAGAGCCTATTACAATTCAATTCAATTCAAAGGGCTTTATTGGCATGAGAAAACATACGTTTACATTGCCAAAGCAGAAAGCACAATACAACAATACAGCAATACAATCAAAACAAAAAATATGTACATTTGAAAGTCAGAATCTTCAATAGATCAATTTCTATGTACCAAGATCACTGGGTGCAGGTATAGTGCCGGAATATACACAATGATTAGTCTTTAGGGTGGTTGTGTTCCGTTTGATATCCTTCTCCTATCACAGCAACTCACGAATCTTGCTGCTGTGTTTGCACATTGTTGTACTTCGCCCAGCAGATATGGGAGTTTTTTGTCATTGGTCATGTTTTCAAAATCTCCGTGTGTGGTTGTAATCTGTGGGAAGTATGTGTCTCTGATGTCTTGGTACAATGGACAGACGGTTAGGAAGTGTAGCTCGGTTAACATACCCCCCCTCCCCAATAAAGGTTGCTCAGCAGTTCTTTAGGATAGTTTAGGTGTTATAGAGCACCACTGTTCAGCTCCTATATGGTTCTTTAGCGGTTCTCTACATATGGATTAGTTTTTGGCCGCAGACCTGAAAATATTTAGTGCCAGTACCCCATAAGAGAGGATTTGAGTGTACATTTTCAAACGATTTCAAATTCCAACTTTCCGGTGCAACATGACACATTGTGGAGGAGTCACAGCATATAAATGTTATGGTAACATCCTCATCCTTGAGGCTGGAGGGAAGGCCTGTAATTAAAGTGTGACGCTATGATGACTGGAGCAGTGACCACAGTAAAAAAAACCTTAGTGTTCATTTAACTCTGAGAGTGTAAACATGTAACCAAATGGACCCTCACGGTCCATTTGGTTACATGTGTACACTCTTCGAGGTGCTTACAAATGAAGACTGAGGATTTCACTGTGTTGGGGTGTGTTTAAATGCAGAACTTCGCATGCGGTTGTCAGTGTTTTTATGTTTACTGTACGCTGTTACTGGTGCCTCTTACTGCACTTCTGTGTTAAGAAATCATATGACTCACAAAACGACAAGTGAAAAGTAATATATTCCAACCAAAATGCATTTGTTTTGTGCTACAGCAATACAACAAAGTAAAGTATCATTACCAAAATATCCACAATGGCTGGTTTGTGGATAGATAACATAGATAGATACAGTAAGATAGATAGATAGATAGATAGATAGATAGATAGATAGAGTAAGATAGATAGATAGATAGATAGATAGATAGATAGATAGATAGATAGATAGATAGATAGATAGATAGATAGATAGATAGATATATAGATAGATAGTTAGATAGATAGATACAGTAAGATAGATAGATAGATAGATAGATAGATAGATAGATAGATAGATATGTAAGATAGATAGATAGATAGATAGATAGATAGATAGATAGATAGATATAGACAGGCATGCAGGCAGACAGACAGACAGACAGACAGACAGACAGACAGACAGACAGACAGACAGACAGACAGACAGACAGACAGACAGACAGACCTTTATTGATCTCGTGAGGGGGGGACTTCAGTTGCCATTGCGGTTTCTACGATTGGGTAACTTTTGAATATGTTTGGTCTGTCTCGCGTTATGACTACCATGTAATTTGTGTGCTGAAATTATATTCAAACAACTTTAATTAAACATTGTGTGTTTCCAAATGTCCTTTGCTAAAAACACACTGCACACACCACCACACCACACTCAATGAAAACAAAACAACATCTATCTTACCCCCTCTAAACGTTGATATATATATATATATATATATATATATATATATATATATATATATATATATATATATATATATATATATATATATATATATAATTGTCACTGTCGTGTGGCAACCTTGTATGTTCAAAAACTGTTACTTTTCAGGTAAAAGAACCTGTGTTCCAAAGGATCCTGTAGTTCTTATTTACTCAAAGCTCTTGTTCATATTTTTTATTGGTTCACTATTTATAAAACCTACAGACAGACTTAACCACTTTCACTTGTACTTTCAAAATGTGTCTAAAATAGCAGTGGTGGAAAGTAACTAAGTACTGTACATGTACTCAAGTACTGTACTTAAGTTTAGGTATTTGTACTTTACTTGAGTATTTCTAATTTCCAATACTTTTAATTCTACTCCACTACATCTCAGAGACAAATATTATACTTTTACTCCATTACTATTATTTGACGACTTTAGTTACTAGTTTGTACATTTAGCTTACAAAACATACACACAACTTCAGCCCTTAAAACTTTGGTATTTGAAAATAGCCGATCTACAAGCTCACAACGCGTCTCATCGCAACACGTTGTGAGCTTGTAGATCTGCTATTTTCAAATGATTTTTTAAAATTTGTATACTCTAGAAAACCTTTGAAATGGGACATTCTGCATATGAGTCCTTTTACTTTTTACTTGTAACAGAGTATTTCTATATTGCAGTATTGATACTTTTACTTAAGTAAAATAAATTGTACTTTTCCCACCACTGCAAAATAGCAAAAATAGATGATCTACAAGCTTGTAGATATATAGTGCAGACCCCTGTGGTACTCGGGTCAACTAAGTATAGGGTTTAAGTGTTAATCCACCTCACAAGACATGGCTACACCCAAGGCTAAGCGAAATAGCATTATATGACTGAACAAAAAAGAACGGCTAAATTTGACTATTTGATTAATGGGAAGGTCAATCCACATTCATGGGACAGGAAACCAGTTTTATAAACTGTCCAAAGCACTGATATATATCATTCTGGTATACTTGCACCATTTCAGTCTCAACAAGGAAGGGTATTTTTCCAGGTGGGTTTTCAGCCTGCGGCGAAAGATGGGCAGTGACTCTGCTGTCCTGACATCAGTGGGGAGTTCATTCCACCACTGTGGGACCAGAACAGAAAAAAGCTGTGACCGTGTAGATCGGCCAGAAGGACCACTGAGCGACGAGGCAACCAGTTGCCCCGAGGCGGCAGACCGAAGTGGTCGGGCAGGGGTGTAAGCATCGACCATAGCCCAGAGGTAAGAAGGAGCTGTTCCTTTCACTGCCCTATAGGCTAGCACCAGGGTTTTAAACTGGATGCAAGCCTTGGGGCGGTTGAACACCAGACGAGCCGCAGCTTTCTGAACAAGCTCCAGAGGTCTGATGGCAGACACCGGGGCACCAGCAAGGAGGGAGTTGCAGTAGTCCAGGTGGGAGATGACAAGAGCCTGGATGAGCACCTGCGCTGCCTTCTCCGTGAGGAAGGGGCGAATCCTCCTGATGTTGTAGAGGAGGAATCTGCAGGACCGTGTCACTGATGCGATGTTTGCAGAGAACGACAGTTGGTCGTCCAGGGTCACACCCAGAATCCTCACAGTCCGAGTTGACACTTTCACTTTCAAGATTTTTGCGTTGGCTATTCAAAAATAGCAGATGTACAAGCTTGATTGTACATGCACCCTTCTGGGATCACTTTAACATCTACTCTGTCTTTATTCAATTACTTTTTTTCTTCTTTTTATACTTTGTTTGAAAATGGACAAAACATTTATATTAAAAAAAAGAATAAGAAAAAACGTATACCGTAAATCCTCTAATAGTGACCCGGGCTTTTATTTGTTTCAACTGTAGTGGGTACCAGGTTTTTATTGAAAGGAGGCATATATAAGAGAGAGGCCTATATTTCTATTTTTATAAAATATGTATATATATAATATATGTATTAGAAGAGAGGCTTTTAATTGTTTGTTTCAACAACACCCCCGGGCATTAATAGAGAGCCGGTTTTTAATTGAATAGGTCACTATTAGAGGATTTATGGTAATTGAAAAAACACGGCCCCTCACACATTAGAAGGACAATATCAGTCACCAGGGACGTGTGTTTTCAGTGAATTGCACTTGCACATGTGGTTGAAATGGAGTTTGTAGATCAATGGGTTCATATAGCCTGCAGCGTGTCTGATTGAATGAATATCAAGTATCTGAATATCTAATCAAGCAACTTATAACCTGTCTGGGGTGTAACACAAAAGCCAGAGTAGACGCTAAAATGACCCCAGACGTGTTTCAAAGCGAAATTAACACTGCGTAGACAGAGGTTATTTAGGATAGGGGGATATCAAAGTAGGTCAAGTCCAAAGGGTCAATGTGAACGTGAGAAAGGTAAGTAGAACACTGCAGGTGTTGATAAGCTGAAATCAGCGCTGGCTCGACCTTATCGGTTTGACAGACACGTGGATCAAAGACCTTGAACACGCGTGCTTCAACGTGCTGGACTGCATACAGAGACCACGAGGTCATACCAATTAGAACTCTATGAGAGTGATACATATTAACATATTAATGCATATACATACAGTATATACATATATATATATATATATATATATATATATATATATATATATATATATATATATATATTTGCAGAGGCATGTATTTTGATAAAATGGTAAAGGTTGAAACATATTACTTTGATTTTCTGTGCTGTTAAAACAAGTACGCTTTGTTTTATGTAAGAATGAAGGAGAATGTTACACCCAAGTATGATGTGGTAAACTAGTTATCCCTGGGATATATACATCCAAATTCACTTTCCCTAGCAGAATAGCAGACTGCACATCTTTATAAGTGAAGGGGGGAACTCCGTTTCCAAATATGTAATTTAGAAATGCATTATAAATTGAAAAATAAATATTACACCTGTAAATTTGTGATGTGATGTCAAGATAAACATTTTATTTATTTACATATTTTATTTTGATTTATATTGTTGCAGAGTGATCAGACTGAGTTATAGTTTCATTTTGTTTTATAAAATATTACAAATCCAGGTGACACATCAGTGTGGCCTGTCAAATTGTCTGAGTTATTCATATTTCAAATCAAATATTTATAGAGCACATTTACATACAACCAGAGATTGGCCAAAGTGCTGCACAGAGAGAGCAAAACATTGGACCATCAGATTTGGAATGGAGGAACATGAATACATCATAATGATGGCAGTGGCTAAGGGGTAGAGTGTCCGGTAGAGCGGCCGGATGTCAACCGTGAGGTTCCCAGTTCGATAGACTCCCCCAGAGTTAGTGTCGAAGTGTCCTTGAGCAAGACGCTAAACCCCTAATTGCTTCCTCTGCCATCGGTGTATGAATGTGTGGGTGAATGTAATGCATAATCTATGTAAAGCGATTTGGATAACAGCGCTATATAAATGCACCATTTACCATGATCATTTGATGCATGCATGGTGCAGCAGTGGTGGAAAGCATACCTCAAGTACTTACTTCTTTACAGTACTTAAATTACCAAACATACAAAGTATGCAGAATGGTCCATTTAAACAAATCGTTCCAAAAGTCTTTAAAATGTGTCAAAATGTATCAAAAACAGCAGCTCACGATGCATATCGTGATTTGTTGTGAGCTTGCAGATCTGCTATTTTCAAACAGCGGATAAGTAAAAACAAATAGGCCTTAATTGGTCATGTATTTTTTGTAATAATAATCTAAATCTGTAATCTCGAAAAATGGCCCAAGTACCTCAAAACTGTAGCCTACAGTATGCTACAATACTTGAATAGATGTTACTTTCCACCATTGTGAACGACAGGACACATATACCTACCACCAGAAAACTGCTGAAACATGAGAGATAAACTTGCCACCATAAAAACTGTTCAAACAGTACATCTACTCAAGCACTGTAGCCTACTTAAGTTGAGTAAATGTACTTTGTTACTTTCCACCTCTTTATATGCCTGCTTCTGTCATTTAACCATGCACATGCACCGGACTCCCTCAGGGCTCTACACTAGTGTCTTTTCTGTTATTGTATAGGAAAGCTTTAGCTGAAAATAGTTGTGTCGCGTTGTGAGCTTGTCGATCTGCTATTTTCAGCTAAAGCTTTCCCCACAATAATAGAAAACAGCAAATATATTAGTATTGAGACCTGAGGGACTCCGGTTACCCATAATATGGGGTTTAAGTAGTTAACTCTAACAGGGTAGGCTACTGATGGATACCTTGCGGGTCGATTTGGTTCCATTTCGTCAGAGTTATAAATGGATGAATTGGCAATGTGTAGTAGAGTCTTCATATTGTATTATTTTTATTATTATTTGTAATACTTTGTGAATACTGCAAAGCTGGGGTCCCCTCAAGGACCCCTACAGGGTTCCAGGACGTTCACAGCCAAATGATTGATAGTTAATATTCACCAGCATTACAATCATATGGCCCTACTACAAGTAACTACAACTAGAGATTGTGCACGGCAATGTTTATTTTGATTGACTCTGCTGAAAGCTAGAACACACACACACACACACACACACACACACACACACATACACGCACACACACACACACACACACACACACACACACACACACACACACACACACACACACACACACACACACACACACACACACACACACACACACACACACACACCCTAAGCAAATACAAGATAGAAAAAAACATGACTCCACAGTCCAAACAAACAGTGCAGGCTAGGCTGACCTAAAAAAGCAACAACAAAACAGTGATAACATGAGACAGACAGGGTGGGTTGGGTTTGCAATCTGATGCAACTGTGCTGCAAGCAAACATAGAGGAAGCAGCGTTGCCATGTCTGCTTATTATAAGCGACTTGTTGGGCTTGTTTTTCTGTAAAGTTGCTTGTAAATATTAGTAGGGTTGCGGTTTTTTGGGGCTTGTTTCTGAAGTGTAGTTGTTTATTTGGTCTTGTTTCTAAAGTGTAGTTGTTTATTTGGTCTTGTTTCTAAAGTGTAGTTGTTTATTTGGGCTTGTTTCTAAAGTGTAGTTGTTTATTTGGGCTTGTTTCTAAAGTTTAGTTGTTTATTTGAGCTGGTTTCTAAAGTGTAGTTGTTTATTTGGGATTGTTTCTAAAGTGTAGTTGTTTATTTGGGCTTGTTTCTAAAGTGTAGTTGTTTATTTGGGCTTGTTTCTAAAGTTTAGTTGTTTATTTGGGCTGGTTTCTAAAGTGTAGTTGTTTATTTGGGCTGGTTTCTAAAGTGTAGTTGCTTATTTGGGCTTGCTTCAAAATGTTTTAATTATTATTTAAACCAGTGGTTCTCTAATATTTTCATAACAAAGCCACAGGGGAGCATTTGTGTTGTTAGAATGTTTCAAAAAAATATTCCAAATATTCCACATTTTAAAGATTATTTAGAAAATAGCCGATCTACAAGCTCACAACGCGTCGCATCGCGACACGTTGTGAGCTTGTAGATCGGCTATTTTCAAATAGCCGACACATATACTTTTAAAGTGCTCATGTGGCCTATATAGTTGCTTCTTTTGGGCTTGTTTTCCTAGACCTGGTTGCTTATTTCCCCCGCACAATCTGGCAACTCTGACAGGAGAAGGAGGAGGAGGAGTGTCCCCGGTGGGAGGAGTTGCTTTCCTATAAATAATAGCTCAAGTTCAAGTTCAACAAGAAGAAAAACACTCACTCTGGAAAGTTGTAGTTTACAGACAGACAGACTCCTTCATCTCATCAGACCAGCAGAACAAAGCACCACAGACAACATGTCGAGTCACGTGGACGTAGAGAAAATCGAGCCCACCACCTTCGAGGACCAGTACTACGATGAATATGAATATTATAACCTGACCGACAAATACACAGGTAAGATCATAGAGCCAGTGATGGATGTAGTACTCAAATGTTTTACTTGGGTAAAAGTATCAATACCCATATAGCTCTGTTACAAGTACAAGTTCGGTATTCAAAATCTGCTTGAGTAAAGTATAAAAGTATTGGCATCATACTTAAAAAGTAGGCTACCAAAACTAAAAGTACTCATAATGCAGTTCACAAGTTTCACAAGTTTTCAAATGTATAAAAATCCTTTGAAAGAAGCTGATCGATCTACAAGCTCACAACGCGTCGCAAAACGACGCATCGTGAGCTTGTAGATCGGCTACTTTCAAATTTCGAAATATAGGGCTGAAGTGGTTAATGTAGGCTAGTAGGCCTAGGCTATGTTTTGTAATAATAATCAACATCTACAAAGTTACTACTAACTAAAGTTGTCAAATAATTACAGTGGAGTAAAAGTATAATATTTGCCTCTAAGATGTAGTGCAGAAGTAAAAGTACTGAAAATTGGAAATACTCCAGTAAAGTAAAAACTAAAAATACCTCAAAAATGTACTTAAGTAAGAGTTATTGAGTAAATGTACTTAGTTACTTACCTAACTATATTTTGGCCATGCCATTATAGGTGAAAACTAAGAAAACAGCTGACTTGCAAGCTCTTTGTGAGCATAGAGCAGTATGGGCTTGTAGATCGGCTATTTAACTATCCTTTTAAGAACACAAATCTGGACCCTGGACAAATATATTAAATACAATTAATTTGGGGGGTCCTTGACATGAGAATGTTCGAGAATCACTGGTTTAAACAACATTTAGGAAACAAGCCCAAAGAAGCAACTACACTTTAGAAACAAGCCCCAAAAAAACCTGCAACCCGCAACTAACTACCAATATTCACAAGCAACTTTACAGAAAAACAAGCCCAAAGTCGCTTATAATAAGCGGACATGGCAACACTGGTTTTCATGTTGTTTACATGTTTTCCTTCCACGTGTGTGTGTTGTTATTTGTATGTCCACCAGAGGGCAGTGCGCGCAAGGGCAGGAGCAAGAAGGAGGCCAGTGAGAACACCAACAGACACAACCCAGGAGGACATGAGAGGAAGATAGTGGAGAAGCTGCAGAACACAGAGAAGAAGGCCAAGGAGCAGTGTTGCAATGCTGATTTGGTATGTGGTTGCACTCTATTTTAATGACGTGACGCGCACGTCGCTTAACACCTACACTACAGGTCACACAATGGACAATTGACATGCATCTAGGCTCATTCCTATGTTAATCCTAATTCATGCTGGTGTGACAACCGGCGGTCGGCAGCCTTTGTTAACTTTGTTGAGGTGTGAATTTAAAGTTGTTTTTAAAACTATGCGTGTGCCTGCGCATGCTCCTGTTCAAATAGGTTCCTGCACGGCGTGCAATGCCGTCCCATGAGCAATGCAACCCTGCCAAGGAGTGAACAGAGGTGGGAAAAGTACTCACATTTTTTACTTAAGTAAAAATATTAATACGGCAATGTAGCAATACTCTGTTACAAGCAGGGCAGGAATTTCAGGGAGGCCACGAAGGCCATGGCCATAATTTGGCCATGTGCCCCTCAAAAAAATGGCATGCCCTGAGGCCACAGTGGCCTTAATGCCCCAGCTGACTGTACCACTTTCTCCTCTGTCTCTTGTCAATATGTAGACACCAGTGTCTCTTTCTTGTCATGTAGACACCAGTGTGTTTTGTTGAGATTCTGAATTCTTAACTCCCCTGAGTCCCCATCTTTAAACCAATCCTTTGATTGGTGCATGGCTGAGCATGGATCAGATTGTAAATACCATAATGTATTTATTTCACTGCATATAGTCTACAAATTACATTTTAAATCATCCTTAAGCCTTTAATTCAATTAATTATTTCAATGGACTAAATTCTTGTTTTATTTGATGGCCTTCCTCCCCTGGCATTTGGCCTTTGTGCCCACAAAAAATAGACAACACCAAAGGCCAAGTGGCCTTGCCCCTAAAATGACAAAATTACAGACCTGGTTACAAGTAAAAGCCTGGAATTAAAAATGTACTTGAGTAAAAGTACATACATGTCATGTTTTCTTGACTAACATCTTCTATCCCATAATTCCGCAGGGCTAATCGGACGGCTAAACCTGGTAACCTGAACCATGGCCTGGTAACCGCCGCTTGGCGACGGAACGACACGGCGGGGCAGAGAGCGTGGCGAGCGAGCTCAAACAGACGGACGTTTTCTTCCGTAAACGCGTCCGAAGGAAGGCGCGCACACTCGTGCGTGTTAGGTGCACTGCAGCAGCATGGCCGGCTGAGTTGAGGGTCCCGCTCATCTTCATCTTTTTCAGACCCGCCAGTGGTCTCCTGCAAGACGGGAGGACGTGGTTTTATCTGTCAGTGGTCTGACTCTGTGTGTGGTTCTCAAAAATGGGGTCCCCATGCAGCGGGTCCGCCTGAGGCTTTTCCAGGGGGTCCCGCTGAGCAAAATTAGTTAATGTGGCATCGAAATCTGTTTAAACACTTCAACGCTATTTTATGCTAAGGTTGTTCGGGAAATAGCCGATCTGCTACAATTTGTTAACATTCTGGGGGTAAAACAAACAAAAATACCAGATCTACAAGCTCACAACGCGTTGTGAGCTTGTAGATCTGGTATTTTTGATTTTTTTTTTACCCCCAGAATGTTAACAAATTGTGATATTTTGGAATACTTTTGTATAAATAACAAAACAAATCTTTTCAGATGGGGGCCGTGGCCAAAAAATGCATAGCAATTTGGGCGTCCTTAACATAAACAACATTTGAGAACCACTCTAGACCCTTAACTGACCATGTAAAAGCAACTGGGACACTTTGACCAGTGGGATTTTTGGGGGATTTGTGTTTTGTAAAAGTCATTAAATGGCAGCTTTTCAAAATTAAACAGTTTTTTTTATTTGAATGCAAGGAGCATTTTAACCAAAAATAAACAAATACACATTGTGTTTTTTGGAGTTTGAAGTCTGTAATTCTTTAACTCTACTCACCCACACTGTTTTTATCAACTCACAGATGTGTGTGAATATACCAGTAGGTGGCAGCATTTGCTTTACGTGTGCAAAACATTTTCATGACAGTTACCATACACATACAGACATGCATATTTAAGAACTTTACTGTGTAGTTACGTGTTTTCTCTCCCGTTTATTGTTATTTAACCGATTAGGTAACTCATGTTATAGCTTGGTCAAGTCTGCTAACGCACACTAAATGGTAGCAGGAAAGGTGGGCACCAAAACATTCTGGGCACTAGGTAAAACTGAGCACATTGGAAGATTGGCCACTTTGGGGGGGAGAAGATTTGGCACTAGGGAAATGTGGGCACCAGGGAAAGTGGGCACTCCATTAATACCTGCTTGGATTATTTATTTATATATTTAGTCTGTGGTGTCATGTGGTCACACAGACATCTTGATAAGTGACTGATAGAAGTGGACAAAACAGTGGACATGCTGTCTCTATGCAGGCGTTGTGAGCTTGTGGATTTGTTATTTTCTCCCCACACATTTCATGGAATGGATATCCTTGCAGTAGTCTTATATGTAGGCTGAACAATAGACCACGCAATTGCTAATGAGCCTCCATCATTGGTACAGATTGTTCCTTCCACACAATGGAAAGCACGCCTTTAATGATGATAACATGACACAGGTAATATAGCTTATTCAATACCAGGTATCAATAAATAGGTGGCCATTTACACACACCTTCTCTTCAAATACATGTAATCCTCCTAATCCTCCAGTGATGTGTTGATCCATTAATGCCAGGCCTTGCATTAACAACAGTCATATAATACAGCAGTGGTTCTCAGAGGGTCCGAGGACCCCCACGGGTCCAGGAGGGGCTTCCAGTTGGGTCCCCAGCAAAATGTGTTAATACAGCATCACAATCATTTCAACCACTTTATCCAAATATGTTGGCTATTCAAAAATAACAGATCTACAAGCTCACAGCAACTTGTACATCTGCAATTTTTGATCTTTTTTTAAAAAACTTGAAAATGTTTGGAAAATCTTGAATCATTTTGAATTTCTTAACACACATCTTCTCTTCTGGGGGTCCCCAGCACAAAACATTTTCAGATGGAGGTCTGCGGCCAAACACATATCAATTTGGGGGTCCTTGATATGAAAAAAGTTTGAGAACCACTGTTATACAGCTACATGGCTGTCATGCATCCTGTAGGGACGGCAGGAAGCTTCCCTGCGGTCCATTCGGCTGACCTCAGCAACTTCCACAGGCATGCAGATCCAGGGAACAGCTATTCCCATACCATAGAGAGTAATGGCCCCTGTCAGGATGCGATGGGTGGTGGCAGTGTGTAAAAGGACTTCACAAACAAGAGAGATCGCTAAAAATAAATACAAAAAAGTGGACTTGACAAACGTAAACACCATGGGGTGACCTCAGACTGAATTGAAAAGTAGATTTTGTCTGAACGTGTTGACCTCTTGAGTAGGCCTATGTGCTGCTGAACTCTGGTAGGAGGTATAGAGTTCCCCTGTGTAAGCACAATAAATACAAGCACTCGTTTGGTTCGTTTATCGATTAGAAATTGTGAAAACAGCCGATCTAGAAGATCATGTAGATCGGCTATTTTCACAATATTTATCTGTGGAACCGAGTCAAACAAATTGTAATGCCTCAACTCCTACAATTCCAAGTGCTTGTCAAAGTGGGGGGTCCCCAGTTCAAATATATTATGTTGGGGGTCACGGCCTGAGAAGGTAGAACCATGTGCATAGCATTAGATAATGCCAGGTGCATCTGATCCACCGCAACAGGTCAGCTGTCAAAACTCCAGTAGGAAGTGTTGATCAAATATGAATCAATATTATGTTACTGCATTGTCTTATTTCTCACCTGAAACATTTTCTAAAACATTATGTAATGTACTGTTTAGCTGTAAAATTGCATTGTATGTTTGTTTACATGGCTGCCTTGTTGAATGCGGCACAAACCAAGCACCGCGTGCATATTGAGTAGGCAAATTATTTGATTCAGGTGCGTTGTCTGCGTCGGTCTGTCATTGAGAGCAATATTGAAAAACAACAGACCACTGAATTCAATGATTGACCAATCGAAGTCAAGCATTCAACCAAGCCCTTATATATAATATACACAAAGAGCAAAAACAAAAACAACAAAATAAAAAGCAATGCTTTCACAAACGTAATATCATCTTCAAACTTGCTCCGAGGACAGACATTGCTGCTTACAGGGTGTAGGGAGGGAGGTGTAACAGTGTAGAAAATGGACTTCTGTGAGAGTTGCTCCAGTTCAGCATGTCTCCACCACAGTTCAGTGACCTTCTGCTCCACACGCCTCCTCAGTAGTTCAGCACGACTTTGTTCACGTTTCTGCTGATCCCTGGTCAGTTCCCTCACCTCAGATCGATTGTGTTCCTCCATGGAGCACAGAGAACAGATGAACTGCTGATCAGTACGACAGAAAAGCTTCCTCACCTCATCGTGACGAGAGCAGATGTTCTCCTGAAGCTTTCTGGAGGCTTTGACCAGCTTGTGTTTCTTAAAGGCAGTAAATCGATAGTGAGGCTGGATGTGAACGTCACAGTAGGAGACCCGACACTGAAGACAAGTCTTCACAGCGTTTCTCTTTTTTCGTTTACTGCATAAATCACAGGCCACATCTCCAGGTCCAGCGTAGCAGTGATCAGGAGGAGCAGCTTGGAGTCCTGTCTTCTTCAGTAGAACTGCTTGAGTGAGTGGTTGTCCATGATAGCCTCTTCCTCCCTATACGCACCTTCGCCACCTCCTTCAACCCGTCCAGGGTATAACCCCCACGAAGGAGATGGCTTTCCTGCATGAGCAGGCAATCGTAAAGAGGAGGGCACTAGCCATTACAGGCTGATAGAACACCTGGAGCATCCTGTTATACACCCCAAAGGACCTAAGTCTCCTCAGAAAGAACCGTTTACTCGGGCCCTTGCTGTAGAGGGCATCAGATGCAGTCCCAGGAACTATGACACTTGGGACCAGTGGTAGCCCCGGTGGTAACCATCTCCTTGGCATTGAGCTATAGCAGGGGGGATGCAACTTTGATGATGGAGAGGGCCACTATATTTCTCACTCCAGAGGGCCACATTGCATATACTGTCGGGCTCCGTATTTTAACTTTTCGCCATTCACAAACAAACAGTTCACACAAAAGTAGCTAAAATAGCCGATCTAGAAGCTTGTAGATCTGCTATTTTTGCTACTTTTTAATTGGAATCCAGTTTTCTTTTTGCTATTTTTGAATCCTGAAAAGTGCATTTAGTTATACTTATGTTAACTTTATGAACTTAAATACAAATATATATATATATATATATATATATATATATATATATATATATATATATATATATATATATATACATACATACATCACTCATCACATCTGATATCACTCAATATTTATTATTTACTGATCAAACAAAGACACATTTAGAGACACACCTAACTGTGTCTTCAATATCCCCCCTCTCTCTCTCTCTCTCTCTCTCTCTCTCTCTCTCTCTCTCTCTCTCTCTCTCTCTCTCTCTCTCTCTCTCTCTCTCTCTCTCTCTCTCTCTAATACAACACAGGAGTTTTACTCTGAAGGATCAGCTTTGGGACATCTAGTCCTGAAGCTCAGCGAGGCAAGTATGTTCATATCACACACACACACACACACACACACGCACACACGCACACATGCACACACACACGCACACGCACACGCACGCGCACGCACGCGCGCACACACACACGCACACATGCACACATGCACCCATGCACGCACAAGTACATATGCATGTTGCAGTGATGATCAAATAATACAGGCATGTTTTGTATTTATGTAATTTCACTGCCTGTGTTTTTTTTTACTGTTCATTAATACCTTCAAGATGTAAAATGTCAATTTGTTTAAAATTTAAAGGGATTGTGTCAACCTTTTGAAAGTACAATGAAATAGTAACAACTAACACCAAACAGCTGACTCTCAACTGGTGGTGGATTGCAAAAATACACTGTAACATACGTTGCATTGCATAGAATCATTTAAAAATGTATTCAGATCATTATTAAACATTAAAAAAAAATCAGCAATATTATTTTAATTTCACATGGAATATCAAACCCACAAAATAATGATTACATAATAACAACAAGACCCAAAAAGTACAAATAATTTTAAAGCCCAAGTTCCTCCATAAAATACATGGATACTAAACAAGTTATACATATCCATTTCTGCTGGTCTCTGTCCACTCAATAGACAAATAAAATAAAGAATAAACACATTTCTAAGGTCAAAGTGGAATGCTTTACCAAAAGTCATTAAATATCTCTACTCCCTACCCAAACTCAAAACTAACCTAACAGCATGGCTGACCTCAAGATACATTTGGGCTTAGTAGAACCCTCCTTTTTTTCAGGAAACATACCTTGTGTTGCTACTGAGCTTTTACCCATATGTAATGTATTGTATGTATTGTATGTCATACTGATGAATTGAATAAAATGGACCACAATGGAAACAAGTCCCTGGGGCTTTTTGTGTTATCCTTTTAGCATAACTTTTGACTGTACTATATGTACTGTTAACAAAATTGTTAATAAAGTATTCAGTCGATCGATTGAATACTTTATTGACACACACATAGATCAATCGATCAATCGATCAATCGATCAATCGATCAATCGATCAAAATAATAATTTGTTTTATTTACCCCCCACCGGTGGTGGAAAAAGTACTCAAATGTTTTACTTAAGTAAAATTATCAATACTGCAATGTACAAAAAGTGGTTAATGTATGTTTTATAATATAATAATTTATATCTGCAAAGTAACTAGTAACTAAAGGTTTCAAATAATTGTAGTGGAGTAGAAAAGTATTGGAAATTGGAAATATTCAAGTAAAGTACAAATACCTAAAAATGTTACTTAAGTACAGTACTTAAGTAAATGCACTTAGTTACTTTCCACCACTGCCCCCCACACAAATGTTAGGGAGGTGGGTTAACTTACGAAATTGGGAGAAGGAGGTCAAAAAGTCGACTTTGTGGTCGAAAAAGGCGAGTGCTCTACCGACTGAGCTAACCGAACAAATAATACAACTAAAACTAGAATAAACCTGCTACTACCTTAGGCAAACTTTCGAGCAAAACATAACATAAAATAAGAAATAGACAAAAGGCTAAATAATAAAGAATAATACAAATAAAAGATATAACATAATTAAAACATACTGTCACACCGTCAATATTCACATCTCCACAGTAGCTCAGAGGATGAACATTGCTGCTTACTGGCTGTACAGATTCACTGACGGTTGGCAGGGAGGTGTAACACTGTAGAAAATGGAAGTGATCCTCTGTGTGTGAGAGCTGCTCCAGTTCAGCATGTCTCCTCCACAGTTCAGTGACCTCTTGCTCCACGCACTTCGTCTGTTCTTCAGCACGGCTCACTTCACGTTTCTGCTGGTCTCTGATCTGCTCCCTCACCTCAGATCTTGTTTCCTCAATGGAAGAGATGAGATCAGTAAAGATGGCGTCAATATTCTCCACTGCTCTATCAGCACAGTAGTTCATCGACTCCACCTCCTGGTGAAGCATCTTCACGTCTTTCTCTCTCTCCTGGAGTCTCTGCTGGATGTTCTGCTGGCTCATATCAAGCTCTTTCTGTATCTCAGTCCTTTCTGCTGCAGCTGAGCTCATATTGTGACCTTTGTGTTCCTCCATGGAGCACAGATAACAGATGCAGAACACTTCAGAACACTGCTGATCAGTACGACAGAAAAGCTCCCTCACCTCATCGTGACGAGAGCAGATGTTCTCCTGAAGCTCACTGGAGGCTTTGACCAGCTTGTGTTTCTTAAAGGCAGGAGATTGATAGTGAGACCTTTGGATGTGAACGTCACAGTAAGAGACCCGACACTGAAGACACGTCTTCACAGCTTTCTTTCTCTGTTTTCTCCGACTGCATAAATCACAGGCCACATCTTCAGGTCCAGCGTAGCAGTGATCAGGAGGAGCAGCTTGGAGTCCTGTCTTCTTCAGGCTCTCCACCACCTCAGCCAACAGGCTGTTTTTCTTCAGAACAGGTCTTGGGATGAACGTCTCTCTGCACTGTGGACAGCTGCATCTCGCTCTCTGATCATTCTGATTCCAGTGTCCCTCAATACACCTACTGCAGTAGTTGTGTCCACAGGGAACACTCACTGGATCCTTCAGTAGATCCAGACAGATAGAACAGCAGAACTGGTCCTCGTCCATTTTTACAGACTGTCTGACAAACAGACAGAGTTTCGTTTTAGTAGAATTTCCTCAGAGGTCACATGGCATGAGAGGTTCTTCTGGTTGTGCGTGTGTGTGAGAGAGAGATAAGAGATAAGACCTTCAGCAAAGGGAAATTCAGACACCAAAGGCAGCACAGCGGTCAAGATACAGTTACTGGGCAAGAAGAGTATAGATACAGCAGGGTAACGACAACATCACACAAATAGATGCACCATCAATAATGAACAAAATAAATAACAATTATATTACAGTTATACTATACAACACAACATTATGCACCCTCTACAAAGCCTGCATTATGCAGGACAGAATAAAAAAAGTAACCATGTCAGATGCTTACTGTCCTTATACTGTAAATGAGCTGTCGTTACCTCAGACTTAATTAGACTGTTGAACGAGCCAAGCGGCTGTTGAACGAGCCAAGCGACCATTGTGTGCCTTATTATGCTTTTGCTTCTCTGATTCTGCATTATTGTTAAATTAGTTGTAATTGTATTCTTGCACTGTAAAGCACTTTGAGCTGCATTTCATGTCATGAAAGGTGCTATACAAATAAAGTTTATTATTAATATTATTATTATTATTATTACAATTTTAACATGTGTTGCTCACTAGCACATCAGACCGACATACTGTAGTCTCGCGTACTGCAGTCTACCTGTGGTCAATGGCATGTTCTATTGAACAGATCTGTAGGTGGCGCACTTGAGTGAATCAAAGATTCTCCGTCTGGTGGACATATTTTATTTTCTCGCCAAAAAGTGGATTTTACACAAAAGGTCAGGGGTTTTGAGACGTTTTGTTATCCAACATCCTACGTGACCTAGTCCTTACTTGTCACTACATTGTCACTGATCGTGAAGCTTAGGGACTTACTGAGGTTGATACTTGATACCCAAACAGTATGGATTCAGTTTAGCCCAGGTGTGTGACATTTATTATTTAGCCAAAGACAAATATTGCTGAGCTCTCTGCTAAGGATACTTTCAAAACCTGCAACTTCTTGTCAAAAACCAAGAGAGCAGAGTCATTCACGAACAGGAACAAATTGCAGTTACATGCTGATTTCATGTCCACATGGAACAGTCACTAGCCTGGTAAACCCTCCCTCCGGAAATCTCATTTCCATTTGATTTCAGAAGTGAGTCTGGCCTGATCGCCCATTCTGCAATATTGGCTGTGGGAGTTGGGCGGGAGTAATACCGTTGACTGACAACCCCTTCAGCCAATGATCATTTTTCCCCTTCAGCCAATTGCAGTGCATTTTTACCACCTCCGCGACTAATGTGACGCAACAGGACTTTTGAGATGGCCATGCCCAAAATAGGTTGCCTTATTCGGATACATGCGTGTCACTGCCCGCCCCTGCCGGTTCTCTGAATTTTTATTTTTAAATAGGCTCTGTCATGATTAATTGACCACATATATGAAGTTAAACAACTAAATTCTATTTTAAGTAAATTACGTGCCTCAAAAAATAAGTTTGAGAGCGTTTTATAAACGAAAGTAAGAAGTGAAAGCACTCGCACAAACAACAATGGCTGCCGTTCGTCTTTTGTCGGCTGCACTCAGGCTGCACTCGGCTTCATTCGGGCTCACTCGAACTCGCCACCTGATTGGCCAACTGTCGCTGTCAATCACAGAACGATGAGCGACGACGCTGATAGGCTCGTCCATTTGGTGTACGGGCTAGAAACGCCCAGACAAGCCTTCAGGCCAGACTCACTTCTGAAATCAAATGGAAATGAGATTTCCGGAGGGAGGGTTTACCAGGCTAAACAGTCACTGGAACCTTCAGTTTATCCAGACAGATATAACCGCACAAACTGATCCTGAACCTGATCTGTTTTTATAGCAGACTGTCTGACAAACAGACAGAGTTTCGTTTTAGTAGAATTTCCTCAGAGGTCACATGGCATGAGAGGTTCTTCTGGTTGTGCGTGTGTGTGAGAGAGAGATAAGAGATAAGACCTTCAGCAAAGGGAAATTCAGACACCAAAGGCAGCACAGCGGTCAAGATACAGTTACTGGGCAAGAAGAGTATAGATACAGCAGGGTAACGACAACATCACACAAATAGATGCACCATCAATAATGAACAAAATAAATAACAATTATATTACAGTTATACTATACAACACAACATTATGCACCCTCTACAAAGCCTGCATTATGCAGGACAGAATAAAAAAAGAATACACGCAGTAACCATGTCAGATGCTTACTGTCCTTATACTGTAAATGAGCTGTCGTTACCTCAGACTTAATTAGACTGTTGAACGAGCCAAGCGGCTGTTGAACGAGCCAAGCGACCATTGTGTGCCTTATTATGCTTTTGCTTCTCTGATTCTGCATTATTGTTAAATTAGTTGTAATTGTAATTGTATTCTTGCACTGTAAAGCACTTTGAGCTGCATTTCATGTCATGAAAGGTGCTATACAAATAAAGTTTATTATTAATATTATTATTATTATTATTACAATTTTAACATGTGTTGCTCACTAGCACATCAGACCGACATACTGTAGTCTCGCGTACTGCAGTCTACCTGTGGTCAATGGCATGTTCTATTGAACAGATCTGTAGGTGGCGCACTTGAGTGAATCAAAGATTCTCCGTCTGGTGGACATATTTTATTTTCTCGCCAAAAAGTGGATTTTACACAAAAGGTCAGGGGTTTTGAGACGTTTTGTTATCCAACATCCTACGTGACCTAGTCCTTACTTGTCACTACATTGTCACTGATCGTGAAGCTTAGGGACTTACTGAGGTTGATACTTGATACCCAAACAGTATGGATTCAGTTTAGCCCAGGTGTGTGACATTTATTATTTAGCCAAAGACAAATATTGCTGAGCTCTCTGCTAAGGATACTTTCAAAACCTGCAACTTCTTGTCAAAAACCAAGAGAGCAGAGTCATTCACGAACAGGAACAAATTGCAGTTACATGCTGATTTCATGTCCACATGGAACAGTCACTAGCCTGGTAAACCCTCCCTCCGGAAATCTCATTTCCATTTGATTTCAGAAGTGAGTCTGGCCTGATCGCCCATTCTGCAATATTGGCTGTGGGAGTTGGGCGGGAGTAATACCGTTGACTGACAACCCCTTCAGCCAATGATCATTTTTCCCCTTCAGCCAATTGCAGTGCATTTTTACCACCTCCGCGACTAATGTGACGCAACAGGACTTTTGAGATGGCCATGCCCAAAATAGGTTGCCTTATTCGGATACATGCGTGTCACTGCCCGCCCCTGCCGGTTCTCTGAATTTTTATTTTTAAATAGGCTCTGTCATGATTAATTGACCACATATATGAAGTTAAACAACTAAATTCTATTTTAAGTAAATTACGTGCCTCAAAAAATAAGTTTGAGAGCGTTTTATAAACGAAAGTAAGAAGTGAAAGCACTCGCACAAACAACAATGGCTGCCGTTCGTCTTTTGTCGGCTGCACTCAGGCTGCACTCGGCTTCATTCGGGCTCACTCGAACTCGCCACCTGATTGGCCAACTGTCGCTGTCAATCACAGAACGATGAGCGACGACGCTGATAGGCTCGTCCATTTGGTGTACGGGCTAGAAACGCCCAGACAAGCCTTCAGGCCAGACTCACTTCTGAAATCAAATGGAAATGAGATTTCCGGAGGCGAACGATTTAACACTGGTTGCTTGTTTCCAGAATCTGGCAACACGAGTTGCCAGGTTCTGGAAAGAAACAAGCATCCCCAAAAATCCCCAAAAAATAACATTGCATCGGTTATACTAGACGAACTTCACTAACCCACGCGCTCCCATTATGACAACGGAGGGGGTTTAAAAAATGACGACAGGGGAATATATGGAAAAAAAGAACGCCACTTTTTACGTCGCTAGGTGAGTAACGAGACATGAAAGATAACACTTAATTTGTCCGGAATTCTCCTTTAAGTTTAGGTTTCGCTTCCTCATAAATATTGTTCCTGGTTTGGTCTGTGTGTGTGTGTGTGTGTGTGTGTGTGTGTGTGTGTGTGTGTGTGTGTGTGTGTGTGTGTGTGTGTGTGTGTGTGTGTGTGTGTGTGTGCGCGCGTGTGTGCATGCGTGTGTGTTATGCCTGTGTACTATGCCTCATCTGTTCCAAGGCAACACAGTCTCTTGTCCAAGGAGAGTGTGTACCTTTGCCTGAGAGATAAGCCTACAGTACCTACCACCATAAAACCTGTTCTAACAGTGTGAATGCCAGATAACAGCTGGTGTAGAACTTTAATGTATGAAGTCATCTTCATTTAAAAGACCTCAGAAGGGTTTCTGAAGTTTAAAGCTGAATAGGCTCTGTGTGCATAAGATCCTTAATATACAAAGATAGCCAATATCTTTGCCACTAGTATGACAAATGGTACACACATATGAGGGGGGAAAAGTATATACTATATCGTTGCTGTCGGGCTGAAACAAACACATTTGCAGATCAACAATTTTCACTATTTTAAATGCTTTTTTAAATACTAATAAAAAAGGAACAGTTTTGAACAAGGTGCTACACCAACAAACGTAGTCTTACTGTTCATAACTTTGTTGATGTCATAAACCTTGTGAGACCAATGGTGGCACCAATCAATTGAAAGCAATTGACTTACAGCCATGTAGTCATGTCCTCTCAATAAACAACATAACATGCTCGTTGTGTTAGGGTTAGATACGTGTACATGCGACCAATAACACTCAAATTAAAGACATCTTCTGTTGTTTTGTTTTTTGTTTCATTGCATTTGATTTTATTATTTTTTTATCTTCATTCACTGTAACCTTATCTGGTACTCTCCCACGTGTGTTGAGAATACAGAACAGTATTTCATTGAAGAACAGAATGTAAAAGTCTCCTGTAATAATCTAATGTTAAACTGTACTGTACCGACTAGTGGTGTTTAGTGGACCAGAACAAACAAAGACAGACAGACAGACAGACAGACAGACAGACAGACAGACAGACAGACAGACAGACAGACACTGATACATTTAGCTAAATGTTCTCCTCCCAACATGAGTCAAATGGTCCAGAAGGTTCTGTAGCTTTTTAACCTCATATCACTCAATGTTTACTGATCAAACAAAGACACATGTAGATACACACCTAACTGTGTCTTAAATACCCCCAATCCCTCCCTCTCTCTCTTTCTCTCTCTCTCTCTCTCTCTCTCTCTCTCTCTCTCTCTCTCTCTCTCTCTCTCTCTCTCTCTGAATGAATAAAATGCAAGTTTGTCCAATCTGTATGGTAGAGTATGTTAACACAATATAACTTATACAATCTGTTTGGTAGAGTGCGTTAATACAATATAACTTTTATCAATAAAATCATAGTGTTTTGCCAGCACTTAAGCAGGAAACCAGGTTCAAATCCGGGGTAGAAGAGGAAAGTTACATAGTGCAGCTTTAAATACACATTGATAGGAGTGACAAAGCTTAGGACAAACACAGTTTCCTTTTTTTGTTCGGAAAATGTTGAGAAAAAAAAGAGACCTTGAGAAAAAAAACACAATAAAATGATGAGTGAACTAGAAAAAGTGCTCCTCGGAGCACAGGTCTCCGCCAGGTCAGGTAAGTTATTGTGGCCTCCTGGTGGCGCTATAATAGGCCAATGTGAAAAGGGTGGCATTTCTTCCTCGGCCTAGTGGGAATGTGCGTGCAAATTTTCACGGAAATCGCACGCCGCGTTCATGATTTCAGACATTTTGTTCAAAACGGACCAATCCTGCAAACTTTGGAAGTCAACCTTAGTCAATCAGGATGGAATATGAAATATCGGACAGATGCGTCTTGATCACATGACTATAGAGATACTGTGTACCGATTTCTGAAGGATTAATATCCAAAAATGTATTTGACATAAGTCGGCCTCCTGGTGGCGCTGTAAAAAGCAGATGTGAAAAATGCAGTGCAGATGTTTTTCCTTGGCCTCTAGGGAGTAGGCGTGCAAAGTTTCACGCAGATCGGTGCAGTTATAGTTAAAAATGCAAATCGGCCTGTTATAGCGCCACCATGAGGCTGATGTGAAAAGCTTTAAGTGCCATTTCTTCCTCGGCCTAGTGGGAATGTGCGCGTGCAATTTTATGCAAATGGCAAGCTGCGTTCATGATTTGAGGCAGTTTGTTCAAAACGGACCAATCCTGCAAATTTTGGATGGTAACCTTAGCCAATGAGGATGGAATATGGTTAATCGGACAGATCAGGGTTGATCACATGACTATAGAGATACTGTGTACCGATTTGCATGAGGTTTGGTTAAAAACTGTAGGAGTAATGGGAAAAAATGGGTTTTGCACAAATTGACCTCTATAACAGGCCCATGTGAAAAATTTGAGGCAGAGGTTCTGAATTGGCATCCAGGGAGTGTGTGTGCACAGTTTCGCAGCGACCGGGCCAACGGTGCCGGAGATTTGGTGCTAACACACAGACAGGACACACGGACGGACGGACGGACACACGGACACACGGACGGAGGGACGGACAGGGGCGAAAACATACTCTCTCGCCATGCCTTTCGGCCTGGCGGAGACAATTACTGGCGTCAAGAGAGTCAAACTAAAAGAGTGACCTAGTTGAGGTCACACAACTTAGCAGTGACTTCAATAAATGATAAACGATAAAATCAAGGATGGAGGGTCTGGGTGTATATGGTCAGTATTATAGTTTTGAAATCCAAGGCAATTTTGCGTAAGGAATTGTCTATATTTAGTTTAGTTTTATTTAGTTTTCACAGGAAAACCTTGATCTATAGAAGCTGAAAAGGGCAGAATGAAATAATGAATGACATGAGGTATGATGGTGAAAAAACTATCATCATATTTCTATTTCCTATCAGTCATAGTCAGTTTTATAACCCTGCATGACTTCATGTACAGTTTATTATGTTTGTATTATTATTTTATTGCTGTACTTTAACCTGCTGTTGGCTGTGTTTACACTCTCTTCATAAAAGGTGAATAGTGAACACACCCTAAGACTGCAGCGTCAACATGTTCACACTATCCACCTATAAAATTTGCCATGGTATTTTACAAGAAAACTGCACATCTGCAACATCTCTCAGTTATTTTAAAAACAAAGCTCAAGTCAATACTAGGGTAAAACAAAAGAAAGAAATCGACGCACTCATGACTGTAGAATGGGCCACGGTGCCAAAACATTAAACAAAATATTGATTGAAACCTTTATTTATTCTCAAAAAGAGCATTGAGGTTTACCCTCATTTGCAATGCTGTCGAGATTACACAAACACAAATCTACAATTAAGACATGATATAAAATACAGAAACAACAAAATAAAACCATGGATAAAGGATAATTCCTTTTAACAGGACGTTCATGAAAGTCCTTGCCGGCTTGTTTCCAATGAGGGCCTGTGAGCAATTAGGGGTTAAGAGTCTTGCTCAGGGACAATAACATAACAGAACATTTGTCAGATTTTCGTTTGTATTAATGATCAATCAATCGATTGTGTTCCGGCTTGGATCAATATACTTCAAGTTCCTATTAATCACAATGGAAACACATTTTTCAAGGTTTTAAAGAAAACATACCACAGAGGTTTTTTTTTTTTTACAGTATATTATCAATAAAATCCTAGTGTTTTGCCAGTTACAGTATTTGCGGGCCCACTTGCAATATCCTCACCGCCCAATCTCAACCTGTAGTTCGGGACCCCCAGGGGGTTCCCAACATGTTTTTTTTTTTTTTTGGGGGGGGGGGGGGGGGGGGGGGTCCCCAGATGACATTAAAGTGACAATTTAAGGACTTTTAAGACTTGTAAAAGTTGTGAAAATATCTGAATTGTGAAAATAGCTCAGCGTTGTGAGCTTGTAGATCGGCTATTTTCAAAATATTTATCTGTGTAACCGAGTCAAACTAAATGTAATGCCTCATGATCATTTTGAGGGGTCCCCAGTTCAAATATGATTATTTTGGGGGTCCCCAGTTCAAATATGATCATTTTGAGGGGTACCCAGTTCAAATAGGATTATTTTGGTGGGTCGGTCCCCACTTCAAATATGATCATTTTGAGGGGTGCCCAGTTCAAACATGATTATTTTGGGGGGTCCCCAGTTCAAATATGATTATTTTGAGGGGTCCCCAGATTATTTTGGGGGGTCGCGGGCTGAAAAGGTTGAGAACCACTGCTGTAGGACACAGGACCTGAGATTTGAGTTGCATTGCTTTTGTGTCTTTAAAAATAGATGTGTGTCACTGCACCCCTACGGGCTGCGACAGCACCCGTCAGTGGGGGGTGCTGATTGGGAGGAGTAGGACGGAGAAAGTACGTCCTCCCGGTGGGGGCTCCTCACTGGCAGATAACAAATTATGACTATTAACATAAAAATAACACTGTCTGTCATTTATGTAACATTTAGGAGATACGCGATTTTACCAGAGGTGGCCAGTGTCATGAGGAGCTAACTTAGGCAAAAATGTAATTTTCCCAAAAAAATGACTTAGGCCATTAGTTTAGCAAGGTTACGATACAGTATTAACTGAACACTGTAGAAAGGAAAACATGTAAAAGCGATATTAAAAGACATGCTAAGTCCACAGGCCAAGAAACACAAATAAAAACAATAAAGATATACAAACAAATAAGCAATAATATTAGCAATGTTAGTTCCGCAGGAATCAAAACAGTCAAAACCAAGCCAAAAATAGCCTCACACATATAAATACTACATGCTCAGTCATTTCTTGGGAAAAGCTTGGGGGATGAACATTGCTGCTTACTGGCTGTAAAGATTCACTGACGGTTGGCAGGGAGGTGTAACGCTGTAGAAAATGGAAGTGATCCTTTGTGTGTGAGATATGCTCCAGCTCAGCATGCCTCCTCCTCAGTTCAGTGACCTCCTGCTGCACGCACTTCGTCTGTTCTTCAGCACGACTCACTTCACGTTTCTGCTGGTCTCTGATCTGCTCTCTCACCTCAGATCGTGTTTCCTCAATGGAAGAGATGAGCTCAGTAAAGATGGTGTCAATGTTCTCCACTGCTCTATCAGCATGGTAGTTCATCGACTCCACCTCCTGGTGAAGCATCGTTGCGTCTTTCTCTCTCTCCTGAATTCTGTGCTGGATGTTCTGCTGGCTGTTATCAAGATCTTTCTGTCTCTCAGTCCTTTCTGCTGCAGCTGAGATCATATCGTGACCTTTGTGTTCCTCCATGGAGCACAGATAACAGATACACTGCTGATCAGTACGGCAGAAAAGCTTCTTTACCTCGTCGTGACGAGAGCAGATGTTCTCCTGAAGCTCGCCGGAGGCTTTGACCAGCTTGTGTTTCTTAAGGTAACTCCAGACCAAACAGACTCGTCCAGACTATTGCAGATTACTTCAGACTGCAACAGACTGCAACAGACTGGTATTCGGTTGGCAAAAGTTGGCATTTAAGTCTGTCAGCCGACTGGCCATTCATGTGCTAATTTGACTTTTAGCCTGCCAGCGTTGCCAGGTCTGCTTATTATAAGCGACTTTGGGCTTGTTTCCCTGCAAAGCCACTTGTACTCGGGATGTTCCCAGCGTTTTTTCTTCACTGACGTGCAGTGGTGTAAAGTAACTAGTACTAAAGTAAAGTAAAGTAGCCTACTGTACTTAAGTACAATTTTGAGGTACTTTTACTTTACTGGAGTATTTCCAATTGTCTATACTTTTACTCCACAACAATTATTTGAAATGTTTAGTTACTAGTTACTTTGCAGATATAAATCATTATGAAACATACATTAACCACTTTAGCCCTATTTTATACCTATAAGCTATTTGAAAATAGCAGATCTACAAGCTCACAACGTGTTGCGATGCATGCGTTCTGAGCTTGTAGATCTGCTATTTTCAAACATTTTAGTACTTTTACTTTTGGTACTTTAAGTAAATTTTTATACCAATACCTTTACTCAAGTAAATGTTGAATTCTGGACTTTTACTTGTAACAGACTCAGAGTACATCTATTGCATTCAAGCCTGGAATTTCGTCATTTTAGGGGCAAGGCCACTTGGCCTTTGGTGTTGTAATTTTTTTGGAGGGCACAAAGGCCAAATGCCAGGGCAGGAAGGCCATCCAAAAAAATTATTAAGATTTTTAAGTCCAAAAATGATTTTTAAGTCCACGGAAATAATGCATTTAACTTGAAGGTTAAGGATGATTGTATTTTAATATATTATAAGAATAGTATAACTATCTGTGAAATATAACCCATTTATTTCACATAATAATGTGTTGGCAAATGACCAATATTTAGTTATATAGGTCTCAATATCCATTCAGCCCTGGACTTCACTGACTGAAGTAGGGGTCACATTAATCACATTAGATTCACAGAATGTATTTTACCCACAAGTTATTTTCATTCAAATGAAATGTGAATGAACTTGCTCTAATATTGACTTTAGTTGATTTTTCAGTCTTTAAAATATAGTATTTCTTAATTATTAAATAATTACAGATTGTAGATTGGCTATTTTCACGATTTCAAATTGTTTTTAAATAATAATGAAAAAGGAACATACAAGATTTCCACCCGACAGCCATAATATATAGCCAATATATGGTTCTGTATCAGTATATGAGTCCGTTTTTGCAGATTTCATTCTAATTGGCTACTATGCCTGCATATGAATTTCATGAGCCTGGGTAGGTCACCCTGGCTTGGCGGAGATATGCCCTGTAGCGCACACTCCGCACAGCAGCAGCAGGTGAAAGCAATTCACTTAAACGAGGGTTTGGGAGAGCGAATGTCATTCACAGAAGAAAAGTCACTCTAGAGTGAATATTAAAGTTTAACTGTGTTCCTGACGTTGTCTTGAGTTATAATAACAACAGATCAACAATACACATCCAAAGCAGTGCATCCGATCGTCAGTGCAGGAAGGATCAGGCAGAGAGTGACTGGGTGACAGCTGTCAAAACCCGCCGCTGGTTACTGCTTGCAATCCGACTAGTGACATAAATACACTAATATCAGCGTATCCAATCAATAAAATCCAATGGCCATGTGAACATGAATGAATAAAGGTCCAAAGTAAAAAGCTGGATAAAAGTTACGGTGTTAAAATGATAAAAGGAGCCTGTTTGTAGAGGAGCAGCTGGCGTCAGCGTCTGCCTCTGTCAGGTGGTGACACATAGGACAAATCACGCGACCACACATGTGTTTTTTGTTTATTATTTTTCACGGCTCGCGCTACTCAAACACTAGCGGGATTATTATTTCTTGTCAACAAAATCGCGCATTGATACTTTTACTCAAGTAAAACATTTGAGTACTTTTTCCACCACTGCTGACGTGTACACAACATTTTTGAAAACTAATTTACACACCTGCTCCCAATAAATTACATCACCACAGCGCAAAAGTAGGTCAAATCAATCAATCTCTCTCTCTCTGGGAGCAACAACGAGAAACAGTGAATGTAGGTTTTCATAGACATGGTCGCTTGTTTTTCTCACATAATCTGGCAACACCGACAGCCCTCTGTTGTCACTGCCACTGCTCTACCAGTCGGCTAAAAGCTGAACATGTTCGGTCGGCTCTGGGTCGGCCGAAAAGGTCCCGACGGACCCCCCGACGGACCCCTAACCGACTGGACGACGCTGCCCAAAATCGGGCCGACTAGGATTGGTCTGGAGTTACCTTTAAAGGCAGGAAATCGATAGTGAGGCTGGATGTGAACGTCACAGTAAGAGACCCGACACTGAAGACACGTCTTCACAGCTTTTTTTCTCTGTTTTCTCTCGGTGCATAAATCACAGGCCACATCTCCAGGTCCAGCGTAGCAGTGATCAGGAGGAACACCTTGGAGTCCTGTCTTCTTCAGGCTCTCCACCACCTCAGCCAACATGGTGTTTTTCTTCAGAACGGGTCTGGGGATGAATACCACTCTGCACTGTGGACAGCTGAATCTCGCTCTCTGACCATCCAGATTCCAGTATCCCTCAATACACCCACTGCAGTAGTTGTGTCCACAGGGAACACTCACTGGATCCTTCAGTAGATCCAGACAGATAGAGCAGCAGAACTGATTCTGGTCCATTTTACAGCAGACTGTCTGACAAACAGACTGAGTTAAGTTTTAGTAGAATTTCCTCAGAGATCACATGACATGGGAGGTTCTTCTGGTTGTGTGTGTGTGTGTGTGTGTGTGTGTGCGTGCGTGCGTGCGTGCGTGTGTGTGTGTGTGTGTGTGTGTGTTGCATGCATGCAATAGTAAGAGCATGTGTGTATGAAATGGAGGAGTGTGTTTAAGGTTCAAGGTTCAACATTTCTGTATTGTTACATCTTGTGTACAGGTACTTGAGAGTAATTTAGTTCTGGCTTATTTTATTCAATGTGATTCATTGGTAGAACATATTTACCCTGTTGAATTAATGTTACTCTTGGGTTGAAGTGAATGATTTAGACCTCATTTAAAACCCTGCTTTTCAATTACAACTATTATTTAACCAGTAAAAATAAGTTGAGACAAAGTCTCTTTTACAAGTATGCGCTGGCCAAGAGGCAGGAATATTTCACAAGTTCCATGGTCAAAACAAAACAAGACAAGACAAAACTAAACAAATAATACTGACTACCAGTTACAAATTACACTGAAACCTCTCTCTCTTTATCTCTCTCCCCATTCCCTCAACGCTATAAGAGCTGAATAAAATGTATTATGTTCTTTCAATGTGTTACTATTTGAACGGTGATGAGGAAGACTTAAATTTATCCTTTTAGCATTAGTATCGTCTAACTGTATGCTGTATTTTTTAGTAGTGAATAAAACAAACAAACAAACAAACAAACAAACAAACAAACAAACACACAATAATAAACTGCAGTAATAATAATGTTACTCCCCCAGACAAGCAAACACCAATACAAAATAAAACAATAATAACAAAATAAAAAATAATGATACATGCTATTCCGTAATATTCACACTCAGCATCTTCTACGAAATAATCATTATCACTGTTTAGTTTGTGTGAAAAATGTGTTATATTGATTTTGGCAACACAAGATCTTTCTCAAATGTCATAAATACATATACCTAACATCTGAAACAAGTATTGGTGCCTTAGTATACTCATATTTGAATTTAGATCATGAAATGTAGCAAATTTGTTAAAGATAAACACTTCTACGGAAGTGATTGGCACCCAGCACAATGAAACATACACATAGTACATTTAGCTAAAAGCTTATGTTTCATACATACAAATATTCACAACCTACTGTGTAATGAAAGGTAGAAAAAAAGCAGCACCCCTTGGCCCAAAATGGCTGAAAATCAATCAAAATGCTACCACGCCCCCCTAGATTGGAATAATGGTATAAAATATGTATTAAAATACCACAGTGTGTCACAGCATGTGTCATTTGTACATCAACCCCCCCCACCCACCCCCCAGATCAGGCCTTCTGTGTCACTCACAGGTATGAACAGAGAAATGTTGGTGTGACATTGTCAGACAGTGCAACAGCAGCAAAATAGTATACAAATATGACAAAATATGAAAGTGCAGACTGCATCTCCTGTGGATGACCACTGATCACACAATTGATGGATTCTGGGGCACCAACTTCAGACTCAATGAGTATGTCTTGCAGCCCTGCATCACCAAACCTTTTTCCTAAAATACCTAGGAAGGACATGTATGAAACTCTATGTCCGTGGCACTTCTTTCTTTTTTTCTATAATTATTCTTTCTGAGAGAAAGTGTTTCAAAGTGTCCAATAATAATAACAAATATAGCTGCAAGCAGCGATAAGCGGGGCCAGGGAATAGAGAGAGAGAGAGAGAGAGAGAGAGAGAGAGAGAGAGAGAGAGAGAGAGAGAGAGAGAGAGAGAGAGAGAGAGAGAGAGAGACTAATGAGGAGTGAGTGAGGGCAGGTGTGATTATGGATTGAGAGGGAATGACAGCAGGTGAGGTGGGTAGATCCAATCCATTGGAATAGGCCAGGTGGACTGTTGCTGTTGCTCACTTTCTAAAAGAACATAATTATGAGAGAGAGAGAGAGAGAGAGAGAGAGCGAGAGAGAGAGAGAGAGAGAGAGAGAGAGAGAGAGAGAGAGACGGAATAGATTGAAGAGAGAGACGGAATAGATTGAAGAGAGAGAGAGAGATAAACGGAATAGATTGAAGAGAAAGAGAGAGAGAGAGAAACGGAATAGATTGAAGAGAAAGAGAGAGAGAAAGGGAATAGATTGAAGAGAAAGAGAGAGAGAGAGAGAGAGAAACGGAATAGATTGAAGAGAAAGAGAGAGAGAGAGAATCGGAATAGATTGAAGAGAGAGAGAGAGAGAGAGAGAGAGAGAGAGAGAGAGAGAGAGAGAGAGAGAAACGGAATAGATTGAAGAGAAAGAGAGAGAGAGAAACTGAATAGATTGAAGAGAAAGAGAGAGAGAGACTTGGAAACGGAATAGATTGAAGAGAGAGAGAGACATGGAAACGGAATAGATTGAAGAGAGAGAGAGAGCGAGAGAGACATGGAAACATAATAGACTGAAGAAAGAGATGGAAGCGGAATCTCAACCTATTGCCATTAACAGGAATCGAACCCTCAACCTTCGGATTGACAGGCTGCAACACTACCTATAGTGCTATAGCTTTGTACAGATTGAGGTTGTCTGTTGAAGATAAAAGTGAACCAGTGAAAGCAGCCGACCTACAAGCTCAGAAACACGTTGCTATCTGAAAAGTTTTGAGATTGTAGATCGGCTATTTTCAGAATGAAGTATGTCATACATTGCAAAAACATACCTTCTCAGATAAGCATTTCATGTTATCTTTATCAATTGCATATGTATTCATTGATACAGTCTTGTTGTTTGCAATGCACTTTAAATGAAGTCTCCACCAAGTGAGGCTTGAACCGGCAACCTTGATGTTGTGAAACATTCACTTAAGCGGGAAGCCATTGGACCAACAGACCTGATCCAGTGAAAACGGAGGTCAAACAGATGATACCATTTCACGCAAATAACTGAAAAATCCTGGGTTTAAGTGTTTTTCAGTGTTTTTCTACAAGCTCAGAAACACGTTGCTATCTGAAAAGTTTTGAGATTGTAGATCGGCTATTTTCAGAATGAAGTATGTCATACATTGAAAAGACATACTCTCAAATAAGCATTTCAGGTTATCTTTAACAATTGCACTTGCATTAATTGACACAAGTAAGACGCGCGAACGCTGGAAGCGAACGCACATTGACTGAGGCTGCTATATTTCAACCACACTGTAGTAGTGCACTCTGCCGCACTCTGCCGGCTGTATACAGGCAGTGCAGCTGCTGGCATTTCAGCACGGAGTTTCGAGTTACATGGGGGCGCGAGCCAATGAGAGCGTGAACACACGCTGTATACAGGCAGTGCAGCTGCTGGCATTTCAGCACGGATTTTCGAGTCACATGGGGGCGCGAGCCAATGAGAGCGTGAACACACACGGAAATACCATAAATAAGGTACAGACACACACACACACACAACCCAAGCACGGTGATATAGTAAGCTCCACTTGGTCGGAGGCCTCCTTCCGCGTTCGCAAAAATCATGTTGTGTGCAATGCAACTTAAATGAAGTCTGCATCAAGTGAGGCTTGAACTGGCAACCTTGAGGTTTTAAGGCACACACTTAAGCGAGAAGCCATTGGAACAACAGACCTGACCTGGTGAATGAGAGAGCGAGAGAGAGAGAGAGAGAGAGAGAGAGAGAGAGAGAGAGAGAGAGAGAGAGAGAGAGAGAGAGAGAGAGAGAGAGAGAGAGAGAGAGAGAGAGAGAGAGAGAGAGAGACGGAATAGATTGAAGAGAGAGAGACACGGAAACATAATAGATTGAAGAGAGAGAGAGATGGAAGCAGAATGGATTGATCATCTCAATCTATTGCAATCCTACTATATAATTGGAGTAACCTCTGTCTGTCCGTCTGTCTTGGGTCGACCGGGTATGGGCTAGTTAACAGGAATCGAACCATCAACCTTCAAATTGACAGGCTGCAACACTACCTATAGTGCTATAGCTTTGTCCAGGCTGAGGTTGTCTGTTGAAGATAAAAGTGAACCAGTGAAAGCAGCCGATCTACAAGCTCAGAAAGAACGTTGCTATCTGAAAGGTTTTGAGATTGTAGATCGGCTATTTTCAGAATGAAGTATGTCATACATACTTCACACCCTCTCAAATAAGCATTTCAGGTTATCTTTATCAATTGCATATGTATTAATTGACACAATTACTGGTAGTGTCTGTTGATATTTATAAGTATTTCCGTCCATTATGAACCAAGCCTCTGTGTCCCGAACTACTCTAGATCACTGGTTCACAAACCATTTACCAATAAAGGCATTTTTGTGTCTCCTCGGAACGAAAACTAGTGAAAGTAGCCGATCTACAAGCTCACAAAACGTTGCTATCTGAAAAGTTGTGAGATTGTAGATCGGCTATTTTCACAATGAAGTTTGTCATACATTGCAAAAACATACTCTCTCCAAGAAGCATTTCATGTTACCTTTAACAGTTGCACATGCATTAATTGAGAGAGAGAGACATGGAAACATAATAGATTGAAGAGAGAGAGAGATGGAAGCAGAATGGATTGATTGGACATCTCAACCTATTGCCATTAACAGGAATCGAACCCTCAACCTTCGGATTGACAGGCTGCAAGACTACCTATAGTGCTATAGCTTTGACCAGGCTGAGGTTGTCTGTTGAAGATAAAAGTGAACCAGTGAAAGCAGCCGATCTACAAGCTCACAAAACGTTGCTATCTGAAAAGTTGTGAGATTGTAGATCGGCTATTTTCACAATGAAGTTTGTCATACATTGCAAAAACATACTCTCTCCAAGAAGCATTTCATGTTACCTTTAACAGTTGCACATGCATTAATTGAGAGAGAGAGACATGGAAACATAATAGATTGAAGAGAGAGAGATATGGAAGCAGAATGGATTGATTGGACATCTCAACCTATTGCCATTAACAGGAATCGAACCCTCAACCTTCGGATTGACAGGCTGCAACACTACCTATAGTGCTATAGCTTTGACCAGGCTGAGGTTGTCTGTTGAAGATAAAAGTGAACCAGTGAAAGCAGCCGATCTACAAGCTCAGAAACACGTTGCTATCTGAAAAGTTTTGAGATTGTAGATCGGCTATTTTCAGAATGAAGTATGTCATACATTGCAAAAACATACCTTCTCAGATAAGCATTTAATGTTATCTTTATCAATTGCATATGTATTCATTAATACAGTCTTGTTGTTTGCAATGCACTTTAAATGAAGTCTCCACCAAGTGAGGCTTGAACCGGCAACCTTGATGTTATGAAACATTCACTTAAGCGGGAAGCCATTGGACCAACAGACCTGATCCAGTGAAAACGGAGGTCAGACAGATGATACCATTTCACGCAAATAACTGAAAAATCCTGGGTTTAAGTGTTTTTCAAACTGCTCAAAATTGCGGACAATCTAAGGGCGGAGAGAGAGACATGGAAACGGAATAGATTGAAGAGAGAGAGACATGGAAACAATAGATTGAAGAGAGAGAAAGATGGAAGCAGAATGGATTGATTGGACGTGTCAACCTATTGCCATTAACAGGAATCGAACCCTCAACCTTTGGATTGACAGGCTGCAACACTACCTATAGTGCTATAGCTTCGACCAGGCTGAGGTTGTCTGTTGAAGATAAAAGTGAACCAGTGAAAGCAGCCGATCTACAAGCTCAGAAACACGTTGCTATCTGAAAAGTTTTGAGATTGTAGATCGGCTATTTTCAGAATGAAGTATGTCATACATTGCAAAAACATAGCCTCTCAAATAAGTATTTCAGGTTATGTTTAACAATTGCACATGTATTAATTGACACAATCATGTTGTGTGCAATGCAACTTTAATGAAGTCCACATCAAGTGAGGCTTGAACTGGCAACCTTCAGGTTGTGAGGCACACGTTTAAGGGAGAAGCCATTGGACCAACAGACAAGAACCTGTGAAAAAGGAGAGCACAAAGATGATACAGTTTCACGCAAATAGCTGAAAAATCCTGGGTTTAAGTGTTTTTCAAACTGCTCAAAATTGCGGACAATCTAAGGGCGGAGCTTACTGGTCAACGTGATACATGTGTTCCTCATGACTCAAGGCACATGTGTAAGCAGGTTTAATGGCTGTCGGCCAAACGAGGCATGACTTTTGCCTGTTTAAAGTTTGCACTTTCAAAAAATCGCTATAGCGCCCCCCCTTTGACCAATTGGAGTAAGATTGGTTTCAGTAATATTTGGAATGACCCTCAACATTAACGCAAAGTTTCAAAGAAATGTGAGTCTGCATGTATGTGTTAGGGGCAGATGAATAATTGTCATAAAACTGCAATATTCATTGGCTCATTAAAGCTTCATTTTTTCACTTATGGAAAATCTTTGCTGCTTGTTTGTCGGCATAGGTCCAAAGTTCATGTGTAAAACGTTTCGTGCAGATTACTCAAAAATCCCAGGAGGAGATAGGTTTTAACTGTTTTTCATATAATTCAAAATGGTGGGAGATCTAAAGGTCAGAGGTCAAAAGTCAGAGGGTGAAAGTTGTTCAGCATGAAGAGACGCATATGTGTATCCAAGTTTCATGGCTGTAGGTCAAACAGAACAAAAAGGGATGCACGCACATCTCCACAAAAATGTGCAGGTGCTGGACTCAAAAATACACACCATAAGAAGAAGAGGAAGTCCGCACACTGTTGATGTTCCAGCGACCACAATTTTATTTAAGTTTCATACAACGTTTCGTAGGTCAAACAGGGCATGAGTTGTACCTGTTCAAAGTTGGCATTTTGCTTTAGCGCCACCTTTTGACGAAAGATTGTGAGAATTATTTCTTGATAGTTTTTCATGACCATCTACCATATGGCCGAGTTTCGTAAAAAGCGACAGCACGGTTCAGCCAGAACTGCGAAAAGTGGCAGAAACAGAATACAGGCAATATTAAAACAGGTCCAGAGCTGAGCTCTGGCCCCGTAATAACAACTCAATTATAATAACACTCAACAAGCATAATCCATGGAAACCCTTGATCCACAGGCTCACCATGAGACCTCCTCCTCACCTCTAATCAAAGTTAGGCACCTTTGCATCAAACTATTGTGACATTGCATTCCTTTAGATCATGACATGCCCTCATCATGTACATAATCTGTTTTGACACTCAAGTCTTTTTCCTTTGTCCCATCGGCATGCTTTCTCATTAACATGGATCATGTCCCCAGCCAACATGTCCATCTGGGCCCCAGGTGGGTTTTAACTGGGCAGATGGGCATGGGTTACATCTGGTTTTGCACATGGGTTCCACCAAGCACCCACTTGTGGTAGCCCATATGGGCTTAAGTGGGTTTCTAACTGGGTCTTAGGTGGGGTCCAAATGGGCAATTTTATGTCGGAACCATGTGGGCGCCACCTGTGTTTGCCTATATGGGCTTGAACTGGGACCTGAATGGGCCTTAAGTGGGTTCCAGCTGGGCAAAAGTGGGTTTCTGACTGGGTCTTAGGTGGGGTCCAAATGGGCAATTTGATGTCGGAACCATGTGGGCGCCACCTGTGTTTGCCTATATGGGCTTGAACTGGGACCTGAATGGGCCTTAAGTGGGTTCCAGCTGGGCAAATTACATGTGACCCATGTAGGCCACACTTGTGTTGGCCCATTTAGGGCTCCAACTGGTTTTGCACATGGGTTCCACCAAGCACCCACTTGTGTTAGCCCATATGGGCATAAGTGGGTTTCTGACTGGGTCTTAGGTGGGGTCCAAATGGGCAATTTGATTTCGGAACCATGTGGGCGCCACCTGTGTTTGCCTATATGGGCTTGAACTGGGACCTGAATGGGCCTTAAGTGGGTTCCAGCTGGGCAAATTACATGTGACCCATGTTGGCCACACTTGTGTTGGCCCATTTAGGGCTCCAACTGGTTTTGTACATGGGTTCCACCAAGCACCCACTTGTGTTAGCCCATGTGGGCTTAAGTGGGTTTCTGACTGGGTCTTAGGTGGGGTCCAAATGGGCAATTTGATGTCGGACCCATGTGGGCCTCACCTGTGTTAGCCCATATGGGCTTAAGTGGGTCCTGACTGGGTCTTAGGTGGGGTCCAAATGGCCAATTGTATGTCACACCCATCTAGGCCTCACCTGTGTTTGCCCATATGGGCTTGAAGTGGGATCTGAATGGGCCTTAGGTGGAGTCCAACTGGGTACGTTTGAGACCCATGTAGATCGCACTTCTAGCAGCCCAAGTGGGTAACATCCGGGCCCTTTGCCAACATGGGTTTCAAGTTGGTCCTGAAGGGATTTAAATAGGAGAATTAAACAGTATATTGACAAGAACCATGTTTAACTACTGCTAAGTTTTACCAGGGTGTGAAGTATATTCTTGGTCAAAAGAGTGGCTGAATTAGTCTCCTGGTTAAAGGTTCAAGAAGGGAAGTCCAGTCCAAGGATTTCAGTTAGGTTTCTTTTTATTCCACCCAACAGGCAGACTGCCGGGTTTAAGGTCTGATTCAGCAGCGCACCGCATCACAGGTAACAACAGTACTTTATACCAGATTCAGATCCTACTCCCAAGGGAGGCCCAAGAGTTAAGACCCGCCCTTACTCCTTTGTCGTGGCTCGAGTCCCCGCCCACAGCCTGGTATAACACATTAGCATTGTCCTTACAGTGTAACAAACTTGTCTTATGTCCAATTATCAAACTTTACTATTACACAAAACCTTGTTTAGTAATCCTTGTTCAACATCTCTTAAGCTTTATATTAAGACCACACACATTATACTTTCATGATTGCAAACAGCAGTTTAAGAATACAATGAGTCAAATAGAACCCAACAGTCCCTCTACGCCTGACCACTTCCCTTAACTGATGTTTCTCTTTGTTAACAACACAGGTCATAGTTATCAAGACTTTAATCATTTCAACTACTCATTTAAAAGGCTTTTAGTATTGTGTACATAGTCTTTACTCAACTTGACAGAGTTAAAGCCAAACTTAAAGTTCTTCTGTAGTCATTCTGTCCTCTGTCTCTATGCATTCACTGTCTGTGGCCCACACCCAGGAAGGAACAAAGGATATTTTGATCCATTCAAATTAAGACAAAAGACTGACTCTATGGGTTCGAACGCAAGACGGGGGTAGCATTTCCTGGACTTCAGGGGGGCTAGCTTCAAACCGTCTGTATACACTAGGACAATAGTATTTTAATCAACCACTTGGTAACAAAAGGTTTTGGCTCAGCGACTTGTTTTGGTTCACACTTAAAGCGGGGAGCCTCTGCTCCAGAACAAAGACCAGGATCTTAAAGGGTTGACTTGATCAACACATCAATAGCAAATTCATATTGGAGGGCATTGTCAGGGGAATTCTCCACTACCTGTCGCTCAGCTCCACATAATTCTGCCTCTCAGTATGGGATTTGATTTATTATATGGACTTATGTTTGAACGGATACTTCAGTCCCCTCTTGGTAGACTTAATAACGTCTACCATAAAGAAACTTTCAAACATTGGAAATAATAAATCCTGTTAAAACACTCTGGGTTAAATTCTCCGCCAGCCATCTGTCGAACCTGAAAAGACTCACCATTAGTAGCCTATTTACGTAGCCAACTGAAACCGGAAAACAATCATCCTTTGGTTACTGTTCAAAACACATCATATAACATACTTTGACAACGAGTGTCCTTTAGTGTCCACGCGCACAGAATGTTCTCTGTTCTGTCTTTTTTCGCCTGAGCTAAAAAACGCTGGTCTGTCTTCGTCTTGAGTGTCCAAGTTCTACTGGGGAATATTCAGTCCTTAAATCAGAAGCTGTTCACAGCTTGGGACATGAGACAGAGGGAAGTGGAATGTGTAATGGATAAGGGGTGGGGGTTGGATGTCATGTTTCAATGACACCTACAGGGCATCTCTCTGCAAGCCTGCCCGGTTCACTGGGGAATATCTCTCCACAGAGAGATTGAATGCTGTCATCTTGACAATGCTCGAAGGCCTGGACCTGGATTCTGGACCATTGCAGTCTGCTTGATGGATAGGCTCCATCCGTCCTGTAGTGATGTAGTTCGAAGACTTCTCACCGCTCCTCATCTGCTCGACGCCGCTAGACCTGAGACACCCACTCGTCGGACCAGTAGACCTCCTGACCCCTGTGGAGATGAGTAGACAGACAGCCTTTCATGGACCCGGAGCTCCCAGCAGCCTGGTGATTGACCCTCCTCTCTGAAGAATGATGCTGCATCTGCTGGTTTCCTGCCTGATCCACGCCTCCAGGTCTAGAGTGGGACTTTTTGAGGGACCTGGCGTGGCATGGTCTGGGGCGTGCTGTTGTAGAGCTCTGCTGTCCACTCAGCCTGATGTCCCCTCTGGAATGTCAGCCAAATTCCTCCCACACCATCAGTGTCTTCAACTTTCTCCATCTTTCTCCATTCCTGGCATGAAAAAGACTTGGAAAAACTTTCCCTACCTATTGCTAGGAAATAGACATCCTCTACAAATGTCACATTTTAGCTATATTTTTAGTCAATTTATTCCTAAATAAATTACTCTGTCTCAATCTCTTTTTGTTATATTTTACAAAACCATGATTCTCATTTGTTACTCATGGACCAGACCGTTTTAGCATTTTCCTAATAGTACCATTTTCCACAGTTTTAGCAACTTTTTAACTCTATTTTCCTACCAATACTTCAACATTTGTGTTATGATAATCTCTGTATAAGCGTCACCCCTCTGGGTTCTACGTTTAGTAATATCAGAATTTTTACTCTCAATATTTTCAAAATGTTTACACGGCTTATAGCCTACTCAGATCTATTCTACTTAAGTACAGATTCACAAAGATCAGTGCTGGCGAAGTATCGGCACAAGGGTGTATATCCGTTTAAACAAATGTAACATAGACCTCCCTATCTGACTATCAGGTAATAACTAATCTTACTATCTTTAACCTATCGTTGGCCTCTTGAGCACGAGGATAAATCCTCCCCAGTTGCTTAGTGCGACCCTCAAGGTCTGGCCTTTTACTAAAAACTATACTAATTACTTAGGTCTGCCTCAGAAAATTTGTCATTTCACCCCTGTAACCAATCATCAACCCGCACTCACCCCAAATCTGTACTCTCCTGTGGTCCAATGTGCTCTTCCTCTCAGCTTTTGACTCCTAACTGACACAAAAACACAGAACACATGGTAACTTTCAAGGAGGACACAGAACATCTCTTATATGGTGCTTTAGTATTATAAATGTTATCTGTTCCTCAAACAAAAGAGAGGTACAGCCTATGTTTAGCCCCAGTGGTGAACCACTGAATTAGGTATTTTAGTCCACTATCGAAACGATCCGTGAAGGTTAAAAGAATAGTGATTCAGACTGGGAACTGGTTACAAGCTGTCACTCAATTGAGGCAAAGTTTACAGTTTCATTTTAGCACAAAAGAGAAAAGACTGTGTTTTTAAGAAAAACATGAAATAAAGGGTGTAATACCCTCACTTAACCATCAGAATTAATCAATGGTTCTGTCCTAAGATCTCCTAAAAATAAACCAAATGGAATTAATTTCAACAAAATATGGATCACAAAATCTCCCTGGAGCATATTGCTGAAAGGCTTTTTAGAATGAGCCTGTAAACCCTTGCATCCAGAAAGCTTGTGAAACTTCTACTTAATTATTTCTCCATTTTAACCTTCTATTATAACCACAACCTTACTTTTAAAATCAGTTTCCTCTGCGCTACATTCATGGGTCAGTTCAACGAAATAATGTGTCTATCAGTTAAAGCACGTTTGTGTCGCGAACACTCCGTCCTTCAATTTCTAGGCACCTTTTAACCGATCCAAATATGGCCATGACATGCTATTCCCCGCCGTGATCAAACTCAGCCCTTTCCAAAAAGATTACTGCATTCTGTTTCTGGCCAGAGTAACAGAAAATTCCAGGCGTGCACTCCCAGAATTGCAATCTCTCCGAAAGAAGGCCTCGATTTCACACCACAAAGGACAACATATCACAATCATTTTTTAAGGATCAGCCAAATAATTAAACCGCCATGAATAAAGCATATCCCCAATTTAACCTTTGTTCCCAACATTATATTTTCCTATATTCACTTCTCACTGTATCATTCCAATTTTCTTCTTCCTAGATTCACTCTTTACTGTCATATTCCAATTTATCTTTTCTTAACTTCACTTTTTACTGTCTTCATTTGTAGATTCATCTCTCTCCCCTCTTTACAACACCTTTAACAAAATGTGTTGTAACTAATAGCACCTAAAAATCAACACTGGAGTCAAGCTATTTCACGCACAGAAGCACAGAAAAACTCCCAAAATCCAGCTAAAAAAATAAAAAATAAAATAACAAACACAAGACACAAAAATTCACAATACTCACAAACAACACACGCACATATTCACTCACAACTCACATCACCTTTCCACTCACCTACTCACACACAACTCACACACAGAAAACACAGCTTAATCACACACATCCACACACAGGAGAAACTCCCAAGGTAGCATTATCACGAAAAGTGATAATTAAGATAGCAGTACACAGCCGAAAAGCCACAATACCACACGTCGCCTCCAGAACCAGTGTACTCACACACAAAGTACAAATGACCAGACGCTCCCAGCCTCCACCGCGCGCAGCCTCTGGTCACCCAAATCTCCACACCACACCACTGCACTTACAACAATGCCTCATCACAAGAAAGCAGCCTTACCACGAAAGTGATTTAAGAAAGTAGCAACAAAGAGTCATCACAAGAAAGCAACTTTACCACGAAAAGTGATAATTTAAGAGAGTAGCACACAGCCGAAGAGCCCTGACGCCACAAGCGGACCATAAAGCCCATCCATAAGTCATTTGTGGCACCACCACAAATATCACCGATTTAAAATCCATACTGAAACTAACCGCCTGCAACAACATTACAAAACGTAGTCCATTCACAAAGTAAGAACTCATCACAAGCACATGAAGGACGAAAACCGGCCCGCCGCGTCTGCCAGCAAACCGGAAAAGCCCAAAGCAATGACCAAATATGGACTTTAGCATCACCACTGCCAATCCAAATCCACGCACCATTTGCAAGAGTCGCAGAACGGTCACCAAGTAAAGCAGCATTACAAACGTAATACCTAAAAACAAAAGGTCTACTCAAGAAAACACCTTCTGACCATCACAAGACATCTAAGTGCTCAGGGAAAAACATTTCTCGAATAAAACACATCAACAGAACATTATCAACCAACTCCGCCAAAAACATTAACTTTACACTTTCAATACAAAAAATAAAGTGACAGCCAGCACTTTCTCCAAGGGAAAGGTCCGGGTAATGATGGGACGTTGAATAACTCCCACTCTTCGAAACCCGAACAATGACTTCAAAGAAAGTAATATTTGCCACTCCAAGCCCCATTTCATCACATTTCCATCATTAATAAAACCACAGGCATTTTACGGGCATTCGACTCACGAAGTTCGACACGCGCCGATGTATCTGGACATCTGTACAAATATCCAGACCTTATAACCGGGACCTGTGGACTAGACCTTTCAAAGTCCGCAAACACAGTAAAAAGGTGCTGAATTATGCCTTCACGCCCGGACCCATACCGCCGGGCGGCCAATATACTCAGTGTGCGCTCCTTGACACATATCAGGCACACACAATTTTTCAAAACACCGGTCAGAGGTATCGGAAAGGGTTTGGAGCAGAGGCCCGGCTCCTGAATCCTAGAATCACCCACAGTCTCACTATAATATCACGGTACGCTAAGCCATATAACACAAAAAATCTATGATCTCCCGTGCGCATAACCCGCGCGCCCTGTTACTATATATATTCACCGCCTTACCAATGTAAAACAATTATCTCAAGCCCAAACTTTTTATCGCCTTATTATAGTTTGTCAGAGACACTACAAAATCTATTTACACTGTAAAAAGGTGGTGACCTATGTCCTCACGCCTGGGTCCAGGCGGCCAATCAACTTAGTGCGTTGTCCATAAACGCATATTGGACACACACAATTTGTCACTAAGCACCAGTCAAAATCAGTAAAAAGGTCCCGAATTATGTCCTCACGCCTGGGTCCAGGCGGCCAATCAACTTAGTGCGTCGTCCATAGACGCAATATTGGACACACACAATGTTTCGAAACACCAGTCCATTTAAATGAGTCTGAAACATGAAGGCCTATTACATTGTTATAATAGGTATAAAATAGAACTTAGTAGCTTCCAGGCTTTTAACGGTCCTACAAGCTATTTGTGCCACAAAACACTTACCTTAACCTGGATTCCCCAAAAACCACCCCCGCCAGGAAACCAGCCCATCACTTCCGAAACCAAAAACAACAAACAAGGTCCTTTCGCATATTCTTCCCCCCAAAAAGAAGGAAAAAATAGTAAAACGACTGCCGACAACGCCATTTCTGAAGTATATTCTTGGTCAAAAGAGTGGCTGAATTAGTCTCCTGGTTAAAGGTTCAAGAAGGGAAGTCCAGTCCAAGGATTTCAGTTAGGTTTCTTTTTATTCCACCCAACAGGCAGACTGCCGGGTTTAAGGTCTGATTCAGCAGCGCACCGCATCACAGGTAACAACAGTACTTTATACCAGATTCAGATCCTACTCCCAAGGGAGGCCCAAGAGTTAAGACCCGCCCTTACTCCTTTGTCGTGGCTCGAGTCCCCGCCCACAGCCTGGTATAACACATTAGCATTGTCCTTACAGTGTAACAAACTTGTCTTATGTCCAATTATCAAACTTTACTATTACACAAAACCTTGTTTAGTAATCCTTGTTCAACATCTCTTAAGCTTTATATTAAGACCACACACATTATACTTTCATGATTGCAAACAGCAGTTTAAGAATACAATGAGTCAAATAGAACCCAACAGTCCCTCTACGCCTGACCACTTCCCTTAACTGATGTTTCTCTTTGTTAACAACACAGGTCATAGTTATCAAGACTTTAATCATTTCAACTACTCATTTAAAAGGCTTTTAGTATTGTGTACATAGTCTTTACTCAACTTGACAGAGTTAAAGCCAAACTTAAAGTTCTTCTGTAGTCATTCTGTCCTCTGTCTCTATGCATTCACTGTCTGTGGCCCACACCCAGGAAGGAACAAAGGATATTTTGATCCATTCAAATTAAGACAAAAGACTGACTCTATGGGTTCGAACGCAAGACGGGGGTAGCATTTCCTGGACTTCAGGGGGGCTAGCTTCAAACCGTCTGTATACACTAGGACAATAGTATTTTAATCAACCACTTGGTAACAAAAGGTTTTGGCTCAGCGACTTGTTTTGGTTCACACTTAAAGCGGGGAGCCTCTGCTCCAGAACAAAGACCAGGATCTTAAAGGGTTGACTTGATCAACACATCAATAGCAAATTCATATTGGAGGGCATTGTCAGGGGAATTCTCCACTACCTGTCGCTCAGCTCCACATAATTCTGCCTCTCAGTATGGGATTTGATTTATTATATGGACTTATGTTTGAACGGATACTTCAGGTGAAAAAACAATATCAGACAATATATCTTTTGACAATGTTTATTTCTTTTAACTTTCGGCCTCCTGGTTTTTAATAAACCAAATACAAATATAAAAAAAAACAAATTCAAAATGCTTTGGTAATTGTAAAATATAAAATGTATAAATGGAAATAAAGTGCAAAAGCTTTCAGAAATTGTGAAAAATTATAATAATTTAAAAAATATATATAAATGAAAATAAAGTGTAGACAGTATTATTGGGCCAATATATCTTCAACTCTCGTAAACAATCCCTTTAACTCTCGTAAATTATCATTAAGATAGAACTCTTGTAAACAATCATTTGTAATGATGTAAAAATGACAAATAAGAGTGCAAACTCTAAAGTAACAACTTAAATGTTCTGGACACAAACTAATGAGGAACCCATATCTCTTAACTCAACTTCAACAAAAGGAGGGTTCTTCTCATGAGGTAGTTAATTATTCCAGCAGAGGGCCATTTCAGCCAACAAATCCTGAATGATAAACACACCACAAACTCTGTGTGTGTGTCTGCGTGTGTGTGTGTGTGTGTGTGTGTGTGTGTGTGTGTGTGTGTGTGTGTGTGTGTGTGTGTGTGTGTGTGTGTGTGTGTGTGTGTGTGTGTGTGTGTGTGTGGGGCCTATTGGGCCTGTTCCTGATTTTCCTGTGTGTTCACTGTGTTTTCGAGGGATCTCCTAGCTCGTAGGGTCCGGTTTCCACCACGGTCTCGAGCTCCGGTGAACCATTTGGACACGGCCAACTCTGCATCCTTCTGGTTTATATGCTGCGTGACGGCGTTCTTCTTTATTGCCCCTAAAAATAAATGACAAGAAGCCAACTTAGTAATGCTGGCTTGATTTTTACATTATGAAACCTTATAAGACAGACTTTTCAAAAGTTTTATATCGCTGAGAAATGTGTATGCTTTTTAAAAACAACCGAGTCAAATCTGAGAACAGTTCAAGCTATTCACACGGCCAAGTGCTACAGGAAAAATGCAGGATTATGTATAGAACCTGACAGCTAAGGTGGCTAAGATGTTCTGATGCATTATTGAGGATTCTTTGCTGAACAGAAAAAGAAAACGGAACAATAATTTTAAATGTCTTGAGCTATGGTGGCAATTTAGTTTTCATGTAGAACAACAAAGTTCAGGTGGCACCATCATATGTTATGGCAATAACACAAAATCTAATTTACCATATAGAACCTCAAAAAGTGCCAGTCCTCGGAACTCCTTCTTGCCACTGCGTCCGAAAAGGTTATACTCGAGTGCCAGCGTATTGGTCAGGAGGAACCCCATCATCCTCCTGACACAACGGTCCACGGAAGTCCCCCCAATGTCTGCAACCATGGCAACCTGAGTATGATAAAAGTCACAGGAAGGAAATTCTGTATTAAGTGAACAGCTAAGATGTCAATGCCCGTTGTGTGCATGCACTCAAAGGGCAGGTTAACAGACTACCAATGTGATTAGAAATACAAGCACATTTTGAAGTGAATAAGAGATTTAGAAAATACAAGTACATTTTTAAGTGAATAAGAGATTTGAACTTACAACTGCAGACTTAAAGTCAGGGTCACCCAGCTTTAAGTTCATGGACTCGAGATCTGCCACCGTGTCCAGCGGGAGGGAACACAGCTCCTTCAGGCAGCTCCAGCGCTGGCAGAGATTGTTTCTCCTTCAGCAGTATGTTCATTATCTGCCCATGGACCTTCTGAGTGCTCTTTACTTGCTCTAGGAGTCTCACGAGCTGGGTGAACATGTGTTCTTCCATGCCTGGTGCTCGTGGTGCTGGACTCGGGCTGCTCATCGGGGTTCCAGCTATGGGTCGCCTTATTGGGGTTCCGGCTGTGGGTTGACTAGGGGTTCCAGTGGGGTGGCTCATTGGGGTTCTAGCTGTGGGTCGACTCATAGGGGTTCCAGTGCGGTGGCTCATCTGGGTCCCAGTGGGGCGGCTCTGTGTCACAGTTAATAATAATAAACTTAATTTGTAAAGCACCTTTCATGACATGAAATGCAGCTCAAGGTGCTTACTATTACAGTAAAGTAAAACTAATTTAACGATAAAGCAAAAAAAGGTAAGCAAAAGCATAAAACCACATTTAAAAATCAACCAAAAGCCAGAGTGAAGAAATAGGTCTTCAGCTTAGGTGTAATGGGAGTTTATTGGGGAGCTCACGTTTGTGGGTTCAGTGGGGCGGCTGATCAGGTTTGCAGTTGGGCGGCTTGCTCTTGGTCTTCCAACTGGGGTGTCCACACTCGGGATTCCAACGGGACTGGGGGTTCTTCTGGGACTCGGGGTTCCTAAACATAAAGTAACATTTCAAGATGTTAAATTCTCTGTATATTTTATAAAAAATAACAAAATCTAATTCCATACTTTACATCAGAGGTCTTCAACAGGGGGTCCGGGACCCCTAGGGGGTCCTCAGAGTTACTACAGGGGGTCCGCCAAATCTTTGTGTGATTTTTACATTAACCACTTCACCCAAGCATCCCTATTCTGAGAAGAACTTTAGCCAAAAATAGCAGATCTACAAGCACACAACGCCGTTGTGCGCTTGTAGATCTGCTATTTTCTGCAAAGTGGTTTGGTGTAGGGGGAAAAAAGAGCAGACTAAGTACAGAGTGAAAGGTCAGGTTTACTAAGTATTGTTTAAGTGCATGGTTAAATGTCTGGAAATACACATTAACATGAATCCAACATGATAGTGCTGTGAAACAAGTCTATGCAGCTGCCGATTAAATCTATGAAAAAATAAATATTTACACAATATATAATGGGGGTCCCTGCTTTATCTCGCTCTCAGCTAAGGGGTCCTTGGCCTGAAAACGTTGAAGACCCCTGCTTTACATACTTGTCTGAGAAGAGGGAGATACACCGGGGCTGCTGCTGGGACTGCAGCTCACTTTCTTGGACAGTGCACGGGGAGGTGTAGGTGGTAGTTGGTCATCATCGAAAGCTTCCGATTCCTCCTCACTCGTAAGGGCCTCCCTCTGTTTTGGCGTTGGCCTACATTCAGTTAAAAACATACATTTTAGCAAACATAAAAAAGTAACTTTAAGCAGTAGTTCTCAAAATGGAGTCCGGGGACCCCCATGGGTCCTTGAGGGGGTTCCAGAGCATTCCCAGCAAAATGTATTAAAAAAGTACAGGCAAGAGGGACAAATCAGTTTAACCATGCATACATCAACCATTTGAAAATTGCTGATCTACATGCTCACAACACGTCGCAATGCAAGGCGTGGTGAGCTTGTAGATCGGTTATCTTCATTTCTTTTGTAACGATGAAACAGGGCATTCATTTACGAAAAAACTAAAAGTTTAATTATGGAGATACAAGGTTTCTGCCCAACGGCAACAATATCATGAATAACAGTGATCAAAGCTACAGAAACAACACATTAAATAATGAGTTGATATTTAATTTATACAATCATGCTGTTTGTTGTGCATGGTGAGGGCTTGCATGTCAAACAGCTCATATATGAGAAATATAGCATGACATGACATGGAGGAGCGAGCGAGCAGGAGTGTGAGGAATTGGAATGTGGTCGTCAGTCTAACCTGCTTGCTTCCTCCGGACTCGCATCTAATCTTCACCTCCTGGCTCGGAGGTGGGACTAATGCGTCTAATAATTATAATGGGTTAGATACAGGGGGAAATTCCAGGTTTCAGGGGTCCTCAGATAAATCCCCAGATAAATGAAGGCTAGTTAGGAACCAAATGGACCCTTATGTTGCTGTAACTCTCAGGGTTTATGGTGGTCCGTGGTCTAATGCAGGGGTTCTCAAAGTGGGGTCCGGGAGGGCCCTATATTCATCAGCTATTTAAAAAAAGAAAAACCTTGACATAACACCACAAGTCCTTGGCACAAAATCTTTTCAGATGGGGTTCCGTGGCCAAATACACACCTTGACAAGAAAACATTTTAGAACCATTGCCTAACAACAGCTATTTTTAGTTACCTCCTCTGTCGCCTTCGGGATGCATCATCACCATCAGTCGCTATGTCCGATGACGTCTCTCCCAGCTGGAGCTTCTCACGAGCCACTGCGTATGTCTCTTCAGGAAGAACACAAAAACAGGGCAAGGGGACATTAAAGCAATTTTTCAAAGTTAAAGCAATATGATGCCAAAGTTAAACCTTTGAATGGCACAGGCTATCATAAGCCTATCATTGCCTACTTGCACATACATTGTAACACTCCTTGTAAAAGCTTAAGCTACTGGTGGCAAACTTGTTTTCAATGTGGAATAAAAAAGTTCATGAGCCATATTAAGAGAACGGCAAAGATATCAATGCTCTGATCCTAACATGGTTAGAAAATACAAGCACATCTTAAAGTGAATATGAGATGTACAACTCCAGACACGAATACAGCTTGTCATTTGTGGACTGGACATCTTCATCTACAATTTACTTAGACAAAGAGAGAAGAATTACCCAAAAGAAAAAAACACACACACACACACACACACAGTATTGCTTTATTTGAATCCACAAAATAATATTAACTTATAACAAAGTTAGCAGTTGTGCAATTAGCAAGTGTACCTAGCGCATGTCTGGTGGTAATTAAAACAATATTCGAGAATTTGTTAGTTAACTCACCTTTATAGCCTTGGGGGTGGTAATGGTGATTGACAGCGTCTAAAAAAAGGACAATCAAAACATTAAAAAAAAGCTTGTATGGAATTTATCAAGACTGTGTATATGTTTCAATGTTTAGAGTAGCAGAAGCTAGAAGTTTAAATATATTTCAGTCTTTAATACGTTACAGTATGTCATGGCACAATAGCCAACTCTTAAGAGATGGCTAATAAAATAATCACAAATGTATGAAAAGGCTCTTGTTGACAGAGGGACAACGGACATACCATTCCTTGCTTGTCCAGCGTGGTTCCCACCTGAAATGGATTCAAATAACCCTATTTAGTCACTGCAAAATACCAGTTCTCATGCCAAAATTAACAGCAAAATAGTGAGACACTGAATAAGCTAGTACTCATATATGCACTCAACTTTACATTTCCACCCATTTAACTAACATTTCCAGTCAGGGTGAGGTCTCCAGTAAGGCAGGACTAGTAATTCAACCACCACCTATTGAAACAGACAGGAGACAAAACTAGAAAAGGAGCTCCTCAGGGCACAGGTCTCCACCAGGTCAGGTAGATTATTGTGGGCCAGCAATGTTCGGAATTCGCCAATCAGGATGGAATATGAAAAATCTGACGGAACCGTCTTGATCACTTGACTATAGATATATGTACTGGAAGAAATTTGTAGGAGTGATGTAAAAAAAGGTTTTGCAAAATTCGACCTCCTGATGGCGCTATAATAGGGCAATGTTAAAAGGGTGGCATTTGTTCCTCAACGTAGCGCGAATGTGCGTGCAACGTTTCACCGCAATCGGACGCTGCGTGTATGAAGGCTTAATATCAAAATACTTGTTTTACATAAGTCAAATGTGAAAAATGCAGGGCAAAGGATTTTCCTTTAGGGAGTGCGCATACAAAGTTGTACACAGGTATTATAGGCAAAAACACAAATTGGCCTGTTATAGCGCCACCATGAGGCTAATTTGAAAAATTGCAAGTGGCATTTCTTCCTCGGCCTAGTGGGAATGTGCGTGCACAATTTCACGGAAATTGCACGCTCTGTTCATGATTTGAGGCTTTTTGTTCAAAACGGAGCAGCACGCCTGCATACTTTGGAAGCCAATTTTAGCTGATCAGGATGGAATATGAAAAATCTGAAAGACCCGTTTTGTTTAATGACTTTAGAGATACTATGTACCGATTTGTGTGATGTTTGGACAAAATCTGTACTGTCAAAAAGTGTGTTTTGCACAAATCGGCCTCCTGGTGGCGCTATAAAAGGCCCATGTGAAAGATTTGGGGCAGAGGTTCTGCTCCGGCATCCAGGGAGAGTGTGTGCACAGTTTCGCTGTGGACAGGGTGCAAAACATACTATCTCGCCATGCCTTTTGGCCTGGCGGAGACAATAAGAGTGGCTGAGAGCATCACATACAGTAGCTATATCTAGCCTATTAGTCTACTTGTTGACTACAACACTGCCAAGTAGCTTCCACAAAAGCCTAAAATGTGAGAACACAAAACACTATGAATGCTATAACACAGACAAAGCACATTTACAATGCATGTGCTTACTGTGGTTCCCTTCTTAAAGCATTTACCATGCTTTAACACCCAGACATGGGTGCCCACTTAGCCCATATGGGACCCAGAAAAGGGTGACCAGTTCTAACCCATGCCCACTTAGCCCACACATAACCCTTATGGGACCCAGACATGGGTGACCAGTTATAACCCATGCCCACTTAGCCCATATAAAGCCCATATGAGACCGAGTACAGGGTGACCAGTTCTAACCCAAGCCCAATTAGCCCATATATAGCCCATATGGAACCCACTTTTGTGATACCAGTTCTAACCCATGCCCACAGGCCATATACATTATTAAAAAATATCTTCAGCAGTAATAGACTACTGTAGATTAACATTGAGATCCAGATACACACATACTGTATAGCTCATAACACAAATACACAATCCAAACTACTACTTAGACCAACAGGCTAAAAATCTAAAGGCTTACTGAGCTCACCAATAAATTACAATGAGAGCAGAGTTCAGTTAGCATGAAATAAAAAGGCATCACTCAAAAGGCTTACAAAAAGGCTATAATTTTGCCAGCCCTGAAACATGACAATACTTCAACATGGTGTCACTGTCTCCATTTAGCCCATACATCTACCTAAACGTTCAGATTTCAAATATAAAGTGCTTACCTCATGGCCACCATCCCCCATCCATTAGCCAAAAATAGCCGATCTACAAGCTCACTTTGTAAGCTTGTAAATCGGCTATTATTTGATTTATTTTCTAGTGGTTTAATTCAACAGCTTTAACAGCTAATTTCAGTTAATGAAGCAAAATGCACGGTAGATAACAGACTAGAAGGTATGAATTGCAAATTTAACAAGGTACAAACATATGCTGGCCACAAAGTGGAGGGAAAAATATATAGCCTAGCCTAGCAAGCCTACTTACTTCACTGCTCCACCCTCCCTTGGAGTATATCCAGGGATGAGCTGTAGGGGGTGCTATGGGGGGTCGGCGACCCCTTAGTTCTGGCGCTGGCTGGGGGGCTGGGAGCTCCACATGCACGCGCGAGCACGCACCGTCAGCTGCTGTCTTAACACCTTAAAGTTTAAACAATAGCCTCTCAAGGTTCGCGCCGTCAGCGGCGAGGCGTTCTCAATAGCGTCTACCTGGCTGCTTTGCATAACATTAGGCTACTCGAAAAAAGCCATGGACTTGAATTGAATGTGTACATTCCTCTCACAATGAGAGACAACAGTCTCTGCACTGCGGAGTGTGAAGGGGATCGCTTAGAAGAGGACCCAGTTCTCTGAGACCAGACAAAGACAAGTTGTCTGATTATTTTAACTACTTATGTGTGGGTGAGTCTATGTAAAGGGCTTTTATATAAAACTAAAAGGAAAATAAAATAATTAATTAATTGAAACAAAAATAAAAACAACAAATTAACAATGCAACTAAATAATAAGATATAATTACATTAAAAATCACATGTTGAATACAGTATTTCAACTAGCACTGAGCTGATTGGCTATATGCACATGCGTGCACGTGCGCGTGCAAGTGACGTGAGAAAATATAGCCCCCCTAGTTCAAAAATCCACAGCTCATCACTGAGTATATCAATCCAAGAAATAGATCGGGAACTACTTCTTTATTTGTCCAACAACCTTTCATTGATTTTATTTCGGTTTGTTTCATCCAAACATTCTTTCCAGCCGAGAGAGGAGCGTGTATGTCGGTTATTCCACCGTGGTTTGAAAATCCAGCCAGGAACGACGTCAGTTGCAGCAATGGCCAGCGTTGCCACATTTTGCGATAGAAATAAGCAGCCCGGTCTATGAAAATAAGTGTAACTGTGATAGAAAATAAGTGTGTATTGGCCATAGAGTTAAAAATAAGGTATTGGCCTATAGTCATGTGGCGACTATAGGTCACATGACCTATACATATACATATCTAAAATAGCCGATCTACAAGCTCACTATGCATCTTCAAACAAGCCCAAAGTCGCTTATAATAAGCAGACATGGCAACACTAGTCGTGGGATTATGACAAATGGCTGCAATGCATTCTGGGACTTGAAGTTTACTTTGAAAGCGTTGTCTGTGTGTTTGTTTTTGAATAATATTGTAATTGAATAGCTGCAGGTAGGAACCAACAATCTGACACAGAGGCAGTTATACTTATTATAGGCAAGAAAAGTATTAAAGTGTTTAGGTTTTAGGTTTATATCATGTTTAATTCTGTTCTGTCACATCTGTTATTTTTCATTAATTGATATTTAAACACTTTAGATTTGTTTTAAATGTAAAGTGCAATATAAATAAAATGTATTATTATTATTATACCTTTATCACAAAATGGTTGACCCCCCCCCCCCCCCATCAATCAGTAAATACAGGGTGTATTTGGCACTTTAGCTCTAGCCTCTAGATTAAATGTAAGCTATAAATAGACAGACTGCTACAGGCTATGGGGTCCATAGCCTAATGGGGTCTTCAACGTTTTTTGCGCCAAGGACCCCTTAGCTGAGAGAGAGATGAAGGACCCCCACTACATGTATATTGTATAAAATTGTGTTGCAGATGAAACCTTTTAATTTATTATTTTTTTAGCTTGTAGATCTGGGCAAATTGGGTGGATGTTTCCCTCATAATAGTGAAGCTAGGGCTCAAGTGGTTAAGAAAAAAAAAGGTTCCTATAACACAAAGATTTGGCGGCCCCCTATAGCAACTTGAGGACCCCCCCATCAAAGACCCATGGCCTAGTTCTTGGATCTGTTGAGACTCAGCCACAGATGATGCCATACGTAAACACTAACGCGCACATTGTTATACGCTTCATGCCACCCCCCCCCCCCCCCCGACCCCCTCACTCACACACACACACACACACACACACACACACACACACACACACACACACACACACACACACACACACACCCCACACACACACACACACACACACACACACACACACACACACACACACACACACACACACACACACACACACACACACACACACACTGTGAGATGGTCCTGTTAGAGACAGCCTTGTTTAGAGATGGTCCGGTGGTGTGTCATTTGGTCCATAATTCCTTAACTGTCTACTGTATGACATTCCTGCATGCTGTGCCTCCCACCTAGCCTGGTAAACCCCCCTCCCTCCGGAAATCTCATTTGCATTTGGTTTCAGGAAGGAGGGTCTGGGATTGCTCACAGAGTAAAGCTGCCCGAACCACTGCGCATACGAACCAATCAGCGGCTGCTAGGGGCGGGATCATCCAATCACCTGCCTAGTAGCTTGAAAAAATGAAACTCCGTCTGTCATCGATTCTGCGCCCGGAGTCTCAGATGCAAGTACGCTGTGAAACAAAATGTGTGTCGCAAGCTTCTTCCATTTGACGGAGTGAGGTTACCTCCCACCTGCCCTGAAGTGTTTGAAAAGAGTTTGGATCAGTCAGATGCACTAGGGAGGAAGACATCCAACTAGATGGGAGACAGGTTGTCATCAGACATACAGGCAGGTAGATACACAATCCCAGACATGGGTGACCAGTCCTAACCCATGCCCAATGCCGGGCCCACATGGTCTGCATATGGGCTAACTGGAAGTGGGATGGAAGTGGGCAAGCCCATGTGGTTCCCACATGGTCTGCATATGGGCTAACTGGAAGTGGGATGGAAGTGGGCAAGCCCATGTGGTTCCCACATGGTCTGCATATGGGCTAACTGGGAGTGGGATGGAAGTGGGCAAGCCCATGTGGTTCCCACGTAGTCTGCATGTGGGCTAACCGGCATGGGTTGGAAGTGGGCAAGCTCTAGCCTCTATGTAGATGAGACGTAAACTTAATCTGTGTGTGTGTGTGTGTGTGTGTGTGTGTGTGTGTGTGTGTGTGTGTGTGTGTGTGTGTGTGTGTGTGTGTGCGTGTGTGTGTGTGTGCGTAGGTTTGCTGTGTTCAGCGCATAGATATCTATACACATAGAACTGTTCTGACTGCTGCTGCTCATTCCAACTGCAGAGCTTCACTTTCTATGTTTATAATGTCTATGCTGACTGAGCTACGCTTCCACGCTCGACGGGATCATCGATGTACAAGCCCACAAGCGTTGTGGAGGCAAGTTGTTGTGCGTTTGTAGATCGGCGATTTTTGACGCGCGATACCGTCGTGCGTCGAAGTATAAACCAAGCTCATTGAGCCATGAAAAGCATCACAACTCATTGAGTTCTCAACGGATTTACACACGGTTTGGTTTGTATGATACAGGATTATTCTGGCTGTAAACATAATATAGTATAGCCTAACTTATAAAAGTTAGTTATTGCAGTGAGAGGATATGAATCATATAATACAGCAGTATTTTAATATTAGTCAAAAAGGTACAAAAAGGTGTGCTTGCACATATTTTCACAAACTGGTACCACCTGTGACCATATTTATTTATTTTTTATTACTATGTCATAGCTTATATTTTGATATGATAAATATGCCTATATAGTAGCACAAACCTACCCCCATGCCCACTTAGCCCATATATAGCCCTTATGGAACCCACTTTTGTCATACCAGTCCTAACCCATGCCCACTTAGCCCGTACATAGCCCATATGGAACCCAGACATGGGTGACCAGTTCTAACCCATGCCCACTTAGCCCACACATAACCCTTATGGGACCCAGACATGGGTGACCAGTTCTATATACCATTATATACTGCATACACATTATTGCTGTACTATATTATATTATCATATACTATCTTACACTATTATATTTGCTACTATTGTTATTGTTACTACTTGCACTGTATCTCTTTCTGTCTCTCCTCTGTCTCTCCCTCTCTGTCTCTTCTTTCCCCCGACACGGTCGAGGCAGAAGGCCGCCACCCTAGAGCCTAGGGTCTGCCTGACGTTTGTTCCAGTTAAGAGGGAGTTTTTCGTTGCCACTGTCGCAAAATTGCTTGCTCAGGGTGGGATGTCGGGTCTCTTCTCTACATGTAAAGTGTCTTGAGACAATTTGTTGTGATTTGACACTTTAATAAAATTGAATTGAATTGAATTGAATTAACCCATGCCCACTTAGCCCACACATACCCCATATGGAACCCACTTTTGTGCTACCAGTTCTAACCCATGCCCACTTAGCCCACACATAGCCCTTATGGGACCCAGACATGGGTGACCAGTTCTAATCCATGCCCACTTAGCCCGTACAAAGCCCATATGAGACCCAGACATGGGTGACCAGTTCTAACCCATGCCCACTTAGCCCGTAAAAAGCCCATGTGAGACCAAGTACAGGGTGATCAGTTCTAACCCAAGCCCACTTAGCCCATATATAGCCCATATGGAACCCACTTTTGTGACACCAGTTCTAACCCATGCCCACTTAGCCCGTACATAGCCCATATGGGACACAGAAAAGGGTGACCAGTTCCAACCCATGCCCACTTAGCCCACATATAGCCCATATGAGACCCAGACATGGGTGACCAGTTCTAACCCATGCCCACTTAGCCCGTGCATAGCCCATATGAGACCCAGACATGGGTAACCAGTTCTAATCCATGCCCACTTAGCCCACACATAGCCCATATGGAACCTACTTTTGTGATACCAGTTCTAACCCATGCCCACTTAGCCCATACATAGCCCTTATGGAACCCAGACATGGGTGACCAGTTCTAACCCATGCCCACTTAGCCCGTACATAGCCCATATGGGACACATAAAAGGGTGACCAGTTCCAACCCATGCCCACTTAGCCCACATATAGCCCATATGAGCCCCAGACATGGGTGGCCAGTTCTAACCCATGCCCACTTAGCCCACACATAGCCCATATGGAACCCACTTTTGTTATACCAGTTCTAACCCATGCCCACTTAGCCCATATGAGACCCAGACATGGGTGACCAATTCTAACCCATGCCCACTTAGCCCACACATAGCCCATATGGAACCCACTTTTGTGATACCAGTTCTAACCCATGCCCACTTAGCCCATACATAGCCCATATGAGACCCAGACATGTGTGACCAGTTCTAACCCATGCCCACTTAGCCCACATATAGCCCATATGAGACCCAGACATGTGTGACCAGTTCTAACCCATGCCCACTTAGCCCACACATAACCCTTATGGGACCCAGACGTGGGTGACCAGTTCTAACCCATGCCCACTTAGCCCACACATAACCCATATAGAACCCACCAAACTTGCCCAGTTCAAGCCCGCGCCCACTTAGCCCATATAGAAGCTATATGGAACCCACTACAATTGCCCAGTTCAAGCCCATGCCCAATTGGTACCCATGTAGCCCACATGTGCCCCACATGGGGCCCAGGTGGACATGTTGGCTGGGTCTACTGTACCTGTTCACCTTAATGGAAACCACACCTATTGAAGCTACGTAGACGAACAAAAAACTAGTTTAGCTGGAACTTCCTGTCTCCTCCTGTCCTCAAGTAACACTGTCCTCTGACACTGTCTACTCACCTTTGCAGCTAAGAGGCCCTTTTGCTTCTGCAATGTCAGATGGAAGCACTGTCTGTACTGGTAAGACCCAATTATTGAAATCCCAAACGTGGAATATACTTGGACCATGCTACATTGAATGCTTGTCTCAGGACTGCCACCTGCTGGTATACAGCGGATAATTAACCCTGACATCCCAATTTTTGGACATGCCATTATAAGCTAAAAGAAAAGAGAATTGCTGATCTACATGCTCACAACATGCTGTGATGTGTTGTGAGCTTGTAGATCGTTTTTTCTCCCCAAATTCCCCCAAATTGAATTGATAAGTGGCTTGTTTTAAAATGTGCAGTGAAGTGGAATAGAGTAGACACTATAAGGCACACCAAGAGTCCATTAGTACTGTATACATTTGGGGCTAGGCCTACGTGTTTCTGGTGTTGATCACTTATTTTGCATGTCCGTGGCAAAAATAAAATATTGATGGAAATGTCCATCACAAGCTGGACATTTATAATAACACTCCATTGACATGTGAAAACCACCGTTGACATGTGATTTCAACTTTTGGGGTTGACTGGACGTTTTGTTCATGATTTTTGGCATAATTTGTAAAACAAGCCCCTCCCCTTTAGAAGCCTATTACGGACGAACGGTATGGATTCCGCTTTGATATATTTATTGCATGGGTTCAGCGACTTTTGTGAGATTTGGAAAAAATCTGTAGGAGAAGGTGCAAAAACTGTGTTTTGAAGAAAATTCAAATGGTGGAAAATCTATCCAGACGCAAATGGGCTTGGCCTATATTGGGAGTTGCGTCATGGCCCAAGGAATCCAGTTTTTTTAATTCTACGACGTACGGTTCAGGAATTATAGGCCGAAACGTAAAGTGGGCTGTTATAGCGCCATCATGAGGTCGACTTGTTTAAAAAAAATAATAATAATTTGGCACTGGACTCTTATCTAAGTCTTGTATCTGTAGCCCTTACGGTTTTGGAGAGAAAATTTGTTGAATGGGAGTTTTCGCATTTTCACACACACACACACACACACACCCACCCACCCACCCACCCACCCACCCCCACCCACCCACACACACACACACACACACACACACACACACACACACACACACACACACACACACACACACACACACACACACACACACACTCGTACAGTGCTGAAGATAATTAATACAGACGACAAAGACCAGGCATGCATTATGTTAATGTACACATTTTAGTATTTTTTGGGGTTAAAACAAAGTTTTTTGTAAAAAGGTTAAATGTATCTTGACATTCATTTTCACTTTTTTTTTTTTTTCAATGTTTTATTTGGGGTTTTATGACCTCAATTACACCCAAAAAACCTGAACTTAGAACATTCAGTGGATTTTCTGTGGTCTGGGGTTTTCTGAATAATTAGGCTGAAAAGTGATCTGAGCTTGGCCCTTCGACAGTGAGGTCAAAGTCGATTAATCCCGCCCACTCTCCTCCTCGCCCCTCCCCTCCCCTATCCTTTCCTTTGGGGGGGGGCGGAGCAGAGGCGATGATTGGCAGGCAAAATCCCTCACCAGCGACACCCGCAGGCAAAGATTTCTTTTTTCATTGCAGTTGAAAAGGCTTTAGAAATGTGAGAGAAAAACACCTGCCATGGATCACTGGAATGGAATTTTCACTTTAAACTTTTTGTACACTTTTGAAGGATCAGGACAAAGACTTTGAATGTGGTGTAAAAGTGAATGTCATTAAACCTTTAAACCTCTATATGCTGATATAATAATTGCTATAGTGTTCAGTAATAGGGCTCCCACCGTTACTTTCTCCAGCTTTTTTAATAAACAGAACATAGCTTTTTCAGGTGGGTTGCCCATTTCAGCCAATCAGGAGAGAGTAGCCATTTATCAGCTTCATTTTATAGTGTTCCAGTTTTGTTTGGTCATTTATTTGTCATCACTTACAATTTCACTTGTTTAATCTATATCGTGTATGAGTTCTCTATCTTGACTGGATAAAATTGGTATCACAACCTGAAAATAAATTTTTCGTTTCACTAAAGAGCTGGAGAGACGAGGTGACTCCTATTACTGAACAAACACTATAGCAACGAGCACTATCACAATATAGAGCTATTAAACACGTGTTTACTACCAACAACAGCAAAAATCACAAACCCTACCTTTAAGTGTGTGAATTCATTTTTAAAGCTTATTCAGACAATTATTAAACATGAGTAAAACATTTTTCGATATTATTGTTTTTATTCACATGGAAGATCAAACCCACAAAATAATTATTACATCATAACAAGACACAAAAAGTACTAAGAATTTGAAAGTTCCTCCATCAAATAAATTGTATGAATACAAGAAGTAGTTGATAGTCAAATATATTAACAAGTTATACAATATCCTCTCAATAGGCAAATTAAATAAAGAATAAACAAATTGACAAAGTGATGAAACTTAAGAAGATCACGAGTGGTTTCAGAGGACAAAAAACATAAAAGATCTCGACTCCCTAGTACTAACCTAAAAGAACAGCTGACCTCATTATACAATTGTGCTTAGTAGACCATCTTTGAACACCTTGGTAGTAGCATCCTCTGCCCCCTGCCCCCACCCCACCTTTTTCTGTAAATATACTTTTTGATGTTACTGAGCTTTTGCCGATATGTATAGTATTGTATGTATTATATGCAGGGGTCATCACAATTTTATTTATGCCACGGACATGCAAAACACCTAAGTGGTCACTGGTCAATAGTTTTTCCAGAAACACGTAGGCCCAGTGGTGGAACAACTGAAAGCCGGGCCGGTAGGCATGGCACAGTGATCAGGCCCCCCCCTGCGCACGCATTCCAGCGCGCGCAGCACGTGTGAATGTGTGCTCAGCCCGTGCGTGCACGCAAAAAATTGCGGTTTGTGGGTGGATTTTGTTCGTTTGTTTGTTACTTTATTTCGGTTTTGGGGTTAGGGTGAGCTTCCAACAGTGTATTGGGGTGAATTGCCTTGAATATATTTGCAGTTCCATGTAAGCTGGTGAATCTCTGGGAAAGTGCGTCTAATTCTAATAAAATAAAGGTCCATGTGATCTGACGGCCCGGGCCCCCGGAGTCCCGGGCCCGTAGGCGGCCGCCTATCTAGCCTACTAGATGCATAGGCCTAGCCTTAAATGCATACTAATGGACTCCTAATGTGCCATAGTGTCTATTCCATTGTGCAACACATTTTAAAACAATAGTATTTATGCACAGAGCCACTAGAAATAATACGAAATCTAAGTTATTAAACAAAACAAAAAAACATTACAAGCTCACAAGACATGGTGTGAGCTTGTACTGTAGAATAACGATTTTCTTTAATTTTTTTGCCTATAATTGCTTGCCCTTGGGATGGCAGAGTTCAAGTGGTTAGCTATTCTGAAGAAAACCTGGAGACTGGGAAGTCATCCACTGTATGCTGGCAGGTGGCATTAAATGTGGCTTGGTCCAAGTCTATGCTGTGTTTGGGATTTCAATCATTTAATCTTATCAGTACAGTCAGTGCTTCTATCGCAAAGGGACACCTAGCTGCAAATTAAGATGAGTGGGTTCATATTATACGCCATATGACTATTATAGATATTACTGGCTTTTCAGAGTACACTTGAGGACAGCTAGGAGGGAGATCAAGTTCTACCAGCTGAACTATTATTATGTTTTGGTTTGTTTGGTAAGGTAGCTTCAGGTTGTGGTTTCCAGGTGAACAGGTGAAACAATGGAACAATGGAAATGGAAAAAGAAACTTCAGAGTCAAATACGATAGATGAGTGATTAAAGGGATAGTTCACCCCCAAAATGACCTTTTTTCTATCGATTAGTCACCCCATGGAGACTCGTATTCATGGATATTTTAAGTTTTTTGTCGCATTGCTAAGCCAATAATTTGATGACCGGCAGCGGTTCCGGTAGAGACACAAAGAGTCTCCTTTGTGTCTCCTACCGGAACCGCTGCCAACCGGTCCGCTGGTCATCAAATTATTGGCTTAGGAATGCGACAAAAACTAAAAAATATCCATGAATTCAAGTCTACATGGCGTGAAAAACCCATAACAAAAGCAATATGCAGATCTGTAATGTGATCACTATGATCACTGAAGCATCCAAGGCAAGTAAAAAATTAAAATACAAATAAAAAACACATGATCAATAACCTGTACAATGAATCTTTATTAATACCGTTTTTTTACAGATTTTTTTTCGGATGCGTTAAAAAACTGACTGACCAATAAGAAATCAGTTAATTCACATGATAATTGACCAATACCATGGCAAACACATGATAAAAATGGCTTCTGATGACTCATTGTGTTTGTTTCTGAGCACTTTGTGCAAATACAAAGACAAGACAACAGTAACAACATAAGATATTTACAATATAGATCCTTTAATCAGTCACCTCACCTATTTACACAAGAGCTTTGACAGTCATTTAGATCTTGATATATAATGCACCCATTCTTGAGAATTGGGAAAAATCATGTCCTACCAAAACATTTCAAATTATTATTTATTAACACCCTAAGTGAAAAAAAAAGTTGTGTGAAAATAGAGAATGTACTGTAAGCATGACTATTCAGATCATAGGTTTCACTCTCTGCACCTACAGTAGACAGTTGTAGAATTCTTTACTATCTAATCTTCTGTTGGAGGTCCCTGACACCAAATCCTGTCAAATGGGGTTACACTGCTTGATAGGTATCAATTTAGGGTCCTAAAAATCTTTTGACAACCACCTTTTTTATTACTGTATATTACAACAAAGCGATTCATTTAATTCCAAAAGGTCTGTGAATTTGTTTTTAACGTGTATTTAGATGATTGTTTTATACAATATTATTGAATGTTACTTTACATGGAAAATCAAACTCACAAAATAGCAATTACTTCATAACAACAACAAACAAAAATGTTCTTATATAAAATAACTCGTATGAAAACAAACATGACAACAAAATAGTTTAACAAGTTATACAGTAGGCTATCTTCTCAATAGACACATTACATAAACATTGATAGGAGTGACAATGCTTAGGAACATTAACAACACTTGTGGTCTCTGAAGTCAAATAAATAATTTGGTTGTTTTATTTACATCAACAGAACAGTTTACATTTTGGACATTTTGGAGAAAAAGAGTCATGAGAGTCAAACTTAAGTGTGATCTACTTGAGGTCACACATTTCCAATAACTGGACCACTGCATTAGGTATTGCCGGGTGCATCTGATCCAGCGCAACAGGTCAGCTGGCAAAACTCCAGTAGGAAGTGTTGATCAAATATGAATCAATGTTATTGATAGCAGCGGTCATTATTGAAAAATAACAGACAGCTGAATTCAACGATTGACCAATCAGAGTCAAGCATTCAACCAAGCAAGACAAAATAAAACAAATAAAATAAAAAGCAACGCTTTCACAAACAGCAGTAAGCAGCAGTCCTTATTAAAAGGACTGCTGCTTACTGGGCGTAGGTAGGGAGCTGTAACAGTGTAGAAAATGCATATGTGTGAGAGTTGCTCCAGTTCAACATGTCTCCACCTCTTGACCTCCTGTTTCCCACGCCTCCTCAGTTCTTTAGCACGACTCGCTTCACGTTTCTGCTGATCCCTGATCAATTCCCTCACCACAGATCGATTGTGTTCCTCCATCATGGAGCACAGATAACAGATACACTGCTGATCAGTATGACAGAAAAGCTCCCTCACCTCATCGTGACAAGAGCAGATGTTCTCCTGAAGCTTTCTGGCGGCTTTGACCAGCTTGTGTTTCTTACAGGCAGGAGATCGATAGTGAGGCTGGAGGTGAACGTCACAGTAAGAGACCTGACACTGAAGACAAGTCTTCACAGCTTTCTGTTTTCTCCCGGTGCATAAATCACAGGCCACATCTCCAGGTCCAGCGTAGCAGTGATCAGGAGGAACACCTTGGAGTCCTGGCTTCTTCAGGCTCTCCACCACCTCAGCCAACATGGTGTTTTTCTTCAGAACAGGTCTTGGGATGAATGTCTCTCTGCACTGTGGACAGCTGCATCTCCCTCTTTGGTCATCCATATTCCAGTATCCCTCAATACACCCACTGCAGTAGTTGTGTCCACAGGGAACACTCACTGGATCCTTCAGTAGATCCAGACAGATAGAACAGCAGAACCGATCCTGATCCAGTTGAACTGCTTGGTGTGCCATTTTACAGCCGACTGTCTGACGAACACACTGAGTTTAGTTTGGTTTTACCTTCCCAGAAATCACATGACATGGGAGGTTCACCTGCCTACATACCTAACTAACTGGTTGTGAGTGCGTGTGTGCGTGTGTGTGTGTGTGTGTGTGTGTGTGTGTGTGTGTGTGTGTGTGTGTGTGTGTGTGTGTGTGTGTGTGTGTGTGTGTGTGTGTGTGTGCACGTGTGCGTGCGTGCATGCATGTGTGTGTGTATTGATAGGAGAGTTTTTTAAATAGGTCTAGTTCACTCTGATTCATTGTTAGAAATATTCACCCAGTTGAAAAATGAATCAGCATTTCCATTTCTTTGTCCCCCACAAATCATCTCAAATGCACTGACTCTCCATTTTACAATACAGTGTCCTGCAGTCCACTTCACACTGACAGCGATAAAGAATGTAAGACAGCAGGTTAAAATGCACTCATAAAACAATAATTGATGTTAGTGATTCCCAGATTGAAAGCTGGTTGGTGATACAGACTATTCACGTAATGTGTCACACTGGTACATGAGTGTGTTTTGATGTGTTGAAGTCTGGTGCAGACACACAAGGTCACATGAATTTACATTCCTGCCTCTGGTGGTCCAGAAAATGATGACCAGCACACAACAGGTTAATGATGAGAACAGTAAGAGAATATTGTGTCTTGGACCTTCTCACTGATGGGGGTTATGCTGGGACCAAAGTGGGAAAACATGGATATTCGATGCATTGTGAGCTTGTAGATTGCTATTTTCAAAAGATTTTTTTACATTTTATACATTTGAAAACTTGTGAAACGGGACATTCTGCATAAAGAGTACTTTCTATTTTTAGTACATTTTGATACCAATACTTTTTTACTTTTACTCAAGTACATTTTAAATTCCGGACTTTTACTTGTATTTACTTGTGCTTTTACTTAAAGGTTTAATGACATTCACTTTTACACCACATTCAAAGTCTTTGTCCTGGTCCTTCAAAAGTGTACAAAAAGTTTTAAGTGAAAATTCCATTCCAGTGATCCATGGCAGGTGTTTTTCTCTCACATTTCTAAAGCCTTTTCAACTGCAATGAAAAAAGAAATCTTTGCCTGCGGGTGTCGCTGGTGAGGGATTTTGCCTGTCAATCATCGCCTCTGCTCCGCCCCCCCCAAAGGAAAGGATAGGGGAGGGGAGGGGCGAGGAGGAGAGTGGGCGGGATTAATCGACTGTGACCTCACTGTCGAAGGGCCAAGCTCAGATTACTTTTCAGCCTAATTATTCAGAAAACCCCAGACCACAGAAAATCCACTGAATGTTCTAAGTTCAGGTTTTTTGGGTGTAATTGAGGTCATAAAACCCCAAATAAAACATTGAAAATAAAAAAGTGAAAATGAATGTCATGAACCTTTAAAGGGATATTTCACTTTCAAAAAAACTTTTGGTCATTTTATGGTCTACTCAGGCTTTTGTGAGCCCCCGGACCGTTTTTAAGTTGCTTGATTCAGTATTTAGATATTTGATATTCATTTTATCAGACACGCCCCCTTCCTATACAAACCCATTATAACTTCAAACTCAATTTTTAACATGTTAGATGCATCTAAAACACCCGTCCTTGGTTCTGGTGACACACCCTGCCCTCCTAATACGCGAGGGGGCCGTGTCTTTTCGATAACTTTTTTCATTTATTTTTAAGATTTTTGGGGGAAAATGAAAAAAATTAAATACAATTTAAAAAAAAAAGAAAAAAGTAATAAAAAAAACACGGCCCCCTCACGTATTAGGAGGGCAGGGTGAGTCAGCAGAACCAAAGACGGGTGTTTTTGATGAATATAACGGGTTTGAAGTTATAATGGGTTTGTATAGGAAGGGGGCGTGTCTGATAAAATGATTATCAAATATCTAAATACTGAATCAACGTGTGGGTTAACTGCTGTTGTATTAACTTGCCTGAATGTAAGTTGGGGAAATAACCCAAATAAATGGAGGAGTGACATATCCCGACATTTTCAACTACTTAGTCTTAGTGAATTCTCCAGGATAGTATTACAATTGTCTTGCAAGATACTGTTTGGATAATTGTCCAAAATAAATAGCCTATAAAAATGATACATGAGAGACACAAAAGTATCTAGGTATTGAAAACCTCAAGGGATACGTCCGTGACGTATATACCATGCGACCACTTAAATTTTAGATTTCAGATGCTAGAACTTTTGACACACTGATGGAGTATATTATAGTATATTGTGGGTAGTATATCGAGATGACAGATATAGGACATTAAAAAGGATAGATTAAACAAATGGGACAGTTTATTAGAACACTAAAAAATCGCTACAGCCTCAGTAGTTAACCAGTGAAATTACTGTATTTTACAATGCCTCTCATAGAGATTGCATTGAGAGCTGCAGTTCATCGTTCTAACGGACCTCGAGTAGTGGCGCTGTCTCAAAAGTGGGCGTGAATTTGCAGGCGCCAGTGTCAGCCCGTGTCTCTATTCACCTGTTTCCTAGGCTGTGTGTTTTCCACTTCCTGCCGGATTTCATTGGATATCATTAGTCATCTGACCAGTTTCATTGGATTTCATTGGATCAAATCGACAGGAAGTGGAAAACACACAGGAAGTGAAAAGCCTAGGAAACAGGTGAATAGCACAACAAGTGAGACAAGGAACGAGGAGGCATCCTTTAAAGGAACACTGATTGGAACAGGGCCAACTGAGTTGATGGAATGTCAGGAAAGACAGCTTATTCACTCTCTCACTTCCATTTAATACAGACGACAAAGATCAGGAATGTTTTGTGTTAATGTAACTTCACTCTGAAACAGCATAATGACTTATATATGTTTATTTATTATTTTTGGAAGTGGTTCATTCTGTGAGAAATAATAATCCTGTTTGCTAATCCCTTCAGATGTAAAATGTTTGTTGAGACAAGAGTTTATAGGCTATCAACTTTTGGGGGCACAATGAAACACCAACAACAAACAGCTGGTGGTGGATTGCAAATATGCAATGACACCTAGAGGTCAACCTATGCCACTGCACATTCAGATGATAACATCAAGGCATCTAGAACATCTAGGAGGAGGTCAGCAAGCAGGCCCACAGCTGCACTGAGCAGCAAGCAACACTGACTGAATTGAATTGAAATTGACTGTGGCTGGCCTGGCCTGAGAGATTTTTTTTGCTGCAGCACTTAAGCGCTGCGCTGGCTGGCTGGCCTGACCTGATGCATTTTTTTGGGGGGGATCCAGGCAGGCCACTAGGCAGGCCACCGGGAATAGTCCCGGTCCTCCCGACGGCCAATCCGGGCCTGTCAACAACTTTATTTATAGAGCACTGTTCACAACTTTGCAAAGTGCCTTACAGTTAAATAAGAATATAATACAATTGCAAACATAAAACAACAACCGATTTTTCACCTGTAGGCTACGTTTATTATCCAATATAGCCTACTATGTGACCTCATCCTTACTTGTGACTAATTGTCGCGATTGTGAAACTCAGGGACTTACTTAGGCCAGTACGCACGATTAAAGTGAAATAAATCCTTGCCGTTTCTTTGTCGGGAGACTGGCAGCACTACACGATCAATCATCTCTGTGACATTGCGCAAGATCGGGGTAGCGGTCAGAGATATTGTGCATCAGTACATCATAGTATTATAGTCATTCAGAAGCGCACTGCTGCTGATGAATTATTTATTTATTTAATTTGCGCTCCGTCGCTCCCCAACTGGCTTTCTCATTTGCGGTCACAGTCGCGATACTTGTCGTAGGTAGGCCTACTTGGACCTACTGTAACAGGAACATCTATCTATCCACCGTTCCATCCATCCACTGTCCCATGCAGGAGAGAGAGAGAGAGAGAGAGAGAGAGAGAGAGAGAGTGTGTGTGTGTGTGTGTGTGTGTGTGTGTGTGTGTGTGTGTGTGTGTGTGTGTGTGTGTAACAATGTTCTGCCATACACATGCACTTTGTAACTGGCTGTTTTCACATTATCTGACTGCACTGGCAGTGTTTATGTCCTTTGTACAAGGCATTCTTGTACTTCTGTTTATGTGGACATAAGTAAATATTTCAAATATTTATTGTGTGTGTGTGTGTGTGTGTGTGTGTGTGTGTGTGTGTGCGTGCGTGCGTGCGTGCGTGCGTGCGTGTGTGTCACTCACTTGGTTGTCTCGGAATAATGAAGTAAATCCAAACTACGAGATCCACAATCCACACGGAAAATGTGGATCTTTAAAAACTCCTCAATAAGAATCCAAATAGCCTGCCCTACAGCCTGGTCCAGTCATTCACAAACTCATGGATATGTCCTCATGACACAACACGCATGTCACTCAGCACTCCAAGTATCGGCGGCTCCGCCACATATGGCGGCAGAGACAGCACAATACTTTGCCAGCCTTTCTGCCTCATCTTTGAGCATCCCAATGATGCAATATTGCTTGATAAATCACATGTGAACATTTTTGAGAGATGATTAATGCAGTTGGATCTGTGCTGGTTACTACACTCCATTGATAAATGAAGGCCTTTGAGTTTAACCGGCCTGCCTCGAGTCCTGCTTCTGGGTCCTACTCTGCACTTTCCTGACACAAAAGAGGTTATTTTTCTGGTAATCATACGGGAACGTCTTTTGGTACTATATAGCACCTATTTTAAGCACTCAATCCTATACTTTTTTGGAGGACAAATAGTGAAAACAGCAGATCTACGCTGTCAAACAGGGTGTTCGAAGGGTACCGCCCCTTGAGTTACCTAAGACCTTCTGACCACAGCTCACAGCCACAGCTTCAGTAATGGAAGCTTTGAACATGGAAAAGCCAAAGAAAGTTCCACCGGAGGTGGGAGTTAAAGTTGCGTGTGTGTGTCTGAAGACTGTCATTTTGTTACATTGGCTGCTGAAGTTGGCCGCGTACGTTTCGTTCGCACGCGGACACACACGTACGTACACACACACGCACGCACACTTGCGTGTGCGAGAGAGCTGCCGACACTGATTTTGTCACGTCCTCTAGTCTGTTCTATTTACTTCCTACAAATGCTGCTTCCTGCTCTTGCTGTCATGTGGGTCTGTTGTCTAATCAGAGGCTGGGTACAGTCATGAATTATGCAGCACATTGCAGTTACGTCAGATGATTATCAGAGCCTTTGAAGAGAATGTGATTGGCGTGTCCCTGATGACACTAACGCAGTAGCCTACAAAACTATAGAGCTTATGAATCCTAAATAGGCCTACATTACAGTGTGTGTGTGTGTGTGTGTGTGTGTGTGTGTGTGTGTGTGTGTGTGTGTGTGTGTGTGTGTGTGTGTGTGTGTGTGTGTGTGTGAGTGTGTGCGTGCGTGCATGCCAATGTGTGCGAGGTACCGTACCAGAGCACTCGCGTCCTGGGTATGACGTTAAACTGCATCCGGTGTCACCCTTGGGCAAGGTGTAGTACCTATAAGCCCTGGGTAGGTGGAACCCATTAGCCTTGGCTGGCAATTCACCTTCGGGAGTAAACCCTGAGGAGAAATCCGGAGCCGGAGTCCCGAAGGCAGCTCGTTGTATACAACTTCGTTCTGGCAGCTCCTGCGACGCCGCTGATGCCAAACTGTAACGGCTTGCCGTCCCTTTGGATCCATCAGTGACGTGGAGAGGGGGGACGTGCTGCATGGGCAACAGCCTGTCCTCTTAACTACCCTGCCCAGGCTATCATCCTACGCCCCTTTCCCTACACCCCTCCCCCCCCCCCAATACCCAGACCCTGGAGAGGACACTCCAGCTTCGCTTCGGTGTCGACACAACACGGGAAGCAGTAGTCACCGGTTATAAGCAAATGCTCAGTTGGCGCAGAGCATAGCGCCAGGGACTGTTTCCGACGGTGGGAGGGATCAATTGTATCCCATTGGACAGCTACCGCCTGCCTTAAGCTGGGCAGCCCCCAGCCAGTAAAGTGCTGTCCCGCCACGGTCTGCCTTCCTCATTGGGTGGATGGGGATTAGGAGAAATCCGACAAGCAGACTGAAAACATAGCACCCGGCAACAAAAGAAAAACAAAACAAAAGAGACCAGCTCTTAAACTGGGATGTTGGAACGTACGGACAATGATTTTCTGAAAACCTCCAAGACACTAGCGACGCCAGGAAAACAGCCATCATTAACGAAGAGCTAAAGAGACTCAAGGTGGATATAGCCACCCTTCAGGAAACACGCCTGGCAGACTCTGGTTCACTGAGGGAGAACGATTACACATTCTTCTGGCAGGGGAAGAGCTCCGCTGAGCCCAGAGAGCATGGAGTAGGCTTTGCAGTGAGAAACACCCTGCTGAAGATGATCGAACCAGCCAGCAACGGCTCAGCACGCCTCCTTACTCTCCGCCTCAACACCTCTGAAGGCCCCATCACCCTTGTCAGCGCCTATGCCCCCACACTGTCTGCTACATCTGAGGTTAAGGACGAGTTTTATGAGAGCCTCGCAGTCACCATCAGGGGCGTTCCCAGCCAGGAACAACTCATCCTCCTTGGCGACTTCAACGCCAGAGTGGGCGCAGATCACGACTCATGGCCGTCATGCCTAGGACAGTTTGGTGTGGGCAAGGTGAATGAAAATGGTCAAAGACTACTTGAGTTCTGTGCGTATCACCATCTATGCATCACCAACTCGTTCTTCCAGATCAAGCCCCAGCACAAGGTTTCCTGGAGACACCCCCGCTCAAAGCACTGGCACCAGCTGGACCTGATCCTCGTCAGGCGATCCTCCCTCAGAAATGTGCTTCTCACACGCTCCTACCACAGCGCAGACTGTGACACGGACCACTCCTTGGTGTGCTGCAAGATCAGGCTATCACCTAAGAAATTCCACCGAACCAAGGCAAAGGGAAACCCTCGCATTAACACCAGCAAGATGACTCAACCAGACCTTGTAGAGCAGTTTGCAGAAAACTTTGAAAGAGAAGTTGGGGCCTCACCATTCAGTGAGACTGCCACTGCAAAATGGGAAACTCTGCGGGACATCATGCACCGCACAGCCTTGGTCACCTTTGGGAAGATGACCACAAAGACCAATGACTGGTTTGAGTCCAAGTCGTCTGAGATGACCCCTGTCATTACAGCCAAGCGCACCGCCCTCATGGAATATAAGCGGTCACCAAGTGAGAAGAACTTGCAGTCTCTCAGGGCTGCAAGGAGTAAGGTCCAGCAGACTGCCAGACGCTGTGCCAATGAGTACTGGACACAGCTCAGCGAAGACATTCAAGCAGCTGCATTATCAGGCAATATCAGGGGGATGTACGATGGCATCAAGAAAGCGCTTGGACCAGCCCAGTGCAAGACAGCTCCCCTCAAATCCTCCACAGGAGAGACACTCACAGACGAGGGCCAGCAGATGGAGAGATGGGTGGAACACTACTCCAACCTCTACTCCAGACAAACAATCGTGTCTCCCTCCGCCCTCGATGCCATTGCATGCCTACCAACTATGGAGGAACTAGACACAGAACCAACCCTAGAGGAGCTCAGCAAGGCCATAGACAGCTTGGCCGCAGGGAAGGCTCCAGGCAGCGACGGAATCCCCCCGGACCTGATAAAGCGCTGCAAGACCACCCTACTGCCTCCACTGTATGAGGTCCTGTGTCAGTGCTGGCAAGGAGGAGGTGTACCACAGGATATGAGAGATGCAAAAATCATCACCCTATATAAAAACAAGGGTGAGCGAAGTGACTGCAACAACTACAGAGGCATCTCCCTCCTCAACATTGTTGGCAAAGTCTACGCTCGAGTCATCTTGTCTCGCCTACAAAAGCTGGCCGAACGTGTCTATCCAGAGTCACAGTGTGTCTTCCGGGCTGGAAGGTCAACAGCAGACATGATCTTCTCCCTTAGGCAACTTCAGGAGAAGTGCAGAGAACAGCAGATGCCCCTGTTTATCGCTTTCATTGACCTAACTAAGGCTTTCGATCTGGTTAGCAGGGAAGGACTTTTCCAGATTCTCCCAAAGATAGGATGCCCACCAAAATGCGCAGCCTGATCACATCCTTCCACAACAACATGAAGGGGACAGTGCAGTTCAACGGTAGCTCCTCCGAGCCCGTTGGCATACATAACGGTGTCAAGCAAGGCTGCGTCCTGGCTCCCACACTCTTTGGCATCCTCTTCTCTCTGCTCCTGAAGCATGCCTTTGGTTCTGCAACAGAGGGTGTCTACATCCACACAAGATCAGATGGCAGCCTTTTCAATATCACCCGTCTCAGAGCAAAGACCAAAGTCCGCACAGCTCTAATCAGAGACATGCTGTTCGCAGATGACGCAGCTGTTGCGACCCACACTCAGCACGAGCTTCAGAAGCTGATGGACCACTTTTCCCAGGCCTGCAAAGACTTTGGACTGACCATCAGCCTGAAAAAGACAAATGTTCTAGGACAGAACACTGAGGCCCCACCAGTCATCACCATCGACAACTATGAACTAGATGCCGTCCATCAATTCACCTACCTCGGGTCAACTATCAGTGATAACCTGACCCTGGACATTGATATCGACAAGAGGATCGGGAAAGCAGCAACAACACTCTCCCGTCTCACCAAACGAGTGTGGGAAAACACAAAGCTGACAGTTAAAACCAAAATGGCAGTGTACAACGCCTGCGTTGTCAGCACGCTACTGTATGGCAGCGAGACGTGGACAACCTATGCCAGGCAGGAGAGAAGACTCAACTCCTTCCATATGAGAAGCCTCCGCCGCATCCTGGGCATATCCTGGCAAGACAAAGTGTGCAACACGGATGTTCTGACGCGTGCTGGTCTCCCCAGCATGTACACACAGCTCTGACAGCGCAGGCTGCGCTGGCTGGGCCATGTGCATCGTATGGAGGACGGTCGCATTCCCAAAGACCTCCTCTATGGAGAACTGGCATGTGGGAGGAGAACAACAGGTCGTCCCCACCTGCGCTACAGAGATGTCTGTATGAGAGACATGAAGGCCCTTGACATCAACACCAAGTCCTGGGAAACTCTTGCATCTGACCGCACAAAGTGGAGAAGTACCATATACCAACACCTCATGACAGGGGAAAAAAACCTGTCAGATGCAGCGAAAGACAAGAGGACCCGAAGAAAAGAGCGGAACAACGAAGACAGACCAACAACCACATACATATGCGATCTCTGTGACCGAGACTGCCACTCCCGCATAGGGCTCTTCAGTCATAAGAGACGCTGTTCCAGACCAGACCCGTAGGATGTGCAAAACCATGGTCAACCCTGACCGACGGAGGCCTATGATGATATATATCGTCTGATTTGAGGCCGCATGTTTTGGACACTCGGGCGAAGAGAGGGGCTAAACTGTCAACCGATCACTATCTGGTGGTGAGATGGTTCAGATGGCGGGGGAAGTCTCTGGACAGGCCTGGTAAAACCCAAACGTGTTGTGCGGGTGAACTGGGAACATATAGAGGAGGCCTCTGACTGTCTGGACGGACTTTATAGAGGCACTCCACCCAAAATCATGTTGTTTTACGTTTTTGATATGTTATGAAGCTTATCTATGAAAATCCTGGTGGTTTTTAGCATTCTGCTTTTCTCTAAAGCATTAATATGGATTTTACCCCCAAAACTGGTCTTAAAGGAGGAGTTCACACAAAAAAATGACTTATTTTCTATCAATTGCACACCCCATGAAGCCTTGAATTCATGGATTTATTTTTGTTTTTGTGGCATCCCTAAGACAATAATTTGATGACCGGGTGTGTATCCGGTAGGAGACACAAATAATCTACTTTGTGTCTCCTACCGGATACATTAGCCGGTAGGAGACGGGAATCAAATTATTGGCTTAGGAATGTCACAAAAACAAAAATAAATCCATGGATTCAAGGCTTCATAGGGTGTGCAACTTTAAGACCGCTATCTCTGTGAAAGCAGGTGTGGCAGGGACTGCGTTAGTGTCATCAATTCTCTTCAAAGGCTCTGATAAACATCTGACGTAACTGCAATGCTCTGCATAATTCATGACTGTACTCAGCCTCTTAGATCAGACCAAACCTTTAGTTTTGGTCACATTTTCAAAATCAGTGAATTTGTTTTTGCCTTGTGGGCTTGTAGATCTGCTATTTTCACTATTTGTCCTCCAAAAAAGGATTAAGTGCTTAAAATAGGTGCTATATAGTACCAAAATACGTTCCTGTATGATTACCAGAAAAATAACCTATGTTGTGTCAGGAAAGTGCAGAGTAGGACCCAAAAGTAGGACTCAAGGCAGGCCGGTTAAACTCAAAGGCCCTCATTTATCAATGGAATCTAGTAACCAGCGCAGATCCGACTGCAGCAAATATCTCTCAAAAATGTTCACATGTGATTTATCGAGCAATATTGTATCAAGCCAATTCCCGCGTAAAAATGATCGGGCGTTGATAAATCTGGTGGCTGAAATCAATTGTAGTTTCATTTGCATACCCTTCAGGCCACGTTTACACTGTAACGATCAGAACAGAAAACGACAAAGTGCCGTTGCATTCTCACTGAAAACGCTGTAGTGTATGCCAGGTGTCTAGGTGGTGATGTGCCGCGCTGCCAGATTGAAGGTTTGGACATCAGTGGTCCTGCCGTGTCCGATAATGGTAATTTAATAGCCTATAGGACAGTGGTTCTCAACCTTTTCAGGCCGCGACCCCGCAAAATAATCATCTTTGAACTGGGGACCCCCCACCCTGACAAGCACTTGGAATGCATATAGGTCCTAGGAGTTGAGGCATCACATTTAGTTTGACTCGGTTCCACAGATACATTTTGTGAAATAGCCGATCACAACGCCTCGCTTGTAGATCGTCTTTTTTCTATATATATTCGATATTTTCGAATTATTTCGTGTGTGTGTCTGTCTACATAATACAGTATCAGTATGTATATCCGTGTGTACTGGTATTAGTCTGTGTAGTGTATGCACATGTTGTATTTTCAACAGCAGATACTTTGGCCTATGTGTCCACCACACATTTCCTTGGGGACAATAACACAATCTACAGTATATTATCTAACGTTTATTTGATCTCATACTGATAGCAGCAGCCGACCCACTGCATCAGTGGGAACTATAGGAGAAATACCCTGTATAAAATGTGTCCCATTAAAATGGATGACCATAGTAGGGATATCAAAAATAGAGGCATCAAATCAAGCTTTATTTATATCAGTGGTGTAAAGTAACTAAGTACATGTACTCAAGTGCTGTACTTACTTTCTTCAGTATTTACATTGAGTTCCCTGAATAAGGAAAAAGAAAGAAAGGAAAAGAAAGTGGGGTCTGGGGACCACCAGAAGAGAAGAATAGTGTAAAAAAAATTAATCAAAAATGTTCTCAAACACAGCAGCGTGACTGAATGTAAAATGCATACAGATGCTTTTCCGGTTTTAATGGGTTAATACCAGCCTCTTCCTCCAGCTCGACCACTTCAGCCACTTTCTAAGACTTTCAGCCTGGAGCCGTACTCACAGCCCTGTGTTCACTATACTGTAGGACTAATGTTCACTAGATTGAAGATTAGATTGAAGTTAATAGAGGGGTTTAACAGGTTCTCTGTAGGGCAGCCGTATAATAGCGCTGTCGGGCAAAAACCTTGCATGTCCAGAACAGTTACTTTTCAGGAAATGGGAGAAAAAATTCCAATGGATCCATCCAATGTAGACTAGTTATCAGTGTTGATGTTGACAGCACATTTTGATTTAGTTTAGTCTTTTGAATAAAATTCCATTTAGTTTTAGACATATTTTAGTCATCTGAAATGTTTTCGTTTTTGTCTATTTTTGGTCGACTAAATATCATCAGATTATAGTCGACTAAATCTACAGTTGATTTAGTCGACTAAAATTTATTTTGGCAGTGCCTTAATGGCGTCGTAATGGCTGATTTTACACTTGGTTGCATGCTGAAAACAGCCAATCTACAATCTACACCAGTTCTACTGGATCTCGTCTCCACTCCCTCCCTAACATTTTAGTCTGGTTTTTATTTGTTGACGAAATTGTCAGTATATTTAGTCTTAGTTTTAGTCATCATAGCTTAGTTTTTATTTAGTTTTTATTTAGTTTTCGTCAGTGAAAAAAGGTAGTCGACTAATATTTTTCGTCATAGTGTTAGTCGACGAAATCAACACTGCTAGTTATTAGTCACAATCTCTTGTTTCAGTAGTTAACTATTTATAAATCAGACAGACTCAAAGGAGTAGTTCACCCAAAAACAAATTCATTTTCAATTATTATCAATTACACACCCCATGAAGCCTTGAATCCATGGAGATTTTTTTTGTTGCATTCCTAAGCCAATAATTTTGGCTATAG